>NC_090934.1:900906590-901531590 GCF_040938575.1 Ambystoma mexicanum
GAAGTCGGAAAACTCAGACGCCCGGCAAGTGTAGGGGTCCACTTGTCGAGCAGAATAAAGAAAGTTGTACAGACCTCACACCTGGCCATCCCGGTATTATTAATCCACCACCAACAACCATCAGAAGTACATGCTCTAGAAGCCTACATTGATAGGGGAGCGGTGGGAAATTACATCGATCAGAATTTGGCCGCACGGATAGGCCTTCCGCTTCAGCAAAACCCACAATCAGAAAACGTCACTGCCCTGGATGGCTCTTAGTTGTCTTCCGGTCCAGTAACACAACAAACCGATAAGGTGATGCTGATATTTCAGGATGGTCATCGGGAAAACATTTCTTTCGATCTTGTAGGGGCCCCCCCGTTCCAAATGATCCTAGGAATGCCGTGGCTTGAAACCCATAACCCAAGGATTGACTGGCGCACAAGGGAGCTGACCTTCCCTCAAAAATGTGCAAAGAGTTGCTACCACTGGGACGTGAGGAATCTACAACTCAAGGTGAAACCCATCCTAGGAATTTCTGGTTCATTACCCTCCGACTATCAGGACTTTTTTGATGTGTTCCAAAAGGAACAAGCCAACACCCTGCCTCCACACAGACCTTACGACTGCCAAATCGACCTGGTCCCAGGAGCACAAATCCCTTGCAGTCGGATTTACACTTTGACTGAGCAAGAGAATCAGCATCTGAGAACATACCCAGATCAGTACCTAGCCAACAGATTCATCTGCCCATCCAAGTCTCCAGCCTCCTTAGCTCTCTTCTTCATGCCAAAGAAGGAAGGGGACCTCAGAACTTGTATAGATTATAGGGCATTGAACCAGATTACCGTAAAGAATAGATACCCTCTGCCACTCTTCCCCGAGTTACTTGATCAGGTAAAGAATGCTCAAATCTATACAAAATTGGACCTACTAGGAGCTTACCATTTGGTAAGAGTGAAAAAGGGTGATGAATGGAAGACAGCATTCCAAACCAAATACACACTTTTCGAGTATCAGGTTATGCCCTTTGGGTTATGCAACGCACCAGCAGCATTCCAGTTCTTTATGAATGATGTACTTCACAAACTGTTGGACGTCTGTGTCCTTGTTTACATTGACGACATTCTCATCTACTCAGCATCCAAGGAAGATCATGTGGGCCATGTATGGGCCATTCTGGAAAAGCTTTGTAAGCACCGGCTGTTTGCCAAATTGTAAAAATGTTATTTCCATGTCACATAAGTCGAATTCTTGGGCTTCATGCTTACCCCACGAGGGGTTCACATGGACACTCGCAAGGTGGAAGCTATTCTTCAATGGCCATCCCCAACATCGATCAAGGGAGTGCAGAGCGTACTCGGATTTGCCAATTTTTACCGGTGGTTCATCCCGGGATTTTTTCCGATCGTTCATCCTATCACTTCTTTACTAAGAAAGAATAAAAAGTTTTCCTGGTCTCCAGAAACCGAAAAAGCCTTCCAGGAATTAAAATTGGCTTTCATCTCAGCACCCGTTCTTCGGCATCCCCGACCTGACCTGCCCTATGTAGTTGAAACAGATGCCTCCAGCGTGGCCATGGGGGCAGTTTTACCACAAAAGGACCCGGACACAGGGAAATTACACCCCATTGCATTTTGGTCCCGTATGTTTACTGCACTAGAGATGAACTGTGCCATAACTGACAAAGTGTTACTAGCAATTAAAGGAGCTCTTCAAACCTGGAGACACTACCTTCTAGGAGCTAGACATACCGTCACAGTTATTACGGGCCACCGTAATCTGCAATATTTAAAAACTGCCAAGGCCCAATCTTCATGTCAGCTTCGCTGGGCTCTTTTCTTCGCAGGGTGCGATTTTGTTATCACATACAGACCAGGAGTGCGTAATGGAAAAGCAGACACTGTCACGAATGGGAGAGTAAGTACAAAACACAAAGAATTGATTACTCCTCTCTACACGGACCTGGGAGTTAGAGATGGGGGTGGTTATCACACGATATTTAACATTCAAATAACATACTGCTCACTCGGTAACAAGACCAATTTAGATAACAGGAGACAACATAAATGAAATTTTAGCAAAATTAGGCTTGTTTAATGTTGATTGTACAAACGTTAAAAGAACAGTACTCGAGGAAGGACTGAACAAATTAATGCATAAATACAGACACACACAAGCTAAAACATAGAATGAAAGGGGTGCAAGTCACTCAGTGAACAATACTTTTTGCAGAATTAATTCATTTAACTACTATCATTAGTAGTCTTTTAAGAGATAGTGAGTCGACATGTTTCGGCCATAGATTAAATTAGACATTATCTCAAGTGTCTTTTCGGAAAGAGATGTCACGGCCATCTTCAGGACAAGGGATTTCTTCCAGGAAATCTTCACATTAATGATTTACCCCAATTTATGATGCAAGTGTAACATAACTGATCTATAAAGATACAAACATTATTAACTAAGAATAATCTCATGTTCTATATAGAATGTTATCTGATAACATATCCAATACATTAGTTTTCTAACAGAGCGAGCGAACATCCAAACATAGGTCATGGCACAACAAGACAGGTAATACAGTTCGGCCAGAGACTATCACATGGTGACAGGAGATCAAAAGTTGCTCAGACAATGAGTAATTTACATTTGACCCCCATATGTTTAGGGTTATACATACGGACAAAGAACAATAAGTGACACATAGTGTTTGAGACAGCTATCCACCCCAATCTCTTACTTGCTTCTCCAGGTTAGGTGAGAAAGAGTAGACGATAGGCACGTAAGACTGGAAACATGTCTTTAATAATGCCGAGAATTGCTGCCATTGAATGTCGTTCTTATGGCAAAAGCCGTCTTGTCCTACAATATGATCATTAATATTGATTTCTATGGTTAGATAAAGATTTGGGCTAAATAGTATACAATTTTTATAGTTTGGCACGGTAAGATGGTATCTCATCTTAAGGCATGTTTTTTATAGCTAGACTAAATCTAGATAGTTAACATGTTAGTGTCTATGATAAATGAAGGAGCCCTTGCAGGTCAATTTACCTTGTCAGCTTCTTTGTGAAGGGTCAGCTGAGGGTTGCTGAGCTCGTGTCAGGAAAAAGGGGCAGAGACTGCGAGCATAATTCAAGATGCAACTGTAAACCAAGGTAAAGTATAACCCACTCAGATGTACAAGTTGACAAGAGCGCTTATGTGGCAGTATTCAATGGCTTACTTAAAATAAGGCATACCAATTGGTGCTTTGGTGTAGTCACTGACAAAGCGTTGTGGTGTGTGCAGCAGGTCCCGGCTTATAGATAGTCAGGATAGAAGATTCTGCACGGCCAGCATATGGCCGGATTAGTGAAGATGTGCTGAATGCTGTCACGGAAAAAGGAGAAACCTCAGTTACTAAACTGCTAGTAATACTAAAGTGACAACGAATGTCGTCGCAAAACAGATGGAACAAAGGGGGGACTTACTGCAGGGTAACAGCAGGTGAATGCTTGTAGGACAGACAGGGCTATTTTCAAAAAGCAGTAATAAAGCGCCCTGAAGAGCAGCTGGCTGATTGAAGACAAGTACATAAGTATGTTTAAAGAGCGTCTTGCAGATGAAGTATGGCACATAATGGTTATATTGCAAACAGGATGAATCGGGAGGGGAGGGCACTTACTTGTTAGTTGCAGGATCAAGACGCCGTCCTTAGTAAACGCTGGAGAAATAAGTGCTTTGCCCGATATAGAGTCTATTTAAACGTGTCGGTGTCTAAAAAAAGACAACGTGAACGGCACGTACAGATGGTATCAAAGAAAGCAAACCTCAGTTCTTAAAGGGGCACTGACTGACACTGAAGTCTGGTGAGTGTTGATTACCAAAAGAAGCTACACTACATGGAGGCTGCAACGGGTGATCTGAAAATGCCTGTATGCTCAGAGAAAAGGGTACATGCAGAAAGATTTAGCTAAACATGCACCAAGACACTAGATGTGTTCCAAACTTTTGTGGATGCTAGCAATGTGACACCCCTGTGTTTCATCACATATTAGGGGCCAGGGTGGAGGTACTTGAATACAAAACATATTGGCATGGTCGTACCTGAGTATACTAGTGAAGTGGCGCTGCTTTAAGCAAAAAGGTGGTCTCAGGTACCACAGTCACAGAAGGGCATACAGCAGGGGAGGAATATAGCATCAAAGAAGAAAGATACTGGGGTGCAAGTGATACGAAGTTACCCAAGAAGGCTATTCCATTCCAATGAGGAATTTAAGCCTTGGTTGACCGCATTGAGGTATAAATCCACCGTTGTTCGCAGCGGCTGAGTTACAAATCCCTATTGCCACCCCTAGCTGAATAGGAAATTTTCTGGATCATGAACCATTGGATGTCGGTGTATTTATGTTTGGTTGTTATGTAATGAGCGACTACTGGTTTTTTATCTGTTTTGTTCTTAAGACACGGCCTATGTTCGCATATACGTTGTCTTACGGGTCTGCTAGTTTTTCCTATGTATAATAAATTACGAGGCATCTAATGCCATAGACCACCCGGTCCGATGCACAATTAGAAAAATGTCGAAGAACCCACATTTTGCCATTTAGCTCAACAGATTTAAGGTTGTTCGTGAGGGAACAAACTGAGCATTGGCCACATTTGTAGTGGCCAATTATTGGTGGTAAATTCCATAGCCTAGTTTGAGTTGGAGGTGCCTGTTCTTTCGGGTAAGTATGTACTAGGATATCTCTAAAGTTTTTTTGCCGTTTAAATGCAAACCTTGGTTGTGCTGGGCAGAAATCTAAGGTGGATAAGACATGCCATTTTTTTTTTATAGTTTTGCACAGTCCATTACTAATGGGGCTGAACGTGCTAACGCACGTCTTTATTCTTTCTTCTTGATTTTTTGCTTCGGGGTGAAGACATCTATCTCAGTTGGCATGTTGAGCTCTTTTGAATGCCAAATTGATCGATTTTTTAGGATAGCCGCGTGTTTTCAGACGTTGCTTGAGGTCTTTCCCTTCTTGAATATAGTCACTAAGATTGGAACAGTTTCTTCTTACCTTAAGGAATTGTCCTATGGGTAGGTTTTCACGCAAGCTTAAAGGATGAAAACTATTGAATTTGAGTATGGTATTCTTGTCGGTTGGTTTGCGATATACATTAGTTTGTGATAAGCCTGTTTCTGTTTTGTAAATAAGTAGGTCAAGAAAGGGAATTTGTTTTGTGTCATAGGTCATGGTAAATGCAATGTGTTCATTGTGATTATTTAGCCACACCAAAAAAGTGTCGAGTAGAGTGGAATCACCCTTCCACACCATGAGCACATCGTCTATATAACAAAACCATTTAATGATGTTGCTCTTGAATGGATTTTCAGAGTGGTATGTGGACGTTGATTCGAAATAGTCCATAAAAAAATTTGCTAAGTCGGGGGCAAAGATTGCCCCCATGCTGGTCCCATGTATTTGTTTGTAGAAATTTCCGTCATGAAGGAAGACATTTTCAGTCAAAGCTATCCGAATACATTCCAGGATGAAAGCTGTGGGGACTTTTGTTAAGGTGTCAGTCCGTTTGTTCAGTTATGATCCCATGATGTTTAGACACTCGTTTTGTGGGATACTAGTGTAAAGAGCAGTGACATCTAAAGTTACTAGAAGGTCTTGTTGAGCCATCTGTAATGAGTCAAGTAGGTTAATCATGCTGGTGGTGTCTTTAACAAATGAATTCATAGATCTTACAAAAGGTCTTAAGAACCAATCAGCATAGATAGACAAGGGTTCTAGGATCGAGTTGATTGCCGAAACAATAGGTCTGCCTGAAGGGTTATCAGAGTTTTTGTGGACCTTAGGAAGAACGTAGAAGGCTGGGATCGTAGGTGAAATTTTTATCAAGAACCAGTGTTCATGTTGGTCGATCCACTCTTCCTGGAGGGTGTGGTCCACGAGACTTTTAATTTCCTCACGCAGACGTTCAGAGGGATCTCTATCTAGTCTGCGGTAGAAGAGGGGATTGTGAAGTTGCAAAGCTGCTTCGGTCTTGTAAAGGGTGGTGTCCCATAGAACAATCCCTCCGCCCTTATCTGCTGGTTTTATAAGGAAAGCGGGATTTGGCCTGTAAGGAAATTAGGGCAGTTCTCTCTTCTCTAGTTATGTTGTCCTTATGGTGCTTTTTGGCTCTAAGCAGATGTTTAGTTTCCTCCGTGATCTTGTTCTCAAATGCCAAAATCTCTGGGCCCACCATGGAGTTCAGCGGAGTAAAGGTCGAAGGTGGCTTAAGGCCTGTAATGCTAGATTCTTTAGCTGATGCCGGTGGATCTTTGAAAAAATATTTTAGACGAATAAGGCGAAAGAATTTGTGTAGTTCGATTTGAGTATCGAAGTCTTTTGCTTTCGTAACTGGAACAAAACTGAGTCCATTTTTCAGAACTTTAGTTTCTGATTCAGTAAGGTGGTGGGTAGACGAATTGATGCAATAGTGTAGCTATATTCCTCCCCTGCTGTAAGCCCTTCTGTGACTGTGGTACCTGAGACCACCTTTTTGCTCAAAGCAGCGCCACTTCACTAGTATATTCAGGTACTACCGTACCAATATGTTTTGTATTCAAGTACCTCCACCCAGGCCCATAGACAGTAGCACCTAGCCCCCAATATGTGATGAAACACAGGGGTGTCGCATTGCTAGCATCCACAAAAGTTTGGAACACATTCAGTATCTTGGTGCATGTTTAGCAATATTTTTCTACATGTACCCATTTCTCTGAGCAGGCGGGCATTTTCAGATCACACATGCAGTCTCCATGTAGTGTAGCTTCTTTTGGTAATCGACACGTACCTGACGTCAGTGTCAGTCCGTGCCCCTTTAAGAACTGAGGTTTACTTTCTTTGATACCATCATAAGTCATGTGACTCACACGTACATGCCGTTCACGTCATCTTTTTTTTAGACACCAACATGTTTAAATAGACCCGATATCGGGCAAAACACTTATTTCTCCAGCGTTTACTGAGGACAGCGTCTTGATCCTGCAACTAACAAGTAAGTGCCCTCCCATCCCGATTCGTCCTGTTTGTAATATAACAATTATGTGCCGTACTTCATCAACAAGACGCTCTTTAAACGTACTTATGTACTTATCTTCAATCAGCCTCCTGCACCACCGGGCGCTTTACTACTGTTTTTTGAAAACAGCCCTGTCTGTACTACAAGCATTCACCTGCTGTTACCCTGCAGTAAGTCCCCCCTTTGTTCCATCTGTTTTGCCACAACATTCTTTGTCACTTTAGTATTACTAGTAGTTTAGTAACTGAGGTTTCTCCTTTTTCCGTGACAGCATTCAGCACATCTTCACTAATCCGGCCATATGCTTGCCGTGCAGAATCTTCTATCCTGACTATCTATAAGCCGAGTCCTGCCGCACACACCACAACGCTTTGTCAGTGAATACACCAAAGCACCAATTGGTATGCCTTCTTTTAATTAAGCCATTGAATACTGGCACATAAGCACTCTTGAACTCTTGTCAACTTGTACATCTGACTCAGTTATACTTTACCTTGCTTCACAGTTGCATCTTGAATTACGCTCGCAGTCTCTGCACCTTTTTCCTGATACCAGCTCAGCAACCCTCGGCTGACCCTACACAAAGAAGCTGACACAGTAAATTGACCTGCAAGGGCTCCTTCATTTATCGTAGGCACTAACATGTTAACTATCTAGATTTAGTCTAGCCATAAAAAACATGCCTTAAGTTGAGATACCATTTTACCGTGCCAAACTATAAAAATTATATACTATTTATCCCAAATCTTGATCTAACCATAGAAATCAATATTAATGATCATATTGTATGACAAGACGGCTTTTGCCATAAGAACAACATTCAACGTCAACAATTCTCAGCATTATTAAAGACATTTTTCCAGTCTGACGTTCCTATCGTCGACTCTTCCTCACCTAACCTGGAGAAGCAAGTAAGAGATTGGGGTGGATAGTTGTCTCGAAAAAACTATGTGTCACTTATTGTTCTATGTGCATATGTATAACCCTAAACATATGGGGGTCTAATGTAAATTCTCCTTGTCTGAGCAACTTTCGGTCTCCTGTCTCCATTAATTAAAAAATTGATAGTCTCCGGCCGAACTGTATTACCTGTCTCGTTGTGCCATGACCATGTTTGGATGTTCACTCGCTCTGTTAGAAAACTAATGTATTGGATATGTTATCAGATAACATTCTATATAGAACATGAGATTATTCTTAGTTAATAATGTTTGTATCTTTATAGATCAGTTATGTTACACTTGCATCATAAATTGGGGTAAATCATTAATGTGAAGATTTCCTGGAAGAAATCCCTTGTCCTGAAGATGGCCGTGACATCTATTTCCGAAAAGACACTTGAGATAATGTCTAATTTAATGTATGGCCGAAACATGTCGACTCACTATCTCTTAAAAGACTACTAATGATAGTAGTTAAATGAATTAATTCTGCAAAAAGTATTGTTCACTGAGTGACTTGCACCCCTTTCATTCTATGTTTTAGCTTGTGTGTGTCTGTATTTATGCATTCATTTGTTCAGTACTTCCCCGATTACTGTTCTTTTAACGTCTGTAAAATCAACATTAAACAAGCCTAATTTTGCTAAAAATTAATTTATGTTGTCTCATGTTATCCAAGTTCTTCTTGTTACTGAGTTAGCAGTATGTTATTTGAATGTTAAATACCCTGTGACAACCACCCCATCTCTAACTCCCAGGTCAGCGTAGAGAGGGGTAATCAATTCTCTGTGTTTTGTACTTATACTGCCTTCACACTCCCATTTGAGAATTGATCCCCCCATAACAAAAGATTTGGGAGTTTACCTTTCTTTTGAGATACCTAACAGTGAATGGGAGAGGACAAATGTAAAGACTGGTAGGGGGTGTCTGTACTTCTGCTCTCTATATGGTAGAGGAGAGGCACAGAAGACCCCAGCCAAGATTTTCTATTAAGGTAGCAATGGACGAGCAATCAAGGCCTAGCTTCTCAGGAGGTGATGCAGGCTGGTTCTTAAGTACAGTGTAATCCCCGAACCCCCACAAAGGAATGTCCACACACTGTATTACTGAAAACACAGTCTTTATATAATTAATATTCAAAGGTATGTACACGATCACAATAACGCACTTTGTACTCGGAAGTCAACAATGATAAATATACAATTCTAAAGTGGTACAACCAATGTTATCGAATCTCATTAAAGTGCATCAACTGTACAGTTAAAATGTCACACAGATCAATAACGAGGAAACCAGCAATAGAGATAGGAAGGAACGCAAGATGGTTGAAACAATAGGCAGAATGCTGACCCCTAACACTAGGCACAGTTCTGTGTGGAGATCCCCCGACCTGGGCAACCTGTAAAATAAAGATAAATAGCACAAGCCCAGTCCATATGTTGTTCAATAGTCTTATTTCCTCCTACTAAGGTTTTACCCCCCCAATGTACCTAGTGGAGTAGAGTTCTCCGAAGATGCGTCGACCGATCCTTCTTGAGTCACTCCCTTTAAAGCAGGAGCCACGGATCGTCGAGAGGCGTCGAGGAACTCGGCGTTCGGTGTCGGGGAATCGACGGCCCTTCTTGAGGGCCCTCCCTTTAAGGCAGGAGTCACGAGTCGTCGAACGTTCGATGGCGAACAGGTTGAACTACGGCAGTGAAGTGGCAGCTTCGTTCCTAGCGGTGCTCGTTGACGACACAGCATTGGCGTCCTGCAAGGAAGAGGCATTCGGGGCACCTTGGTGACGATAGTTCTGGACCGCAAAGAGATGATGAAGAACTGTGGCCCAGCAAGGGCGTCGAGTCGTCGGCGTCTCTGTGGTCTTTAGGTGGCAGGAAACCCACCGGCGGATGATCCTCGGCACGTCGACAGTCAAGCCTTCTCCAGCGGGATAAAGCAGGCGACGATGCAGACGAGAGCGTCCGATGATCAAATGAAGTTCTTAGGCAAACAGGAGCACAGCGGCTCCGGTCGGCGACGGCGGTCGTCGACAGTGGCGGACAACAGTCTGAGTGCTTCTCTTTGAGATTCTGCGGCAGTCCCCGTCTCGGGTTGGCAGCCTGTCGAAGGTCTGTCTACCAGGGAGCTTTGGCAAAGATCAGCTGGTGCACGATGGTCCCTCGTAGCTCGGGAAGAGGGCGCCTTACCAGGTCCTCTCTGGGTCAGTCCTTGGAGACACAGCAGCTTTCAGATTGTGAAGGAGAGCAGCAGCAATTCTTCTCGTCCAGCAGGGCTTCAAGGTCAAGCTTCAGTTACTCCAGTTACTCGTCGTAGTGGACTTCAGCTTCTGAACACGATTCCTAGCAGTGAGAGGTCCCCAGATATACTGTTGATCTCCCATTCATTCCGCTGGGTCACACTCAAGCATCCAATCACAACTAACAGCATTCATGCAGGCAGGCAGGCAGCCAATCAGGCACACGAGGTATTCAGGCCATTCACTTCTCTCCAGACACTCACAACATGTTATTTTTATTGGGACAAGTACCGAGCCATTCAACACTCCCAACTGCATTCATACCGGTTTCGGGCAGGGCTGTCTCAGTCATTGTGTCAACCACCAGATACCAGACATCCACAACACAGAATGCATATTCGTCACACACTCTATTCACCCGGGTCCCACCCACAGGAGGTACCCACAACATACATCACTGGGAAGGCTCCAACTAGTTTGGCTGGGCCCTCACAACACCATATTTGGCATTTCCACCCAACCGCCAGTCAGGGGGAAGGGACAGAGTCAGGGCTTCCCAGGACTTTGGGAAAACAAGGTAATAGGTAATAGAAAGCAAGAGGCCACAGGGGCCATGTTGTTTTCCATCAGGAATCAACTGATCCCAATGGCAGGGCTGGGGTATCCCCAAAATGGAGGATACTCCGCGCATCTGTCAAATTCAGCATGGAGCTGCCACCAGCCCATACCCTGCTCTGCAGGCCACCCAGAGGTGCCCAAAACATACACTAGGGGCACAGGGTTGTACCCCCACCCATGGGTGCCATAAGGGTATCCCACGGGTCCGTTCACCAAACCAAAAGAGAGAGAGCTGCACCGCCAGGAGTCCCACATGAACTCCTGCGTGAAAAACACAACAGAACATACGATAAAAAGCAGTAAAGGACAAGGATATGGAGGCCTTGTCCCTCCGATGCATTTCCAGCATCACAATCGCCACCCCCAGACTGAGGTGGAGGGTGCCTAATCTCCCACGGGATAGACACCCTCATCCAGATGGTCAACATACCTTCTGGAAAGGCCATCTGCATTATCGAGACTCTTCCCTGGTCTGTGCTCTATGGTGAAGTCTATCCCTTGCAGGCTAATGGACCACCTGAGCAGTTTCGGGTTCTCACCCTTCATCTGCATAAGCCACTTCAGGGGCTTATGATCTGTTTGGACCTTGAAGGTAGACCCCGTAAGGTAGGCCCTAAAACGCCTAAGGCTCCAAACTATACTAAAACATTCCTTTTCAACAGTAGCCCACCTAAGTTCTCGACCCTTGAGTTGTCTACTGATGAATATGATAGGATGTTCTCTCCCTTTGTCATCTAACTGAAACAAGGCAGCTCCAATTCCGGTGTCGCAGGCATCCGTCTGGACGATAAAGGGTCGGCTGTAGTCAGGCGCACACAACATGGGTGCCCTACACAGACTTTCTTTCAAGCCATCAAAGGCACTCTGACAGTCTTCAGTCCAATTAACCTTCATAGGCTGTTTGGGTGAAGTCGGAGCTGTCAGTGGTGCAGCTATGGTTCCATAGTCCGCCATGAAATTGCAATAATACCCAGTGAGGCCCAAAAAGGCTCTCACCTGGGTTTGAGTAGTGGGAGTCTGCCAGTCATGTACATCCTGTACCTTACTGGGGAGAGGTTGGATTTGACCCCCTTCTACCTCATGACCAAGATACGTGACTCTCCCCTGAGCTATCTGGCACTTGGTGGCCTTGACAGTGAGGTTAGCCCTTTTCAAGGCCTGCAACACTCTACCCAGATGTGTCAAGTGCTCTTCCCAAGTGGAACTGTAGACAGCAATGTTGTCTAAATAAGCCACACAAAAGGCTTCCAGCCCACTGAGAGCATGATTGACCAATCTCTGGAAGGTGGCAGGGGCATTCTTCAACCCAAAAGGCATGACCCTAAACTGGTAGAGGCCCTCTGGTGTTGAGAACGCCGTCTTTTCCTTGGCATGGTCCGTCAGAGCTATTTGCCAATAGCCTATGGTAAGGTCAAAGGTGCTCACAAATTTGGCAGCACCTATGGTGTCCACGAGCTCATCAGCCCCGGGCAATGGGTGCGCGTCAGTTTTGGTGACGGCATTGACTCCTCGGTAGTCCACACAGAACCTCCAATCCTTGTTACCTGCCTGGGAACTTGCCTTCGGGACAAGGACCACGGGACTGGACCAGGGACTGGTTGAGGGTTCAATAACACCCAGATCCAACATCTTGGCGACCTCAGCCTGGATGTGGTTCTTAACCGTATCTGACATTCGGTAGCTCCTGCTCTTGACAGGCACGCTGTCACCAGTGTCAATCTCGTGCTTACACCACGGTGTAAGGCCTGGCGTCAGCGAAAACAGAGAGGCATACTGCTGGAGCAAAGTCCTGCAGGCCCTCTGCTGCTCAGTTGTCAAATCTGGAGAGAGATGCACTCCCTCCACTGAGCCATCCTGAGGGTTGCTATGCAGCAAATCAGGAAGGGGCTCACTTTCATCTTCTTCTTGCTATGAACCCAGAAGAGACATGAGACTTCGGCTCGCCTGTGGAAAGGCTTGAGCCTATTAACGTGGAATACCTGAGGGGCTACCCCTGGGATTCCCATGTCAACCAGATAATTGACATCGCCCATCTTGGAGATTATCCTGAAGGATCCAGTCCATTTATCTGCCAATGCCCGAGGCTTGGTAGGCTCCATCACGAGGACCTCCTGTCCCGGAGTCCAATCCACTTGCGATGCTTTAAGGTCATGCCAGTATTTGTTCAATTCCTGGCTGGCCATGAGATTCGCTGTTCCTTGACCCATCATCTGTGTCATCCTCCGTCTGAGGCCTAACACATAGTCCCCCACTTGCTTGGCGGGACCTGGAGGGGTGGCTTCAAAGCCTTCTCTGATCAAGGCGAGGGGCCCCCTCACGGGATGTCCAAAGAGTAACTCAAAGGGGCTGAAACCAACACCCTCTTGAGGTACCTCCCTGTAAGCAAACAGCAGGCATGGTAGGAGGAGATCCCATTTCCTCCTTAGGGGCTCTTTCAAAGCACCCAGCATGCCCTTGAGAGTTTTATTAAATCTCTCAACCAGACCATTGGTCTGCACGTGGTAAGAGGTGGAGAACTTGTAGGTTACCCCGCAGTCCTTCCACATGGATTTCATATAACTAGACATGAAGTTGGATCCTCTGTCAGAGACAACCTGCTTGGGGAATCCAACATGGGTGAAAATGCCCAGGAGAGCCCTGGTAACACCTTGGCAGTAACAGTCCGAAGGGGTATAGCCTCAGGGTATCTGGTGGCATGATCTACCAAAACCAGGATGAACCGATGTCCACCTGACATGGGAGGGTCAAGGGGACCGACAATGTTGATGCCCACCCTCTCAAATGGTGTGCCAACCACTGGCAATGGCTGCAGTGGGCAATGACACTGCCTCCAGTCTTGCCAGACAATTGACAAGTTGGGCAGGTCCTGCAGTGGGACTCCACTTCTACTCCCATCCGGGGCCAGTAGAAATGGGCAGAGAGCCTCTGCTTAGTCTTCTTGGTACCAAGATGACCAGCTAAGGGCACCTCATGCACCAACTGCAGCAGGAAGGGCATGTAAACCTGGGGTACCACCAACCTCTTGAGGGCACCAGGTTCAGGTTTAGTGGGCTCACTAACAAGGAGCTCACCCTCCCAATAAATCCGGAATGTCTGAGGTACTTCTCCTTGTGCCTGGGACAGGGCCTGTTTCCTCAGACCCTTGAGAGAGTGACACTCTCTCTGTCCTTTACAGAAGTCTGCCCGGGAGGGTCCCCCTTCAGCTAACAAGCATTGAAGATCGGGATGATGCTCCGGGTTGAGAACCTCTCCCACAGGAGAGTTTTCTGGATCTTCTCCCACAGGAGTTGAGATGGGGTTTACCACTGGACCCAGGCCGTCCGGAGCATGGATCCCAATGGGTGCTGTAGGAACAGCAGGAAGAGAAGGAGCTCCCTCCACAGAGGTGGCCTTCTTGCTCTTCCTTCGTCTTGCCTTAGGCCGCGCCTTTGGCTGGGGTACCTGACTCACAGCCAGACCCGGTGTCACCTGTGACCTAGTGACCGCAGCAGCAGTCATGGGAAGACCATCCGTGATCAATCCCACCTCCACTAGATCATTACCTAACAGAATGTTAGCAGGGACATTGTCCTGAACCAGGACAGGAAGCTTTGCTGTCTTGTCTCCAATTACGAGGGTGGCTCGGGCTACAGGCGATAATTTGGGAGGCCCATCAGCTAACCTGGTGGTTCTCAGAGGAGCACCTACATAGTCCTCTGGCTCGAGCAGGGTCCTGTCCACCACTGTCATGCTTGCCCAAGTGTCTCTCAAACCAGTAGAAGGCTGGCCATTCAGGAGGACACTTCTCAAAAACCTACGGGTGTTCTGTGGGATAGTCACCAGTACTTCTGCGTACTGGTCCCAGGCACCAAGGGACACTAAGGAAATCTCTACAGGAGCACCAAATGGGATTCCTGTAGATGATGGGAGGATAGTGGCCTCCACCTCAGACATGGGGTAAGGGTAGGTCAGGCTGACAGACTGTACTCCGAGTGCCTTACCTTTACACTTGGAGTCACCCCTTCTATGATCCAGAGCCCCACAATCCCAACAAGTGCCGGGAGTGCGGGGTACGGTACTGGAACCACCGGGAGCCTGCTTTGCAGCAGGTGGACCACTACTCTTATTCCCACCCACAGATGACTTATCCCCACTAGATTTTTGGGTCTTCGGAGAGGAGGGTTTAGGTTTACCCGACTGTGACTGCTTTTGGGACTCCTCAGCTTTCTGAGAGGCCCCCTTTTCTTTGTCCTTGTCCTTCCCACTGGAGTCCTTAGGGGACACCCGGTGGGAGACCCACTTGTCAGCCAACCCTGCCAGCTTAAAGGGATCCAAAAGGTTCTGGTCAGCAACATACTGACGCAGCTCTGGTGAACAGGCTTCAGAAAAATGCTCAAAAAACAAAAGGTGAGACAATTCAACAAAAGTTTTAACCTTGTAACCATCAATCCACCCCATCATGTTCATGGGCGCAGCACTCACCCAGTCAACCCAAGACACATTCTCTCTTTTATTAAAATCCCTGAACCTTTTAAGGTATTGGGTAGGTGTCTTGCCAAACTTGGCAATCAAAGCAGATTTCATACACTCATACTGACCCCTGTCTTCCACACTCAGCTTCAGAATACAGTCATATCCAGTTTGAGGCACTATGCTTAACAAACACTTAGCCCAATCTCTTTTATCAACAACATGAATTGCACAAGCCATTTCAAACGCTTCAATCCATTGGAGGATATCTGAACCCTCCACAAACACACCAACCAAATCTTTCATGAATTTGGTTGCTGGGGACCTGACACTCTCACTGGGTTTCGCTGAAGTCTCCACTCTAGCTTTCTCTAGCTGGATTCTCTGACATTCAGTGTCCTGGCTCTTGAGTTCAAGGTCCTTATTTTTGAGTTCAAGATCCCTATTCTTGAGCTCCACTTGTTGAGCCAACTCCTCCTTCTTAAGCTCAGCATCTATTTCCAACTTGCGATATTCAAAGGCCAATTTCATCCTCAATAACTCAAGCTCCAAGGAATTGCTGGGGTTCGGAATAGAGGCAGCAGGAATGGTGGCATTCCCAGAAACAGATTCAGTAGAAACCCCAGGGGCAGAGTCCTCATTGGTTGCATTCCCCCCCCCCCCTCATCAAGAGTTTCACCATCGGTCTGGTAGGCCACCAGGGCAGCTATCAGCTCCGCCCTAAACTTATCCACAAAGTTTAACTCCCTGGCTTCACAAGCACTCTGGAGAGCCTCTAAGCTCATCCGAGTCAATTTACCATTTGCAATAGACTCCATTGCTTGTAATGCAGTTATTTTGTACACAACCAAATCTCAATTTAATAAAGTGCAGATATTTTGTAAATGGCACGGTTATACACTGATTCTTAAAACCATAAGCATCCCACCACTGCCACCAGTGTAAAGACTGGTAGGGGGTTTCTGTACTTCTGCTCTCTATATGGTGGAGGAGAGGCACAGAAGACCCCAGCCAAGATTCTCTATTACGGTAGCAATGGACGAGCAATCAAGGCCTAGCTTCTCAGGAGGTGATGCAGGCTGGTTCTTAAGTACAGTGTAATCCCCGAACCCCCACAAAGGAATGTCCACACACTGTATTACTGAAAGCACAGTCTTTATATAATTAATATTCAAAGGTATGTACACAATCACAATAACGCACTTTGTACTCGGAAGTCAACAATGATAAATATATACAATTCTAAAGTGGTACCACCAATGTTATCGAATCTCATTAAAGTGCATCACCTGTACGGTTAAAATGTCACACAGATCAATAACGAGGAAACCAGCAATAGAGATAGGAAGGAACGCAAGATGGTTGAAACAGTAGGCAGAATGCTGACCCCTACCACTAGGCACAGTTCTGTGTGGAGATCCCCCCACCTGGGAAACCTGTAAAATAAAGATATATAGCACAAGCCCAGTCCATATATTGTTCAATAGTCTTATTTCCTCCTACTAAGGTTTTACCCCCCCAATGTACCTGGTGGAGTAGAGTTCTCCGAAGATGCGTCGACCAATCCTTCTTGAGTGACTCCCTTTAAAGCAGGAGCCACGGATCGTCGAGAGGCGTCGAGGAACTCGGCGTTCGGTGTCTGGGAATCGACGGCCCTTCTTGAGGGCCCTCCCTTTAAGGCAGGAGTCACGGGTCGTCGAACATCCGACAACGAACAGGTTGAACTACGGGAGTGAAGTGGCAGCTTCGTTCCTAGCGGTGCTCGTTGACGACAGAGTGTTGGCATTCTGCAAGGAAGACGGGTGCGAGGCACCTCGGTGACGATAGTTCTGGACCGCAAAGAGATGATGAAGAACTGTCAGCCAGCAAGAGCGTCGAGTCGTCGGCGTTTCTGTGGTCTTTAAGTGGCGGGAAACCCATCGGCGGATGCTCCTCGGCACGTCGACGGTCGGGCCTTCTCCAGCAGGATAAAGTGGGCGACGATGCAGACAAGAGCGTCCGATGATCAATTGAAGTTCTTAGGAAACGGGAGCACGGCGGCTCCGGTCGGCGACAGCGGTCGTCGACAGTGGCGGACAACAGTCCGAGTGCTTCTCTTTGAGATTCCGCGGCAGTCCCCGTCTCGGGTCAGCAGCCTGTCGAAGGTCTGTCTACCAGGGAGCTTTGGCAAAGATCAGCTGGTGCACGATGGTCCCTCGTAGCTCGGGAAGAGGGTGCCTTACCAGGTCCTCTCTGGGTCAGTCCTTGGAGACACAACAGCTTTCAGATTGTGAAGGAGAGCAGCACCAATTCTTCTCGTCCAGCAGGGCTTCAAGGTCAAGCTTCAGTTACTCCAGTTACTCGTCGTAGTGGACTTCAGCTTCTGAACACGATTCCTAGCAGTGAGAGGTCCCCAGATATACTGTTGATCTCCCATTCATTCCGCTGGGTCACACTCAAGCATCCAATCACAACTAACAGCATTCATGCAGGCAGGCAGCCAATCAGGCACATGAGATATTCAGGCCATTCACTTCTCTCCAGACACTTACAACAAGTTATGTGTATTGGGACAAGTACCGAGCCATTCAACACTCCCAACTGCATTCATACCGGTTTCGGGCAGGGCTGTCTCAGTCATTGTGTCAACCACCAGATACTAGACATCCACAACACAGAATGCATATTCGTCACACACTCTATTCACCCGGGTCCCACCCACAGGAGGTACCCACAACATACATCACTGGGAAGGCTCCAGCTAGTTTGGCCGGGCCTTCACAATACCATATATGGCATTTCCAACCAACAGCCAGTCAGGGAGAAGGGACAGAGTCAGGGCTTCCCAGGACTTTGGGAAAACAAGGTAATAGCTAATAGAAAGCAAGAGGCCACAGGGGCCTTCTTGTTTTCCATCAGGAATCAACTGACCCCAATGGCAGGGCTGGGGTATCCCCAAAATGGAGGATACTCTGCGCTCCTGTCAAATTCAGCATGGAGCTGCCACCACCCCATACCCTGCTCTGCGGGCCACCTACAGGTGCCCAAAAACATACACTAGGGGCACAGGGTTGTACCCCCACCCATGGGTGCCATAAGGGTATCCCACAGGTCCGTTCACCAAACCAAAAGAGAGAGAGCTGCACCGCCAGGAGTCCCACATGAACTCCTGCGCGGAAAACACGACCTAACATATGATGAAAAGCAGCAAAGGACAAGGATACGGAGGCCCTATCCCTCCGATGCATTTGCAGCATCACAAGAAGGATGCATTTATACCATCAGAAGCAGTACCCATCATTCCTGAGGGGCGAATTCAAAGGCAGATCGCAGTAATCGCCTGCTGGAAACACTTGTAGGTCCACCCCCAGTCTCAAATGGACCAAACAGCCGAACAAAAATGGTTGAACAAAGGGGACCAGTACTCCATCAAGGAAAATTTACCCTATTTTCAGGGAAGACTATAGAAATACAAAACAAAATTATAGCAAATTACCACGAGTCATTAGTGGAGGGATATCCCGGAATTACTAAAACACGGGCCAAAAATCCGGAAGAACTCTTGGTGGCCAACCTGGAGAAAGGACGTGGTCCCGTTTATTGCAACCTGCGGTGTTTGCGCGCAACAAAAATCTCAAAAGTCAAGTCCCGCAAGATTATTGCATCTGTCGGCTATGCCACCAGCACCATGGCATACGCTATCCATGGACTTCATTAGTGATTTGCCACCCTGTGACAGCGTCAACACAATTTTAGTTGTGGTAGATTTATTCTTCAAAATGGCACATTTTATTCCACTAAAGGGGATTCCTATTGCTGGAACTCTGGCTACTGTATTCTTAGAACAAATAATCAAACTACATGGTTTCCCCTCTGTACTGATTTCAGATTGAGGAACGCAATTTGTCTCAGCCTTCTGGAGGAGTTGTTGTAAGAAAGCGCAAATCGATCTTCGCCTATCCACCCGTCACCATCCCTAAACCCATGGTCAAACTGAAAGGACCAATCAGACGCTAGAGCAATACCTGAGATGCATGCTGCAGCAGACGGAAGGATCTTGGAAAGACATTCTCTGGTTGACTGAATTTGCCTACAATAACTCCATCCACACTAGTACTGGACAAACCCCATTCTATATCATGAATGGTCGACATCCTCAGACGTCCTCCTTTGATCAGCTTGATGAACTAGAAATGCTGGCGATCACTTCTCTACATAAGACCATTACTCAAACTCTTAAGGAAGCAACCAAGAACCTAATCAAAGCCAAGGAACAACAGAAGAAGTTTGCTGACAGCGATAGAAGGGAAACTCCGCATTAACAAATTGGCGATAAAGTATGGCTGGCATCCAGGAATACACCATTAAAAGAACCTCGGGTCTACCGTCCAAGATATCTCGGACCTTACCCCACCACGGCCATCATCAATCGTGCCGCTGTAAAATTAGATCTACCCACCAATATGCAGATCCAACCAGTATTCCACGTTTCCCTCCTGAAACCTGTGAAGCCAGAGCCTATAATTAAAAAACCACCCGAGCCTGAAATTATCGAAGGAGAACTTAAGTACGAGGTTAAAGACATTCTGGACTCCAAGATAGTATGATGATCAAAACTGTACTACTTAATCGAC
Source organism: Ambystoma mexicanum (assembly GCF_040938575.1). Lineage (NCBI taxonomy): Eukaryota > Metazoa > Chordata > Amphibia > Caudata > Ambystomatidae > Ambystoma > Ambystoma mexicanum. Next base: position 900,926,480 of record NC_090934.1, read on the forward strand.
TGGGAGGGTTACGGTCCTCAAGATCGCACTTGGGAACCTGTTGAATTTGTCCATGCACCTCGACTAATCAGATAGTTTCACCGTAATAACTACGACAAACCAGGACCAGACAGAAGAACGCCTGTGAGAGGGTTCTTGAGGGGGGAGTGCTGTCATGGCCACTGGGCAAGAGCCCATGTCTTTATCACCGACAGGGTCCAAATGGACCCAGTCCTGGCACCTCTGGCACCAGGCTCATAAAAAAATGTGCTTTGCACACTTTGTGCCTAAGGCATGTGCATCAGGGCCGGGCGTGACCATAGAGGATCATTGGGGAGCATGTGCAAGAACCTCTGGGAGTGGCAAGGTGGAGCCATAAGGGAGGGGCCAGACTAGCCTATTTAAGGCCAACCCACCCACATACTGGTGCTTCGCGTTAGCCTGCCTTCTACAGCGTAACGCTTACCGCCATCTTTACCTGTTATCCTGCTCATCTCCTCGTCGCGCATCTTCCAGACTCCATCTACTCCATCGCTGATGCGCATCTTACCTGACTCCTGCTGCACTATCGCTGAAAGTGCACCTTAGCTGAGTCCAGCTACACCATAGCTGAAAGCGCACCATACCTGACTCCAGCTACACCATTGCTGAAAGTACACCTTACCTGACTCCAGCTATACCACCGCTGTATGCGCATTTTACCTGTCTCCTGCACTCCATAGTCTGCAGCGCATCGCATCTTACCGGATTCCCATAGTCATCGGAGTTGGAGCGCTTCCTCACCTGTTCCGGACATCCAGCTACGCGGGACCTTATCTTCCATTCTTTATCTTTGCTGAACTCTCCATCCTGCAACCGCGGACTGGCTTCCGAACAGTCATCCTCTGCTCGACGTCGCCAGACTTCTCCTGCAAAAGAAAAGAACACAACAGGTTAGAAGTTACATAACTAACGCTCGGCCGCGCCATACCTGAGCCTAGCGTTCGACCTTAAAAGCCAATTTACCATCTAGTTCTAAGGCTTCATCATCCTCTGGGGAATCACTGGACTTGCTCCAAACACTGCGACTCCGGGAAGCCATCTTCACACCTATAGAGGAGAGAAAAGACATTGCAAGAATTACGAACTATAATCACGGCAAAAGACATTAGAAGAATTATGCACTATAATCAAGGCAAAAGAAATTATAATACGAACAATAATCATTGGTAAGAATACTCACCTTCTAAGTGGTTGGTGGCAGCCGGTCTGGGTCGCCACTTCCACGGACCAGTGAAGCAACTAGGTCCACCCAAAGCGCCCCTGCTACAAGAAGCAGGACCGATAGATCATCATGACGAAAAAACAGGTGAGCTTGCATGGGAAAACGGTTGCTCACTTCATTCTGACACGAAAGGGTTGAGGGGAATCACGACGCCACCATGCCATTCTCATTGCCTCTCATCTTCTTTCAGGGGCAGTACCAGCATCCAGAGCAGTTGATTTCGCAGCAGCTGAGGGAGAGAGCGGATCCAGGGGAGCCAAGTCCAGGGAGGGCTCCAACCGTGCCCCAACGTCCCCGCAGAGACCAGGTAAACGTAACAGTACCCCTTTTCAGAAGCGTTCGTCCATCTCTACGCATGATTCAGAATTTGAAAGAAATTGGTTGGGCTATCTAGGTGTCGCAAGCAACACCTAAAACCCCAAACTAAAAATGGTGCCCTTGGATGAGACCCTTGCAGCACATCTCCCTCATAGAACACTAGAGCTCAGGGTCTGACAAAGAAACGCCCACTGCTCCAGCGCTGGCAGAATGCAAGAGGATCCATAATGAGACGGGTAGGTCACTGCTACTCTGTGTCAGCTCAAGGACCTCTGGCCAGTTTCTTTGAGAGTTTTGTGGCTGCAGGAATGTCAGGGCCGCGCAGCCAAAGCAGTGACATGCTCAGCACTTGACTTCTGCTGCTGAGCATGGCACAGGCTTTCATGACAGCATGTTTGGCATACACTGCTTCCCTCGGATTCTGAGCTGTAGTAGAGAAAATGTATCAGTGCAGTGCAATATGAATTACACTACCCAGTTTAATTCACTCCACCTCAATTCAGAATGTTTTGTCAGGTTTAAATACCCATTAGAAAGGTCCACCAATTTCTTGAATGTATCTATGGAATACTTCATGTATCCCATAAAGTGTTAACGTTTGCAATATATCAAAATAGCTTGGCTTCTTGTGTGCCTCAAACCCTTGGAGGTTTTGGGCATTTTTGTTTGGGCTATTTTTTAAAGTGCCAAATTGGGGCAACGTGAACAACTAATTCTGTTGCTGATCCAAAGAGGTGGCGTTGTCCCTGGTTTCATAGCCATCAGTTGTAGGAACCCCACTTATAAAGCTGATCCATTTTAAATTTAAGAAAAAAATCAGCATGACTGACTAATTAAGATTTTGCAGATATTGCTGATGTGTGTTCTGTGTGCAAGTATAAGTCACTCCTTTTCAGCTCACCTTCCTTGGCGATAAGATTTCTTTTTTATTTATTTGTTTTTGTTTCAATAAACCCTTTACAAAAGAAGATATAACTAACAATATACTACTATACATTCTTAGATTAACAATACAGTTCAATAGCCCAGAATCTCATTAAACAAGCACAAGATTCTCAGACGATTGAGAAAGGGAGGACCTCCCCCTTCAAACATGTTGGTCAGAATCAAACTATGATCCTCTACCAAAAAAGGTTCTCTCAGGTTCTCCAATTCCCCTCCTCTCTCTGTACAAGTTGTCAGTTTGTGCCCTGAACTACAATATTCCCGTTGTGAATCTAGAGGTGGATGTTCACACTCATTCACCCTTCTCTCAGATGGGCCAAATCCCCCCTCCAATAGTAAGGTATAAATAGCACTTCCTGCTATGTTTCTTATTGTTCTGAGGCTCTAAACATTCTCCTCTAACTTTAATGTTTCGGTGCCCTCCAAAGGGAGCCCACCATCAGCCCCAGCCATGAGACAATGTTCCATAGATCTATGCTCTACCCCCTTTACATAGGCCTTCATCTGTTCATTAAGAGGTTCTAATTCATGAGTGGTTCTCCACCCGCCCCCCTTCCTATCACCACGGTACTCATGGTTTATGATATTCCTAACCCACTAATTTAAATCCTTTTTGGAGATATTCACAGGGAGATTGCGGTCATCCATTGTTTCCTTACTCATAGGAGGGCACATGCCTATTGAAGGAGATGTGTTTTTACTAACTCAGCCTGGGCCAAAGACACCACAGCACCCCTCGCCTTCAGCTTGTCGTTTTGTACACCCTGATCAGTATTCAGGTTTCTCTTATTTCCACTCTCTTGCTCGATTATTTTGGCCCTAAATATATGTTTGTTTGTATGTTTCTTTCTTCTTTATTTATTTGTAGCGCGCCCCAGACCCGAAGGTATCAGGGCGCGGAGATAAGAATGCTTTAGGCTGACAAGTTACAAAGTTTCATAGGCATCAAATACAAATAAATTCGAATACAGTAAATATTACAGGTGTATTACAAAAATGGAGTCAGCATTCAGGTAATACAGGTGAGGTGTCGTCACAGCGGGAGGCAAGGGTCCAGTAATTTGCTAGGTCAAGTAACTCATGCAGTTATGTTATAGGTCATTTTCTTTGAGCCATTTCATCATGTTTAATCTGAAGAGTGGGTAAGGTTGGTCAGTTCTTAGAGTAGGTGGGAGGGATTTAAACAGTTGGGCCACTTTGACGGGGAAGCTATTTCCCCGGTTGTCGTGATTTTGAAGGGGGGACTGATAGGCAAATTGTATAGGCTGTTCTAGTAGGTCTGGATGTGACTCTTCTTTTAAATCTCTGTTAGGTAGCTCAGTGCCGCATTATTAAGGCATTTGAATGTTAGAGAAGCAGTTTTAAGTTTAATTTTGTCAGCTGTAGAGAGCCAGTTGGATTGTCTTCTGATCGTTGTTATATCTTTTGGAGATTCCTAGTGCCGCTCTAAGGGCATTGTTTTGCAGTATTTGAATTTTCTGCGTGATATATTTATTGGATCCCAAGTAGAGTGTGTTACAATAATCCAGTTTGGACAATACAAGTGCTCCTGCCAGTGTGGCGCAACTATTTGAAGAGAGGTAAGGTCTAGCTGCTCTGATCAGCTTACAAGTGTAGTCTGTGGATGATGCCATAGCATTCACTTGTTTTGCCAAGGTGAGGTTAGAGTCGAGGTAAAAGCCTAGGGTTTTTACCTCCTTTGCAACTGTAATTATGTGCCCATATATGACAAAAGATGTGTAGTCCTGGCTAAGTCTCGAGGGGATTGTGTCCTCCGACGTATTCCACATCTATGACAGGTAATGACCACAGATGTGCTGCTTCGGAAAATGTTCGGCAGAGGGCGTCCTGCATCGATGACGCCGATCCATTGTCACTCGAGGGCCTCCGTCGAGGGTTGACGTCACTGGATGTTATATATAGGACGCACGGCGCCCATAGCCTCAGTTCTGTTTTTTCCCACAAACGTGTTTGCTTCGGTATCTCGGCGCGCTCAATTCTTCTCTTCGAAAGCGATGTCTTTGTCTTCTTCTACTTCCCCGAAGTCGGGCTTTAAAAAATGTCGGGACTGCGGTTCGAAGATGTCCATCACGTACCCGCATGACATCTGCCTCTGGTGCCTCGGCAAAAGCCACGCCACCGACGACTGCGAGGATTGCCAGCCCCTGACGTCTAAGGCCTTGCGGGAACGTAAGAAGAAATTGAAGGTAGGTAGGGTGTCTAAGCCCCATAAATCGAAGTCTGCTGGGCTTTCGACCGATGACTCGAATGGCGACTCTTTGTGTCAGCGAAAATCCAGGGGGTCTAGGAGTGGTTCCCGCCATTCCTCTGCCTCTTCGAGGCATTCTAGGAAGTGCCGTCACTGGTCGCCTTCCCCGTCCTCGTTGGAGGAGGACTCTGCCAGACATTTGACTTGTCCCACCAAGTCTTCGTCTCCGGCCGAATGGGATGCATTCCGCCTGCAGATGACAGAGATTTTCGAATCGCAAGGCACAGTTCCATCCTCGCCTTCCAAAGAAGCCGTCAAGGAACGGGCTCGGTCTACCACTCGCACACCTTCGGGCTCGGGCGGTTGGCACGATCATCGGGAGCCGTCGAGGACCCGATCGGACAAGGGAGATCACCAAAGCCGTGCCAGAACCAGGTCCTGGTTCTCAAAGCCATCGAGACCGTCGGAACCTGTGAAGCCTTCGAAGAAGGCGTCGATGCCATCAGCGCTGTGTCCGTCGAGGGGCTCTCTCGGGGTTCCGCCCTCGAAGAAGTCGTCAATGCCATCAGCGTTGTGTCCGTCAAGGGACACTCTCGGGGCTCCGCACTCGAAGAAGTTGTCAACGCCGTCAGCGATTCCCTCAGCACCGTCGACGCTGTTTGTGGAGGATTAGCCGGAGGTGCCCCAGAGGGCTGTGGAACCTCTGAGGAAGGCTCTCAGTAAGTCTTTGAGGCCTGTTTTTGAGCCCTACTCTGTTCCTCCTCCCAGATTGCATTTGTTCCAACATTTGGAGTATAATGCAGAGGTGGAGGAACTGTCTGATGAGGAGATGGATTTACCTGTACCTGATGTCCCTGATGACCTTTTGTCTGGGCACATTCAGATGGAGGACGTCTGTCAGTTTTTGCATGACGCCAGTGGTCTTGACACCTCTCCGGAGGTGTAGTTTGGCAGGCCTGAGCCTGGGGCACATGCCGATTCCTCCTATAGGCGTCTCATGTCGAGGTTGACAGAATACTGCTCCACCTGTTGAGTTTGATCAGGATGATCTGACTGATATCCTGGACCGAGGTCCACCCACTGACCTGGTGTTGCCATTTCACATGGCTTTGCAAAGGAGGGTGGTGGCTACTTGGACTGCTCCGGCAGTGAATAAGTTGCTTCCGAAAAAAAAACACCCATCCAGTAGTGACCCCTGCTACTTATCGACGCACCCTACTCCGGAGAGTTTGGTGGTGCATGCGGCTACGGCCCCCTCGAAGCAGTCTGCGTACCCTACGATCCCTTCTGAGAGGGACAATAAGCACTTTGATGGTTGGGCGAAGAAGGTATTTTCGGCTGGGGGTATGGCGCTGAAGTCGGCCAACTCTACTTGTCCCTTGGCACAATTCACTCACACTCTGTGGAACTGTGCATCTTTGGCAGCTGAGCATATTCCCGAAGGGGAAGAACGGGATGGTTTTCGAGCCCTCGTGCAAGACGGCAAGGATGCCATGTGTGAATCCGTTCAGTCGGGTTTGGACATAGCAGACTGTGTCAGCCGGTCCATGGCTGCAAGCACCATTATACGCAGGTTTGCGTGGTTGCAGAAGTCGGGCTTTGCTCCTGATGTGCAATCCCGGCTTCTGAACATGCCCTTTGATGGTGTTCATCTGTTTGGCAACAAGGCTGGCGAGAGCCTTGAGAGGTTGCAGACCTCCAAAGCTGCAGCAAAGTCTTTGAGCGCTGCAGTACGTCAACCTCTGCCTTTTCATCCTAGGGGACAGCAATAGAGGGGAGGTTCCTTTCGGTACTACTCTTCCTTTGGTAGATCGAGAGGAGCTGCCAGTCAAAGGGGCCACCGTAGGAGTACCAGAGGTGGAAAGCAAGGTACTCGGGTGCCAAAGCCGCTCGGGCAGTTGCCTCTTTGCCCTCAGGCACTGCAGCAGCCGCGTCCGCTCAGTCATGAGGCCATATCCCATGGTTCGCCGGTTGTGGGCAGACTTGCGCAGCATCTTGGAGAATGGCGTGCCATTACTTCAGATGTGTGGGTTATGGAGATCAAAGCCCACGGCTACTGTCTTCCCTTCCGGCAGAGACCTCACGATAATCCACTGGGGAAGCTCTCTTTGAAGCGCCCGGATCTGCTCCTTGTGCAGGAAATCCCTGCTGGAGAAAGGAGCCATAGAACTGGTGCCTGTAGTGGAGAGGAACAAGGGATGGTATTCGCCTTATTTTTTTATCCCGAAAAAAGACGGGGGATTGAGACCCATCATGGGCTTACGTTGGTTGAACAAGCTCCTCAGGAAGGACAAGTTCGAGATGGTAGCTCTTTTTCAAATCCTCCAGGTCCTTCAACTTCAGGATTGGTTGGTGTCTCTAGACCTCAAGGATGCTTACTTTCATGTGCCGATTCATCCCAAGCACAGGAAGTACCTGAGGTTCGCGGTTGGCGACTCGCATTTTCAGTTTCGGGTCCTGCCGTTCGGATTGACCTCCGCCCCGAGGGTCTTCACCAAGCTGTCCGTCACCTGCCACTCCCTTCACAAGCTGGACTTGTCCCTCAATTTAAAGAAGTCACATTTGGCACCTACCCAGCGACTCAAATACATTGGAGCAGTGCTCGACACATCCTTGGGGCAGTGTTCACCTCGCCAGGTGAGGGCTCATCACATTCTGAAGATGGTGGACAAGTTTCAACATGCCCAGAGTCTCCCGGCATTCGAGTTCTTGTGGTTCCTCGGCCTCATGGCATCCTGCATTTTCCTGGTGCCAGAGGCCAGGCTGCCGATGAGATCTCTGCAGTGGGCTCTCAAGATGCAGTGGTCGTAGTTCTCCGGCAGGATGTCGGATCCCATTCAGATTCCGCTCTCAGTCCCCCAGGATCTTCTATGGTGGGCCGCCAAAGGCAATCTGATGAAGGGTGCGCCATTTTGGCAACCATGGCCGGAGGTGACGATCGTGACGGACGCTTCCCTCACAGGTTGGGGAGCTCATGCCAATGAGTTGAGAGCAGGCAGACGTTGGCCTCCGTCTGAATCCAGACTCCTCGATCTGTTAGAGCTGAGGGACGTCAGGCTTGCTCTGAAGGCTTTTCTGCCGTCTGTGCGGGGGAAGAATGTCCTGATTATGACGGACAATACAGTGGCCATGCACTACCTCAACAAAAAAGGTGGGGCAGGGTCACTCCCGTTGTGCAGGAAAGTCCAATCTCGGCAGTTCATCTGGCCGGAAACAAAAACGCGGTGGCGGACGCTCTGAGCAGGCAGAGCACGATCTCGGGAAGTTCTTTTGGAGATCTTTGCCCTTTGGGGAACCCCACAAGTGGATCTCTTCACCTCCAGTGCCAACCGGAAGTGCGAGAGATTCTGCTCGCGGGAATTTACCCCAAAAGGAGCCCTACGGGTCGCGTTCGTAGTGGAGTGGTCCTTCCCACTGCTGTACGCGTTTCTTCCAGTCCCCGTCATTCCGGAAGTGTTGCAGAGGTTACGGAGGTTCGGTTCCCGAATGATCCTCAATGCTCTGGCATGGGCCAGGAGAGCGTGGTAGCCAGACTTCTAGACATGTCCATCGTCTTCCCTACCGAGACGATCTTCTCTCACAGGAGGGAGGTCGGGTTCTCCATCCAGAGGTCATGTCTCTCAGCCTTCATGCTTGGTATCTGAAAGGTTGAGGTATAAGGATTGGGACCTCCGGAAGACATGATGGAGGTGTTGTTTTCGGCCGGAAGGCCCGCAACGAAATCCTGTGTACCGTTGCCGTTGGAGAAAGTTCTGTGACTGGTGTAGGGTACAGAATGTGGATCCTTTCCAATGTTCCATTCCTTTGGTTTTGTCTTTTTTGCTTTCGTCAGCCCACAAGGGCCTGCAAGTAGGTACCATTAAGGGTTACCTGGCGGTGCTGTCCATATTTAAGTGCTCGTCTGAGGAATGTTCTTATTTTAAGATTCCTTTGATTTCTCAGTTTCTAAAAGGGCTAACTAATGTGTTTCCACTGTCGCCTTTCCAGGTGCCGGGATGGGATTTGAATTTGGTTTTAAAGTTCCTAATGGGAGCTCCGTTTGAGCCCTTACATTCTTGTCTGTTGCGACTGTTGTCCTTTAAAACTGTATTTTAGTTGCATTTACTTCTGCACGCAGCGTGAGTAAGTTGCAGGCACTTTCTGCCAAGCCGCCCTTTACTGTTTTCCATAAGGACAGGGTTGTCCTGCGGGTTACGGCCTTCTTTTCTTCTGAAGGTGGTGTCGGAATTCCATTTGAGCCAGAAGGTGATTCTTCCGGCGTTTTATCCTCCTCCACATCCTGGTAAGGAAGAGGAGAGCTCCATAGGTTGGATCCTAGGAGAGCTTTGAATTTCTATCTCTCACGGATGTCCCAGGTCAGAGTGGACTTTCAGCTCTTTGTTGGTTATGCTGGAAGGCGCTTGGGTCAGGCTGTTTCCAAACAGACCTTGTCCAGATGGATCATTTTGACGATCTCTGAGTGTTACCGTTTGGCGCGAAAGGACTCTCCAGTCGGTTTAGGGGCTCACTCGACTGGGGGTGTGGCTGCCTCCACTGCTCTACATAGGGGTGTTCCTATTCGCAATATTTGCGAAGCAGCCACATGGGCCTCTGTCCATACTTTTGTGAGACACTATTCCTTGGACTCCATCCATGGGCAGGATTTGGCCTTTGGTAAGGCAGTCCTCTATTCAGTCATTTGATTGGGCATTCTAAAATTCTAAAATTGTAAATTCTTTTCCCACCTCCACAAGTTGGTACTGCTTTGGGAGTCTGTCATAGATGTGGAATATGTCGGAGGACACAATCCTCTCGAAGAACAAGTTACTTACCATATCTGGTAAAGTTCTTTCGATGGGATGTTCCTCCGACGTATTCCACATCGAACCCTCCCAGCCTGCCCCTCTACTGAATTTCTTATGCGATTGCAGCTTACGTTTCCGCAAGGTTTTCTGCATTCCTACTAGCAGGACATTGGTGCCACACGTGCTGGCAAAAAACTACAACTGAGGCTACGGGCGTCCTATATATAACATCCGGTGACGTAAACCCTCGACGGAGACCCTCGAGGGACAAAGGATCGACATCATCGACGCAGGACGCCCTCTGCCGAAAATTTTCCAAAGCAGCACAGCTGTGGTCATTACCTGTCATAGATGTGGAATACATCGGACAAACATCCCTATCGAAAGAACGTTACCAGTTATGGTAAGTAACTTGTTCTTCTTGATGTTCTGTGTAGTTCCCAGTATGATGAGTTCCGTTTTGTCATCATTCAGGCATAGACCATGACGAGCCATCCATGCCTGGATGATGAGGTATATCTTATTCACCAAGGCCAAATCCTGCTTGTAAACACCCAAAAGTGGGATGAGAATCTGGGTGTCATCTGCATAGTTAGTGTAGGTGACACCTAGAGAGTCCAGATCGTCAAACAGGGGCTTAGTAAAGATTTTATACATGGTAGGGGAGACGCAAGATCCTTGGAGTACACCACAAGTAATAAGGGCAGGGTCAGCAGCTGCTGATGTAGAGAAGACCCTCATGGTTCTGTCGCTTAGGAATGATTTGATCCATGCTATGGCATGGGGTGAGAAGTGTGCTGCTGACTCTAGGTGGTTGCAGAGCACTTTGTGATCCACCAGGTCAAAAGCTGCTGAAAGATCCAGCAGGGTAGTTTTTCCTTGGTCTCTCAGCTCTTCAACCTGGGTCTTAAGATCAATTAGTGCTGTTACAGTACCGTGTTGTGGTCTGAAACCTGTTGCCGCAAGCCTAGGAGTTGGTGCAGCTCCAGGAATTTCTGTATCTGTAATTAGGCAACTCTATCTAAAATCTTTAGTAAAAATGGCACCGTGGTGATGGGCCTGTAGTTTGTGGGTATGGCCAGGTCCAGTGATTGCTTCTTAAGGAGGGGCAGGATTTTTTAAGATTACTCAGTATGGTACCTGAGGAGAAAGAGGAGTTGATGAGTTTAGAGATGAATGGTGATAATCTCTAGCAGCATCTTTTATTATTTGAGCAGGGCAATTGTTGCCTCGGCAATTTGATGGTTTAAGTGATAAGATTATTTTTTCAACCTCCAATATTGAGACTTTGGTGAAGTTAAATCTTTGTACGGGTTTGGCAGTAGTATTTGGTTTGTCGGTTTGGGTAGCTGTAGGAGGTAAGTTTTGTTTTCTCTTATCGATTTTAGTTTGGAGGGTGGCAATTTTGTGGCTAAGGGCCTTCTTAATGTCAGAGCACCATGTCTTATTTTTTATCAGGTACCGGGATGGGGTTCTCCAATTGTTTTAGTATTGTAAAGAGCTCCTTGGTTCCTGATTTTGCTTGCATTATTCTAGTGTCATATCTTTCTTTTTTTGCTCGCTTTATTTCAGATTTGTATTTAGTCGAGATAGTGGTAAGGGTAGCTTTGTTCACCTCTGAAGGTACTAGTCTCCAAGAGGATTCGCATTTGCGTTTATCTTTCCTTAATGATTTTTGGTAATGGGTAAACCAGGCATTTAGGTGTGCTCTAGGTTTGCTGTTTCCCATATTTAATGGGGCAGTACTGTCTAAGGCATTGGTCATGGCTGTGTTAAACTCGTTGACTAGAGATGAGGGATCTAGTGTGTCAGGCAGTGAGTTTAAGGTAGGTAAAATGAGCAGCAATAAGCTGTCTGTGGTTATATGTTTTATTCCTTATTAACACTGGGGGTCCTGGGGTATTATTTTGTGGTTGGAAGGTTTTAATGTCTGTAGAGAAGGCCATAAGAGCGTGATCAGTCCATACTTGAGGACTGATAGACGTAATAGTTGTGTTACATTTGTGGTGAGCCACCCAATCTAGTGGACAGCCTTTCTCGTGGGTTGGCTGTGTCACTCTTTGAATAAAGCCGAGCTCTGAGAGAGCATTAGCAATGTTTAAGTCTTGTACATCGTTATGATCATTTAAGCCTAGGTTTAGGTCTCCTAAGGGAAGGGCTTGGGATGTATTTTTTAAATTATCTGAAAGTATCATAGAGATGTCCTCTCCGAAGGAGCCAATGGGTCCTGGTGGCCTATAAATGAGATAAATGTTAATAGTTTGTGAGTTAGAAGTTAGGAGCTTGATGGTTAAGGACTCACAGGATTTAGTATGCAGGGGTGTTTCTATTCTTATTGACAGATTAGTTATGGCAATGAGGGCTAAACCTCCTCCACGGGAGTTGGTTCTGTCTTCTCTGAAGATGGTATAGTAAGTAGGCACAGCGAGCATCAGGGCTGGCCAGCCGTTTGATGTAGCCACGTTCCGGTAATGGCTAAAAAGTCATAGTTGCCTATTTGTATAAGGTAAGCAATTTCAGTAGCATGAGCTATTAGTGACCTGGCATTGATAAGTGCTCTTTTGAGAACAGGGTTGGATAGGGCCAGTCTGTTATGCTTGGCTGGGCTGGTTTGTAGTTTGTGGTATTTGTCTGTTTTGTCAATGTGATTAGTGGTGGCGCTTGTTAGGGAGGGGTTTTGTTTAGTAGTGTCCTTATGACGACTTCTACTATTTGCACATGCAGTAAGGTACCTGGTGGGTAGTTCGTAAATCTTAGGTAATCTCGAGCGTAGTTTAGAATTCCTGCGCGTGATGTCGCTAGGAATGTTGGTTGTGATGAGATTAGGAGTAGGAACATTTTCTAAAGTCTGTTCGATGCCTGGGGCGGTCATGTACAGTCTGTTGTTACAGTTAGGGCTTTGGCTTGGCACATCTAGAAGAGGTATGCTCGTGGGAGGCAATGTCAGCCTGAGGGCAGTCATAACGAGGAAGATAATAAGCATTGTAACCAAGAAACATGTGCATAAATAACGGCAAGAGCAGTAATGCTGAAAAGGTAAGTCACAGGCAAATCAGGCTAGGTATAAACTTAAACAGTACATTCAGTAGGCGATACCATGGGTCAACTGCAGTTCAGTTAAAGAGACTTTAAGTTAGCAGGATCTGGTTATCTTGAATATACTTTGTGTCGCTGCAAGACAACGTGATTAATGGCTGGGAGTATTACAACGTCAGATAGATATAAAAGCAATGGTATAAATGGTCAGCGTGGCATTGTTACTAAGATACATGTTGACAAGGCATTCAAGTTGCAGCAAGTATGATATAAATTGTAGTAGTTGCACGTTGCACGTATAGTATTCATATGAGACACTAGTGGAGCACGTATTCTGCCGCACGATAAACAAGATCACAAGAAAAATATATCGAATGAAATATAGGAGAGGCAGTTTGTTTCAAGAGTCAATATGCTAGCACTGCGAGTGCAGCAGCAAGATAATAGAACAGTAGGCTATCTGTGGCTTGCTTGATAGAGTTGTAGTTGTCAGCTCGGTGGGGGAGTATGAGGCGGACTCACCTAGGTAAAGTTTGTAAAGGTAGTTATGCTGCAAAAAGTTTCACGGCCCCTGGCTCCTGTGGCGCTCTGTCAGCTCCATCAGCACAGGCCTTACTTCATAGGCCGGCTAGTAGCCTGCCGGCTATTAAGGAAATGGGTAAACAATGCGGCAGCCAATCCAATGAGAGGGAGGCCAGGCACACAGTGCTTCAAGATCAAGCAAAAGTTCAAATCTGGGCAGCGGCCATTTTGGAAGCTTTTTGCTTCGTGGTTCCCAATGGATTTGGGTCACAGAAATGATATATGCATCTAGTTCAATGCAGGTAGCTTGTTAAAGACTAGAATATTGTGGATGTCAGGGAAAACCTAACGGCTGGTAGCGCGGATCGGGGGTGCAGTGAGGGGCTTCAAGGCAGTGGGTTAAAATGCCTGGAGCTTACCTCCTCTGCACGGTGCTTCTGAGTTGGGTGTGCTTCTCCTGCAGCACACGGTGGCGACAACGATGTAGAGCTCCTACTCCAACATAGGAAGGGGTGGGAGTGACTGGATTCAGCTCCATCATATATAGTGTGTTCTTTGTCAGTTTACCTTTTTCTTTTATTACTATTTTTACATTCTTTCAGACATTGCTTTTGTTTTAAGGAGTCACGCAATTTTATATTGGATTCCACATATTTTTCATCATTAGTTAGATCATCCTCGATGACACACACACATCCATACTTAGATCTCCTATTGAGTCAATTAATTCCTCCTCATCCTCAGTTATTTCATTAAGTCTGTGTTTGCCTCTTTTCCTCTCTGGGTTAGAAACATCGCTCTAGTTGTCTGAAAATCTACCATCTCGTGACGTGCCAAAGAGTGAAGATATTTACGTGACATACTCTTCGATATCCTCAACTCTGGAAATGGCTTCTGATTGGGGTTTTTTATTTTAGTTTTTATGTTTTTTTGAGTTATTTGTTCCTGTAGCCACTCCATTCCCAACCCGTTATTCTGCCTCGTTCCCAGCTCTGGTATTTTCAATAACAAGAGGTGCACCAACAATCGCATTGCCCAGAGGCACAGCAGATGGTACAATACAAGAGTCAGTACATACCACTTTCTCTTTTGCTGTGCCTACTATAGTTATAGATGAGGAGATCTCCTTAAGATGGACTGTCTGCATTTTCAGTTCATTAAATACACAGTCCTGTAAGTAATTAATTGCCAAAATTAGATCTTGGAGAGTTGCTGCTGGGATACATAGAGTTCCCCCAAAGAGTTTTGTGTCAGAGCTTTTATTATCTCTTCCCTCCATATGGTGATGTTCAGACAATGCGGGCAAGGATATTTCACCCTTTGAGAAAATCAGAGGCGTGTCTAACATAGATGTATCTAGGATATCAATGTCTTTACTCTTTAGCCCTTCGTGCTCTCAGAAAAGGTGTTCAAAACAGCTAAAGCCTGAAAATCAACTTCCTCTTGGAAAAATGATTGTGACGAGTCCGTAGACTCTTGCGCATCGGTCAATGTGTCTTCAAGATCTTCCATCGCTCCTCTGCCAGATACCTCCCCCATGGTCTCAGCGGGGGGAAAAATCAGACAATGGCAGGGCTAGCGCGTGCAGGAAACTATCTCACGTTTTTTTTGTGAATACTACCGGGCAGATGAGTTAGTTTTTTCTGAGGGACATTGTTCTTTCTTTCCCCTTCATGCCAGTAATTTGCCCCCATTACTCGCACAGCAAAAATAGTATATAAACTACTCTTATGGTTTTCTAGGCAACCAATTGAATTATCCAACCTCAAGCTTCAAGCTTCAGTTTCTACAGTTAGTTCACAAGATACACGGAGTAAAGGATAGGTTCTCCTATGCCCTAAGCCAGCAAACACAGCACTTGCGCGATCTAGCTGTTAAATACTGTTTGGCTGGAGTAGTGGGCGGATCTTCAGTGCATTTCCCAAAAGGTCCAAAGCAATGTAAACAAAACAAAATTAGAGTCTGCTTTAAAGTTGATCAAAGTCTTGTAATCCAGCAAGTTCCAGTTAGTATTTTGTAGGGTGAGTATACCTCAGAGAGTGAGTTCTGCTTCACGCAAATGTCACGGGATTCTTAGCATTCCATCAGCATACGGCCAACACAGCCAACAGCACTTGTGAAGGCACTCCAGAATGGGGATAAAATTATCTTCTTTGAAGCCGTACACTAATCATTCAGTTCAGCTGTAGTTCAAAGGCTGGTTAAGATGATTACTGCGGGCTCCAAACCATTGACTAAGGATGCTGCTCTGCCCAAGAAATATTCAATTTCACCCAAGAGAAGATATTTTTTCCCCACAGAAGTGGATGCCAGGATGTTGGGATTTTTTATTTATTGCCAACCTAGAATGAAAATACCCCTATCTTTCGGCTTAACCTTCCGCTGTGTACCCCCTTCATCTCCCTTTTTCTTGCAGCCCCAAGAACCACCAATAATACTAAATGCTGTTTCTCCCATCTCCTCTTTTTCTCTTATCTTCTCCCCCAACCTAGTAATTATTTTTTCCGTCTGCTCGAATACTATTTTTAAACTTGGACCTCTCCACTGAATCAATGAAGCAGCATCTGCACACCGTGAAGTATCTGCTTCACCGCCTGGGTGGATCATGGCCCTGAGCCAACAACTTGCTCTTCATTGAAGAACAAAAGCTGCTCGGAATGCAGACAGCTGCATCTGAAGGACCCAGTATTTCCTTAGTGGCACCTATGACAAAATCCCCACCTGTCATGGAAAGGGTTGTAGTATACAGAGGGCTTGCTTTTCCAACTCTATTTATAAGCAGGAAAGCCAGGTCACAGCCACACCATGTCAAACCCACCCATTCCATACTGAGAGCAGCAGGGTCCTTGCCTATTGATCTTCAATTGGGTACTCGGTTTTCTTCCTCCGAAATTGTCATATTGTCCCTTCTTTAGCAGCTCTAAACTTTCTCCCCTTGCCAGTCAGCCTTCTATTTCTTTTTCTCTGCATCGTTTATAAATGTATCCATGCTCTTGCACCCTCTTATCTCTCATCTTTGGTATCACTGGTTTCTCCAATACTTAGCTCGTCTTCATTTTTCCTGACTATTGCTGGCCCTGATTGAACCAAACTCATTTACGTTCTTTTGCTCTGTTAGCCCCTAACATTAGAATGCTCTCCCTCGGTTGTACCATCTTCTCCCACGCTTTCTATGTTTTCGTTCTTTGCTTAAAACTAATCTCCTCACTTCATCTTCAATTAAAGTGTCCCTGGTGATTGAGAAGTTTGTAAATACTTGTATCCTTTTGTAACAGTTCATGCAATCTTTGTACAGGGCATTGGCAAAAGAGCCATATACGTTTGAATAAATACATAAAGGAGGAAGTGCATGTCCCTTTAGAGAGTTCATCATGGCCTTTGCCTTGGTTGGAGGAATCACCGCATTGGACATGTAAAGCACTAATATTCAAACACATGGTTTGGAATTGTCATCTCTGCTACCCTTGACGGTTGTGAGAAATGTCAATGACAAGGTTGTATTCCCTAGAATCACGGCTCATGATGTATAGAAACCTTGATTTACGAGCATTGCAGATGGCGTGCACATCAATGAAATTTGCCGGTGGCCCGTTGTTGTGCCATTCTTGCACGGCACACTATCCATCTAGCTATGGTAAGAAATGTTCTTGCAGTTAGGGGCTCCCTGTGCCGTCCTCACAATATCAAATTATCCGCCTCTGCTGCAAGTTCATCTACAAAGGCACTACGCCCTGGCCTGAAAACAAAGTAGTCTTCTACGAAAAACACTATTCATTTGGACAGAGACACTGCTGGGAGGGGCTAACAGGGCTGTAGCCCTGGGTCTTTTGGTTGTAGCCCCGGATAGAAGCTCAGGGGCTACAACCAAAAGGCAATTAGCCCCAAGATCAGACAGTCCTGACATTAGCGTAGCCCCAGATCTTTTACAAACCTAGCAACACCCCTGCATCTGGAGCAATCAATGGGAGGCAATTCTGATAGCGTTGCCTGTCTGTTGCTGTACGAAGTCTATGTTAGAGTGTGTCTGGTCCTACCCTGCTTCAAAGAATAAACTCCCTAGCACAAGCTAAATAACACATCATGTAGTGTCTGAGTAAAGTAATTTTTCTGTGGCAGTGCAACCGGGTCTTTCTGATCTTCTAGTTTAGTTTAGTTTGTTTATTTATAAAGCGCATCCGAACCCTAAGGTAACTGGGCGCATAATCATGTGTACAGCAGGGTTACATATCGTTGCACGCACATCATAATACAACAGACAGAGCGTACATTGGTCCAAGCTCTGAATATTTACATACAGGAGTAAAATATACCGAGAACAGTATGTACAGAGAATATGCAAAGAGAAAAAACAAGTTACAGTGGCTAATGCGGACCGGGTTACAGGTTGGTCCTGACTATGCTGTAGGTAGAGTGAACATTACTGCAGGTGGGGAGCGGCAGCTAACAGGTCATGACGGTGAGAGTCTGGATGTTTAGGCTGCTAGAAGCCATGATTTTACCATGGCTCTGAATGGCCAGAATGCAGCCTCCGATCTAATTGTAGTGGGGAGGGTGTTCCAACATTGTGCTGCGAGCACTGGAAAACTGGAGCCCCCTGCTGTTTTTAGGTTATAATTAGGGATCTTTAGTTGGTGTAGGTAAGGTGTTCTGGTGGGTCTAATGGGGCAGTGTCTAGAGAATTTGTCAGAAAGGTACCGTGGGGCAGTGTGTGATAGGCACTTGTGGGTGATGACCAGTGTTCTTAGCTTGATTCTGTCACAGATCGGGAGCCAGTGGACTTCTTTTCTAGCCGTGGATATGTGCGCCTTGCGCGGGAGGTTGAGGGCACATCTTAGTGCATTATTTTGCAGGATCTGGAGTCTATTCACGTTTTTAGTGGTGGTGCCTAAGTAGAGTGTGTTGCAATAGTCTAATTTAGACAATATCAGCGCTCTAGATAGGGTGAGGCAGCTAGAGGTGGAGAGAAAAGGCTTACAGGCATTGATTAATGTATTGGTGTGTGAGGTAGCTGAGATGGTAGAGATTATTTGTTTCTTTAGTGATAGGGTAGAGTCGAGGTATACACCTAGTGTTTTAACCTCTTTGGAGACTTTTATGATGTTACCATCAATGGTAAAGGAGTGGTACCTTTGTTCCAGTTTGTTGAGGCGAGCCTGGGAGCCTACGATAAGCAATTCTGTCTTATCGTCGTTAAGGCAAAGACTGTGTGTGGCCATCCAGGCTTGGATTTCTAAGTAGATATCATTAAGCTTTGCAGCATCTTCCTCATATCTACCAGTGAGCGTGATGAGGACCTGGGTGTTGTCGGCATAATTAGTGTCGCTGACACCCAGATCGTCAAGACGGTCAAATAGGAGCTTTGTGAAGATGTTGTAAAGGGTGGGGGAAATGCAGGAACCTTGTGGCACTCCACATGTGATTGGGATAGGGTCCGCAGCCGCAGTGGGGGCGAAGACTCTAGTCGTCCTGTCAGACAGAAATGACTGGATCCACTTAGTGGCATTCTGAGAGAATGCAGCAGCCGAGGAGAGGTGTTGAGTGAGGATCTGGTGGTCAACCAGATCAAAGGCGGCAGAGAGATCCAACAAGAGCAAGATGGGCAGTTTGCCCTTGTCTTTGGCGTCATCCATTTGGATTTTTAGGACCAAGAGGGCAGTTTCAGTCCCGTGCCTTGGTCTGAAGCCGGATTGTCGCAGACCTAGGAGGTTGTTTTCTTCCAAATGTTGTTGTATTTGGAGATAGGCTACCCTGTCCAAGATTTTGAGAAGAAATGGGACTGTGGTGATGGGCCTTTAATTTGTGGGGGTGTTGGGATCTAGGTTAGGTTTTTTGAGCAGGGGTAGGAACCACGCTTCTTTAAGGTTGTTGGGGACCACTGAGTTTTTGAAGGAGGAGTTGGTCAGAGAGGTGATGAGAGGGGCTAACTCATTAGCACCATCTTTGATGACGGATGCTGGGCAAATGTCACCTTTGCAGTTGGATGGTTTGAGGCTGGCGATTATCTTGATTACTTCCTCTTCTGTGACTGGTGAGAAGTGGAAAGATGGGCAGATAGAGGTAGTGTGGTTAATTTTGCTGCTGTGGTTCTGCTTAGAGGCAAGGCTAGCTTTTTTTGCTTCTATCTTGATTTGTAGGAGGGCAATTTTGTTAGCGAGGGCAAGCTGGATATTGTTCCACCAGGCCTTGTCTTTGATGCAGTCCTCTGTAGGAGGCAGTGGTGATTCAAGTTCTCTTAGTATAGAGAAGAGTTCTTTGGTGCCAGATTTGGCATTTTGTATTCTCAAATTATAGGTCTCTTTCTTAGCATTTAAGATGGCGGATTTGTGGGTGGAGGCAGCTGAAGCAAATTTGTCTTTAGTGGAGAGAGAAGGGGCTTTTCTCCAGCTGGTTTCTGCAGTTCTGTTAATATTGCGGAGAGCTTTTAATTATGCTGAGAACCATTTGTTGGAATGGGCAATAGGTTTGGCTTTTTGTTGTTTGAGAGGAGCTATCTGGTTGAGGGCTAGTTCTAGAGTATTGTTATATAGGTCTACGATGGCTGCTGGGTTGTTTTTTTGCGTGGGTAGATAAGCTATACTGATAGGCGCGAGAAGAGGTTCAGGCTCTCTATAGTGATGTTGCGGTTGTTTCTGGAGATTATTTGAGGTAACTTTGTGAGTCGTGTGGTAGATGGTAGGGATCTGGGTAAGGAGAAGGTAATGAGATGATGGTCAGTCCAAGCACAGGGAGTGATGTCAGTCAGTGAAAGGTTGCAATTGGCATCTGCAAGCCAGTCCAAGAATCTTCCTTTTGTGTGTGTAGGTTGATTAATGTGTTGGGTGAAGCCTAGATGAGTAATCGTGTCATTTAGGGAAGTGGCTTGGTTGTCATTGGGGTCATTGAGTCAAAGGTTGAAATCTCCCAGAATGATGATTTGGGATTTCGGTTTCAAATTGGTAGTGAGTAGGAGAGAGATATCCTCTTCAAAGGTAGAGGGGGGTCCTGGGGGTCTGTATATAATATGGAGCAGGAATGGTTTGTGTGTCAGATAATGGGAGTTTGACAGATACAAGTTCTGCTGAAGGTAGGGTTGTGCTAGGTACTTCTCTGATGTTAAGGGTGGATTTTGCAATAATTGCTATTCCTCCGCCTATTCCACTTTTCCTATCAGCTCGGATGATGTTGTAGTTGTCAGGATTGGCCAGAGCTATTGTGGGACCGGCTGCTGGGTGGAGCCATGTCTCTGTGATGGCGATAAAGTCTAGGTGGTTAGTGGAGATAATGTCGGCGACATCAGTCGCGTGGGCAACCAATGAGCGAGCGTTGATGAGGGCTCCCTTGATAGAAGTCTGTGGAGGGTTAGCTTTTGTGTGTGGTGGCGAGTGCAGTATAGTAGGGTTATGACTGGGTGGGAGTTCAGAAAGTGAGGTAGGCTGCTTGGGGTTCGTAGTCTGAGTGGTGAGCATTCTAGTGAATTTAGTGACAAGATTAGTACGATAGCTGAGCCTAGAGTGCCGGAATGCATGCAGCACTACAGAGTAAATACTCCCATGTTCTTTCCGCTGCGACCTGTGGCGGTGGGGGATGTGATCTCTGTTATCCTCTGCATATCAGAACCCGCATGGCGCTTCCCAACGGGAAAACAGTTTCTTGCATTGGATTTTGGACTTTTTTTCAGAGTATTGGTGTCTCTGGAGTCCTTGCAAGGGTAATATGTTTTCTCTGCAGCAGTGTTGCAGGGGGTTGTGCATTTCCGTGGGGTTTCAGAATACAAGAATAGCAAACACATTCCTCTAATGGGTATGTGGCGGTATGGGGTGCCTTTTGTCTGGTCAGGACACCAGAAACTATGCTGGGTACACTGGTGCAATTTGTATTCAATGGCTTTAGGTCTCCATTTTCTTAGGGCATTTAGAATGTGTGGGTCACATCCAAGAAGGAGGTTCTTACTCTGTGGAAGTGATGCAGTGGAGTCTTAAATCTCCTGGACCTATCAGAATCCACCTTTTATTTTCTAGGGTCACATCATGTCTTTCTGGCAGTGTAGCAGGTGGCCTTTGTCCTAAAATTGGTATTAGAATCCCCTTCCTGACCTCCTAGTGCATTGTCTTTTGTGGTGCAGGTGGGGTGCGGGGGACTGAGTGATACAGACAAGGTGTATGTTTACAAACTTAAGGTTTCATAATCCAGGGGACAAGTCAAAATGTGTTCATATAAAGCATAACATAAGGGCATCTCTTGCCTCCTAGTAGCTAAATGAATGCAGGGAGTTGTTGCAATGGTTGCTCCACCCAATCTCGGCAGCACATTTTTCTCAGAAGTCTTGTCTTTGTCCAAACTTCCCAGTGCGGATGCCAAGTCCTATGATCTGTCGTGTAGGACCGTCTGACTTATGCTTTTGGGGAGAGCATGGCACCAGCCTTGAGAAGTCCTAGGAATCCGGCATCCATGCCTTGCTTCCTCCGAGGTCTTGTATGTTCCTGCACCCATGCCAATTGGTGCCCTTGTCTGGCGGGATGGGCAGAGGTGTTGATGGGATTGCAGGGGGAAAAAGCAGGGGAATGGTTTGCGGAATATACTCCACCCTATCATGTCGTGGCACACATTTCTGTCTTTTCTTTCACCTATAGAAACAATAAACACGACTCAACAAGACTTAACAAGAGGGGTAAAACTGGAAGCAGACCTGCAAGGGCCTGACCCCGCTTGCACATATCTGCAGCATCTTGTGGCTGAGAGAGGAATGGAGGCCACGCACAGATGTAGTGGTCAGATGGACTGAGGGACCTAAATATAGAACTGGTTAATAAGGAGATGAATGGAGCACTGCACTTGTGTTACCCATAGAGAGACGGGGGAACATAGACTAAGGAGTGCCCCATGCTTGCCATCAAGGTGAAGGTTTTAGGGGCATGGAGGCAGCAGGGAGTGTGCCGCCTGGCTTGATTGCATTTCCCAACTTCGTGGTTCAGATCCGTCAGCAGCTCACAGTGAGGGTAGAGGATCAGCAGCACATATTTGATGCTCCACCGCCTCTGCTTTACATTTCACCTCGGAATCCATACCCCTATTCTATACCTTCAGGTGGTCTGGTTAGGAAATCGAGACCAGGACTAATAGGTGGTGAGAAACATGGGAAGAGGCAATGAGGGATGAGATTGGGCTCCTCTTGTGCACATAACTAATTATTCTCTCTCTTCTCTCCTCTCCGCCGTGGTACTCACAATGTTGGTCGCGGGTAAAAACAGCAAACTATTTTTTTACACTTTTATATGAGCCTTTAAGGGTAGATGTTGAGGGTAGGGTTAGGTATATGGAAAGTGGGGTGGAGGTGGGTGAAGGGGGAGCTGTGTGGGGCCTCCCCCCGCATTTTGCAGTAAAAGAAAAAAAGTTGGTTTTACCGGTCACTGATTTAAAGACACGGCACACTCCAGACCAGGACTCTTTCCACTGGCCGGGGATGTGGCACACAATAAATATGTTTATAACTTTATTAATTTTGGATTCTACTTTGAGATGGCAGCCAACCCCTCTCACACCCCCGTGACGAACACCCCGTATCGCAATGGACCATGAACCAGTCCGGTGTGTAATAATGAAAAATGTATTTATTTTTCAATTCAAATGAAAATCAAACAGATTCAATATAGGGCAGCAATCACCAGTGTGGTGATCATTGAACAGCAAAATGATATGATACACGTAATTTAACTTTCTGACATCAAATACATTGATGCAAATATGAATGGGAGCAAGATCACTTTTTGGTCATACTTTTAGATAGCACCACTTTTATGCATTCCCCCTGTAACACTCCCCCCAAACCCCTGTTAACCAAGTTTTAAGTGGGTGGAATTATTGAGTAGCAAGGAGTCAGTTATAAGAGGCAAAAATCAGATTGGAATTCTGACCTACCGCCTCAGAATGGGATGCAAAATGAATTGGAAAAACCCTTGAAAAATTAGCAAAATGGCACTCGGAATTCACTGGTTAGAGGTTTGTTTACAGGTGAGATAGAATGGATAAGACAGGAATTTGTGTGGCTGTACTAAAGAGGCAAGAAAACTTACAAGCTACAAGTCAAGGTACTAAACAGAATGAATACAGGTGAGAAAATCGACTTTGGGAAGAAAGCAGTGCAGCAAAAATCACACGTGGCAGAATTACAATTTCTTAGTTTTCACAGGTTTAAAACAAGCAAACCGCTTAGGAAATAGCTAAACAGTCAAAATCGGAAATCGGTTTTTCTAATGAGGTACAAAGGCACATAACAGGTATGAGACTGAATTGAAAGGGTGACTTTTGATGGGTGACACTATGGGATTCTTTATAGGAAAGGAAAATCGGATTTTAAATTGGAAACAATTTCACGGGCGAACTCGGTTTTGTTAGCAAAATGATTTGTTCTACTGCAACTGTATTTTAGTGGCTAAATTATTAAAGAAAGACACTGCATGCAAGGACCTTAATTTGCAATGTTAACCTATTTGCGCCGTGTTCATCCTTATGGGAAATTAATTAATTTATTCAAAATAGTACTAAGGACTTACACAAAGGACTGAAATGATTTCAAAAGAATTACGCTAACACATGGAGACGAACACGGATTCTTCTAAGGACAGGATACACAAAGGATTCTGACAATTTGAGAAGTTACTAGTGTTCTTATAGGATTTCATATAAAGTTGGAGAGAATGCAAGGTAACAGAGCGGGGTATGCAGTTTATTTTCCTGAGGAGGGTGATACTTACAAAATGCACATGAGTTGGGTAGCTTGGACAGCTAACCGGGTCTCTGGACAGCGGGATAAGGTTCTGGTCACCTGGGCAGTGGCTGGGCTCTCCTTTAAGGGAACAGCGGGGCAACTGGGGTCTAGTCACTGCGGACAGCGGCTGGGCAAAGACAGGTCTGGTCACTGGATTCTCCCAAAGGGGTCAGCAGCCTTTTCTCCTTTCTCCCTGAATTATTGGGATTTTTGTAGGGTTTAGATCTGGATAGGAGGTTCTGGATAGGTGGTTCAGCTACCTCTGGGTCTGGAGTCTGGAGTCTTGCAGGGTGAATTCTGAATGTTGAACTATAAACATTGGCTTAGATTGCAAAAACGCGAATGTGAAACAAAATTGTGGAAAAAAATTGCACTGGTGGCACTGACTAACAATAAACAAGGAATTTGGCATCTGTTTAGCAAACATAAAAAACGTGATCTGACAATCAACTGCATAACTGAAGAAACATGGGCCCATTATATTAATGGTACACTGGGTAAAGTTGAACCACCTGAAAATATTATTCTACTTCCTGAAGTCACGTGGAACTGCAAAGCTTCGGAACTTGACATTGTCAAGATTATTGAAA
This sequence comes from Ambystoma mexicanum, assembly GCF_040938575.1. Taxonomy (NCBI): domain Eukaryota; kingdom Metazoa; phylum Chordata; class Amphibia; order Caudata; family Ambystomatidae; genus Ambystoma; species Ambystoma mexicanum. Next base: position 900,950,871 of record NC_090934.1, read on the forward strand.
ATCTCAAGAACTCACGGGCAACTGGACCAGTTGGGGCCTGTAATTTAGCTATAAAAAAACAGCCAGAATTTTGGGGGGCTGCACTTATGCTGTTATTTAAACAAATAGGGAAGCTGGGTGAAATTCCTCCATCATGGAAGTCAAGCCACATTTTAACGGTGCATAAGAAAGGGTCATGGGACAAACCGGCAAGTTTTAGAATGCTGGCAATGCTCGATGTATCATCTAAGATCTTTACCAAGGTATTGCTCCAGGAACTTAATGCATGGATAAGTGAATATACCATAGTACCCTCGAATCAAATTGATTTCCGCGACAAATCTAGCACTACCCATAATTTGTTATTAACTTCTTCGATCGAGCACGCCTGAGGCAAACATAACCTTGATATGTATTGTGCATATATAGACATTTCTGCCGCATTTGATACCATTCTTAGAAACAGATTATGGCAAAAATTAAATTCATGGGGGATCCCACAAGGTCTCCTAAAGATGTTAATGCTGCTACATTCAGATACCTCTGTTCGTATAAGACTTAATGCGGCTGGCAAACTCTCTAAATTCATGGCCACTAGCTGTGGAGTGAAGCAAGGTTGTATGATCACTGCCATCCTTTTCAACCTTTGTCAGATATGATGAAAGCATTCCTTATACCAGAGGCAAATCCTGTGAGGGTAAATGGTGTGACTATTGGTTGGCTTGCCTATGCTGATGACCTGCAGTTATTGTATTATACTCCAGCAGGTCTTCAGCATATGCTTGACTCCCTGGTCACCTATTCCTCCGAGAACAGATTTTACATCAATATAGACAAGAGTAAAATAATGGTCTTTTCAAAGAAACGTAGAACAAAGAAATACTCATGGAACCTGGCCCTCAAAAAAGTTGAACAGGTGAAATCATACAAATATTTAGGAATTATTATTGATGAAAGGTTGAACTGGGATGGCCAATGGTCCGCAATCAAAAGCCGCTGCACTGTGGCTGTAAATGCTCAAAGTGTATTCATATGCAGAAACTGTTGTTTCTCGGCTATTGCAGTTCTTAATATCTATTTGGCAAAAATTCGATCAATGTTGCTTTATGCCGTTGAAATATGGGGTCACAAGTTTGTTAAACGTGGTGCGATTCTTGAATCCAAACTCTTCAGAAAACTACTACGTATACCCCCAAATGTTAGTGTTGAATACCTATTCTTGGAATTTAACATCAAAAGCTTTTGGTATGCATATATTTGCCAATGCATTTTGTCCTATGAAAAAGCAGTGACATTATCCACCGATACAATTTTTGTTCCATATGTAAAAGCGTATCTCAGTCTTGAAGGCAATGTGTTAATTGGCAGTATGGGTACCAGCCAAAAACTCCATCATCGCACTTGGTCATTTGGGTGTGTACCAGGAACTTAAGAAAAAGAGACTTAAGAAAAAAGTGCATGACTATTGCCATGAACAAAACACGGTAAATCTAGCATCTAAATGGTTCAGTGGTTGGTATTTGGATGAGTATTTGAGTAGAGTGTCGCCTCCTCAATACATTGTAGCCTATCCTAATACTGGTACCTTTCGATCCTATTTAATGATGAAATTCAATACTACTGAAGCTCTGGAGACAAAAGGTGTCAGAATGGGAATTGCATATATCTCAAGGAACTGTGCACTTTGTGGTGTCAATGTTGTTGAGTCTCTCCATCATCTTATTATGTGTTGTGAAAGTTTAGATGATTTGAGAACCATGTGTTTTAAATCCTATAACAATGGAACTGTGATGACAGACATATCCGATCAGTGGATGACTTTTATGAGAGGAAACAATATTAAACTGAAATATTTTATTGTGGTTTTCCATCTGAAGATTGTGGCAATCTTAAAATGTATTGCATGATATATATTGGAAATGTAAATGTTTTTAGATTTTGTGTATTAATGTTGTTTGTCTATTTGTTATACTAAGCCTATTGGCTAGATGTATATCTAACAATAAATAAATGAATGTTGAATGCCCGAAGGTCTAGATTTTGAATGTCCGGATTTTTGAATGTCTGGATTTCTGAATGTCCTGACTCTGCCTATGCCTCCTCCTTTTATAAGCAGGATGATATCAGAGAATGTTTACTAAGTGGGCGGAAGTAACCTGGACATACCTCTTGGATGGGATAGGTCAGGCTGTGGATGTCGCCACCTCCCTCCGAGCTGATTGGACTGAAGGAAGTGACATCAGTTTTAGTGTGTGTGTTTTATGATGTGCTTTGTTTCACCACAGTCACTTTTGCCAAAATCAGTTATGAAACAAAACCCTTACATTTACAATTGTTATCATCCTAAAAAATCAGGCAGATCCCATATTTTACAAGGAAAATGCCATTTCAAACGCCAAGTCTGTGTGATGCTTCTTTGCCCTTATGACACTCTTTCCCAATTTCTATGGAAAACATATTACCTAAAATTCTACAAATGGCTACACATAGGCCTAACAGTGTCGGGCATATTTCATATCTGTACCATTTCTGATTTACTATGAAATACAATTTTTCTGCCTTTCTAGTTCTCCAGGGGCTACAACGACACACCCAGTCTCATTCTGTGTATCTAAAAATCCCATAAAAATTGTTATAATTTTGCATTACTGCTTCTTTAAATTACTGAAATAAATGTCTTAATGAAAAAAGTCTTTTAAATCAAATGTATGGCATCTGTCACTGTAGAATGTTCCTTCACAACAGGTACAAATGTTAATTGACAAGTACCAGCCCTCTTTGCATTTGTAATATTAATTCACAATGTAAAGAAACAATACCTTCTATTGGAAAAGAACAGCTTTGACAATTTGTGTGTAGTCAAAAATATTTTTGTAATTTTATTTGTTTTCTTGCATTTATAATATAACCATCATCATCATAAAATTGTGTACAAAAGTAACAGTTTTAAATTGTCGTTTAAATCTAATTCTAAAAAACACCACACCAGCAGTGACCTTATATCAATTCATTCATCGCACACACTTTCATCTCCATTCAAACATACTTCATTCATACCTGTGCAAAAAAAAAAAAAATCCTATTGTTTGTTCAAGAGAAATTTGTAAGAACCACTGGTCTATCCAATAGACCTATGAATGTTGGAGAATATTCATCAACCAACAAAATACATCAACATGCACTCTGAAAATGGCACATATTGTCAAATCTCTTTGGAATATATTCAATTGCCACATTCCTCTTGTGAAGACCCAAGTAAGGTCCAACCCCTATCTGGAGTTATAACTAAAATCGTGTCGACTCGAGTTTCGGGCAACTAGTTAGTTGAACAAATTCCAACCAGTGCACCTCATCACGACATACAGAAAAGAGAGAAAGACAATTTTGTACATGATTCGAACTGGTGTGTGTTAGATTCTTTTGTCGAATAGTTGAACTGTTTTTGTTCTTGTGCGTTTCAATTTCCAGCCCTTCGATGACAAAAACATATGACTGATGACCAGAGGTTAGTTGGAATGTATCTCCGTTTGGTGTTTAATGTAGGTACCATCCCCCGAAGTGGAACGCGCCTCAATTATTTTCATTGGTGCACTCAATTCTTACCCCGCGCTATCCTTCGCGTGGGTTCAACTGATGGTGTCCCTCAAAGAAGCACATTGTTTGTGAAGGGCCGGATCTCCATTAATGTAGGGATCAATGCTCCAGTTTCAATACGTAAATGTGTGGCTACAATAGGATACTCATTTCCTTTGTACTTGTAGTATCAGTTTTAACCAAATGATTGTGTCCCAGATGGGAATGCATATAGCAAAGAGACCATTCTCCATGATGTCAACGATGCAGCCGCTTTAGAACTGTAGGGCGATCCTTCAAATCTCCACAGCCAGCCTGCCCCCTCTGTGTCAGTTCTGAACAACAGGGTTAACATAGCGCCCTTTGATGCTGGGCAGTTGAAGCTGAGGAAAGGTGTCAAAGGAATTCACACTTGTGTGACAAGGCTAGTTTCCCTTGGTTCTTGGTTCCTTGCAGCAGAAATGGCAGTCAGTCTGACGAGGTCGCAAATTCCCACACGTTGGTCCTTTCACATTTGTAAAGGGACTTCCTTTCCCAAGGGGGCTGGGTACCTTCAAAGTGCTTGCCTTGCCAAACTGATTCTGCTGTTTTAAGACATTTGCTTTTTCTTTTTCTCTCATTCTTCCCCAAAACCCAAGTCTTTTTGTAAATAAATATAATACACATTTAAACCACCCCAGTCCCACACATAAATACAGATTATTTCACATTTAGCTTTCAAAGTGTCATTTCACTGCTTTGCAAAAATGGATTTACAAGTGTGCTTCTTAGCTCATGTACATTTTACAAATGTGGTTTTCCTCGCATTATACTTTCTGAATGCTTTAATAGCTCTGGTCAATTTCTATACATAGGGATATGCTTCAGAAATGGGTCTTTGAAACTGACACCAGGGAAAGGAGAGAGAGCTTCTTTTGAAGTGCTGTGCGTGTGTTAATTTGTTTCTAAAGTGAATGCTAGATGTCAGGACTGAAATTAAGTTCCCTGCTTTTCACAGACTTTATTTAACAAAACAATGCCGTTCAGGGAGGAATGGCCCTCATTTGATGGTGTTCAACCTGAAATAAATGGACATGGCTGTGTTTCACCAGAACAAAACTCTGTGATGTTTAAAGATGAAGTAGCACCAGTGCAAGGTCGTTTTAAATACAGGACATTTTCTTGTGCAGTTTTAAGCTTTTGAGATGACAGAACAGCAGCACTGAGCCATTCTGCCTTTGAATTCTTCTCTTTGGATTCTCGTGGGGGTCTATGTTCCATCTCGCCCCATATGTGTTCCGCAGACACAGCACCACCATTATTTTTCTAACTGCTAAAATGCAGTTTTGTAATGCAGGGGAATATGTGCTCAGCAGACAGAGTGCAGCCATTCTTTTTATAAATGATAAAATGCAGTTTTGTGATGCAGGGGATTTCTGTTGGGCTGGTAAATGTACCCCACAGAACCACCCCCCCTGCTTTTGTGGGACTTCTTGTTGAGGGAAGAGTAGGGCAAAGTGGAGTTCATCTGGTGGAGTTCTTCTTTCATCAGGGAGAGGTATGCCAAGATCTTCCTCCAGTCTTTCGTTGGAGAGTGCGGAGCAACACCCCCTTTCCTTCCTTCCCTTTCGAGGTCCACGGGGAGGTCCGCATCAGTCTAGGAAGGAATGGAGTTAATAATCTAATAGGAGATAGATAAAAACAGGTTTTAGAATCTTTCACTGACAGTCTTCCCGGAATAATTACAACAGCGGAACAATGCATACATTTTAAATTAACAGAGGCATTTGAACAATATCATCAGCAAATTACTTAACAAGGCAAAGACATGGTTGGACTTTTACACCATGGTTTCATTATACATTTTTCTTTCAATAAAGAAAAGTACTCCCTGTTAGATAAATATACCTATGGACCTACCTATTCCCATCTGCTTTTTCTTTTTCTTTCTTCTGATTCTCCAGATGTCTGCTCTATTTGATTTTCCTTTAGCTCATCAATCAGCTGCAAAGTGTGTCTGGGGCAACAACTTTTTAACTGATTGATGTGGACCCATTTCTCTTCTGACAGCTCTCCTCTGGGGATACGGATTCTGTAGGCGACAAGTGAAATTTTGTCTACAATTTTAAAGGTACCGTGCCAGGAAGGGAGGAATTTTCTCTCCTTTTTCTTGTTCCTCTGAAAATTGTATAAGTACACTTTGCCTCCTACTTGGTATTCCTTTTTGGTTGCTTGCAAGTCATAGTGAGTTTTCATCCCCTATACCGATTTCTACAGATTCCGCTGAGCATACGCAAAAGCATGCTGAAGGTGTTTTCTTAGATTCTCAACATATTCATGTGTTGTGGAGGCGTTTAACATTGTCTGCTCTTGTGTTCTATAGTGTAGATGCTGAGCTAGCACCATTTTTCGTCCAGTCATTAGCTCAAATAGAGACATTTTAGTCACAGAAGATGTTGTAGATCTGATGGCCATCAGTACAAACGATAATCGGATGTCCAAACTAGGCCCAGAATCTGCCACAAACTTTTTTCGAATGCTCACAATGGTTTTATTGTACCTCTCAACTTGCCCACTAGAGGACTGGCGGTATGCAATATGAAGTTTCCTTTTTACCCCAGGTATCTCCCACATCTTTGTCATCACTTCGCTGGTGAAGTGACTTTCTCGGTCTGACTCAATCCTTTGGGGAAGGCCAAAACGCGAGAAAATGTGGTTGACCATCAGGGCAGCTGCTGTTTCTGCCTTGCAATTTGGGGCCGGGAGACATTCCACCCATTTGGTGAACAAGCATGTTACTGTTAAATATGTACTTGTTCCCCCTAGAAGAGCGAATCACAGGCCAGATGAAATCTACTTGTAAATCTGACCAAGGCAGTGTCATCCCCCGCTTCTGGAGGGGAGCTCGCTGTGTGAGTTAACTTGGCTGAAATTGTGCACACACAAGACACCCCTTCAAATATTGGTCGAGTTTCTGCCCCATTTGTGACCAGTATGCAACCTTCCGCAAGATTTCTAGAGTAGTATGAAACCCCTGATGACCGGCTGTGGCCGCGTCATGGGCGTGACTTAGCATCAGGCTCCGGAATGAGGTAGGTACCACCCACTGGTCACATCCAGAGATGGATCTCCTTACCAATAAACCATCTTGGATTCTGAACATTTTGTGACAATTCATCAACAATCTGAGGTTCTCTTTCCTAAGGTAGTCAGTTTCCGTCAGAGGGAAGTTGACAGGATCCTCAATGTGTTGTTAAAAGTTCCCAATAATCGGATCCCCTTTGTGTGCCATGATTAAATCAGAATCTGGGGTCTCCTTACTCCACTGGGCTGTTGAGAGTTCATTGTGAGCATTTGTCTGGGACCTGGTGACAGGAGTGACCTGGATTTCCCCAACAGGGACTTGATCTCAAGGAGATCACCCTGGATGGCTCCGGTTTTGGCCAACTGAACAGCCAGGTCGTTTCCAGTTTTGTCTGGCCCCCTATTCTGGAATTACCCTTAATCTTTTTCCAATAGATGGTCATCCCATTAGAGGTGATCAGATCATCAATATATTGTATGAGCTTGCCATGTTTAAGTGGTTTGTTATTGGCACCCGGCATGCCTCTGGTTCTCCAATTGATCAGGTGCTCCACGAACCCATTCCGGACATAATCTGAATTGGTGATTATTACCAGTTTGTGGAGTCATTGTTGCATGGCAGTGAGGATGGCCTGGTGAACTGCCATCAACTCTGCCACCTGACTGCTTCAGGGACCGATTTTGTACCCACGGAGGGTTCCAGGGCATCATTCACCCAGGCATTCCCAACGCCGGCCACCAGATCCTTTTCCCCGTTGTTGTCATAAACTGTGGGCATCCGCTCACACTTGACTTCTTAGACTTTGTGCGTGGAATTCTGGTACACCTCCATGTTGTCTTGGGTTTTGAGACTTTCGTAATCGAGGCAGTTTTCTCTGGCACAATCATGCAAGTCAGCCAGACCTTGCGCGAGGGGACTCTTTTTGTTTTGGCCATATCTGACCTCCACTGGAGAGCCTTTCATGGACAGAATCCAGTAAGTAATTCTGGAATTACTCATATTTCCTGCCCGATTCTGTCACTTTAGAATTATTGCAAAGGCTGGTGCAGAGTCTCCATTATCATGTGCTCAACCTGGATGAACAGGCAGTAATATTTCAATGCCCACACCGTTGCCAGGAGTGCCTTCTCACAATCACAGAGGAGAAAGTCTTACTTGTATAGGAGATGACATTATTGACCTTGTCATGCTTTTGGTACAATACAACTGTCAAGCATGTATTCGAGAACCCCGTCTCCAAGAATAACTCCTTGTTTTTGACAGGGTAAGTTAGACAAGGTGCTTTTGAGAAACTTACTTTTGAGTTGTTTTAATGTCTCGGTTTGTTGTGGAGCCCATTCCCAATTGACCCCCCTTCAAAAGATGGACCAGGGGTCTTGTGACCTCTGAGTAATCCTCAATGAACTTCCTACTGTAATTAGTCTTTTTTTTTATTTAGGAGTTGGTTTAATCAAGAAAACTTGATTTTTCAACATACAACAATTTCTTTAGAAAGTTAAAGCATTATTACATATGTATACAATTGCTTACTCTTAGTATGAATATGGAAATGAAAAATAAAACAATTTATAAAAGAAGAGAGAAAATAGGAAGAAAAAAAAACAATTTATAAGATATAAACAGGGTAATTCATAGAAATTCGCACAAAAGTGGCGCACGCGGCTGGCGCACAGTGTCCCCGTGCGATACACTGCGGCAGCCGCGTGCGAAAAAATCCTTTTCATTGCACAGCGAATTCATGGATTTTAGCCTCCGAAACCAGCCGTGGCGCAGAGTGGGGCAGCGACCCTGCAGCAGCGCCAGTTACGCCCCCAAGAACGCCCTCGCGCAAGGAAAAGCCTTCAAAATTCCCAAATCATCGCAAAGGGCTGCGCTAACATTGGACCAGTTCACAGGGCTGCCAAACAGCAAACGCCAAGCGGGGAACGTGTATTTCAGTGGTTCTCGGGAAGTTTCACACGCGATTGTCCTGGGTACGTGTACATCAGGGGTGCGTGGGAAGTAACACACACGATTCCATCAGGGCACGTGTATTCCAGGGGTGCGCGGGAAGTATCACACGCAAAAACAGCAGGGTACGTGCATTTCAGGGGTGCGCGGGAAGTATCACACGCGATTCCATCAGGGTTGGTGTATTCCAGGAGTGCGCAGGAAGCATCACATGCAAAAGCAGCAGGGTACGTGTATTCCAGGGGTGCACGGGAAGTATCACACGCAAAAGCAGCAGGGTACGTGTATTTCAGGGGTGCGCAGGAAGTATCACACGCGATTCCATCATGGTACGTGTACCCCAGGGGTGCGCGGGGAGCACCACACGTGAATTGCACATGTGGGTCCTCCCAGGTGTACCCTCTACACCCTCCATGGCCCCTGTAGGCGGCCCACACCACAGGGGACTACCCTGCACATGTCCCGCAGGCAGCCCATCCACCATGCCCATGCCCCCCAGCCAACCCACATGTCACCTTGAACTACTCTCCACCAACGCATGTCCCCCTGCACCCTCAGCCCCCAGCATCCAGGGGCACCCTCCACCAGGCCCCCACTCATGTCCAACTCATGTCTCCCAGCACCCCCACCCCCTGCAGTGCAGGGCACCCTCCACCAGGCCCCCACACATGTCTTCCAGCACCCCCACCCCCCAGCATCCAGGGGCACCCTCCACCAGGCCCCCACTCATGTCTCCCAGCACCCCCACCCCCCAGCAGTGCAGGGCACCCTCCACCAGGCCCCCACTCATGTCCAACTCATGTCTCCCAGCACCCCCACCCCCCAGCAGTGCAGGGCACCCTCCACCAGGCCCCCACTCATGTCCAACTCATGTCTCCCAGCACCCCCACCCCCCAGCAGTGCAGGGCTCCCTCCACCACGCCCCCACACATGTCCCCCTGCACCCCCACCCCCCAGCATCCAGGGGCACCCTCCACCAGGCCCCCACTCATGTCTCCCAACACCCCCACCCCCAGCAGTGCAGGGCACCCTCCACCAGGCACCCACTCATGTCCAACTCATGTCCCCCTGCACCCCCACCCCCAGCATCCAGGGGCACCCTCCACCAGGCCCCCACTCATGTCCAACTCATGTCTCCCATCACCCCACCCCCCAGCAGTGCAGGGCACCCTCCACCAGGCCCCCACTCATGTCTCCAATCACCCCCACCCCCCAGCAGTGCAGGGCACCCTCCACCAGGCCCCCACTCATGTCCAACTCATGTCTCCCAGCACCCCCACCCCCCAGCAGTGCAGGGCTCCCTCCACCACGCCCCCACACATGTCCCCCTGCACCCCCACCCCCCCAGCATCCAGGGGCACCCTCCACCAGGCCCCCACTCATGTCTCCCAACACCCCCACCCCCAGCAGTGCAGGGCACCCTCCACCAGGCACCCACTCATGTCCAACTCATGTCCCCCTGCACCCCCACCCCCAGCATCCAGGGGCACCCTCCACCAGGCCCCCACTCATGTCCAACTCATGTCTCCCATCACCCCACCCCCCAGCAGTGCAGGGCACCCTCCACCAGGCCCCCACTCATGTCTCCAATCACCCCCACCCCCCAGCAGTCAGGGGCACCCTCCACCAGGCCCCCAACCATGTCCAACTCATGTCTCCCATCACCCCCACCCCCCAGCAGTGCAGGGCACCCTCCACCAGGCCCCCACTCATGTCCAACTCATGTCTCCCATCACCCCCACCCCCAGCAGTCAGGGGCACCCTCCACCAGGCCCCCACTCATGTCTCCCATCACCCCCACCCCCAAGCAGTGCAGGGCACCCACCACCAGGCCCCCACTCATGTCTCCCAGCACCCCACCCCTCAGCAGTGCAGGGCACCCTCCAACAGGCCCCCACTCATGTCTCCCATCACCCCCACCCCCCAGCAGTCAGGGTCACCCTCCACCAGGCCCCCACTTATGTCCAACAAATGTCTTCCAGCACCCCCACCCCCAGCATCCAGGGGCACCCTCCACCAGGCCCCCAACCATGTCTCCCAGCACCCCCACCCTCCCAACAGTGCAGGGCACCCTCCACCAGGCCCCCACACATGTCTCCCAGCACCGCCACCCCCCAGCATCCAGAGGCACCCTCCACCAGGCCCCCACTCATGTCCAACTCATGTCTCCCACCACCCATACCCCCCAGCATCCAGGGGCACCCTCCACCAGGCCCCCACTCATGTCTCCCATCACCCCCACCCCCCAGCAGTGCAGGGCACCCTCCACCAGGCCCCCACTCATGTCTCCCATCACCCCCACCCCCCAGCAGTCAGGGGCACCCTCCACCAGGCCCCCACTCATGTCTCCCATCACCCCCACCCCCAGCAGTCAGGGTCACCCTCCACCAGGCCCCCACTCATGTCTCCCATCACCCCCACCCCCCAGCAGTGCAGGGCACCCTCCACCAAGCCCCCACTCATGTCCAACTCATGTCCCCCTGCACCCCCACCCCCCAGCATCCAGGGGCACCCTCCACCAGGCCCCCACTCATGTCTCCCAGCACCCCCACCCCCCTACAGTGCAGGGCACCCTCCACCAGGCCCCCACACATGTCCCCCTGCACCCCCACCCCCAGCATCCAGGGGCACCCTCCACCAGGCCCCCACTCATGTCTCCCATCACCCCCACCCCCAGCAGTCAGGTTCGCCCTCCACCAGGCCCCCACTCATGTCTCCCATCACCCCCCAGCAGTGCAGGGCACCCTCCACCAGGCCCCCACTCATGTCTCCCAGCACCCCCACCCCCCAGCAGTGCAGGGCACCCTCCACCAGGCACCCATTCATGTCCAACTCATGTCCCCCTGCACCCCCACCCCCAGCATCCAGGGGCACCCTCCACCAGGCCCCCACTCATGTCCAACTCATGTCTCCCAGCACCCCCACCCCCCAGCAGTGCAGGGCACCCTCCACCAGGCCCCCACTCATGTCCAACTCATGTCTCCCATCACCCCCCACCCCCAGCAGTCAGGGTCACCCTCCACCAGGCCCCCACTCATGTCCAACTCATGTATACAAAAATGTGGCCCATTGTCCAAAAGGTCCAAAAAAAATGCAAAACCAAAGGAAACCTAACACTAACTACAGAACTATTTACAAGGGCAGCAGGCTAGTCCGACTGCTCACTTCGGGATGTTCCGGGCCAGGGCATCATCAAACTCGTGCTCAATGTCCCGGAGGCGGTCCTCCTCCATGGCCCCGAGGGTCCGCAACTCCCTGCGGATTGCCTCGAGGCACTCGGCCCGCCTCAGGGCCCTCCACATGGAGTTCTCCGCCCTGACCATCGTGAGCCGTGCCTCTTCCGCCCGCTGCCGCTCCGCATCTATGGCGTGGCCCAACCGCTGCCACACGGAAGACACTTCCCGTCCTGGGTCCTCCTGCCCTCCGGCCGATGCCTGCCCCTCCGATGTGGAAGGCCCCGAGCCATCATGGCTCCCACCACGTTGCTGCTGCTGCTGTGCCTCTACCCGTGCACTGCCTCCTGCTGCCTGCACATCCTCCGCTGGCTGGGGTGCAGTCGTTGATGTGGCCACCCCTGCTGGACGTCCGACTCCCGACTGTGGCAGGGATGCCTCCTCCACCAGCCTGGCCGCACGGTCAGAGGCAGCTCCACAGGGCACCCAGGTGACTAATGGGTGGGAAGATGGCGCGGAGGACGACTGGCGCATAGGGGGTTCAGTTGAGGAGGGGGTCTGAGCAAGCCCCATCAAACAGAGGAATCCGGCCTGGGTGACCTGTCCCAGTAAGCCGACGCGGTCAACGAGCCATTCGAGATGACGTGCAGTCTCTTCATGAAAAGACTGCAGGTCACCTCGCATGGCCCATTGACGCAACGCCACACCAGTCAGGACAGGCTCAACCCGGACCTGGATAGCCACGTCCGCAGGCAGAGTAAGGCCAGTTGTCATGAGCTCATCCCCTGCCTGAAAACGGGTCTGGACGTAGGCATCCCTGCTGGTGCAAGATGATGCAGTGACATGATCAGGGACAGGATTGCACACAGGCACCTCCGCGGCGACCTGTGCTGCCTCCTGTCCCTGGTCCTGCACTGCACCACTAGCACCAGTGGAATCCCCACCTCCAGACCCCGTCTCTGTTGCTTGCACGGCCTCCTCTTCCACCAAACCCCCCACCAACCTGGATGACTCCGTGCCATCTTCCCCCGTTGGGCCCTGTGGGGTGCCAGCTGCCCCTTCTGCTGCCGAGGAGTCCAACTCCGACCTCCGCCTCTTGGACCTCCCCCAGGCAGCTGCGGCCTGGGATGCGGCACTGGACTCCTCACTCCCTGACGAGATCACAACCTGGGAGGGGAGCCGGGCCTTGCGTCTCCGGCTGACGGTGCGATCCCCGCCGCTGTGCTCCACAGCACCTTCTGCGCCCTCTTCATCACTTGACGCTGCAGACGGGGAGAAATAAAACACAGGCATCAGGGCACTGTACAATGGACACATACACACATGACAGTTGCACATGAGTGGCATTGGCAAACCTCAGACATGGCATCACAATCAGCAACACACATGTCATTTCAACTTGCACACATGAGCCATACCACAGCCATATCGCAACTGCCAGCACCATCCATACACATACAACAGCATGAGCAGGCAAAGGTGAGCCAGACATCACATGCAACACAGGGAGTGTACTACACATGCACGCACACCACCACACTTGCATGCATGTGTACACCTCAGCCAACTGTTGCAGTGTTCAGATGGGCATCCATGTCACATCTGCCAATCAGGCTTCCACATCCCGCTGTCACATGCATCCATGTTGCATCACTGTTGCACCCTTGTCAAATACACACACATGCACATGTACACAGTGGTGATACATGCAGCTGAAAACAACATACATGCGTGACATCATGAACATGCCTACTTACATACACATTCATCCAAACATGTGTGCCCACACAACTGCATTTGGCATGCAAGCCTACACACACAAGCACCATCCATATCTCACACATGACAGCCCTCGCATGTGTTAGCCTCACGGCCTTGTACACCCCCACCCATACTCGGCCCCATACAAACAGATGTGCAACCTGCACACTACTGGCACATCACCACACGCACAGCTTACAATCATGATGCATGTACATTTACCGCTCGACTCCAGACGGGTCTGCCTCTCAAGGACCTGGATGTAGAGCACTGGGGATATGCGTTCCAGGACCCTCAACTGATCTTCCGACAAGTGGCCCCAGCGCCCCTTAGCATCCGCTGCCTTCAAGAGGCGCCGGACCTTGTTGAGGGTCCTGGACCTGAAGTCCTCCCAGCGCCTCTTGACATGTTGGAAGTCGCGGACTGCCACCCCCTCCGCGTTGATGGCAGTCACGATGTCTGTCCAGATCCGAGTCCGTCCTTCCTTGTCAGCGCGCACACTTCCGAAGAGGGCATCATGCTGCCCCAGGACTTGCTCCACCAGGACACCAACTTCGGTGGCAGTGAAGCTGGTGCCCCTCTGCCTCTCTGGCCGGGGTTTGTCAGTGGTGCCAGATGTTGCAGTGCCCGACATGATAACCCCAGAGGCAGGAGTGGGTGGGCAACTGGGTCCTGGGGCTGGGCTGTGGAGCGATGGAATCCCAGTCGGGAGTCTTCAGTTCCAGCAGGGGTGGTCACAGCAACAAGACCCCAGGCTGATGTGCAGGTAGCAAATGGCAGGGCACGTGGGCAGCAGGCAGTCAGGCAGCAGCAGATGGCAGGTGGGAGCGTGCTTGGGGCTCTGGGGGGCAGTAAATCGGCTTTCTGGGCAGGAGCGTGGTCTTCCGTGTGCTTACGCATGGCCAGCTTGATACGGAGTGATTTGGCACGTGAAAATCCTGCACGTCTGCGTGTAATTCGAGGAAAGGCCCTTAGCGCGTAAGCGCGTCTGTGATGTGTGTATAAAAGGTACGTGTAGAACGCCATTTCCTTGTACGTGCTTTTCGTGGAGAGCGAGTGGGTGAAATCTGTACTTCTTGTCGGTTCACACGCGATTTATTTCACGGCGTTTTAAGTTCGTACCCCCTGTTACCTCTGACAGCTTTTTCTCTTTTCCTCTTTTTCCTGGGCCTGTTTCCTCAAACAGCGTTCCCTTCTACTGTTGTCCTGTCTCCTCCGACAGCGTACAATTCTTCTTTTGGCGGGGGTGTTGCCAACGCGCACACGTGCATATTTTTCACACTTTTGTTCCTGGCAGACAGTGAGTCGCACACGTATTTAACATCTGTGCTTGCCCCATGTGTCGCATACACCTTCAGAGGTCATTCTAGGCTGCGTGTGACACGCATACGTTCATTCTTGTGTTTCTGGGTGCCACAGCGTAGTGCAGGTTTATTTTTCCACACACGTGGTCTAGGAGGGGTTGCGTGCACCTTACTTCCCTTTTTTGGGTTGCCTGTGCGTTGCGTGACCCGTTATCTTTCCCCAGGGGTGACATACAGCCTTGCTAGAGCACTAGGGTACGATTACCATCTGGTACCCAACCCTTTTGACCGCCAATTGCCCAGGACAATAGTTCACAGTGACTCGCATACGCACAATAACATCAGTGCCATGGCTGTAAGGCGAACAAGCCGTAAGGGTGGCAAAGGTGGCCGAGCCCCAAGTGGTGGCCGTGGTGGATCCGGTAGGGGACGTGGCCATGACTTGCAGGGTGCCCCTAGCCCCCCATGTGTGGAGGAGCAGTCAGGGACACCCATGCCCCCCCACCTGGTTGAGGGTAACGTGGCTGACACCATCCATGCTCAGCCCTTGTTGGACCAGCCCACTGTGGAACCAGACCTGGCACAGGGTGACTCCATGGCTGACTTCCAGGTCAGCAGGTCTAGGCCACGTGCGCCGGTGCACGTTGGTGTCATCAGGCCACGTGGATCAGAGGCAGCTAGGTCATCTGCTGCCTCGCGTAGGCAGGCTGGGGAGGCTGCAGGGGCAACTGCGGCTCCATCCACCCCACCTCTCACACACCCAGCCAGGACAGTGTCGGTCCAAGTCCATCCTGCTGACATTCCCCCTGACACCATCACACTTGAGCTAATGCCTGCACCAACTCCCATGCTGAGTGTGCAATCCCACACTCCTAGTACAGAGTCCACCGGGGCTCCTGCCCCTAGTGTCCATACCGGCATAGGACACTCAGGATCCCCACCACCATCCAAGCGGAAGAGGAAGAGTGCTCGTCCAGTAGAGGCTGATGCCCCAGACACGGCTACACAGTCCGGCCCGTCAAGGAAGCCCAGCTTCAATGAGGCCGAACTGAATGCAATTGTAGAGTATGTGTCCGCACATGACCGCGAAATGGTGATTGTTGCAGGATCCAAGACCACACCTGCACAACGTCTGGCACACTGGTAGACCATCGCGGACATCATAAGTGCCCTTGGAATCGTGAGGCGCACAGCTAATAAATGCTACAAGCGCTGGAATGACCTGAAGCGCAAGGCAAAGAATAAGCTGGCCTCAAGTCATGCCGCTACTCTAGTGACTGGAGGTGGGTCTCCAGCAGAGGACATAGAACTCACTCCACATGAGCATGTTGCTGGGATCTACGTCACGGAGGAGCAGATCCAAGGCGTGGGAGAACTGGCAGATTACGAGGCATTGTCCGGTGAGTGCACATGCATGTGTGTGTCATCCATGTGCATGGTGTGTGTGTGAGGGCTTCTGTTTGGGTGCCAGGTAAGGGTGTGTGTGCCTGAGTGGTTTGGGTCACCCATGTGCCTCATCCAATACATTCTGCGCACCAGCATTTGGGTATAGCAGTATCCCTTCTGCCAACATTAGACATCTAGCCCAACACCACGCCAGTTGCCCTTGAAGTGTCATCTTGCCACAACATTGTTGCTTATTTTCCTCTGTTTATTCAGGCAGATTGTTTGCATACCACCACTTTTACTAGGCATTTCTCAGTCCTATTGTCACATGTCTGACATGGCAATGGTACAGTGGACTGGCTTTGTTTCCTGGATATGATTTTTTTTTTTTTTTTTTTTTTTAATTTGATTTAGTTGTTAGTACAACTTTACAAATTTTCATTTTATAGATAAACAGATAAAATCAACATTTAGTTACAGCATATAAAAAATAACTATATAAAATTACAAATAAGTATTTTTTTCCTTAATTTCTGGTACAAAAGGTGCAACTTTTAGGAAATTCTTTTTGCATAAGGAAATGCTATGTCAAGTAATTGTATAGCAGCAATGATGATCGATATTTTTCTTGCACTAAAAATTTCATACCATATTTCATCATAGGATCGACTGACATATTCCCGTGTCATTTCTTTCATCAGTTTAAGTCGATGTGGAAAAAAAGCATTACATTGGACAATGATATGAGCAAGCGTTTCTGTTTGAGATTTATCATTACAAAACCGACAATGGCTCTGCTTCTTTGTGACCACACCACGTCTTACCAAAATTTCATTGACTGGCCATAGATTAAAACGCAAACGCAAGATTTTCGTTCTTAGATTTACAGATGGACATTTAATAAGATATTCAGCCATGCTACCAAATTCCTTGTGACCAAAGAGAGATCTATTGAAATCTTTTAGTCTTAAGCATTTTTCTTGAGTGGTTATCCAATCGGTCTGATACATTTTAGTCTTTGCTCGATTCGGATTTGTGATCAGTAGATCAATTGATATATGTGCTTCAACAAGAGCATTCATAACATGTGTTCTCCATCTTTGTGGAAATAAGTGAGTGGAGAATAAAAGGTAATTTGCTAAGATGGCAAGGCTATCTCGCTTATTTATCCCCATAAGACATTTTCTTAGAAGGGTGCACATTTTCCATGTAACTTGAACATGAATGGACAGCAGGCCAAATTCAAACCTCAGTAACATGTTCGGTGTGGACTTGGGCAGTCCAAATACTCGTTTCCAAAATTTTGCTTCAATACCATTCCAGAATTTGAGAGTTCGTGGGAGCAGAGATTCCAAACCATATATGAGAACAGGTATTACCTTTTGTTGGTAAAATTTCATGATCGGAATGCAAGTAAACTTACCAAATCTTGCATGAATTATTCTGGCCTGTGAGATTAAACCTGTTAGTTTGGTTTGAATTATTGTCTCAAGTGCATTTTCTGATGCAAAGTTGTTAAAATATACTCCTAGATATTTATATTCGTTCACGATCTGTAATTTTTTATTGCATATCGACCATGTATATTTAGTTCGTAGAGACAACTTTGGTTTCCCAAGGATAATAATTTGTGTCTTATGTTCATTCACTGTGAGGTTATTTTTTGTCACATAAAGATCGAGGACATTTAATAAATGTTGAAGCCCACTTGGAGTTTGGGAAATGAGGACTAGATCGTCAGCATAAAGAAGCCAAGCAACAGCTTGATTTCCCAACTTTGGGGGATCAGATTGTGCCACCGCCAGATCATCCGCCAGATCAAGCAAAAATAGATTGAAAAGAGTAGAGGCAAGTATGCATCCTTGCTTGAGCCCCCTCTCAGTTGGGATAGATTTAGATAACAGACCCTCTAAATTAAGTTTCACCTGGACAGAAGTGTTAGAGTGTAGCAAACTCACAATTTTTAACAATCTCCCTGGGCAACCATAATACGCCAATTTCCTCAAAAGACGCACTCGGTCAACGGAATCAAATGCCATGCGGAAGTCCACAAATGCAACATATAAGGGTTGCTTTTGCATGGCATAGGATTGTTTAATTGCATTGAGAATGGTCAAATTAATAGCTGTTCCGAGACCTGCTACAAAACCTGATTGAAACGGGTCTCTACGCTTATGGTGGAGAGACCAATTGTTCAGATCACGCAATACTAGCCTACAAAAGATTTTTCCCGGTACATCCAATAAGGCAATAGGTCGATAGCTCAAGGGATTTTGCCTATCTCCTTTTTTATAGATAGGGACAATGATAGAATGTGTCCAGGAACTTGGAATTTTTTGAAGGTATATGATTAGTTGAAAAAGTGAGTACAGAATTGGTGCCCACATATCGATATGTTTCTTTAAGACTGCGTTCGAAAGTCCATCAGGCCCAGGAGCCCGTGACATGCTTGTTTTGTTAATATAATAAAAAATATCATCTTGATCAAATTTTAAAGTAAAAGGTGTCATTATCATGTCCGAGGGCTCGCTTACGGTTGGAGCAAGATATATGGATGAAAAATGATTGCACCAATCGTTTTCCGACACTCCATATATGTGAGATGATACTTGCGATACGTTGGTTACTGAGTTTAGGAATTGCCAAATTTGTGCTGTATTTTTGTTCTTAATCTGGTCTAACATAGCTTCTCCTTCTTTTTGTTGCTTTGTTATTTTGTATTCTTTTATCCAATTTCTATATGCAGTTTTGATAGCTCTTAATGTGTGAATCTTTAAAGGTGGAACTAGTTTAAGAGCTTGTCGCTTTTGTGTTTTGAACAGAGCTTTCCTAGTGCGAATTGCAGTGTCATAAGGTTGAGCGGACTTTAGTTTGATGTTTTGTTTTGTGGCATATAATTGCATAAGATCAAAAGGGACCAATCTATATGATTCTACTGACATTTGAGAGATTTCTACATAAGATCTTATATGGTCACGATAGCATGTTAAGGACTCATGAGACCATTTTAATCGATTTAGAGAATTATTAGTTTCGTATTTGCCAATAAGCGATTGAGTTTCTACAATCGGTACTGGGGTCAGCATGATCTTAAATGTTAATGGACAGTGGTCACTGTATTGCGATGACTTGATGGCAAAATCGGTAGTGTGCGCAAATAGATTTCTAGAAACAAAAATAAAATCAATGATTGCTGACTGTTTTTGGCTATGCCATGTCGGTAACGGAGGTGAATCTGCTGCACTTGTGCCATTCAGCATAATTAAATTCCATGTCTTCATGAATTTGTTCCATAATCTTATACGCTCAAGATCTTTTAAAGTTTCTTTGTTAAGAAGATGTAAATTCAAGTCGCCTGCAATAACAAAATATACAATTTCTCGCACAAGCATAACATTTTCCAGGACATCTGTTATATCTTTCAAAAACTTGGCAGTTGTAATGCCCATTGGATTCCAATAAACATTAATACAAGCAATTTTAAGAGAACTAACCGAAATATAGGAGCATTGGATGAACGGGTTGCTAAAAGGCAATGGAGAAAGGTGGATATTTGCTAGAGAATTTGATGCAGTTAGCAGACCTGACATAGGTCTACCTCTCAAAGCACACAATGCTGGTTCAAGTAATATATCGTAATTGTTCCAAGTTGGTGCAGTGGACAGCCAAGTCTCTTGTAAAAAAACCAAATCATAATCACCCAGTATGCTTTCAGGGTTATTAATAAAATGAGAGAAACCTCGAGTGTTCCAATTTAGCACCGACAAATCAATCTGCTCCCTATTTCGATCTAGTTATACTCTAGTAATGACATTTGAGTTCTTGTACATAGGTGTATTAGTTTCATTTCTATGTTTAGGGATGTAAGGTTGGAATCTATGGGTAGACTTCAAGCAAGATTTGATAGGTCCTTCATCTTTGTTATTGCGTGAGAGTGCAAATCCTAATTCAAATAGTTTGTCCCGGGCAGCCCAAATGATGTTATGAATAATTAGAGACCGACACCATATAAGGACTGTTGTTAGATCCTCATTGCGGGGAAATTCAATCTGATCGATATCATTAGAGTCGATCTCTCGCAAGGATTTCACATCCGAGAAAAGTCTAAGAATACTTTGTCGATTCATGTTGTATGATGTAGTTAGATCTTCTCGTGCCATTAAGAGCAAGCAGTGTCTATTTTCTACTTTTGTTTGCTGTCTTCTGCCAGACTGTGTTGGTTTGTCAGAAGTAAACTTTGGGTCTGTCACTTCTTGGTTAGCAAATTGATGTGGGTTTGGTTGTTTTTTGAATTTATCATCTTTTGGATAGTTTTGCATTTGAGCTTTGGAATTTAACATCCATAGGCGTGCAATAGACTCTTTAATTTCATTTAGATCTGATTGTGACATATTATTATTAACAAACCCCTCCCGTGTTGTTTTCTCATCAGCATATGACAATGAGTCAGCAAACGATACTCGTTTTACTGATGGCTTTATTGATTCACTCGGCATTGCATAAGGTATAGGATCCGGAGAATTAAGAGTCGAAAATTTTGCTGGACCATTAGTTATGATTGGGAAGACTGGGGGGTCGAATTTACGTGTCTCCAAATATAAATCAATTTCCTCCCTTAAAGCCTTTCTTGATGATGCAACTACATCTGTTACTTTTGAAAATGGGACATTCATTGCATTTGTTTTTTCAACAGTTGTTCTCAGAGGCACATAGGTTTGTTTGTTTTGGATTCTAGAAGATAAGTTTCCAGTCACTGCATTAGAATCAGTGCCAGATTTGTTGAGAGGGACAGAAATTGGTGCGCTTTAATCTTTGTTTCTGAATGAGGTTTGTTGTCCCTCTGCTAAAGTGATCAAATCGTTCAATGGGGGATGATCCATGATCATTCCCACTGACTGAGTGCTAATGATGTTTTTTAGCTTCTTAGATTTGGCTAGAGCAACGTATTTTTTGGTTATGAGACTCGCTGCTGATGTTGATCTAGAGTTCGCTCTTGTAATATTATTGACAAATTGTTTGATGGATGGAGAGGCTGTTACTTTTACAGCTTTCATATTTTTTGTTTTTTTTTCCGGCATTTGTTTAGAGCTCTTCTTTTTTGAGAGATTCTCATTCACTTCATTAATAGTTTTTTTGTCAAAAACAGGATAGGTCGTTTTATGTGCTTGAGCACATTCTAGTTTTTTATTATTTTCTTTTTGTACTGAAAGACGTTCAACGGAAGGGAGTGAGACAAGTTCTTGAGGTGCCATTTTTTCTACTATTATACCTGGCACAAAGGGAACCGCTGTCTTGGAAGTATGTGGAACACTGGATTTATGTGATTCAAGACAGATTTGGGAGTCCATAATAATTTCTATGATTTGACAATCTGGGTCTTCTATGGTTTGAGTACTTATACAGGTCCCAGTCACACTTTCTTTTAATGTACAACTCGGCTTCTGGGCTAGAGACTCTGCTATTTTTTGTTGTAAATGAGTGACATTATTTATTTTTGCATTAATGTCATCATGTAAAAAGGACATCTCTGATAATAGTTTAGTTTGATTATTTCCAAGAGTATTAACATTAACAGTGAGGCACTTTAAGGTGCTATCCACTGATTCAAAGAGCTTCGCAAGAGCCATTAATGCTATGTTCATGACTTCCAAAGTCAAATTTTCAGATTTGGGATTAGTAGAAGATCTTTCAAGACTCGTGAGGATATTATTTGATCTTCGTGGAGTTGGTGGTATAAATGATACCTCCAAAGTCGATATGTCACAATCTGGACGATGGAACATATCTGGGGATTGTGATAATTTAGAGCCCTCTGCTCTAACCGAGCAATCCGAGTTGTTATTTCCTAGTGCATTTGTTAATTCACTTGGTTTTTCAAAAGTTACAGTAGCTCCAGATGGCGCAGCACCAGACAAGGCATTTTTTAAAAGCATACTGTCTGACATGGAGGCAGGCGTTTTGGAGGTTTCTGGTGTCTCTTTTAAATTTAAATTGTCATCTGATGTAAGCACCCGCTCACCCCCATTACCTGTTTCAGAGTCAATTTGCACAATATCAATAATACTATTAGCATGCACAACGGTTACCATCTGATTAGGCAGAGTGGCTTGGGTAGCCGTTCCACAGTGCGCCCGAAGCCATATTTCCGAATGTCAGCATTGTCCATCGGTGGTTTTTTCATTTTTTCCTTTGATTTGCATTTAGTTCGGGCAGAGTGGTGGACAGGCGTGGAACATATATTTCCTGCAGGACTTGATGGAAGTCTTTCGCCTGCCGATGCGATCAGCAATGGCTCGGTTTCTGACATTATTCGAAGCCGTGTGTTCATAGGCATGTCAGTTGTAAGACGATAGATTTGGTTTCTTTTGGTAGACATGTTTAAATATAATGTCATAAGTTTGTGACCAAAACAGACTGAGTGGTAAAAGAACTTTACCGTTTATAAAAATAGGAAAGAAATAAGGCCCCGTGGTGCCCCGGGCGCCGCGGCGAAGCGGCAAAGCGGGGACTCCACGGGGACTCGCTCGGGTGCGCGCGCGCGGTGCGCGCGGCTCGAGACTTATGTAGGCCCGCCTCCAACAGGGACCAGCACAAAGCCTAAGTAAATATAAACAAGGTTTAAGTATTGTATAGTCCACCTTGTGTATAAAATAAAAGATAATACACAGAAATAGGCTTTCTTGGAGATCGATTTCACCTGCTGGGCGTTGTAGTCCACAAATAAAACTGAGGTCCAGAGCGAAGCAGAGGAGACTACAGCAGCGTGTAGCGGCAAAGCGGGGACTCCACGGGGACTCGCTCGGGTGCGCGCGCGCGGTGCGCGCGGCTCGAGACTTATGTAGGCCCGCCTCCAACAGGGACCAGCACAAAGCCTAAGTAAATATAAACAAGGTTTAAGTATTGTATAGTCCACCTTGTGTATAAAATAAAAGATAATACACAGAAATAGGCTTTCTTGGAGATCGATTTCACCTGCTGGGCGTTGTAGTCCACAAATAAAACTGAGGTCCAGAGCGAAGCAGAGGAGACTACAGCAGCGTGTAGCGGCAAAGCGGGGACTCCACGGGGACTCGCTCGGGTGCGCGCGCGCGGTGCGCGCGGCTCGAGACTTATGTAGGCCCGCCTCCAACAGGGACCAGCACAAAGCCTGCTGGGCGTTGTAGTCCACAAATAAAACTGAGGTCCAGAGCGAAGCAGAGGAGACTACAGCAGCGTGTAGCGGCAAAGCGGGGACTCCACGGGGACTGATTGTTTAGACATGTCCCTGTGCTATAGGACCATTTTGGACTGGCAGCTCAAGGTTAAACATTTGAATCATTCCAATGAAAAAATCAATTTCATGAGCAAACTAGACTGAATGAACAATTGGTGCCCTCCTCTCCCTCTTCACTTTATGGCTAGGGTACATGCCATCTGTGTGATGGCATGTGTATTTGACCTGCCAATCACAGGCCAATGTGTGATGCCACTGCTAGGCAGCATGCAGCAAATGTGTTCACCTTCCATCTTGGTGTCATCAATGTGTGCCATCTGCCTCCCCTTCACACGCTGTGACGGTACATGCATGGGAGGGTTTTAGTCATGTGGGACATGTGTCAATCAAGTACTGTTTCTGTAGCTTCTCAGCCCTAATTGTGTGCCATAGTGCTAATGCCTGTTTCCATTTGTTTTCTTTTATGTCTTTGCAGGGGATGACGCACTTGATACTGCTGGGGTTGTGGAGATGGTGCAGACCCAGGAGGGGTCTTAGGCCCGACCGGCCACCAGTGAGGGACGTGGTGTGGTGGTGGGTGAGAACCCACAACTGCTGCAGGTCGTGCTCTCAAGGGGTGTCTCTGGCTGCACCTCCCCCGAGCTTTATTCAGGTGTCGATTCGGATGATGATGAGACCTATGTGCCGTCGCAGTTGAGTGTTCCTGGTAGGGATTCTGTTCTGTCCGACCCACCTGCACCAGGGTTAGAACCCTCAATGGGGATGTCAGTTTTGGCAGGTACGCCTTTGGTGATTATGGATGCAGGGTCACACTCCGCAACATCTGATCCTGTTCCTGGGCCAGCAGATCAGAGGGGGAATGCAGTCCTGCAGCCTCAGGCAGTGCCGGCACAGCAAGGCGCAGTTCGCCTTGCCGCAGACAGGTGTGGTGCCCGCCAACGTGGTGGCCGTACGTCACCTGGCAATACCGCATGGGAGCAATCCATATACGGTATGGCAACCCAACAGGCAGCATCATCAGAGATGATGACTCAGGCCATGGATAGGGTGGCCACTTCCATTGTACCCCCCGAAAGGCTGATGGAGCGACTACAACAGGCAACAGACTCCATCTGCCAGTCACACAGGGAGGACATATTGGCATCCAACAGGGACAGGCGGGCGGCACTGGCGACTCTGCGGGAAGCCATTTCCATAGAGTCCCAGGGCCACAGGGAAGCCCTGAGGGTGGAACTCCTTCACCTCAGGACGACTCTGGTTGAGCTTGAGCTTCAGCTAACACCAGGACAGAACAGCAGCTGGAGCGTCTCACACGTATGCTCTCAGCTGAGATGCAGGCTACTAGGGCAGAGGTCCGGGCATCCTGTGAGTTGTTGCATGGGGACCTACGCGCAATTATCCTCCAGAACGAGACCTTCCACACCCGCTTGCTTGCTGCCATGGAGGACCAGACTAGGGCTTTGCGTGGGCTGCCTCCCATAGTGCCACCACCTCCTGATGCAGCTGCAGAGGGTGAGGAGAGCGACAGCAGTGATTCTCTCACAATAAGGTAGCCGTGCAGGCCATGAGCCCATGGAGGTGGTTTTTTTTCGCAAGATCCACACAGGTGGGTTTTGGTGTGCACCCTGTCCTCGGACCTCCTGGGTGGCCTCCCCCCCCGGGCCCATTAATGGCCATTTTTGATTCTTATTTATTTATTTTTAATTTCTGTTTTTTGGACAGTGCGTTGCCTTGTGTGGGTCCCGTGGGCATACGCTGTATTGTGGCTGGGCACATGCAGGCTTGTCATGAATTTGGTTCAGATGCTTGGGTTTGTGTGACACACACCCCTCCTGCTTCCCGTTTCCATGGGCTTGCAAAGGGTGTGCCCAAGTGACATTGACGTATATGGTGACGTTGGACTCCCATTTGATGTGTGGGCAGTCTGTAGTTAATACTGTGTATACATTCATAGTGCATATTGTTGTTGTATTGTACACTGCATGGTGTATTGATATGTGCCTCTGCATCCATTTCATCCTCCTAATTTGCAGGTCCATTTCTCATGTCTTCACAAGGCGGTCTACCTTGGAACTAGAGTCCATGTTGTAAGCAGTGCACCTACACTCTTGCGTGGAGCTAACACTGTATACTTGGAAGTGTTCGAAGTGCTGGCATTATCAGGTAGTGAGGCTACCAATTTTTTAAGTCTGTAATGTCATGTTTAAGGTAGGTTGGAGGTTGTGTAGGTGATTGGTATTCTTGGTAAGTATTTGGTAATGTGTGTTGTAGGTCCTGCATTACTGTGAGCATTTCATGTGTGGCCAGTTTCCATTAGGGACACTGTAGTTGGTGACACTTGGGGCATGTTGTGGGGATTAATTTGTTTACTCTCACATTGCATGACATGCCATGGTGTGTTGTGTGGCCGTGCCTGGGAGGGGTTTGGGTGACATGGCACTGTTCTCATGTAGTATTTTGCAAGTGGGTATTCATTTCTGCAGCATGGAAGTGTGTCTTTTGATGACACTGCATTGGTGGTGTTTGTGTAGGTAGGGATGCACACACTCTGACACTTCCACATGAACAATCTCAGGCTGCTATGGTTCTAACAGTTGACTGTCCCTTTGTTCGTGATAATTGTCAGGTCGAGTCATCATTGCTTATCAGATGGTATGTGCCAGGGCTGTGTGCACTCCACAGTGGTGTGATTTCTATGTGAAGTAATTAGCCACCAGCTGCGTACGGGCTGCCTCACCCCGTGCCCTTTCCCCTCCCATGCGCAGCGGGCGTGCATGTGGTTGGGGATCTGGGGGCACCACCATGTCCACAGCCAGGCCCCGGCGTGTTGCAACATTGTGCAGGACACATGCTGCCACTATGATCCTGCACACTACTGGGGGCGCATATAACAGCTGCCTGCCAGAACGGTCAAGGGAGCGAAAGCGTGACTTGAGCACTCCGAATGTGCGCTCCACTATGCCCCGGGTTGCAATATGGGCTGTGTTGTATCTTACCTCGGGAGGCGTGATGGGGTTCCAAATTGGCGTCATCATTTGGGTGCTCAGAGGGTAGGCACTGTCCCCTGGTGAGGAGGTGATGGTATCATTAGTGGGGTAGTGACATAACTCTGCATCTGACATGCATGCATGTGCAGTGGCATTCATACTCACCAAGCAGCCATGTATCGCCATGCCGCCCAGCTTCTAGGTCCCGGCTTAGGGTAGACATTCGGTAAATGAAGCTGTCGTGGGTGCCCCTGGATAGTTGGCATATACTGAGGTGATGATTCCCTTGGCATTACATACTACCTGCACGTTGATGGAATTCCAGTGCTTGCGGTTCCTATAGATGTGCTCAGATGCCCTGGGGGGACGTAGTGCCACATGGGTGCAGTCAATGGCACCTAGCACTTTGGGGAATTGTGCCACACCGTAGAAATCCAGGATGGCAGCCTGCCTTTCTGCAGGTGTCCTGGGCAGGTATATGTGCCTGCGGACTGATGGGCGTGCAGTGATGATGTTCAAGTCCTGGTGTAGGCAGCGTGACTGCGTGGCCTGTGACACACCATCCACTATGGCACTTGTCCGCTGAAATGATCCAGTGGCCAAGAAGTGCAGTACATTAAGGACCTTCTCCAGGGGGCTGAGTGCTTGGGAGCACAGGGTGGGTGATGTGAGGTCATCCTCCCACTCACTGACCAGGTCCAGTATTATGTGTGGTGGAAACCTGTACCTTCCATACACCTGGTCATCAGGCATCCCAAAAAGGCTGGTTCTGGGAGTGAAAATTCGGGCCCTCACTATCCTCCTCCTCCTCCTTTGGTAACCCACGGCCACTGCTGCTAGGAACGGTATATTCATCCTGGCATCTGAGCTGGTTTGTTGCTTGCGCGCACTTTTATGCTGCGCGGGTCGACGTACGCCTGCTTCATGCTGGCGTACGTGTTTCATGATTGGACCATTTATTTTTTGGCGCTTGGAGGCGACCGTGTGAATCTTCCCGCCCACCACAGGAATACACGTAACACGCTCTCCCAGGCCCAGTCGCGAGTAAATATTCCCGCCCACCCCTGGAATACACGTACCCCACTCTCAGAGGCCCAGTCGCGTGTGGAACTTCACGCGCACACCGAAATACACGTACCCTGTAAAATCGCGTGTGAAACTTCACATGCACCCCGAAATACACGTACCCAGGGCAATCGCGTGTGGAACTTCCCGCGAACGCCGTAATACACGTAGCCTGCTGGTATCGCGTGTGGAAGTTCACGCGGACCCATAATACACGTACCCTGATGGTATCGCATGTGAGACTACCCGCGCACCCCAGGAATACACATACCCAGGCAAATCGCACGGCTGGGGGGTGGGGGTGCTGGGAGACAGGAGTGGGGGCCTGGTGGAGGGTGCCCTGCACTGCTGGGGGGTGGGGGTGATGGGAGACATGAGTGTGGGCCTGGTGGAGGGTGCCCCTGGATGCTGGGGGGCGGGGGTGCTAGGAGACATGAGTGGGGGTCTGGTGGAGGGTGCGCCTGGATGGTGGGGGTGATGGGATACATGAGTGGGGGCCTGGTGGAGGGTGCCCTGAACTGCTGGGGGGTGGGGGTGATGGGAGACATGAGTGGGGGCCTGGTGGATGGTGCCCCTGGATGCTGGGGGGGGTGGGGGTGAAGGGGGACATGAGTGGGGGCCTGGTGGAGGGTGCCCTGCACTGCAGGGGGGTGGGGGTGATGGGAGACATGAGTGGGGGCCTGGTGGAGGGTGCCCCTGGATGCTGGTAGGTGGGGGTGCAGGGGGACATGAGTGGGGGCCTGGTGGAGGGTGCCCTGCACTGCTGGGGGGTGGGGGTGATGGGAAACATGAATTGGACATGAGTGGGGGCCTGGTGGAGGGTGCCCTGCACGGCTGGGGGGTGAGGGTGATGGGAGACATGAGTAAGGGCCTGGTGGAGGGTGCCCTGCACTGCTGGGGGGTGGGGTGATGGGAGACATGAGTGGGGGCCTGGTGGAGGGTGCCCCTGGATGCTGGGGGGTGGGGGTGCAGGGGGACATGAGTGGGGGCGTGGTGAAGGGTGCCCTGCACTGCTGGGGGGTGGGGGTGATGGGAGACATGAGTGGGGGCCTGGTGGAGGGTGCCCCTGGATGCTGGTGGGTAGGGGTGCATGGGGACATGAGTGGGGGCCTGGTGGAGGGTGCCCTGCACTGCTGGGGGGTGGGGGTGATGGGAGACATGAGTGGGGGCCTAGTGGAGGGTGCCCTGCACTGCTTGGGGGTGGGGGTGATGGGAGACATGAGTGGGGGCCTGGTGGAGGGTGCCCCTGGATGCTGGGGGTGGGGGCGCAGGGGACATGAGTGGGGGCCTGGTGGAGGGTGCCCCTGGATGCTGGTGGGTGGGGGTGATGGGAGACATGAGTTGGACATGAGTGGGGGCCTGGTGGAGGGTGCCTGTTAGGCGGAAACCTGTGCAGTTCCCTCTGGGACCACTGCAAAAAGATTTAGGACTACAGGCGTTTGGCGGTGAACCCACTTGGTAGCAGTCTGTACCACACAGATTCACTTGGTAGCTGTGGCTGAGCAGTCAGACTTCCCTCAAGAAGAGTTGAGCAGTATGTGGAGTATACAAAATAGGGCAATTCTTCACAGCAAGACAAGCAAACACGCAACAAGGCTTAGTGTAAAGATATTAAGGTATTTATTTATAACGAAACATCTATCGAAAACACTATGGCAAATTCACGGCAAACAAATCAAACACAATTACTCTACGAAGCAGAAAACGATCAATCCCCCTAGCAATATTTTGACAAGTCTAGGTTCTACCGGTATCACTTATTTTCAGACAGAGGTGTATACCTATAACGCTCACCTGATTCCCGCAGAGGCGCCGGCCTTGACTGGGTGAATGCCGTATCTTCAAAGGTGATGTGTAACACACGGTTGGCTCTTTGGGCTGGACCTCTGTGCACTGTATGCCTGACTCGAAGAGTAAGATGTCTGCAGATAGAAAATATGGGATTAATGAACTGGGGTTATTGGGTGCCTCTCTCCTCTTCCCTTTCTCTTCTCCTGTAGAACCCCAAAGGTTAACGCCCTCACCTTAGGTAAGTGAACGCCGAGCTCTCCATCTGCCTCGGGGCAGGGTGCCGTAACCAGTTTCTTCACTGGATAAGGGTGCAGGCCTCTTGACCTCAGAGGACTGCTGTCCGTCGTTAACTGCACGAACGGTAAGTTCTGGGCGCTTCAAATGTCTTAAAAGTCTTTTGTAATGATATCTCTTGTTTTGCAGAGTTCCGGCGATGGCGGATGGCGGGCTGATGAGAGTTGAGGATTGAACCCGCGTGAGGAATAGAAGCACCTGGAAGCACGTAGGTAAGCGCTTGTAGCCTGCTTCACGATGCGCACTAACTGTCCCTTTTATCTTGCAGGTACAAGTTCGGAGCTTTAGAGAAGCTGAAGGGTGCTGGAATACCCACTGGATTCGGCGTGGGAAGGAGTAATGGCACGTGAGTAATAAAGTTGCCCAATGTCTTTAAACGCACCATCTTTTGTCTTTCAGATGCGGGATGCAGCGCCGAAGGCCTCCGGAGCGTGCGAAGAGCTGGTAAGCTTTTGTCTTTCAGATGCCGGAATGCAGTGCGAAGACCTCCGGAACATGCGAAGAGTAGGTAAGCCTTTGTCTTTCAGATGCCGGAATGCAGCGCGAGGCGTTGGTGACAGCCGATGGACCAGGTAAGAGATGCGCTGCCACTGAAGACCGTAGTGCTAACCTGTTCTTTCTTTGTCTTTACAGGTGCTGCAGAAGACTGGATTCCAGGATGGTAAGCCTTTGTTTCCTTAGGCCCAGGATCAGAAGTAGAAGACACGATGAGCGTTCTGCTGCAGAGAATGCAGAATAACGCAAAGCAAGATTCATCCATCGGGTGTGGTTTAAATAGCCTCCTGTAGTGCTTAGGTGTCTCCTTCCACAGCCACGCCTAGGTAAGAAAAGAGTTCCTGCTTTCCAGAAGAGTTCCAGTGTTCTGAACCTAGGGAGTGGCTCCTGCCCCACCCAACAGGAAAAAGTAGTCCCAAACAGAAGAGGATCAGGGGTTCAACTGGCAGGTAAGTAAGCAGCATGGTCTGCTGCAGGTAAGTCCACCCAAGCATTATGAGCCCGGCGCTTCCAGCGCTGGGACTGGGCATCTTTATGAGCCTGGTGCCACTGGCACCAGGACAGGGTCCAAAAGGTCCCAATTGGGACTGGCTGGCACTTGGAACCGGGGTTATCGGTCTGCTTCCAAGGGAGTCGGGCAAGTCCTGATCTTTTGGAAGCAGAGATCATGACAGCACCCCCCCTCAAGGCCCCTCCCAAACCGGGCTTCTCCGGGGGTTTGGGCTTGTTAGGAAATGTTCGATGAAATCTTTTGATTAGACGAGGCGCGTGGACATATTCTGCAGGTTCCCAGGATCTTTCTTGGGGACCGTAGCCTTTCCAGTCAATCAGGTAAAATAGTTTAGATTTGGAGATCTTGGAATCCAGGATGCTTTTGACTTCAAACTCGAGTTCTCCATCAACTAGAATAGGTTTTGGAGATGTAGTTAGTCGGGTTTGAGGTTGCACGGGTTTTAATAGAGAGACGTGGAAGACCGGATGTATCTTCATGTGAGGGGGCAAGTCCAACTTGACCGCTACTGGATTTACTATGGTAGTGATGGAATAGGGACCAAGGTATCTTGGGTTGAATGTGCGTGGTCCTTTTAGAGGTAGATATTTGGTGGATAACCAGACTTGATCTCCTACTTGATATTGGGGGGCTTCCTTCCGATGTTGGTCTGCTCCTTTCTTGTATTGTTCTTTAGCCCTTTGAAGGTGAGAAACGGCTTCCTTAAAGGCTTGGGTGATTGTAGAATGCAGGTGGTCTACTGCTGGTGTTCCAAGATCTTGGAGTGGATCCAACTCCGAGGTTCGAGGGTGACTACCGTATAAAAGAAAAAACGGGGTCTTCCCAGTTCCCGAGTGGACAGAGTTATTGTAGGCATATTCGGCTATCCAAAGGATATCTTTCCAAGTTTTTTCAGTTTGTTGTAGCATGCAGCGCAAATACTGTTCCAGAGTTTGATTGGTCCTCTCGGTTTGTCCGTCGGTTTGAGGGTGGTGGCTGGTCGAAAGTCTCACATCAATTTGAGCCGACCGACAGCAACTTCGCCAAAAGTGAGAAATAAACTGACTACCTCAATCCGAAATTAGAACTGAAGGAAAACCGTGCAGTCGGACGATGTTTTCGAGAAATTCTCGGTCCAGAGTTGCTGCTGTTGGTAAGCCTTTGAGTGGAATGAAATGCGCCATCTTGGAGAATAGGTCCACGATTACTAGGATCGTATTGTATCCGGAGCATGGAGGTAGATCGGTGATGAAGTCCATAGAAAGCGTATGCCAAGGGCGAGGCGGGATGTCAATAGGGCGTAAGAGGCCGGCTGGTTTTTCCTTTTGACTCTTGTTTTGGGCGCATACTCCACAGGACATTATAAAGTCTCTGATATCTTTTTTCCAAGAC
Source organism: Ambystoma mexicanum (assembly GCF_040938575.1). Lineage (NCBI taxonomy): Eukaryota > Metazoa > Chordata > Amphibia > Caudata > Ambystomatidae > Ambystoma > Ambystoma mexicanum. The sequence goes on from NC_090934.1 coordinate 900,982,788, forward strand.
GGCCACCAGAAGTAGCGCTTGATCTTTTCCGAGGTCTTGGTCATACCGGGATGTCCTTCCATTAAAGAATCGTGATAACAAGAGATTACCTTTTTCTGTAAATCTGTGCTGGGCAGGTATAACCGTTCTTGCAAATATAATAGGTTGTCCTTCACCGTAAAGTCCTTTCCCTGCAGATGCCAATTCTGTATGTCTGCTGGAGTTACCAGTAGCCTGGCTTTATCCTTAACTTCCTCTATGGATTGTGTGGCGATTACACCTAGAATTCTTTGTTCGGGAATGATAGGTACAGGTTTAGGATTGATCAAATGTTCTTCCACTCCCATCCGAGAAAGAGCATCAGCTTTACCGTTTTTTGTACCAGGTCGATAGGTAATTATGAAGTCAAACTCGGCAAAGAATAGTGCCCAACGGAGTTGCCTAGAGGATTGAGCTTTTGCGGTTTTCAAATATTGCAGGTTTCGGTGATCTGTAATCACAGTAACGGTGTGTCGGGCCCCCAGAAGATAATGCCGCCAAGCCTTAAAGGCGGACTTGATAGCTAGAAGTTCCTTATCAGTAATAGTGTAATTGATTTCAGGAGGCGAGAATTTGCGGGACCAAAATGCCACGGGATGCAACTGATTGGTTACTGGGTCCTTTTGTGATAGAACTGCCCCCATGGCAAGGCTCGAAGCATCAGTTTCAACGATGTTGGGGAGTTCTGGGCGAGGATGTTTTAAGATCGGTGCAGAGATAAATCTAGTCTTCAAATTCTGGAAAGCTTGTTCTGCCTCGGTAGACCATTCAAAACGTTTGTTTTTCTTTAACAAGGCGGTGATGGGCTGGACTATTTGAGAGAATTCGGGGATAAACCTGCGGTAAAAGTTAGCGAAGCCTAACATGCTTTGAACACCTTTTACAGAGGATGGCGATGGCCATTTGAGAATTGCATCGACCTTCTTTGAATCCATACGCACTCCGCTAGGTGATAATATGAATCCCAAGAATTCAACTTCAGTCACGTTGAAAACACATTTTTCCAACTTAGCGAAAAGTTTGTGTTGACGCAATCTCTCGAGGACCATTTTCACGTGTTTCCGATGTTCAGTTTCCGATGAAGAATAAACGAGGATGTCGTCAATGTAAAAAACAACACACACATCTATGAGCTCTCTGAGGACATCGTTCATAAAATATTGAAAGGCGGCCGGGGCATTGCAAAGTCCGAAGGGCATGACCTGATATTCAAATAGCCCATACTTGGTGCGGAAGGCCGTCTTCCATTCATCGCCCTCTTTTACTCGTACCAAGTGGTAGGCTCCTCTAAGATCGAGCTTTGTATATATGCATGCTTTTCTGACTTGGTCCAGGAGTTCAGGGATCAAAGTTAACGGATATCTATTCTTAACGGTGATCTGGTTCAGGGCGCGATAATCTATACAAGTTCTAAGGTCCCCTTCTTTTTTTGGAACGAAGAACAAAGCTGAGGAAGCAGGGGACTTGGAAGGACGAATAAACCCATTCGCTAGGTATTGATCCAGGTATTGTAGGAGGTGAAGATTCTCAGGCTCGGTGAGGGCATAAATTCTACTACAAGGAGGAGTAGATCCAGGTATCAGGTCTATCTGGCAGTCATAAGACCTATGAGGAGGTAGAGAGTTAGCCTGATCCTTCCGGAAAAAATCTTGGAATTCTAGGTATTCAGGAGGTAACTGGGGAGCCTCCGAGGAAATTGCTGCCAGTGCAACACCAGGTCGAGGGTGACAAGTAGAGACACATTCTGGAAACTGAACCGTTCTTGCTCGCCAATCGATCTGAGGATTGTGCTTCTCTAACCAAGGAATTCCTAGAATAATCTGGAACTGAGGGGCCTTGATCACATCGAACACGATCTTCTCATGGTGTCCATCTTGACTTACTAGCGTCACTTCTTGGGTGGTATGCGTTACTGGTCCGGAGGCTATCTCCGTACCATCCACCGTAGTAATGACGTCCTTTACAGCCTTTGGACAAAGAGTCAGATTCATCCTCAAAACCATTTCATGATCCACATAATTGCCAATGGCACCGCTGTCGACGTAAGCTTCAATCGCATGTAATCGATCCGGATGTTCAGGGCTAATGAGGACCATAGGTATCACGAAATGCGAGGTCACGGAACTGGTTTTAACGCTCGGCAAGAGGACCTCTCTTCTTGTCGGGCGAGGTCGTTTCCCTGCTCAGAGTTTGTGACCCTGGTAACTGCAGCTCCTACTGCCTTCTTGGCTGGTTTCACCGGACAGTCTCAAAGAAAGTGCCCCGAGTTTCCGCAATAGAGGCATAATTGCAGCTGTTTTCTCCTTTCCCGCTCCTTTTGTGTTAGTGGTCCTTTCAGGCCCCCTATTTGCATGGGTTCCCCGGAGTCTGCTCCTTTGGTAGGAGTTGGTGGTTTGGAAAATACTCGAGCATCAAACTTGGAACGATCGGCCTTCCTGTTCTGCAGTCTGTGGTCAATTTGAACGACTAAGTCAATATAGTCCGAACAGTCTTGCGGGGGATTCACTACTTGGGCTAACACATCTTTGAGCTCTCCACGTAGACCTCCATAAAACAGCGTAATCCTTTTGTCCTCAGGCCATCGAGTTTCCACTATCAGTCTGTTGAAAGACGCAATATAAGCCAAAAGGTCTTGATTACTGTAACGCTCACCTGGTTCCCACGGAGGCGCGGCGTCGAAGGCGCAGAACTCTGAAGATGGACAGGAAGGGCCCCTCTATTCTGGCTTCCCTGGCTCGTTGGATACCCTCCTGTGCGTGAAAAGGGAGTATTACTAACTGTGGAACAATGCTCAAGCCTCCCACTCCCTTCCAACCCTCCACGATACCTCCTCCACGATTCCCCGTGAAGCCTCACCTTAGGGTTTGGAAGGATGAGCTCTCCATCCTGCTTCTGATGCAGGGGCGCGTTGAAACCCAGTTACTTCACTGGATGGAGGATTGATGGGAGTTCAGGTAAGCTTGACTGTTCAGGTAAGGCGCTGTAAAAGTTCTGTTCAAAAGTTCAAGCTTAATAATAATGTTTGTTATCTAATTGCAGCAAGCGCTAATGCGTATGTCTTTTTCCCCTTAGGGGCCGGGGTTCGGAGTGCCGGAGATATGGCGCCGACCCGAAGTGAAACAGTTCTGGATGAGTGCTCAGGTAATGTCTTTGCATTCGCTCATTCAATGTCTTTGTCTTTTTAACCCATAGGGGCCGGGGTCCGGAGATGCCAGGAAGCGGCAGGACCCGAAATGCAGTGGGAATAATCCAACAGGTAAGACTTAAAAGGAAACTGAGCTTTCCTTATTCCTTTTCTCCCTCTCACCTTTGTTCTTGTCTTTTTTCCTCTAGGCGCCGGGGCGTAGCTGAATCCGGAAGATCGCTGCTGAAGATGGAAGCGCCTTGCAAAGGTGTGTAAAATGCAGCGCTGCAGCGATCAAAACAAAATGCCTTTAAAATGATGTCTTCCTTTTCAGGGCCGTTGGAGAAATGACTCCAGGATGCAGATTTAGCAGGTAAGGGCTTTTCTTCCCCTATTCTCTTCCTTTCTCCCCTTGCAGGTGTTCCAGGGTGCTGGCAGGCGTGGCTGAAGTCAGGATGCAGGAGCTGACACAGTGAGCGTCCAGCTGCTAGGTGCAGAACAACGCGAAGCACGTGTGGCTGTTCGGGTGGGGTTTAAATAGCCTTGGAAGAAGTTCCTGGTATGTATCCTTCCACCAATCAGGTATGTATCCTTCCCCGACTACACCCGGGTGGTGAAGTAGTCCTATAGGTAAAGTAGTCCCATTCAGGCCTCAAGAGGGCCTGGATGAAGCAGCAAGGTCTGCATCAGGTAAGTGTGCACCCAAGCACTTAAACACATATCCTCTTCTATGAGCCTGGCGCCTAAGGCGCCAGGACTGGGGTCCGCTATGAGCCTGGCGCCTAAGGCGCCAGGACTGAGTCCAAAGGGCCCCGACTTGGGCCCGCTGAAACTTCCCTGGGGAAAATGATGTCTGCCTCTGGGGTTGCTGGGCCCGGCCTGGCTCCTTGGAGGTAGGCATCATGACAATTACCCTGTCGCAATGAAAGGAGCTCATTGTCCAAGGCCTGCCCCTGTGAATGTCTTGCAAACAGTTTTTCCATACTGAGCTGAAAAGCTTGAAAATCATGGAGAACCGGATCATCTTGATTAACTAGAGGGATCGACCAGTCTGCCGCATTGCCACTAAGGTACGAAAGCACGAAAGCTACCTTAGCTTGATCAGTTGGAAAGGCTGCTGGCCGGCATAAGAAGTGCAACCGGCACTGATTAATGAATACTGCAAACCTCTTTGGGTCACCAGAAAATCGTTCGGGCGGAGCCAGAGGTACATTCCCAGGTAGGTTGATCTGCACTGGGTTCGTAGAGGATGTTGAAGGAAGATTTGCCCCTGATGCGGGTAACGGAGTTTGTCCGGCTTGTGACTGTAGCAATTGTCTAGCGAGATCGTCTGTTCGCTCCTTGGAAATAATCAGTTCCCTTCTTAGAGCATTCGTTTCCTGACGGGCTGCATGCACTTCTGCTCTTAGTTCCCCAAGTAACTGGGCTAGTTGGTCGGTATCCGAGGTTTCCATAGCGCCTGGGTGGGAGTTTTGCGGTAGGCTTTGCGTTCTGTAACGCTCACCTGATTCCCGCAGAGGCGCCGGCCTTGACTGGGTGAATGCCGTATCTTCAAAGGTGATGTGTAACACACGGTTGGCTCTTTGGGCTGGTCCTCTGTGCACTGTATGCCTGACTCGAAGAGTAAGATGTCTGCAGATAGAAAATATGGGATTAATGAACTGGGGTTATTGGGTGCCTCTCTCCTCTTCCCTTTCTCTTCTCCTGTAGAACCCCAAAGGTTAACGCCCTCACCTTAGGTAAGTGAACGCCGAGCTCTCCATCTGCCTCGGGGCAGGGTGCCGTAACCAGTTCCTTCACTGGATAAGGGTGCAGGCCTCTTGACCTCAGAGGACTGCTGTCCGTCGTTAACTGCACGAACGGTAAGTTCTGGGCGCTTCAAATGTCTTAAAAGTCTTTTGTAATGATATCTCTTGTTTTGCAGAGTTCCGGCGATGGCGGATGGCGGGCTGATGAGAGTTGAGGATCGAACCCGCGTGAGGAATAGAAGCGCCTGGAAGCACATAGGTAAGCGCTTGTAGCCTACTTCACGATGCGCACTAACTGTCCCTTTTAACTTGCAGGTACAAGTTCGGAGCTTTAGAGAAGCTGAAGGGTGCTGGAATACCCACTGGATTTGGCGTGGGAAGGAGTAATGGCACGTGAGTAATAAAGTTGCCCAATGTCTTTAAACGCACCTTCTTTTGTCTTTCAGATGCAGGATGCAGCGCCGAAGGCCTCCGGAGCGTGCGAAGAGCTGGTAAGCTTTTGTCTTTCAGATGCCGGAATGCAGTGCGAAGACCTCCGGAACATGCGAAGAGTAGGTAAGCCTTTGTCTTTCAGATGCCGGAATGCAGCGCGAGGCGTTGGTGACAGCCGATGGACCAGGTAAGAGATGCGCTGCCACTGAAGACGGTAGTGCTAACCCGTTCTTTCTTTGTCTTTACAGGTGCTGCTGAAGACTGGATTCCAGGATGGTAAGCATTTGTTTCCTTAGGCCCAGGATCAGAAACAGAAGACACGATGAGCGTTCTGCTGCAGAGAATGCAGAATAACGCAAAGCAAGATTCATCCATCGGGTGTGGTTTAAATAGCCTCCTGTAGTGCTTAGGTGTCTCCTTCCACAGCCACGCCTAGGTAAGAAAAGAGTTCCTGCTTTCCAGAAGAGTTCCAGTGTTCTGAACCTAGGGAGTGGCTCCTGCCCCACCCAACAGGAAAGGTAGTCCCAAACAGAAGAGGATCAGGGGTTCAACTGGCAGGTAAGTAAGCAGCATGGTCTGCTGCACGTAAGTCCACCCAAGCATTATGAGCCCGGCGCTTCCAGCGCTGGGACTGGGCATCTTTATGAGCCTGGTGCCACTGGCGCCAGGACAGGGTCCAAAAGGTCCCAATTGGGACTGGCTGGCACTCGGAACCGGGGTTATGGGTCTGCTTCCAAGGGAGGTTGGCAAGTCCTGATCTTTTGGAAGCAGAGATCATGACAATACCTCAACCTAGATGACACTATAATATTAGTTAGGACGGGAGAGAAAAAGATAGGCAGGTTATGAAATCAACACAGTTCAATACTTCAATGATAAAATGCAAGGCGAGAAGGCAAGAATCACAATAGATCGTAAAGTTCAGAGGCCAGGCCCACTCGGAAAGAGGCAACGCGCGATGTCCCAAAAAGTCTCTAGTGGAGATGCATTCAAGTCTTTGTAGCAAATGTTATCGGCAGATTGAACCAATTCAGAACAACAAACGAGCAAAGCTTGCAGGCGACCCAACGGAACGGAGAGGATTAAGACATCTCACTCGAACCGATCGAAAGGGAAGCCAGGCGGACACGGTACCTTGTTGTGGAGGGCAGCTCCGGCGGGGGCAGTTGTTCCTGGTGGTGGATGCACGTCGGGTCTTTGCCAAGAGTAGAGATGATCTCGTCGTCGAAGAAAAGTGAAGTCCGGTGCACCACCAGGGAAGAGGCCAGCCGCTGAGTGCGCCGTCACAAGGCACCACCTTTTGGTCGCGGTACAGGGGTAGTGGCTATCCGGTTGCCGAGGTGCTCTGCACGGGCAATTCGACCACTGCGTCCTGAGGTGAATAAAAAGCAAAGGGGACTGGTTGTTCCCACCAGTCAGGGGAAGAGACTCCGGCAGGGAGATCTCCTATGTCGTCGGGAAGTGGTGAGTCGGTTCCGCAGGGCTCCACCGGAGGTGTCGTCGTGCAGGTCGGCTCAGCGTTACCCTCGTCTGATTCTTAGGTCCTGTGGCGACTTCTCAAGATCCAGTCCCAAAAGCCCTGCTTTTATGCAGAAAACCCCCATTCATTCAGCCTAGCTGTCAATCAACACATGCTAAGTGGTGAGCGGGGAGGCTCACCACTTGGGCCAATCACTCCAGAGTGCGACCGGAGTTGGCAAGGCAACTCGGTCCAGGGTGCCTAAACTCCCTCCCACACCCCTGGGGTAAACCAGACAGAATGGCACCACTTTGGAGGGTCTCTGTACAGAGGCCCGCCAAAAGTGGAACAAAGGGCACAGCCTTTGGTTTAGGAGTCACAGAGACGAACACAGACGCCATTTTACAAACTGAGTTCTGGCAGAAAATACCATCCGATAAACTTATTTAAGATATGTAGACCGGTGGTACGTTAGCTATTAACGAGAAAAAAGGATCAATCTCCAACAATGGGACGAATCCCATATAGTTATATTCGGGGTCGAACATAACAAGTAGTTTCCACTGCCACCAGCCAAAACTCGACGAGGGGGGACGGGACAGTGCCCCCTCGAGTAACATATCCAGGAGTAATCGAATTACCCCTACTAGTACGTCCACAATAAGATGGTTGGTACTAGTTCTGTTAGTAAATTTAGGTCTAGTAAAGCCAATGGTGACTTTACATGCCCGGGGAGACGTTAGTCAGTCCCCGGGTATGGAGTCTATGGTGGGGGTCCGCTAGGAGGCCCCAGTGTTACGGCACGTAGGGTGCGGTGTAACACACATAGCAAAACATATGAGACCCTATGGAGTAAAAGAGCCCATAGAACACATTGGGCCTCATTACGACCCTGGCGGAAATCGAAAAACGATGGCGGAAATGCAATACCGCCATCGAATAGCGCTCGGTGCGATCATGACCCGTCACCGCAAAGTACGATGCCATTAGCGACACCGTAGTGAACGCCAACGCTAACTGCACCAAGCACGCGCGCGCGCGCCATGCCAAACCGTAATTACCACCATGGCGCAACGGTACGCGAATTCCGACCCTAGCGGACATGCACCTAACGCCATCAAGCACGGCGGAAAGTACCATTCCGCCATGGTGAGAAGTACGGCATCGCGAACCAACCGTAAACGGCCCTACTGAGTGCTTGTACACCGCTCCCTGGCCACATTGTACAACCCCCCGTAGGTGCAATGAAGTCACACAATGCAACCAGTGAAATGTACTAGTCATCCATGCCTGCCAACGAACAAATGAATCTCAAGAGTGCCCAATGGGAGCTGCAGGGCACAGATGGCACGAATACAGAAGCTATACAAATGGACATGACCTCAGTCTCCCACCAAGAAACGCACGCAAACACAGGCACCTGTGACCAGCAATATTCCGATAATCACATCATTCCACCAATCCAACTGGCTGACCGGCATCTGTTACACAAAAGCTAATCCCCCGCCCCTGAGCATGACATCATCAAAACAGTCATAATGGCAGCCCTTATCCCTGACCTCACTGGGCTCCGTAGGCAAACGCGCCCAGCACAGTACCACGCAACTATACTCCGAAGCTGGAACCCAATGCAGATCTCCTCACAATACATCGCTCCCCAAATAGGAATATGCCACATCACTCGCAAAGAAGAACGCTACACGGTTCATATCAGAATAGAAATTTAATGCACAACAAATTCACCAAGCCCATACAGCCATTAGGCCATGAACTCCAAAATATATTTCATTATCGTGGCCTGCATCCGCAATAAATGACCAGCTACTTCTTGTGTGACGCCCTGTTCCTTCATGGTACACAGGGGCTACATTCCCGTACGAAAAGGCAACATGGAAGTGCCTAGAACCGCAGGGCCGTCCCAATAGGGAGGCACTAGTCCAGCTGAAAGGCCGAAATGTTGCTCCTAGCCACTAGTACTGCGTAAGGGCATGTGGCCCATTGGCGATCGTCCCATAAGATCGTAATGCTGCTCCACTGATTAACACGAAGCAGCAGGTGTCGGGAGTAAAATCCATCTGCAGGAGTGGCATACAGATGGCAGTGGCAAAAGGGGAGGAGATACCTGTCAACCAAATGAAATGAAAAAGAATAGTATGGCCATCAGAACTACATTTGAAATACTCACTTCAATGATCACACCAAATCCACAGCCATATGCATGCTAGCCCACTCCAAAGGATCATCACCACCCAAAAACCACTTGCGAATCATAACTATCTATATCGAGGTGAAAACACTATCACAAACGAGTGTACCTGTGCATGCGTCTGTCAAAACAGAATCCATCTGATGGGATTGGTAACGTGCATAGACACAAGTGTCTGAAGGCGCGTCGAGACAGGGAGGGCTCAACAAGGCCAGATAGACGATGGCCCCACTATGGCAGCCCTGCATCACATAGCGCAGGGGAGGCGGATAGATTCCAAGAAGCCCTGTACATGGCAAACTCTGTATCAAATCATCTGTCCATGCATCCATACATCATTCCCTCATCCCGTAATGAAAACGCCTGTTTCCATACTCACATAACATGTGAAATTTCCATTGAGTCTGTGCGTTATGCAGCCTGCAAAATCCACCGTGCCCCAGCCCGTTATTCCAGTGTTGTGAAGTAACATGTATTTGGGAACGTCCGGCCTCATCGCCCACGTCGCTATTGCGCATCCCATACTATTCATATCAATCATTGCATCCTCGCCATGGCCCCTGTCCCAAGGACATTGAACAATAGAACGTTATATTTGCAGTCAGACCTGTGGGCATCTCCTCGCCGCTAGCTGAAAACCGAAAGCGCCGCCCTTCGAATTCCTCATTTGCAACATCACGTCGAAAAGGCATCTGTGGCCGCTTGAAACCACAAATTAATCCATCTAGTGCGGCTGTGTGTGAAAATGGCAACTGCCTTCACTCACAAATGGAACGCCCCGCCCGTCGGTGAAGCTCGGTACAGTGTTGCATGAGGGTCCACCGTTACTCGAGTACTACGTTCCACTGACCCTTCACAAGTCTGTTCGCGACTGCAAAGATTGTATGTGAAACAATGGGACCATAGCCGAATGAACGTATCAACCAATGTTACACTGCCATCGGGTACAAATACATGATTGCAATAGCAAGATGCCATTCGTCGAATTGCAGCGTTGTGTGCGGGACGTGCTCGCCCAAAGGGGAGTGCAGCTTGCACAGGTGGAATGAATCACCACAGGTGGAGGCCATACAGCCTGAAAACACATAAATTGCACACCCAGTCTCCTCCCACAACCACACCCACTCCGAAATGCTACCGGCAGGACTAGCCATGTTGGCCCTGGGGGACCTGATAGCACTGCAAGTACTCCAACTTCAAGAAGAAGACGAACACCAACTACTACCGGCCGCACGGCGGAGACGCAGGAGGAGGAGGAGGGCAAGGCAGGGCCAGCAAGGGCCGCCAGCACAGCCACTACCACCACGCAGGCAGCCCGCAATCCCACGCCTCCGAGCACATCCGTTCAACCTCACTGATGAGCAGATCCACACCCTCTACCGTTTGGACCGGGACACCATAACCGCCATTGTGGACATGACACAGGCTGACCTTGTCAGCATGATAGATAGCCCAACCGCCATCCCACCCCTACTGAAGGTGGTGTCTGTACTCCACTTCCTGGCCACAGGCACCTACCAGCACACAGTCGGACAGTTGCATGGCATATCACAGCCACTGTTCTCACGGACACTATTGAAAGTGCTCGATGCCCTCCTGAAGCACGCAGACGACTACATCTCTCTACCACACTCGGAGCAGGAAATTACGAACACAAAAGTGGGATTCCATGCACTTGCCGGCATACCGGGTTGCATTGGTGCCATCGACTGCACCCATGTGGAATTGGTCGTCCCACATGCCATGGAGGCCCAGTACCGCAACCGAAAACAATTTCATTCCCTGAATGTACAAATGGTGTGTGACTCCAACAGGATCATTACACATTGTTGTGCCAGATTCCCTGGATCAACCCATGATTCTATGGTCTTGAGGAACTCTACTATACCACGCTACATGGAGCGACACGCAGGGAACAGATCCTGGCTACTCGGTGAGTCTCATTTCATGCATGATGATGTGGGGTATGTGATGCGGCAATGACCTGGCAGGAAGGGGGGGGGGTGCGTACGTAGCAATGGCATTCCTCAATATTCCTTTCTTGTCCACATACAGGTGATGCCGGGTATCCACTGAAGAGATGGCTCCTCACACCAGTCCGGAACCCACGGGACCAGCATGAGGAGGACTACAACCATGCCCACTCACGTACCCGTGTAGTCATAGAACAGGCATTCGGCCTACTGAAGACTCGTTTCCGCTGCCTCAGCAGGTCTGGCGGGGCACTCCTGTACCGCCATGTGAAGGTTGCAAAGATGGTCATGGCATGTGTCATGCTCCACAACATGTGCGTACGTAGAAATGTGCCCATGCCCCCTGACGCAGAACTGCAAGCACCTGATGATGGTCATGATGAGGGTGGGGATGTGGCAGCACCTCAAGGAGTCTGCGAGGCACAGGAGGGCCGTGTCATTCGTCAGCATCTCATAGATGCATGCTTCTAGCACTCACGCCTGGTGGCTGATACATGGACACGGGACTCGTGGCACTGTGTGTGTCTGGGACATGCACAATATGGACTGTACGCCTATAATGGCCTCGTACACAAAGATCAATGTCCACACATCTCATTGCATGATCGTGCATTGTTTATGGCATATGTGATATCATGTTAAACACCCTATCGACCCGCCACCCAAGTGAGCCCAACACACCCCCTCCACCCTCCTACCTCCCCCCCGAACACCAGTGTCCAAAGATGCTCATTGTCAGTGGGCTGTCGCTATTGCAAGCCCCCTCTGCGGGTATCAGGGGCACCCCTGCCTGTGGAGCGCAGATTCCTCCCAGATCTACGTTGGGGGCTGCCCTGGACGGAACTTGCAACGGATGATGTCTCTGCCTGCTCACGTCCATGCATGTCCCTAAGGGTTTGTGAGAGCTCAGTGAGCACACGGCGCACTGCGGCAAGTTCGGCACATACGTCTTTGGACGTCGCATGCAGTTCCCCCCTCAGGCTCTCGGTGCTTCTCTCCATTTGTACTCTCAGGCTCTCGGTGCTTCTCTCCATTTGTACTCTCAGGCTCTCGGTGCTACTCTCCATTTGTACTCTCAGGCTCTCGGTGCTACTCTCCATTTGTGCCCTTAGTGTCTCTGTACTTCTCTCCATTTCTGCCCTCAGTGTCTCAGTTGATGTTTCTATGTCTGCCTTAGTGCCCCCACATTCATCGGCATGGTCCTTGAGGAGCGTGGCCAGTTGCTGCTGTTGCACGATTAACTGGTCGAGGGACTGTTGCCTCTGCTGGGCCATGGCCATTTGCGGTGGTGTCACAGAGGGGCTGATCACCTCATGTTGCCTTGCCACAGGGCTTGTGGGGGATGGCCAGTCGTCGTCTTGTGGGTGCCCCTGCGTGGTATCCTCATGGTGTACGGGATGGAACAGACAGGGGGATTGAGACAGGTCATGGATGGATCTAACTTCGACATCCCCGTTTTCTGTGTCGGAGCATGCTGCCATTAATGCAGTATCACCTATGGTGCTGCAACCACCAGAAGCAGTGCCTACTGTGGCATCCATTGGGGGGACCTGTGGTGGTGGTGTTGTGGGCATGCTGGCTGCTGGGGTGCCTGTTGGAGTTCCCTCCTGTGTGCTGTCACTTGATTTGTGCTGCTGCCGTGTCTTGATCCGTGCAGCTGAGGTGGAGGGTCTTTGGCCGTTGGTCTTGGCCCTCTTTGCAGGTGTGCTGGTAGAGGTGTCCTGGAGCTCGTCGTTTGGATCGGACCCTGTGGTGGAGTAAAGGAGGGCGAGCGTTATTAATGGGTCTGTGGGAATTGGAATGGCAATGTATCACATGCATTGGGGTGGTACCTGAGGGTGATTTGGGTCTGGGCCTTGGAGGTGGTTTCATTTGTGTGTGGAGTGAGGGTGCAGTTGGTTGGCAGCCTGCAGTTAGGGTGTGCCTGCTGCACGTGTAGAGGGTGTTTTTAGGATTTTTAATTATTTATGTATTTGATGTGAGTTTTAAAGTGTGCTATCAGGCCTATGTATGTGGACGTTCTCCTGGACATGTGTTCCTGTTGCACTATGTGGGCACGTGGTACTTCACATGATTGGACATTGTGGTTTTGGCATTGTTTTATTTGGGACACCTACCTGAATCTTCGGTTGTCTGCACTCCTTTCTCCATCCCTCCGACTCCCTCTATGCTCTCCATTCCAATGGTGGAGGAACAGATTTCTTCCCAGGGCGTCAACTTGATGGGTGATTCCGATCCTCCCCCGGTAGCTGTGGCAATGTTGCGGTTGGCAGAAAGTATGCTACGGACGCGTATCCGCAGGTCGTCCCATCGCTTTCTGCATTGCTGTGGGTTGCGGGGTGCGGTCCCCACCGCACTTACACGCTGTGCCACCAGGGCCCATATGGCCTTCTTGTTCGCAAGTGCCGTCCTGGTCATTTGCGTGGAGAAGACGACGGCAGCATTCTCCTGGAGGGTCTCCGTGAGCACCGTGAGTTCCTCACGGGAGAAGTGGACCTGCCGCTTGCGGTCGCACGCTTTCTTCGCTACTTTTCCCATTTTTCTTGGTTTCACTAGGGTGGATGACGGGTTGGGATGTGTCTCAGGGTAGTATTTTTTATGGTTGTGTGGATTTTGTGGTTTTATAGGTGTACGGCGTGATGTTTCCCGTTCCGGGACCATGCTTTTACTTCCGTTTCCGTATATTTACGGTCACCGTACTTTCCGGTTGGCGCTCACTGCGGTGTCCGCTGTGATGGGTGGCGGTATTGCACCTAGGGCGCCGTACGGCGGCGGTGTGGGCCGTTTTGGGGTCATTTCCGCCATCGCTGACTTTGCACTTCCGCCATGGCGTGGTGCTCGTGCCCGATGGGTCGGAATGAGCCGCACTTTGCTCCATCGTGCAATGGCGGAAACGCTATTTACGCTATGGCGGTCCGGTCGGTTGATTTCCGGAAGGGTCGTAATGAGGGCCATTGGGCCTCATTACGACCCTGGCGGAAATCGAAAAACGATGGCGGAAATGCAATACCGCCATCGAATAGCGCTCGGTGCGATCATGACCCGTCACCGCAAAGTACGATGCCATTAGCGACACCGTAGTGAACGCCAACGCTAACTGCACCAAGCACGCGCGCGCGCGCCATGCCAAACCGTAATTACCACCATGGCGCAACGGTACGCGAATTCCGACCCTAGCGGACATGCACCTAACGCCATCAAGCACGGCGGAAAGTACCATTCCGCCATGGTGAGAAGTACGGCATCGCGAACCAACCGTAAACGGCCCTACTGAGTGCTTGTACACCGCTCCCTGGCCACATTGTACAACCCCCCGTAGGTGCAATGAAGTCACACAATGCAACCAGTGAAATGTACTAGTCATCCATGCCTGCCAACGAACAAATGAATCTCAAGAGTGCCCAATGGGAGCTGCAGGGCACAGATGGCACGAATACAGAAGCTATACAAATGGACATGACCTCAGTCTCCCACCAAGAAACGCACGCAAACACAGGCACCTGTGACCAGCAATATTCCGATAATCACATCATTCCACCAATCCAACTGGCTGACCGGCATCTGTTACACAAAAGCTAATCCCCCGCCCCTGAGCATGACATCATCAAAACAGTCATAATGGCAGCCCTTATCCCTGACCTCACTGGGCTCCGTAGGCAAACGCGCCCAGCACAGTACCACGCAACTATACTCCGAAGCTGGAACCCAATGCAGATCTCCTCACAATACATCGCTCCCCAAATAGGAATATGCCACATCACTCGCAAAGAAGAACGCTACACGGTTCATATCAGAATAGAAATTTAATGCACAACAAATTCACCAAGCCCATACAGCCATTAGGCCATGAACTCCAAAATATATTTCATTATCGTGGCCTGCATCCGCAATAAATGACCAGCTACTTCTTGTGTGACGCCCTGTTCCTTCATGGTACACAGGGGCTACATTCCCGTACGAAAAGGCAACATGGAAGCGCCTAGAACCGCAGGGCCGTCCCAATAGGGAGGCACTAGTCCAGCTGAAAGGCCGAAATGTTGCTCCTAGCCACTAGTACTGCGTAAGGGCATGTGGCCCATTGGCGATCGTCCCATAAGATCGTAATGCTGCTCCACTGATTAACACGAAGCAGCAGGTGTCGGGAGTAAAATCCATCTGCAGGAGTGGCATACAGATGGCAGTGGCAAAAGGGGAGGAGATACCTGTCAACCAAATGAAATGGAAAAGAATAGTATGGCCATCAGAACTACATTTGAATTACTCACTTCAATGATCACACCAAATCCACAGCCATATGCATGCTAGCCCACTCCAAAGGATCATCACCACCCAAAAACCACTTGCGAATCATAACTATCTATATCGAGGTGAAAACACTATCACAAACGAGTGTACCTGTACATGCGTCTCTCAAAACAGAATCCATCTGATGGGATTGGTAACGTGCATAGACACAAGTGTCTGAAGGCGCGTCGAGACAGGGAGGGCTCAACAAGGCCAGATAGACGATGGCCCCACTATGGCAGCCCTGCATCACATAGCGCGGGGGAGGCGGATAGATTCCAAGAAGCCCTGTACATGGCAAACTCTGTATCAAATCATCTGTCCATGCATCCATACATCATTCCCTCATCCCGTAATGAAAAAGCCTGTTTCCACACTCACATAACATGTGAAATTTCCATTGAGTCTGTGCGTTATGCAGCCTGCAAAATCCACCGTGCCCCAGCCCGTTATTCCAGTGTTGTGAAGTAACATGTATTTGGGAACGTCCGGCCTCATCGCCCACGTCGCTATTGCGCATCCCATACTATTCATATCAATCATTGCATCCTCGCCATGGCCCCTGTCCCAAGGACATTGAACAATAGAACGTTATATTTGCAGTCAGACCTGTGGGCATCTCCTCGCCGCTAGCTGAAAACCGAAAGTGCCGCCCTTCGAATTCCTCATTTGCAACATCACGTCGAAAAGGCATCTGTGGCCGCTTGAAACCACAAATTAATCCATCTAGTGCGGCTGTGTGTGAAAATGGCAACTGCCTTCACTCACAAATGGAACGCCCCGCCCGTCGGTGAAGCTCGGTACAGTGTTGCATGAGGGTCCACCGTTACTCGAGTACTACGTTCCACTGACCCTTCACAAGTCTGTTCGCGACTGCAAAGATTGTATGTGAAACAATGGGACCATAGCCGAATGAACATATCAACCAATGTTACACTGCCATCGGGTACAAATACATGATTGCAATAGCAAGATGCCATTCGTCGAATTGCAGCGTTGTGTGCGGGACGTGCTCGCCCAAAGGGGAGTGCAGCTTGCACAGGTGGAATGAATCACCACAGGTGGAGGCCATACAGCCTGAAAACACATAAATTGCACACCCAGTCTCCTCCCACAACCACACCCACTCCGAAATGCTACCGGCAGGACTAGCCATGTTGGCCCTGGGGGACCTGATAGCACTGCAAGTACTCCAACTTCAAGAAGAAGACGAACACCAACTACTACCGGCCGCACGGCGGAGACGCAGGAGGAGGAGGAGGGCAAGGCAGGGCCAGCAAGGGCCGCCAGCACAGCCACTACCACCACGCAGGCAGCCCGCAATCCCACGCCTCCGAGCACATCCGTTCAACCTCACTGATGAGCAGATCCACACCCTCTACCGTTTGGACCGGGACACCATAACCGCCATTGTGGACATGACACAGGCTGACCTTGTCAGCATGATAGATAGCCCAACCGCCATCCCACCCCTACTGAAGGTGGTGTCTGTACTCCACTTCCTGGCCACAGGCACCTACCAGCACACAGTCGGACAGTTGCATGGCATATCACAGCCACTGTTCTCACGGACACTATTGCAAGTGCTCGATGCCCTCCTGAAGCACGCAGACGACTACATCTCTCTACCACGCTCGGAGCAGGAAATTACGAACACAAAAGTGGGATTCCATGCACTTGCCGGCATACCGGGTTGCATTGGTGCCATCGACTGCACCCATGTGGAATTGGTCGTCCCACATGCCATGGAGGCCCAGTACCGCAACCGAAAACAATTTCATTCCCTGAATGTACAAATGGTGTGTGACTCCAACAGGATCATTACACATTGTTGTGCCAGATTCCCTGGATCAACCCATGATTCTATGGTCTTGAGGAACTCTACTATACCACGCTACATGGAGCGACACGCAGGGAACAGATCCTGGCTACTCGGTGAGTCTCATTTCATGCATGATGATGTGGGGTATGTGATGCGGCAATGACCTGGCAGGAAGGGGGGGGTGCGTACGTAGCAATGGCATTCCTCAATATTCCTTTCTTGTCCACATACAGGTGATGCCGGGTATCCACTGAAGAGATGGCTCCTCACACCAGTCCGGAACCCACGGGACCAGCATGAGGAGGACTACAACCATGCCCACTCACGTACCCGTGTAGTCATAGAACAGGCATTCGGCCTACTGAAGACTCGTTTCCGCTGCCTCAGCAGGTCTGGCGGGGCACTCCTGTACCGCCATGTGAAGGTTGCAAAGATGGTCATGGCATGTGTCATGCTCCACAACATGTGCGTACGTAGAAATGTGCCCATGCCCCCTGACGCAGAACTGCAAGCACCTGATGATGGTCATGATGAGGGTGGGGATGTGGCAGCACCTCAAGGAGTCTGCGAGGCACAGGAGGGCCGTGACATTCGTCAGCATCTCATAGATGCATGCTTCTAGCACTCACGCCTGGTGGCTGATACATGGACACGGGACTCGTGGCACTGTGTGTGTCTGGGACATGCACAATATGGACTGTACGCCTATAATGGCCTCGTACACAAAGATCAATGTCCACACATCTCATTGCATGATCGTGCATTGTTTATGGCATATGTGATATCATGTTAAACACCCTATCGACCCGCCACCCAAGTGAGCCCAACACACCCCCTCCACCCTCCTACCTCCCCCCCGAACACCAGTGTCCAAAGATGCTCATTGTCAGTGGGCTGTCGCTATTGCAAGCCCCCTCTGCGGGTATCAGGGGCACCCCTGCCTGTGGAGCGCAGGTTCCTCCCAGATCTACGTTGGGGGCTGCCCTGGACGGAACTTGCAACGGATGATGTCTCTGCCTGCTCACGTCCATGCATGTCCCTAAGGGTTTGTGAGAGCTCAGTGAGCACACGGCGCACTGCGGCAAGTTCGGCACATACGTCTTTGGACGTCGCATGCAGTTCCCCCCTCAGGCTCTCGGTGCTTCTCTCCATTTGTACTCTCAGGCTCTCGGTGCTTCTCTCCATTTGTACTTTCAGGCTCTCGGTGCTACTCTCCATTTGTACTCTCAGGCTCTCGGTGCTACTCTCCATTTGTGCCCTTAGTGTCTCTGTACTTCTCTCCATTTCTGCCCTCAGTGTCTCAGTTGATGTTTCTATGTCTGCCTTAGTGCCCCCACATTCATCGGCATGGTCCTTGAGGAGCGTGGCCAGTTGCTGCTGTTGCACGATTAACTGGTCGAGGGACTGTTGCCTCTGCTGGGCCATGGCCATTTGCGGTGGTGTCACAGAGGGGCTGATCACCTCATGTTGCCTTGCCACAGGGCTTGTGGGGGATGGCCAGTCGTCGTCTTGTGGGTGCCCCTGCGTGGTATCCTCATGGTGTACGGGATGGAACAGACAGGGGGATTGAGACAGGTCATGGATGGATCTAACTTCGACATCCCCGTTTTCTGTGTCGGAGCATGCTGCCATTAATGCAGTATCACCTATGGTGCTGCTGCCACCAGAAGCAGTGCCTACTGTGGCATCCATTGGGGGGACCTGTGGTGGTGGTGTTGTGGGCATGCTGGCTGCTGGGGTGCCTGTTGGAGTTCCCTCCTGTGTGCTGTCACTTGATTTGTGCTGCTGCCGTGTCTTGATCCGTGCAGCTGAGGTGGAGGGTCTTTGGCCGTTGGTCTTGGCCCTCTTTGCAGGTGTGCTGGTAGGGGTGTCCTGGAGCTCGTCGTTTGGATCGGACCCTGTGGTGGAGTAAAGGAGGGCGAGCGTTATTAATGGGTCTGTGGGAATTGGAATGGCAATGTATCACATGCATTGGGGTGGTACCTGAGGGTGATTTGGGTCTGGGCCTTGGAGGTGGTTTCATTTGTGTGTGGAGTGAGGGTGCAGTTGTTTGGCAGCCTGCAGTTAGGGTGTGCCTGCTGCACGTGTAGAGGGTGTTTTTAGGATTTTTAATTATTTATGTATTTGATGTGAGTTTTAAAGTGTGCTATCAGGCCTATGTATGTGGACGTTCTCCTGGACATGTGTTCCTGTTGCACTATGTGGGCACGTGGTACTTCACATGATTGGACATTGTGGTTTTGGCATTGTTTTATTTGGGACACCTACCTGAATCTTCGGATGTCTGCACTCCTTTCTCCATCCATCCGACTCCCTCTATGCTCTCCATTCCAATGGTGGAGGAACAGATTTCTTCCCAGGGGGTCAACTTGATGGGTGATTCCGATCCTCCCCCGGTAGCTGTGGCAATGTTGCGGTTGGCAGAAAGCATGCTACGGACGCGTATCCGCAGGTCGTCCCATCGCTTTCTGCATTGCTGTGGGTTGCGGGGTGCGGTCCCCACCGCACTTACACGCTGTGCCACCAGGGCCCATATGGCCTTCTTGTTCGCAAGTGCCGTCCTGGTCATTTGCGTGGAGAAGACGACGGCAGCATTCTCCTGGAGGGTCTCCGTGAGCACCGTGAGTTCCTCACGGGAGAAGTGGACCTGCCGCTTGCGGTCGCACGCTTTCTTCGCTACTTTTCCCATTTTTCTTGGTTTCACTAGGGTGGATGACGGGTTGGGATGTGTCTCAGGGTAGTATTTTTTATGGTTGTGTGGATTTTGTGGTTTTATAGGTGTACGGCGTGATGTTTCCCGTTCCGGGACCATGCTTTTACTTCCGTTTCCGTATATTTACGGTCACCGTACTTTCCGGTTGGCGCTCACTGCGGTGTCCGCTGTGATGGGTGGCGGTATTGCACCTAGGGCGCCGTACGGCGGCGGTGTGGGCCGTTTTGGGGTCATTTCCGCCATCGCGGACTTTGCACTTCCGCCATGGCGTGGTGCTCGTGCCCGATGGGTCGGAATGAGCCGCACTTTGCTCCATCGTGCAATGGCGGAAACGCTATTTACGCTATGGCGGTCCGGTCGGTTGATTTCCGCAAGGGTCGTAATGAGGGCCATTGACATTCGAAGGAATTACACACATACATGTCCAAGAGTGGGAGGAAAAGAGTCTCACTCTTGGCAGGATGGAAAAAACAAACTCCAGAAATCCAGCAAAGCTGCTGGGGGACTCACTAGGTTAGGAAATTCAGCCTAAACAGAGAATTCTCCCTAACAGTGCCCCTGGATGCTGGTGGGTGGTGGTGCAGGGGGACATGAGTAGGGGCCTGGTGGAGGGTGCCCTGCCCGTTGGGGGGTGGGGGTGATAGGAGACATGAGTGGGGGCCTGGTGGAGGGTGCCCCTGACTGGTGGGGGGTGGGGGTGCAGAGAGACATGAGCGGGGGCCTGGTGGAGGGTGCCCCTGGATGCTGGGGGGTGGGGGTGCTGGGAGACATGAGTGGGGGCCTGGTGGAGGGTGCCCCTGACTGGTGGGGGGTGGGGGTGCAGGGAGACATGAGCAGGGGCCTGGTGGAGGGTGCCCCTGGATGCTGGGGGGTGGGGGTGCTGGGAGACATGAGTGGGGGCCTGGTGTAGGGTGCCCCTGACCGGTGGGGGTTGGGGGTGCTGGGCGACATGAGTGGGGGCTGGTGGACGGTGCCCCACTGTGCTGGGGTGTGTGGGTGCTGGGAGACATGTGTTGGTGATCAGTAGTGCAAGGTGACATGTGGGTTGGCTGAGGGGCATGGCCATGGTGGATGGGTTGCCTGTGGGACATGAGCAGGGGTGCAGGGTAGTCCCCTGTGGTGTGGGCTGCCTGCAGGGGTCGTGGAGGGTGTAGAGGGAACACCTGGGAGGACCCACACGGCCAAATCACGTGTAGCATTCCCCGGCACCACCGAAATACACATACCCTGCTGAAATCGCGTGTGAATCTTCCCGCGCACCTCGGAATACACGTACCCTGCTGAAATCGCGTGTGGGACTTCCCGAGCACCCCGAAGTACACATACCCAGGCCAATCGCGTGTGAAACTTCCCGCGCACTCGAAGTACACGTACCCAGGCCAATCGTGTGTGGAACTTCCCGTGCATCCCGAAGTAGACGTACCCAGGCCAATCGCGTGTGGAACTTCCCGCACATCCCGAAACACATGTACCCAGGCCAATAGCGTGTGGAACTTCCCGCGCATCCCGAAACACATGTACCCAGGCCAATCGCGTGTGGAACTTCCTGCGCATCCCGAAACACATGTACCCAGGCCAATCGCGTGTGGAACTTCCCGCGCACCCCGAAACACACATACCCAGGCTAATCGCGTGTGGAACTTCCCGCGCACCCCGAAGTACACGTACCCAGGCCAATCGCGTGTGGAACTTCCCGTGCACCCAGAAACACACGCAGACGCTATTTTTCACACAGCGGGTGTCCGTGTTTGTTGGTACCCCTTTCCACCTCATTTGTCCTAGAGGGCCACTGTATGGACCATTCATCATGGCTGTATATGGGTGCTTTTTGTTAGCGCACATTTTGGCGCACATTTATTTCAGGCGCAGGGACGCTACCGCCTACTTTCTTGTGGCGTACTTGTTTGGCCCTGTGCGCGTCTTTCACCGTGCGCTGGTTTGCCCTATTCGATTCCATGAATACGGGTTGTAGGCGAGCGTGTGGGCGTTCCGCGCACTTGCCTCCTGTACTTCGCCTGTGATGCCCATATTTTCACGCGTTGTTCCCCATTCCGAGTGTTACGCCCCGTGTTCCGCCGACTTTTGTGATGTGCGCCGCGATATGTGCGATTTCGCAGTGGCCGTGGCGCACGCTGTTGGATGACCTGTGCGCCGGCGTGCGCGGCGCACTTTTTCAGCGCACATCCAATGTTTTTCTCGCGCACGGACTTCCATGAATCGATGTGCGCTGGTTTCCCTGCGATTTTCGCACTTGCACTGCGATTTTTGCACTTTTACTGCGATTTGCACGTTTTGGCACCTCTGCGCAGGAATTTTCGGCGCACATTAATTCCATGAATCGACACCTAAGTTTCTTCTGTTAGCAAGGCACTGTCCTGTTTGGGCCCTTACAAATGACTCGTAGTAATCACCTTTTTCAATAGGCCCAAACTATATAGGTAATTAAGTATGGCATTTCTGATCATTCTCAAATTGCTATGAAATAATACATTCCAGCATCGGATGTTTGTTACGGTCATGTATCCAGAAAACAAATGGGCAAAATGTATAGTTTGTTTTGATAACAACATTCAACACATAAATGCATCATTGTTTCTGGGGCAATTTGACAAAAGCGACAGTGTATCTCAGTGCTTGATATAATTCTACAGGCACATAGGACTTCCTTAGTAGGCCAAATATTGAGACGAAAATGCAGGAAATCATTTCGCTGGCGTGAATTAGGGAACATAGTTAAATAACTCTCCATTTCCCCATATCGTTTTAAGGCAAATAGGTTATTCTGAAATTTCTGATAAAATAGGCATGCTGATCTGGTTTTAATCCAGTTGTCTTCACACAAGCGTTTTTTGCCCTTATCTGGGTTTTCTATCAGCAATGCAAGGGAGAAGCCCGCATTGGTAATAGCTTTTGGATTTCCACACTACTGCAAATGCGTCTTCAGATCTTAGACGATGGGCCAACATGATGCCCAATAATCCGGGGTGATCCACACTCAGCACACATTTGCGATACAATGAGCATAATTTCCATTTATAAATCGAATAAATGGACAAAAGTCCAAGCTCATGTCTGAGGATGCATATGGGTTCAGACAGTGGGAGATTCAAGGCACGCTTCCAGTAACACCCTTCTATAATCGACGAATATTGATAGGATTTGCCTGGGAAAGCCTCTGTGCCATATAGAATTACTGGAATAAACTTTTGTTTATAATACACTAGCAAGGGGGTTATCGAAAATGTACAATATTTGCCCCCGATTAATCTGTTTTGAGAAATGGTGGTCATTAATTTCTGCTTTATGTGCTGATGGTTGGCATGCTTAATTGGGCAATTACTTATATATGTGCCCAGGTAAATGTAAGAGTAGACTGAGGTTAAATTGATATCTTGCAATGGCCATCTGTAAGGGCATTACGTTGCTTTTGTTTACCAAATTGTATAATTTTCGTTAGATTGAATGAAATACAATTTTTCTTAGTATAGCCATCAAGAGCACTCAAGAGAACACCTAGCCCTTTAGGGGTCTTTGAGAAGAGGACCATATCATCAGCATAAAGCAGATATTTCACATCTACACCATTCAATTTCGGGGGATCTGCAACAATTTTCTCGAAACTTAAGCCGACATCTGAGATTTAAAAAAGTAAACATTGCAGAGGCTACCAGGCAACCTTGTTTTAACCCACAAGTGGTCTGAATCGGATCAGACAACAGATCATCAATGGACAATTTAATCTGAATTGTGGTGTCTGCATGTAGGTCGATGAGCCATTTTACAATAGACCAAGGACAACTTTTGTCCATTAGTTTCTTGTAAAGAAGCTCTTGCGGGACATCATCGAATGCCATTCTGAAACCTATAAAGGCAGTATAGAGTGGCTGCTGCTGTTGTTGCGCTTTCTGAATGATGCCGTTTAGAGTAATGATATTGACAGCTGTCCCAATGCCTGGAAGGAAGCCTGTTTGGAATGGATCTCAGAATTTGTT
This sequence comes from Ambystoma mexicanum, assembly GCF_040938575.1. Taxonomy (NCBI): domain Eukaryota; kingdom Metazoa; phylum Chordata; class Amphibia; order Caudata; family Ambystomatidae; genus Ambystoma; species Ambystoma mexicanum. The sequence goes on from NC_090934.1 coordinate 901,006,559, forward strand.
CGCATCCAACCATGTGTTAAACTTGTTCAAAATTAGGGGCGCAAATATTTTGCCCGGGCAGTCCAATAATGCTATTGGTCGATAGGATGCTGGGTCATCTCTATTACCTTTTTTAAAAATAGGTAATATTATGGACTTCTTCCAGGAATCTGGGATAACTCCTGTAGCAAGTGTGTGTCTATATATCTGATGGAGTATCTTTGCCCATTCATATGGATGACCATTAAGTGTGCCATTATGAAGGCCATCTGGGCCCACTGCCCGCGAGCGACTCAAATTCATAATGCAAAGCTGAATGTCGTCAATTGAGATTGTAAAATAATGTGACATACATGAGTTTCCTGTATTTGGAGTTAGATCTGGAAATGGCGAAGAATATAACTTGCGGCAGTATACTTGCCAGACTTCATTTGGAATAGCATTGATCGGAACCGCTTCTTGCGTTTTATACATGGCCTCATTCAAGCATGCCCAGATGTTGATTTCATGAGAATTTGGCGCAACATATTCTCCCCATTATGTTGGTAGTGAAGCAGATGCTGGCCCTTTATCCACGATCTGTAGGTGGCTTTTAGCTGTTTTTTTGCTAAAAAAAATGATCAGCTTCTGACAGAAACACATCAAATTGCGAATGGCCCTACAAAGGTTTGCTTTCTTGCACTGAAGTTCATGATCATATGGGTGACAATGTTTGTGCCTAATGCTCAAATCCGCCATTTTGAGCTGCTTGAAGATCTGCATCACCTTGACATAGCAATTTGGATGGACATCACCAGGATGGCTAAATGACTGACAAGAGTTTGATGGAACTGCTCCAATTTATTGGGATTCCAACGCACGCACGTGCCACTGTTATTAACCAAATTATGGTGTGCATGATCATTTCTCAGACGCGGGAATACTGCTTGACGTATCAGGTAGCGCATAACAAGCTTGTCATGATCACTGTGATTCATTTTCAAACCTGCATGGATTGCACATAATCTAAACAATTTGTATGGACATTAATATAGTCCAATGTGGCACGCGGAGGCCCCCTACTCCAAGTAGTTTGGCCTGGAACATCCCCAGAGACCGCACCATTCAGCATAACAAAGCCTCTTTCCTTGAAAATGTTAAGCCAGGTCAGTTTATCAACCGCCAACCCTATGTCACCTTGTGGGATCAAGTGGAGGTTTAGATACCCTACTATTATCGTCCGATGTATGCTCCGCTCATGTGCCAAGCAGTCGAGAATCCAATGCAGCTGCATAAAAAAGGAGTCTGATGAGATGTTCATTCTGCTCCAATAGATGTTAACGATGACTATGGTTTGAAAGTTTCTGTGCAGCTTTACAATTTGGAAATACAGCAAGGGTGAAGGGAATTTCTCACCCAAAAACCCGGAAGCTTTGTTAATGGCTAACAGAAGTCCACCACTGGACTGGCCCTTTGCATTCTGAATAGCAGGAGTCAAAATGATGATATGGGATGCCCATGTGGGGCATTCTGTAAGCCAGGTTTTCTGAAGAGCTATAAGGTCATATTGGACCAGATCATTGCTCGCTAAATTGATAAGGTGCTAATGCCCTCTTGTATTCCAAGAGAATAAGCTGCAGATACTGGCAGCGGCATCATATTATTATTATCTCCAATTAAAAGCTTGCGATGATATCAAACTGGGGATGTAAATTGTAGTCTGAAGAGTGTCTTTATTCTTGCTAGGCTTATATGTCTTAATTTGTGGTTTCTCAACCAAATGGTCTCTGATGTTTGGTTCTCGGAATAGAATGAAGACCAGCTCATATAAAAAGATGATTTAGTGTGCCACAATATGTTCATCACAATTGTTCAGTGAACATAAATTCTGGCCTCAGACAGTTCATTTATATTATTAAATTCTACCAGATTAATGTCAGTTGACGATAGCCCTGCCAGGCTAGGAATTTCTCTGCATATATTCAAAATACTCGCTCTATTCAATGCATACTTAGGATAAGGATCTTTTAGACATCTGAGCACTATGGGACTTAAATTGGGTTCGTGGTTTACCTCCATTCACACTATTGGAATTGGGTAAATATCTCTCTTGGAGGCCTTGTGTCGCAGAGGAGAGATTAACTCCAGTGCATGTGCCGTCATTTTGTGCACTCGTGTTGGCTGTCATGGTCAGCCCCTTTAATAGTCCACTCACATCCGAGAATCCTTCTTGCTGTATGTTTTTAGTGCCTTGGGAGCACTGATTAGTCTCTGTGATGTGTGCATCAATGGAAGTTTTTATGATATCTCTCAAGTTCTGCGATGAGGATATCAATTGATAGAGAATTCGCCTTTGAGGGTAATTGAGTAGTTACAAGTTGTGCATTGTTCTGAGAAAGTGAGGGCATGGTTGCATTAAAATGTGAATCACATGAGACAGCTTGAAACATTTGATCGGTGGATGAGTTAAATGTCTGTAATGATTGGGTATTGGTTTCACTGAAAATCGCAGTGCCTATATTGTTTGATATAAGGCCCTGGGTCGTGAGACCGGGGGCCTGCGAAACAAAAGGTTGTTGTCTGTTGAACGGGTGAGATTGCACACATGGAGCTTGGGACATGTATGCATTTATGTAACTTATGATCTCCTCTCTCAATTCAGCAATGCTCGGCTGGGCCGGTAGGCTTTGTTGGTCCCAACAGGGGAAGTAGTCCATACCTTGTTGTTACCCGCTTTGCAAGTGCTTAGGCTGACATTTGGGTTGATTCTGTTAGCAAAGGGAGGTAATGTGGTATTTTCAGGAATGTTAACTTGCGCAGCACCTGCTAGATTCTGACTAGCAGTGAGAGCCACTAGCTCATCAAGTGGTCTATATGGCATAAAGGTCTGTATTACGAGCTTAATGCCAGATGCCACCTGCTCAACTGCTTTGATATTATTTGTTTTTTCACGCCTGGGTACTACCATGATAAACTTCCACCCTTTTGCTCTAGGTTTGGTGCAACACCCCACCTTGGTTTGTCTTCTAAGGTTGATCGAAACAGGCTTGGCGACTGTAGTCATGGACTTGCTGGTCTCTATGTTAGTGGAAACAGAGGCAAAAAGTTTGTAAGTATTCAGCGCCACAGAGGTTACTGAGGCGACACCAGGAACATAGGTGGAGCTAGGTGGTTGCACACAGACATCAGCCGATAGTGACTTACCTCTAGATAAGTTAGAGTTTTGGCCCCATCATGTGCAACCTGAGTTTCACTGTTTATTGGGCAAAGGTTCACTGGGGGCCTTTGTAGGTTGGTTCTATCATGCGGCCTCTCGGGACTGTCCAATTCATGAGACAGGCTTTCTAAAGAGCTCACGGGTGGGCAAGATTGTGCAAGGGGAACCTGTGGAACGCACACTAAGGATCCTAGATCTTGAATCTGACCCATCTCACTTACATCCTATGAGTAAGGGGTATGGTTTGAGACAGCCTGGATGTTATGAGCGTTGGAGTCATGATCAAAATTGGGTGGGAGGTGATCTGAATTGGGGATAGGGACTTTTGTTAAGGTTACCATGCCACTACATTGTTGTTCCAGTAATGATGTCTGGTGATATATTTTGCCATCTAGTACTTCACATAGCTTTGCTAACGCTAAGAACACAGTATTCATGGCTTCTGGGAATGAGAAGCGCTTGGTACAATTTTTATTAATGAAAAATGCAGACTCCTGAATTGGATCCTCAAATCTTGTCCTCCGCGGAGTTGGGGCAATAAATGAGGGTGATTCATCTATACAGTGGGAGTTGAGCCCAGGACGGATTTCTGGTGATTCATGGGGACTGGTTTGGGTCATTTCCGGAACAGGGTCTGATTCTGAAAATTGATTAACTGGAATCGGTGTATTGCTTAGGGTGTTATCTGGATGCAACTGAATTAAAGCACCAGTTTGGAGCATATATAGAGAACATCCGGTGAAGGGGAGATGGACCTACCTGAAATTTTCATGAAGTCCATCGCCTCTTCATCGATTTCTCCTGCTAACGTGAGGAGGTTGTGCGCCGCTCTCAATCGGTGTTGAGCAGCCACTGTACATAGGCTCCAAACTCCATGTGGGTTCACATCAACAGAGGGCAAGACTCTTGGACAAGGGGGCAGCTCACCAGAGACAAAAGCTGATTCCATAGTCGTGTCAGTGACCTCGTCCGATGGTCTTGAGGTCAATGGCACATAAGGGTCTGACACAAAATCCTCCTTGGCAGTAACACTGGTATTGCTCAAAGGAGTCGGCATCTGACCAGTTAATTGTTCCAAAAGTGGTAAGGTCTCAGGAACAACTAGTATGTCAGGTGATATGAGCCTGGTAGCAGGACATATGCCAGGTTGTAAGGCATTATCATCACTAGACATCGTATCCTGTGCATAATATGTGCGGATATCAGATGTAAGCGACATTGAACGCTGCATATTGTGGCTCCTGAGATTGGATCGGCAGGAGGTTTTCGTTGCAGCCATTTTGAGGTGATCTATCATAAAAAGCTTCCCAGGATTGAAGGCTGGCATGCCTGATGTTAGGGTATATCTTTTGCTGACCATTACGTGTGGAATAGAATGTAACACCAGTTTGTGTCGGGAATGTAAACTCCCGGTAGTACTGCGTGGCCTGGCAGCTGCTGTCTGCTCGTACGCGAGACAGCAAGACAGCCCACCCTGCAACCACTGTTGCAAAACGCGCACGCGAAAACGCGCAGAAATGATTATGTTTGGGCTGCTGGGAAGGCCATAAACTCCACAATGATATGGATCAATTGTAAAAGAAACTGGAAGAAAATAGAAAATAAAAATAAAACACTAGTTATCTTAGTGAGGGATGAACAGATCCAAGGCAATCTTCAGATGGTTGTGAAGTTGTACCAGTCCAAAGGGATATTGCAAAGTCCACAGTAATTCGGTTTTGGAGCAGCGTGAGGACAGCAAGACAGCCCACTCAGCAACCACTCTTGCAAAACGCGCACACGAAAACGCGCAGAAATGATGATTATGTTGGGGCTGCTGGGTAGGTGGGCGGGCAGAGTGAGTCAACTTGGCCCAGAAGTCCACAACGATATGAATCAGTTGTAAAAGAAACAGTCTAAAGGGATATTCCAAAGTTCACAGTTATTTGGTTTTGGAGCATCGTGAGGACAGCAAGATAGCCCACTCAGTAACCACTCTTGCAAAACGCGCGTTAGTGATTAGTCGCAACTGTAATTAGTCAGTCCAAGAAGGCTTCTTAGCTCACGCAGAGTTGTGGGGTCTTTCAGTTTTAGAAGTGCTTCCACTTTCCTCGCCTGGGGGCAGAGACCCTCAAGGTTGATTTCCTGTCCCAAGAAGTTGACACAGGTCCTACACCACTATGCCTTCTGGAGGACAGTTTTTCTCCGGCAACCCTCAACTGGGTCAGATCATAGCAAATTTCCACTATGTGTTCCTCCACAATTGAGCTTTTAATCAAGACATCATCCACATAGGCCAGGTTACCCCTTTCACCCAAGTCGGGCATGGCCTTCTGTAGGAAGATGTTAAATTCATTGCCGGAATGTATGTATCCAAAGGGAGTCCAGGTCCATGTGTACTGCTGCCTCCGAAGGTAAAAGCCAGCTTGTACTGGTCCTCCCTACTGACGGGCACGGTCCAGTATCCATTTGTCAGGTCAATGGCATTGTACACCTTTGACCCCTGGATCTGGGCCAGCCCTTGGTCAATGTAGGGAAGAGGCCATGGACATCTGGACCCGTTTGTTCAGCTCCCTAAGGTGTGAGCAAAGTCTCCATTGGTCATTTGGTTTTAAAATCCCCAGAGTCGGATTATTAAAGGTACTGTGGACAGGACGAATTATCCCACAGGACTCTAGGTTTTTGATAATTTCTGTCAAAGACGCCATAGAAGCGAGAGGCAAGCGATATTGCTTCACAAATACAGTAGTCATTCCAGGGTCTGTGGGAATTGAGTTAGTATGTATCTCGGTGCGATCACAGTCGTACAAGTCCACAGCAAAGATATCCTGAAAATCTAAGAACACCTGTTTCAACTTTTACTTTTGTTCCTCAGTCTCACAGGCATCAGAGAGGTCGACCCGCCCCTCAACCATCTACCTGAACCCTAGAAAGACTTCGGGTTTCACAATCTCAGCGGCCTCCTCCAGCTTTGTGGAGAGGTCTCTGGTTAAGGTGTTGACCTAGACAGAGGGTTTCAGGTAGGAGAGAAAGTCATTGTGGACCTGGAATATCACCTCATCCTTCCTGATGTCACAGGCACCTCTTCCCCCCTGTAAGGGCAGGAAGAGTACACCAGGAAATTCCCCACCTTGCCGGGTGAAGATCCTTTCTGGCGGTATGTCATCGTCATTGTCATAGCAGTCATTGAGGATTGGTCCTATAAATTCATTTCCTAAATCCATGGAAAAATGCTGGTCATCAACTGCCATTCCAATATTGATGCCTGCGCCCAGAGTGATACTCCTAAGGTTGCTGTTATCCACCACTATTGGAATGGTGTTGTGTTCTATATTAACTAATGGTGTTGGGTTTAACCCCCAACCCCTGTTGTTGAAGATGGGCATTGAGGTGTACATGTGGGTCTGTATTTTGAAGTTTCCGTCCTCTCTTCATTTTTAATTCAAGTGGGAATTGTCGGGTCCGGCCCGGGATGGTGACCTCCTCTCCAGTTTGAACTTCAACTACATACGGCAGCAACTGAGCTGACCAAAATGCCTTTTCAGAATCATCAAAGCCCATGGGATTGCCCCCCAGTCGGGACCAGGCCTTGTAATTTATAGGATCCAAATTAATTGCAAACCGATTGAGAATGCTCACTGCCTAAATAGAATGCAGCAGGGACATTTTGCACAACCCAACAATAATGCTCTATGCTTTTATCACCTATAGAAATTTTGAGCAGGATATGTTTGGAATTGGGAGTTTCCAGGCCCATTTCCCACTTATCAATCAATTTAAATGAGGGAATGGTCGGATCTTTTGGGTGTTTCCTGAACATGGCTTCGCTGATGAAGCTCTTTCCATTATTCAGGCACACTCTGGCGCTCTGGCGAGAACAGGCTGCCTCCCCTCATTTAACTGAATCGGGAGGAACAGCTGTTCTGTGTTTTTCTGAATATCAGCCAGGCTGGTTTTTCATCACTTTTGACTACACGACTTGGATCTTGAGATTGGGGATTGGTATAACATTTCAAAGTATTTCCTTCCAGTGTGGAATGCCACTTGAAACTGGAAGGAAGGTTGATTTTCAAGAATGGAGATGAGTTCCCATCACCATTTTGGTGTCCTACAGCAATTACTGTAATGTCAGGTACTTGATTATTTTGGAAATTAAACTTTTTTCAGATTTATTTTCAACCATGTGCATTGTGCCATTTAAACTGACCTAGTTGATGCTTTGTTTTAATTTTATTGGCCGGTTAGTCTGAGTGCAGAGGACCTTATTAACACAGTATATCAGGGTAGACAACCTCCAGAGGAGGTCATTACCTAATAGATGTGGGGTCCCCTCTGGAGTCACGACTATAACCGGGTGCTTCACCTTATGTCGCAGAATTTTCATTTCCAGATCTGCAGTACCCTCAATGGGAATTTCTTTCCCGTCGAAGTTCTGGAGTTGCCCAGGAAGAGGGAGGTGAGAGAGATCTGGTGTCTCTCCCCCCTTCCTGAATTAAGCTGCTCAAAGGCTCCTTTGGACAGAAGAGTGGCTTGGGATCCAGTGTCCACCAGTGCTAACAATGCACATTGCACTTGCACCCGTATGGGGGCATAGAACCTACCTTCTTTCTCCTCCAATGGGCAAAGGAAATGAGCATATTGGGCAAACCGGGCGGTTCATTTCTTTATTTTGGACTCCGACACGGTAGGGTTAGGGTTTTGGACAGTTTTCTGTGTCAGAGTCTGGGAATCTGAAGAAAATTTGACATCCTGAAATATGTGGCATTTTGGAATCCCCTTTTTCCCTTAGCTCTGTGCTGTCCCCATTTACCTGGTGGCAGTCACTAGAACAAGTTTGTAGGGAGGATCCCTCCATTGCTGTTACATTCACAGGATGACATTTCTGGGGTTCAGGGATGGGTGATTCTGAATCAGTCCCCACACCTACCCAGTCTAGGTTCTGATCTCTTGGGACCCATTTTTCTTTGGGAGGAATTCCCCTGTCCTTGAAGGAGAAGATTTTCTTCCCCGAATCCTCCCAGGATTCTTCCCCTTCAAACTGGAGGACACTGACTTCCTCCGCAAAATGGGCCTTTTAGGTTTCTTTGTTTCTCCTACCCACCCTATGTTCCCTGGGTTGCAGATTTTCGGGGGCAAGAGAATTTAGTTCAGCTTCCGGGGTGTCCAGGGGCTTTTCACGGGTAAGGAAGGAAGCTTCCTCTAGGGCTTTGCACCCCCCCTTTCCCCTGTGCCTCCTCCTCTGGAACCGGTGAGTTGTCGGGGTCCTCTCCCCGACATTGTTCTCGGGTGTCAGACCCTTGGTTTGGGGGGTTCTGAGCCGCCATGTTCATCTGAGGGTTCTGCTGAGCCCTCAACATGCGACTCAGTTCATGAGTTAGTTTCTGGACCTGGCGCTCCAGTTGTGACACCCGCTCCGGCTGGTGCAGGGGTCTTTGATGAAATCTAGATTGTTCTTGGGAAGGGTAACTATCCCTTTTTCCGGAGTACCCTGGGTACTGGGGATTCCCTTGGTAACCCTCCACCCTTGGCCTCCCCTCTCCCAGATTTGGTGGTCTGGACTCCTGAAAGCGGGGAGAGAAAGAAGTGTTGTCCTGCAGGTTGGGGTTTGAAGGTACCGGGGGAAGAAACTTAACCCGGGATTTGGAGGATTACTGCCCTCCTGAGGGAAGTTAGGAGGGAAATTTCCTCAGGCAGTACTCACCTGATTTAATCCCCCCCCCTTGGGCCGGGGGAGTCCACACGTACCCCAAGATAGGTCTATTGCCCTTATACCTGGGACTGATATAATTAGCAGAGTTAGAGGTCCCATTGGTGGGTTTTCCTACCCGACTACCTCCTGCTGCTGATTGATCACATGGTCTTTTTTGCCTCTGGTTTGGCTGGTCTCTAGGTCCAAAATGGGGGCAACCTTCACCTCTGCCACCTTAGCATCAGCGGGAGTGTTGGTTGGTTTAGGGTTTTTGGTTTGGTTTTTGTTTTCTACCGGTTTCTGGACCTCGTAGTTCCGGGTAGCCTGATCTATTACCCAGTCCAGGGTCCTGTTATCATGAAAATCTCCTACCAGCGGCGTCATAATATATTTTGGAGCACATGAGTCTATGCAATTCTGGCTATTTTTGTTGTCATAAGAGTTCATCTGTTCATATAGCTCCAGATGCTCCCAGACAGAATATTTGGCATTTTTGTGATATAAGGTCATGACATTTCTTATAGCTTTAATCTGCTTAATGGGGTCTTTCACCAGAGCTCTCCTTTGTTTATTAGCCTTCTTTTGCCACTTCACCCGAGTCCATTCGCCCTCAGAATCAGAGCTGCTGCTATTTGAGGCCCCCTTGTTATCTTCTAGGCATTCCCTGATTCTTTGAGCTTGTGAGTTGCTCTCAGAATAGTGGGGCCTAGTTTCTTCTCCCATGTTGTACTTTGGGCTCTCTGGGTCACTCCCCTTGGACTCCCTCTTTCGCCCAAGAGAGGGGTCTTCGGACTCCTCCCTGATTCCAGGGTTGGTGGAGACTGCCCCCCACTGCCCTGATTGGGTGGAGGTTTTTAGAATGCTCTTTTGGGGCCTCAATTCATGCCCTTTTTTTCTGCAAAGCGAACCAAATGGTGCCTTTGTAGGAGATGTTTCTTCAAGTCTAGCTTCCTGATTTTCTCCTCATAGGAGTCTTCCTGACCAGATATATCAGTCATAATATTTTGGAATCTGTACAGGGACGCCCTTCCATCAATCTCTGATGGGCCGTGGCCTACCTGTTCAATCATGCTGGACCTACTAGAGTCTGGCTGCCTCATGATTCCCGGTTCTTGTGAACTGGCTGACATGAAGTTAGCAGTACCTTGAGGTACTAAATGGTTTTGAGGCCCTTGATACAGAGGGCACCACACTGAGATCAGGGGTGGCCCTGTCCCTCTCTACTTGTTCGGGATCCCTCAAGTTTGGATTCAGCCTAGCATGCTCTTTTTCTAACAGCTCAAGTTTCTACCTCTCAGCCCCTATTTCCTGATGGCAGGCTAAGGCCTGAGCCTTTTGCTCTGCTATCAGAGCTTGAGTTACCTCCATTACCTTCTCTTGTGCTGCCACCTGGCTCGGAAGACCCCTGTTCTCAGCACAGAGGGCCTCATTGTCTGTTTGTTCTGCCTGTATGGCCTGTAAATACTAAGACAATTTCTGTTGCAGGAGATGCATCTCCTGATTTTGCGCATCTTTAGCTTGGGTGATCTCTTCTAGATCACCTTCTACTGGTCTTGTGTGCCCCAATAATTGTTCATATTCTACTTTTAGCTCGTTCAGTTCCTGAAGGTCTAAATCTCTTTTCTGTAGGTCTGTTTTTAAGTTGCATACTTCCTGATACACAATGCTCCTCTGTTCAGCCAGGTTATCCTGCTGTTGTTTGATAGCACTTCATGTCTGGCGTTCTTGGTCAAAAATCCTGTTTGAAAGTGGAGTTCATTAATGATTAATTTATTATTTTACTCTTCAATTTCTGAATATGTTTCTGTAAAGTAATGATCTGCTCTGCTGTTATATTTTATTTGTTGATTCAATTTCTGTTGACTCTTGAGCCAATCTTTTCCTGACGCTCCTTTTTTAATGTATCTAATTTGGCCTCTTGCTCTGAATTATTTTGCTGTTGTACAGGCAAGTCCTCTTGTAACTGTTTGATGTAGTTTTCAAATTCTACCTCAGAATCTTGGCCCTTTTGCAATTTTTCTTCTACTAGTTTTAATTCAGTCTGGGTTTGGTTTTAGAGCTCAAACTTGTTTTGAGCAAGGGTTCTATTTTTTTCATTTTTCCCTCCATTACCCCCATGTGGAGATCTATGTATGCTGTGAGTAGGACCATTTTAATCTGCTCCTCTTTAATACTCAGAGTCATATACAACTCGCTCAAGGCTTGATCTAACAGGCCACCATCCCGCCACACACCCGCATCATTTCTACTAGCCTAGTCTCCTGATCTTGCTCTGCCCATTCCTCTCTAACGAACAGCTTGTGATGAAGGTGATGCCTAGCCATGTTTATCTCAACGGTGCTCATTATGAAGAGTGTTCTTCCTTTAGTAAATTATTTATATAAGAACAAATCTGTACTCTGTCGCTTTTTATCTAGTTCAGGGTTAATTTTACTTCATTTTAACACACAGGCCTGATACTTAGGGTCTAGGTTTTGGGATGGCGCTTTTACAGTGTAACACAGTTTTCTAACCACAAAAAGAATCACTACCTTTACTGGGCTAGCCTGCTGCGTTAAGGTGTCACGGGTGGAAACACTTATCGCAATCCCCAGCAACAAGCCCCCATTGTGTCACAGATTTAAAGGCACAGCACACTCCAGACAGAACTCTTTCCACTGGCCGGGGATGTGGCGCACAATAAATGCGTTTAGAACTTTATTCATTTTGGATTCTACCGTGAGAAGGCAGCCAACCCGCCTCACACCCCCCCCTTGACAAACACCCTGTGTCGCAATGGACCATGAACCAGGCCGCTGTGTAATAATTAAATATTTATTTATTTTTAAATTCAAACGAAAATCAAACAGATTCAATATAGGGCAGCAATCACAAGTGTGGAGATAATTACACAGCAAAATTATATGATACACTTAATTTAACTTTCTGACATCAAATACATCAATGCAAATATGACTGGGAGCAAGATCACTTTTGATCATGCTTTTAGATAGCACCACTGTTATACATTCCCCCTGCAACGTTCCGCCAAACCCCTATTATGCAAGTTTTGTGTGGGTGGAAATGAGTCGCAAGGAGTCAGATATAAGAGGCAAAAATCAGATAAGAATTTGGACCTACCACCCCAGAATGGGAGGCCAAAACGAATTGAAAAACCCTTGAAAAATGAGCAAAATGGCACTCGGAATTCACTGGATAGTTAGAGGTTTGTTTACAGGTGCGGTTGAATGGATAACAGGAGTTTGTGTGGTGGTACTAAAGAGGCAAGAACACTAACAAGCTACAAGGCAAGGTACTAAATGGGAAAATCGACTTTGGGAAGGAAGCAGTGCAGCAAAATCACACGTGGTAGAATTGCAATTTATTAGTTTTCATGGGTTTAAAACAAGCAAACTGCTTAGGAAATTTGCTAAACAGTCAAAATCGGAAATCGGTTTTTCTGATGAGATGCAAAGGCACATAACAGGTATGAGACTGAAGTGAACGGGTGACTTGATGGGTGACAGTATGGGATTGTTTATAGGAAAGAAAAATTGGATTTTAGAGTGGAAACAATTTCACGGGCAAACTAGGTTTAGTTAGCAAAATAATTTGTTCTACTGCAACTGTATTTTAGTGGCTAAATTATTAAAGAAAGACACTGCACGCAAGGAGGTTAATTTGCAATGTTAACCTATTCCCGTCACGTTCATCCATATGGGAAATTAATTTATTCAAAATAGTACTAAGGACTTACACAAAGGACTGAAATTATTTGAAAAGAATTACGCTAACACATGGAGACTAACACAGATTTTGTATGCAGAATACACAAAGGATTCTGACAATTTGGGACGTTACTAGTGTTCTTATAGGATTTCTTATAGGGTTGGACAGAATGCAAGGTAACAGAGCGGGGTATGCAGTTTTTTTTACTGGGGAGGGTGATACTTACAAAATGCACTTGAGTTGGGTAGTTTGGGACGGCTAACCAGGTCTCTGGACAGCGGGACAAGGATCTGGTCACCTGGGCAGCGGCTGGGCAGTGGCTGGGCTCTCCTTTAAGAGAACAGCTGGCAACTGGGGTCTGGTCACTGTAGACAGCGGGATGCATCCGCTGGGCAAAGACAGGTCTGGTCACTGGATTCTCCCAAAGGGGTCAGCAGCCTTTCCTCCTTTCTCCCTGAATTATTGGGATGTTTGTAGGGTTTAGTTCTGGATAGGTGGTTCTGCCTAGTTAGGAGGTTCTGGATAGGTGGTTCAGCTACCTCTGGGCCTGGCTCTGGAGTCTGGAGTCTTGCAGGGTGAATTTTGAATGCCCAGATTTTTGAATGGTGGGATTCCTGACTCTCCCTATGCCTCCTCCTTTTATAAGCAGGATGACATCAGAGAAATGTTACTATGTGGGCGGAAGTAACCTGGAGATACTTATTGGATGGGATATGTCAGGCTGTGGATGTCACCACCTCCCTCCAAGCTGACTGGACTGAAGGGAGTGACATCAGTTTTAGTGTGTGTGCTTTATGATGTGCTTTGTTTCACCACAGTGACTTTTGCCAAAATCAGTTATGAAACAAAACCCTTATATTTACAATTGTTATCATCCTAAAAATTTACAAGGAATATGCCATTTCAAGCGCCAAGTCTATGCAATGCTTCTTTGCCCTTCTGGCACTCTTTCACAATTTCTATGGAAAACATTTTACTTAAAATTCTACAAATGGCTATGCATAAGCCTAACAGTGTCGGGCATATTTCCATAAAGTTTCATATCTGTACTATTTCTAATTTACACCAAAATAAAATATTTCTGCTATTCCAGTTCTTCAGGGGCTCCGACATACCCAGTCTCATTCTGTGTACTAGAAATCTCATAAAAACTGTTATAATTTTGCATTACTGCTTCTTTAGATTACTGAAATAAATGTCTTAATTAAAAAAGTATTTTAAATCAAATGGATGCATCTGTCACTGTAGGGCGGTCCTTCAAATCTCCACAGCCAGCCTGCCCCCTCTGTGTCAGTTCTGGACAACAGGGTTACCATAGCGCCCTTTGATCCTGGGCAGTTGAAACTGAGGGGAGGTGTCATAGGAATTCACACTTGTGTGACAGGGCTAGTTCCCCTTGGTCCTTTGTTCCTTACAGCAGAAATGCCGGACAGTCTGATGAGGTCGCGAATTCTCATACCTTGGTCCTTTCACATTTGTAAAGGGACTTCCTTTCCCAAGGGGGCTGGCTACCTTCAAAGGGCTTGCCTTGCCAAACTGGTTCTGTTGTTTTACGATATGTATTCTTTTCTTTTTCTCTCTTTCTTCCCCGGAACCCAAGTCTTTTTGTAAATAAATATAATATACATTTAAACCACCCCAGTCCCACACATATACACTGTTTATGTGCGAGTATTTGGCATGATTTTACATTTAACTTTCAAAGTGTCATTTCACTGCTTTGCAAAAATGGGTTTACAAGTGTGCTTCTTAGCTCATGTACATTTTACAAATGCAGTTTTCCTCGCATTTTACTTTCTGAATGCTTTCATAGCTCTGGTCAATTTCTATACACAGGGATATGCTTGGGAAATTGGTTGTTTGAAACTGACACCAGGCAAAGGAGAGAGAGAGCTTCTTTTGTTTCCATAGTGAATGCTAGCCGGGCAGACAGAAATTAAGTTCCCTGCTTTTCACAGCCTTTATTTGACAAAACAATGCCATTCAAAGAGGAATGGCCCTCATTTGATGGTGTTCAACCTAAAATAGATGGACATGGCTGTGTTTTACCAGAACACAACTGTGTGATGTTTAAAGATGAAGTAGCACCAGTGCAAGGTCGTTTTAAATATAGGACATTTTCTTGTGCAGTTTTAAGCTTTTGATATGACAGCATAACAGCGCTGAGCCATTCTGTCTTTGAATTCTTCTCTTTGGATTCACATGAAGAAAATAAAATACAGCCATTCTCGGGGGGGGTCTATGTTCCATCTCGCCCCATATGTGCTCAGCAGACACAGAGCCACCATTATTTTTGCAACTGCTAAAATGCAGTTTTGTAAAGCGGGGGAATATGTGCTCAGCAGACACAGCGCAGCCATAACTGCTAAAATGCATTTCTTGTGATGCAGGGGATTTCTGTTTAGTTGGTAAATGTACCCCACAAACCCGTGACCAAATAAAATAATTTTTCTAACATGGAACCTTCACTTGACTTTTAAATGTACCCACTAATTGCTTGCTATAACACTTAGTTCCATTCCACCTAATTAGACAGAGCTTCGCCTTCTTCACTGGCACAAATTACTCTCCAACGTCCCCCTTTCTTAGTGATTACTACTGATCACTTTGTTCTTTGTTTTCAAAGTAAGCTATCACATTGGCACATCAATTACACTATCCACTACCCTTGCACAGCAACTGAGTACCTCACCATATTCATGCCGGGAATCAAGTTGCTATTTGTCTCAGTTTAGTGATACGTTGACATAACTCAGCATAGCCCAACTCTTTATTGAAATTCTCCCCGGTTCCGCCTGACTTTGCATTGGGGGATAAAGTAACGGAATTTGGGAGTGACACCGACTCCATGAGCATGAGTTGTGTTCATTGCAGGAACAGATGCTTCTGATCTGATCACAAGATCTTCCCACACTTCAGAGTGCCAAGTTTGTACACATCTGTAAATGTGCTCAGCTGATCCATAGCAACCCACTTTCCACTTTAGTTCTGAAACTACATTCACCTTTCCCAGAGTCATTCTTCACCTCGAGGCTTAGTAGTTCATGAGTGACTATTCCAGAGTTTGGCCCCCATGAACAATGTCAAGTTATTCCTGGGTCGAAAAGCCAGCACAATGTAACTGGGCACTTGATTTTTGAAGCTGCCTCACATATTTGGCATTATTGCAAACAAGCTTATAATATACATCCTTTCTACATTACCCACCCATGGTCCACCTTAATGTGTTGTAAGGAACTCATGGTGGTAACAGTAAAGGCAGACAAGTGATCATCTAAACGTAAATCTAGGATGGGAGCAAGCTTCGACCATCAAATAATAGTAAGGCAGTCCTAGTGGCGTCTTGTCAGATAAAAGGGCCTCTACTAAAAAAAAAAAGAAATATTGCCAATCCTTGTAACTAGAGTGTGGGATAGGGTTCACAAGAAAGAAAGAAGTGTTCACAAATGGTAAGTCAGGATGTGGTTGCCGGGGGTCTACCTTTGCCACGTTTTGAGAACAGGGCAAGGCTAGACTCCAGAGCACAGCACATGCTAAAGTTTTTCCCAACACGAGAATACAGTTCTGTTCTATGGTATCAGGAAACCCGGTGGTTAAGTCTGCTTTCTACAAAAAGTCTCTTGGCTCAGAGGACCTGATATGTTCAAAAATATTTTGATATGTTCAAAATCATAAACATTCTTCTACTCTGTATCGTATGGTATCCAAATACTGGCACATTTTAAGACTTGATAAAGATCTGTTACCTTATCTGACTGAAAAACCCAAATTCACATATACTAGAGCTGCTACAATTAAACAAAAACTCAGTCCCTCATTTTTGGATCTCAAAACACAGAATGAAAGTAATTGGCTTAAAAAGAATATTGGTTTCTATAAATGTGGTAATTGTAATCATTGTCAATTTGCTTATGACAACTGTCAAGCTTTCACAGATGTCAATGGGACTATGGTTAAAATCAAAGATTTTATTAATTGCAAAACATGCCATGTAGTCTATGCAATTATTTGTGTCTGTGGTAAGCTATACATAGGGAGCACCATTAGACAGCCGAGAATACGAATAAGAGAACATTTGGCGAGTTTGAGGAGTTTAGAACCAAAATCTCCACTGGCAATTCACTGGCAAAAAGAACATCAGATGAATAATAAAGAAGATATCAGATTTATTGGTTTGATGAAAGCTAAGAGGGGCAAACGAGGTGGTAACCTGGAACTGAAACTGAGACAAATGGAGAGTAAACTTATATGTTCCATGCGAAGTACGGAAATCGGACTTAATTGTGATCATGAGATGCACGTTTTTCTGTAGAAATTTGAATTTAATGAATGGGGTAACCAGATGAAGTAAATAGAATGAGATTTGTGAAGCCATCCAGTCAGTACTTTGAATCACCAATAACTTTTTATCATTATTTTTTTTAAATAGAGTGGACCGGGATTCATTGGCAATATGTGGGTCTAAACAAAATACAAGGAAGGTTCACAGGATTCTGCATATTCTTATTTGACAATTTATTAGACAGCATGTGAAAATATCATGGGTAGACTCACTTTTACTTTATTTTTATTTTTGGCAAATGGATAATGTTTCAGATAGCGCTTTTCGCTTTAAAGATTTAATACCCTATCCATCGAATGAACTTCAGTAAATATGGCACACACTTTCTATTTTAGCTTTCGAAGACTTTGCTTACCTAACAAAGCAGAATGTTTACATTTACATCATACATTATACATCATACGTTTACTTCATACGTCACGTGCAACAGCGTGTGACATCATCGCGCAACAACACGATTTTCCCGCGACTACTTGTCAGTAGGACGAACGATTCTGAAGGAAGCGGTTTACACGGGATATAACCCGCCATTGCAGTGACGGTACCTAAGGTAATGATGATCAGGGGTTTCCTGTTTTTTCGGGTAACACATATATAATTAGTGGATGTGTTAAAAGGTCCACAATAGAATATGAGACTCCACTTTTACCAATTTAACCTGAGGCCGCGATTAACATTCAGCACATGGAATTGGCTGACATTAATGAGCCATAGATAATCACATTTAATATAGTGTTATAAATTGTGTGAGGATTTTTTCATATGATAAAGAGAATTCTTTAATAACGGTCTAATCATGACTATATAGGTACTACATATAATTTTTGTTTAATATGACAGTAAGTAATTTTACCAATCATTATAAGGATAGTACCAACATATCCTATTATTTACACAGGTGTCAAGCTATTGGAAGCAGTGATTTTCGTTTTGGGCATTTCTAAGCCACAGAACATTTGCCTCCAAAGAGAAGAACGGACTTGTTCCTGAACATTCACAACATTTTGGTAGGCTATAAATCAATCTTCTTTGACATTTTCTTTAATGTCTATAGTAATCCCTTTCCCTTTAGGGGCTTAGCATTATTTTTGGTCTTTTTCCATAAAGGTTGTATATAATCTATACCTTAAGAACAAAAAGACTTAAAGAATTGATGATCAACAGTTATTTACTTATCTCATATTGGGAACAATGATTTAATCTTTCGACAACAAGACTTTTGACCATTTCAACAATTGGCTGGTAAACTCAAAATTATATTTATTGATATTACGATTGGGTGTATTTAAGAACGTTTTTTCAGAAAGCACACATAGAGGTAATGTTAATAGATAAACTGTATCACATGAGTATGTGATTCAGTGGCTTCACATTTTCTGGTACATTTCAAATTATATTATTGTGTGATCATATTATTACATAAGAAAATGAGACTTCAATAGTCTAAGGTATAAATGAATACTTTTCAAGGGTTTGTTACAACCATGATCACTTATCATATATGTATAATTTTTCTTCCCCTCCACTCCGAACCCACCTGTTTCATCTTGTCTCGATGGTGTGACTCAAATATGGTATGTTTTTTAACCTTTTCTTATGTCCATCCAACCTTCGATTTATATTTGATACATGTACTTATGAATAATTCATATATGCTCTTTATTTTTTGGAACCAATGTATTGAAAACAAAATATATATTTTTTTCTTTGCTTATTGGTATATTTCTGTATATTTTCATGAATTAATTACTATGAAAAACAGCCTTGAAAACGACCAGGGGTCGAAACACGTGTCGGCTGTACAGCATATTAAAAAGAATTTCTGGAACTTTTGGATTTTTTTCTCTTGAATGATTTTGGCAACATTGCCTTTTCCTTTGGACTTTGTATCATATAGGGTTTGAGCGTGGGACTTGATAACCCTCTGATTCTTTCAACATATCCAGTTTTATAATGTATCAGCTTTGTTAGTAAGTTCTATTTATCATCAAAGACATTTTGGAGAGGATCACCTTTGAGTATTTAGACTTGATCTTGTCTAAAATACAAATTGAAGAGTGAAGATGAATGAAATGGACTTACATTTTTTTACTTATTAGATAATTTGAGGTTTTGAAGTTAAGTCTAGGTCTAAACGTAAGGCTTGAAGAAACTTGATCAATGTTCAGCGAGATAGTAGTTGCATTAAAAATATAGGTCCATTATTTGTCAGTGTCGCTAAATGTTTAAAATATTTAAAAACTAGGGCTGCGTTGTCCAGATCTTTTGTTGTTACTGAATCGGCCAGTATAGCGGTTTGCTTACTACCTGAGTCGATTAAGGCCCTTAGCTGTCTCCCATTCAACCAAGCCTTTTCATATGTAAACTCGGTAGGAGTTTGGCATGAACAAATGCTAAAGGTTGCTAGTTCTTCCTGGGTTCTTCCCATTCTTCACCCTTCAAACAGCCTATTTCCATAGGTTCATCTTTTATATTCTTTGGACAGTGTCTAGCTAGATGTCCTGTTTCTTTACAGCAAATACAGATCAGAGGAGGTGGTCGGCTTCCTTTTAATTTCTCCTTTCTACTTTCATCCTTAGCCTTCGGATCGATTTTCCTGAGTTATACTCTCTCTCTCTTGATATTCCTTCCTTGATTTTATGTAACCCTGCTTGTTTATCTACTCCCTGAGGTTGAGTTCACTGGATGGGTTTATGATCCTTACGTTCTTCCCATCGATGAGCCAAATGGAAGTGTTTAGCTGCATCCGAGTGGTTTTGTGCAGTCTCAATGGCCGTGGCTAGAGTAGGTCGATTTAACTTAAGAACAGATTTTTGCAAGAAAGGTGGTAAGGAATTTGTAAATTGTTCTAAGGTAATAATCTATGTCTGTTCTTCTAAGGACTTGTTATTAATCCATAGGGCCACAGTGTTTTTAACACATTCATCTAGTTCTAACAGGGTTTCTCCCGGGTTCAACCTAATGGCCTGTAATTTCTTCCGATAAAAATTGCAGGTCTGCCCTACTCTTTTTAACAATCCTTTCTTGATGGATAGAAAGGTGGTTCCCTGTGCAAGGCTGATCAGTTGATAGAAAGTTTGGAGTTTGCCTTTCAACGAGGGGCACAAATAGCATCTTTGCAGGTTGTCTTCCCATCCCAGTTGTTCGGCCAGGCGTTCAAAGTTTAGAAAATAAAATCCTAAATCTTCGCTTTCAAGATAGGGTTGAAGTACGCCCTGTGGTATTAATGGTCTTGTTTGTAACTCAATTAAATTAGTTGCATTTTCTTGGCGTCTAAGTTGGGTCTGTATCTGCTGGGCCGCTAATTGGGCAATGACATTGGCTAAGTCGGCCATTTCTTCTAAGGGTGTAAGGGTTCCCTCTGTGGTGTCCAAAAGAAGCTACTCTCGATTCGTTCGGATAAGGTTTCAAAATCCTCTGAATCTTCGAATTCTGAGTCTGTCAAAGAAGTGGACTGGAGTAAATTAGTTTTTAACCCTGATGGTCCCGCAACAGATGAAGACTGGGTACCATGGAAAAGAAAGGGCTTGGAGGGAGGGGGATTCAGAGCACTGGGTCTGATAAAAGAAAACACAGTTCAAACTTTGAGGATTGTTCAGTCCCAAAGCTGTATATTGTAATGGGAGAGAGGAAGAATGTCCAGCACACTTAAAGAATAGATCCTGTTGGCTAATGTGGAACAAGTAATTGAGAGGACAACACTTCTTTCAGTGTGGCTATTCGGTTAGAATCTAGGAGGTCAACTATTTTATTTTCCCCTTCCGCTGGTACCACAACTATTAGCATGGGTTTCAATTTTTATCAGTTGAATCATACCCCACTACTGACACCATTTGTAAGGAACTCATGGTGGCAACAGTATGATATGATATGATGTGACATTTATAACGCGCCTATGCACAAGTGTTTAAAGGCACAACGAGGTAAGGGAAGGGGAACAGAGGGAAGACAGACAACGATCTTACTAGGCCCGGTGACATTGAGATTGGGCAAGTACAGGAGAGGGGGGGAAAGGGAAAGTGCGGGGGGAGGGGTAGGGGACAGTGCAGTACATAGGATCAACGGTAATAGATAAATAGAATAAATAAAAAAAATAGGTAAAAGTGTGGCCAGCTTGAGCAAGTGCAGACATCAGCTGTCAAGAGCTGGTGGGGACTGTAAGGATACAGAAAAAGCCCCCAAGTGCAGGAGTTGCCCAGGAAGCAGGGCAGGTATGCAGCTGGCAGGGGAGGTGACCTGGGCCCGAGATCAGAGGTTAGCCAGGTGACCAGCTCAGTTTCAGTCAGGAGTTCAGCAGGGAGGGGAGAAAGTGCAAGCAAAGAGGAAAGTCTTGAGGGGCTTCCGGAACCAGAGATGGTTCTCCTCAAGTTTCAGATAGGCAGGGAGGCTGTTCCAGAGGGAGGACCCAGCTGTAGAAAGAGATCTACCACCAACTAGTTGCTTGGAGAAGCGACTGACCCTGAGGGAGTTGGAGGCGGATGAGCGAAGAGCTCGAGAAGGAAGATATTAAGGAAGAGAGAGTTGAAGGTATTGAGGCCGCAGTCCTCAGAAGGCCTTGTGGACAATGCAGAGGGTTTTTAACTTAATCCTTGCAGCCACTGGGAGCCACTGCAGAGATTTCAGTCCTGGAGAGATACGATCCCAGGACTTGAGGCCAGGGACAAGTCTCGCAGTCCTGTTCTGGATGACTTGCCAAGGCAGAGAGTAGAAGCAGGCAGATTTAGAAAGAGGTTGTTGCAGTAGTCCAGCCTAGAGAGAACCCGAGCTCTGGAGACAGTGAGCTTCTGGGGGAAGGAGAGGAAAGGAAGAATATCTCTGAGGAGGTGCAGCTGGTAGTTGACTTCTTAGAGATGTCAGAGATGTGAGGGGAGAAGGAGAGGGTGGAGTCGAAGATGACCCCAAGGTTTTTAGCCTCACAGGTGGGAGTGGGCAGAGGGCCAAGAGAGGCCGGCCAGAGAGCGATAGGAAAGGAGTGAGTAGGTGTGCCGATGAGGAGAATCTCAGTCTACTGGAATTAAGGCAGAGATCATTGGCGGCACACCATTCCTGGACGACGGACAGTCAGAGATGAGAGAAGGAGAAGCGGTGGCGGAAGGGAGCTTGAAAATGAGCTGAGTGTCGTCTGCATAGCACTGACAGTTGGGGCAGGGAACGGCAATGCGGTGGGCAAGAAGTGCCAGGTATTGGTTGAACAGCCAGGGAGAGGGGTTAGACCCCTGGGGAACACCACAGGTAGAGATCGAGATAGAGGAGAGGAAGGACACAAGTTGGACCTGGGAGGGCCGATCGGAGATACCCAGGTTATCATGGAGACGGTTGAGCAGGATGGCATGGTTGACCGTGCCAAAGGCAGAAGGCAGACACAAGTGATCACAGTTCAAGGGTGTTTATGAAACTGTATAGGTAGGTTGGAAAAACACCTAAACTAAAACTAGGATGGGAGCAAGCTAGGCCCATCAAATAATAATAAGGCAGTCCTAGTGGTGTCATCAAATAAAAAGGCCTATAATAAAAATAAATATTGCCAATCTTTACAAGTAAATACAAAAAAGAGTGTGGGATAGGGTTGACAAGAAAGAAAGACGTATTTACAAATGATAGCCGAGGGTCTCCTTTCCCCATGTTCGGAGCACAGGGAAAGACGGGACTCCGGATCACAGCACATGCTCAAGCTTTCCCAGCACGAGACTACAATTCTGTTCTTAGGTATCAGGACCTCCAGTGGGTAAGTCTCTTTTCTACAAAAAGTATCTTGCCTCCTAGGACCTGATTTGTTCAAAATAATAAACAAAAAATCCTTTCCGTATGTACATTGGGTGATGATGTTTCACCCCTGTGTCCCCCTCTTCCGGTCTCTGATCCACAAAAGGTTCCTAGCGATATCAGGACCTTTGGTGGTTAAGTATCTTACTTCCGAGGGCCTGGTATGTTCAAAATAACAAACAAAAGTTCCTTTCTGATTGCACTTGGGGTGATAATTCTTCACCCCCTGGTCCCACTCTTCTGGGTTCAGACCCCTCTCGAATATCAGCCTCCCTCCGTCGGCTTCACTACAGCCTTTTCTAAAATAATTTTCACCTGTGGCAGTCACAAATTTCAATGTCTTTTTAAACAGTTCACAGTGGACATTCTGCTGTCGGGTTCACTCTTGCCAACCACACAGTTCTTTTCTCCTTTTCTTACTATGCAGGATTCATCTCCCTTAGCTTTCCAATTATGTGCTGGTCAAAGACTTTTGACTGTACAGGGGATTTTGCTAGACCCCTGTATGACTACTTTGACCTTTTCTTGCGACTCTCCATAGGCCTTCTGGTATCAGTAGTTTTAACAAAATGAGGAATCACCCAGAGTCTCTCGATGAGCACCCATGTGGTGCCGGACCCTTCTCCAGCTGGTTTTCCCCTAAGACGTTAACAGTTCTTTGAACTTCCCTTAACTTGCCTTTTGCAACTTTCGTTCAACACAGTTTGGTTTCTTATTATTTTTCCCCTTGACTCACCAACTGTGATGAACAGCTTGGCTTTCCATGTATCTGGAGTCAAGAACGGTACCACGGTAGCAAGCGTCTCTTTCTGTCCAGATTATCAGCATAGGCGTGCTCCGTTGACATCTGCTGCAACACACGTTGGCTATTGTTCGCAATCTTATGATTCCTTTCACAGAGGCTTTGTGGGTTTGGGTCCGAAAGGGCAAGGTCGCTTCTCCCCTTGTTACCCCTTTGGTTCTTGCCACCTTGCTCCTCTCCTCTTGAACTGCTGCCCTAGGATAGCTGTCTCATCGTACAGTCTGTCTTGCTCGTAGTGTGCTATCGTGTTCCACCTTTTATCCCTGTGGGGAAGGGAAAGGGGCTGTCAGGTGTGTGTGTGATTCTGGTCAATTGCCAGACTTTGCCTGACCCTTGTGTTAGGACATGTCAGGTAAACATCTCTGGTGTTAGTCCTTTGTCTTTCGTGGTGTGCGAAAGTGTTCGTGTCAAGAAAGGGGGGAGTAGGAAGTCTGAGTATCCTACGTGGCAGGATGCGGAAGAGGGGTTATGAGAAGGGGGATACCGCGTCTCACCCATCGGTGTCCCACTTCCACTCCCCGAGCACCCCCCATCCAGGTGATCTTCCCTTACTGTTCCACCGCCAGGAACTGGATCCAATAGCAATGGCCGTGTCCTGGCCACCTGGATGACGGATCTCAGGGGACTAGTAAGTTAGACACCTTCAGGTTTCTCACACTATTCATGTGCATTCATTGTATCACAGGCATCTCTCTTTCCCTGCTATATCACCCCCTACCAGTGTTTGCATTTGCACCCTCTTTACCATCCTCTTATGTTCTCCCTACTGCTTTTTCCTTTGCAGACTAAGGTCTGAAAAGCCTGCTCGGGGTCACAATACACAAACTTCCAGGCAAACCAGGCGCTCTGTGACTATTACAGTTTTTGATTTGGCACAGCACACCTTGTAACATAACATAACATAGCATAACATAACTGCCTGTGGACTATACTTAATGTGTGGTAAAGATTGGTCTATGGCTGATGTAAGGTCCTTGCACTGTGACATTCTTACGTCAGGTAACTCATCTGGCCCTACCCTGACATTATGCACAACCTCTTCAGCAGTCGTTACGTGGGGACATACACTATGCAAGGAGGTGCATGTTTTCGTTATGTACGGCTCCAGCCAGAGATCTTAAACATACTAATTCTAAGCATTGTACGTGGTATAACCATACAGCTCTCAGTGGTGGTGGTTCCCTTACATATGTTGCTATGCCGGTATAGACAGATGGCGAGAGATGGAGGTTCAAAACATATGATAGTATTGAGGTTTTTAAAGTGTGAAATGACTTGGAGGCAAAGCTTCCATATGAAGCTCAAAGATAGACGGTGCCTGGAGACTGGGCTTCTCCAAACTGTATTGTGATCCCTCCTGGACTGGACGTTGGGGCCATATTAAGAAGATCTCATAAGACTGCTCTAAGTCTTCCCGTGCCAGCAGTGTCTGTCCTGTAACCTTTTGTCAGCTTTAAAACTTAGATACACCTACGTAGGAAAACATGAAAGCAGCGCAGGCCAGAAAGTTAAAGATTCAAGAGAAACGACTCAAGGAGACCGAACTTGGCTCCAGCCCAGACTCTGAGCTGCAGTTAACATTTGTGATCAGCGCAGGACAATGCACGGATTATGGATTGTGATAGGGACACAGTTCACTGGAGCGATCGTCATTAGCAGGACCACATTCATTTATTTTCGTTCCTAAATCAGGAACAGGATACACAAAGTTTAATGGAAAAGCTATTCCGTCATGTTAAGAGGTGGAGCTGCCTGATCTGTAAACACAGCTTCTACTGTGTCCGTTTGCTGCCCTCATTAACTGGGCACGTTGGTTACAGGATATTCTCACCCACTGAAAATGATGCTTGGGAACCCCTGCATCAGGGCCCACATCATGAGTGGTACCGTACCGTAGGCACATGTTTTCGGAAGGCCTGCTTATGACATTTGCAACCCTTATGGCATCTGCCCAGCAGAAAGCACTCTCCACAGACGTCTCATAAATTCTTCCAAGAAATGGGTACTGATCTAGACCTATCTAGCTTGCTCCAACACCAAAGGCACTTTCCAGTATATTCTCTACTAAGATCTCATATCTTGTGAAAGTTTCTCTTTCAGAGGAAAGTTCAACCAAGGTATGTCCTTGCCAGGGGTGGACTGGCCTATAATGAACTCAGGAGATTTCCCGGTAGGCCTCTGCACCTTGGACCTATTTTATTTCTAAATGTTCACATAGGAAAAGGGATTGGCTTGCTGAAAATGTGTAATATGGGGCCACTTTGAAAATGATTTCCAGGGCCTATTTTGGTTTTCAGTCCGCCCCTGGCAGTCCATGCTTGATGCTGACCCTTTAAAGCTTCCACCGCTCTTCAGCTCTCTTGTGGTACCAAAGAAGATGTGGTTGCTCGTTTCCATTTCACCCTCTCTTGCTTGAACCTAATGAATATGATGTTGGCGAAGCAGTTGTCTGGGGTACAGGCATTATAGGAACAGAATTAGATAGCAGGACCAGCTCACCAAGCCTGACCACTTTTTCAGATATCCTACAGGGACTGTGACAACACTAACTCTGCCAAAACCACAAGACAGGGATCATGTATTGACTAGTTCCAACTGAGCTTCAACACAGTTATTCTGTATAAACATACCCTGTGCAATGCTTATGGTTTAAAAGGAGTTTCGCTCTTGCTGCACATTACTGCATACATATCCGGGCTGCTGAGGTCCTGTTGTCTTGAACCTATCTCCATGACTCTTTCCCAGGGGTATAATTGCCTGGGATACCATTTGACTGGATGTCCCAAGTGGTGCTGCATTGCATTCCATCGTTGGGGCTTTGGACGTTAGAGCGTGATCTGACTTTCTGGGCAAAAACAGGATAAGGGGAACAATTCAATGAAAACAGACATTGAATTTCAGGACATAATGAAACGCCTTTCAAGAAGAATGGATGGTGTGGGGCTTTGTAAGCACATTACAACAGTCTCAAAAGGGCCATTAATTATCATCATTTATTTCTTTCATCTGGAGTGTCTCCACCCACCATAACTCCTTAGTCATTCTCATTGGTTAGAAGATTGAGGAAATACATTATTCCCAGAGTAGAAAAAAGAAATTTGTGAAAAATGTCTAGCAGCTAATAAGACAATTGCATATTCTATTCTCATTACAAGATCTTTTTCCTGCATTTATGAACTATTTTTGATTCTGACACATCTTCTGGGATGTTGAGCAGGAATCTACTTGGTCTCATATTCTGAAATCTAGTCCTAGACATAGTCTTCCAATGAAGTCCTTTTGTGTTGGTTCTAGCCTTATTTTATGTACAAATGTGAATGTCTCTATCAGACCTGCCTCTCCCTTTCCTTTAAGTGAGTATATATATAGCTTCGTAAGCCTTTCCGCAGAGGTCATGTTGCTTGAATTTTGCACGATTCTGATCAGAAAACTGTTCACAAACTTTCTTTATATGTCTCTAGTGCCAAGGCCTGCAAATCTGCACACAGCAGAACAGCTAATGCTTCTATGCAATGCACAATATTCAACATTGCCTTCTGATGTGTTTAAGAGTGTCAAAAGTATTACTTTCTACTGGATATACTCTGCTTAAGTATCCCGAATAAGGGTGTATCGACTTCGGCTTCGAGTACAAATCGAGCTGAAGTTTAACTGAAAAAATGTATTCGCTCAATCCGAATAAGGTCCAATCAAAGTCATTTTCTTCTCTTCTCACCAATATCACAGTTCATGGCGAAAGAAATGGAGTGCAGAGAAAGAGATGATGTTGTATTTTAGCACTTGAATTTTATATAGTGTTATACTTTCTTGCCCAAAATAGCTATTTCCTCGACACATATCACAGTTTTGGTTCCAGGATATCCCTGGGGGGATGATAAATAAATCCACACAAGTCACTGTCTGTTGTGTCATTCAGTAGGTTTTATTCAACATGGGTCATCATGCCAATACAATCATGCTCTTCCCTCAATGTAAGCCTTCATAAGAGCTCAATCATTGCATTCGTATTGGTGATTAAGTCCTCACCACCAATACTTGTATAGTATAAAAGTTCCTCTCCCTTTAACAATTATTAGCTACAATAATTATCTGTGTAATATACAAGGCTGTATGCTTTTGCAGTATGCCCCAATTATTTTTCAGAATGTCATTTGCTAAGATGTTGCTTTACATTATGGGACTTAACGCCTACATTTCCAATAGAGTAATGAGAACAACTACATAATTTGTTACTGGACAGAGACCTACAGAATTGAATTGAACATGTCAGCTCTATGTTCTAAAGTCATAGGGATGTCTTTTTAACTGGCTTCTGTAAAGTAATGTACTAATGGCTTGTTGTTATTTCTGTTTTTACTTCAAATACCTGCTCTACAATAGTATGTCCACATGCTGTGCTCTTCCCAAGAGCAGCTATCAAGGGTTAGAATGGATGCTACAGATGATGCTAATGAACACCTCCAAGGTGAACCCCACCCAATGTGCCATATCTGCTGAAGTGGCAATGATCCTTCTAGCACTTCAAAACGACTGAGAGATTGCAAGTGCCACTGGAACTACAGGTTCAAATCTTAACACAGTATTTTGCAAGACCTGACCATTTGATGTTAAGTTCTAAACGGAGGCCCAATAGCTCTGCTCTAAGCCTAGCATTGCACTCAAACAGCTGGAGTCCACTGAGAGATTGCTGTTGGGATGTGAAGTGCTTACCTTGAAAAGGAAAACACTCATGAAGGAGTATTTCTGAGAAAGAACACATTTCTATTAACTGATGAAGTTACTGTACTCTCCCTTTCCTGTCTCTTACCCTACTAAAATAAACAGCACGTGCTCTATGTGCCTTGGAGGGGCATGACATATGGTTGGAGTACTGTAGGTGGGTATGTATGAATGTTCAAAAAGTTTCCCTGAGCAAAGAACAAAGGACCACAAAGAGCCAACGAAAAACATTTATAGATTGTTAAGGACCCAATTTGATTTTGTGCTAATCTTCCAAGGACCATGCTTCACAAAACATCATCATGTTCAAGAGTGGCATCTGCTTTGGTTTCATTTCCACTTTCTGAAATTTTCCTATGCCTTTGAGTGGAATCAGCCTCCCAGGAAATCTTTATTCCCCTCCAAATAAATGTTACTCTCAATTGACTGAAAAGGGATTCCCGTGAACCCAATCCAAAACAACTGATCTTGCAATCATCTCTTACTCTGAATACTGTTCCAACTTTAATAATATGTCCCTAACATTACCACGTTGCTGCATATTTGTTTTATTTAGCACCAAACTCTCAGCTGCCCCTGCATGTCCTGGTCCTCATAACAAAACACATCCTCATAACAAAACATATCTTTGAGGAGGCATTGCAAACTGCTCACTAGACAACACTGCAAGTAGGAGAAAAAGCAGGGGCTAAAATAATCTGCCCACAAACTCCATGATGCAGCAGAGGTGCAAGACGTGTGGGAGACTACAGCAATTGGTCAAGGAAGACTTCATATGCAGATCCTCCCTAAAATATACCTCTCATATAATATATTTTGTTTATTGTATTTCATGCCAGGAAATCTCTTCAATTCCCCTAAACGACACTCATTCACAGTTGTGAAGCAGGAAAATGTAAGAGGATTCTGTTTGTAGGGGAGATTATCAAAGAGGGCTGATTTGTTGGTTCAAAGCAGAAGTGAAAAAAACGGCTGGATTACTGAACAAATGCCAATTTGTTGCCTTCTCTGTCTTGTCACTGGGCATGATTATTCACAATGCTAAATGCAAACAACAATATCAATTTTCTGCATTGCGACCAAGCACTTTGAAGTCACTAAGCCTACCATTTTGAGTAGCTTTGGATTTGCACATGCAAAGTCCCTTCATATAACTGGACCCTGTGACTTTTTTGATTATGCATTCTTTTCTCAACACATACTTAATATGCACTTTGCTGCACCCTTAATCCCAAACGGTCTCTGTACCTCTCTTCTTTATTCTTCACTCGTATAACCTCTTACAAATTGCTACTCCACCGTCCCATAATTCTGGTTCCTCACTCGATCTTATCTTTTCAACTATTCCACTCTCATCTTCTGTGTCAGCACTACCACCCCAGAACCCTGATCATCATCTGCTTTGTTTTTCCTATCCCTTCCCCCTCTTCATCTTCTGGCTTCTATCACTGTTACTTTTGCTCATTTAATATTGCTTCTTTTAGGTTTTCTCTTAATTCAATTCTTCCTTCTTTTTAACTCTTTTCTTCTCTTTTGGCAGACTCAGCCTTGCTTCTTCTCTCTACTGTTTAACTAACATTCCTGATCTTCTTCATCCCTCTATTCTGTTCTTCCCTTCACATAAACCATTCCAACCCTGGCTCATCCCTCCGCTACGCGCGGCAAGCTAGGCTTTACGCTGTGCGGAGTAACGCTGGTTTAAAACCTGGGCAGCCTCTGGCTTAGCCCATATGTCATCTCTTCACAAATATTACGTTGCCATTCTCCTTTCTGCTGAGCAACTTTATTTCAATTCCCTTGCATCTCATCCTCGCTGCCCCTGTCTTCATATAAAGCGTGCCCTTTCGCCTTCCTCTCCTGCCTCCTCCATCTCTCTTTCTGCTCTTGACGTAGCAAACTCATTTTTCTCCAAGATCCTCTTCTTCGATCTTCTATTCTGTTCTATTGTTTTTTTTTTATATAGCACCAACACGCACGCAGGCCTCAAGATGCTCACATGACTTACAACAAGAAACACTAAAGGTGAAGCACAAAAATGTGGTTAGCTTTAAGATTTTAGTCACCTCCCTTTTAAAAAAACAGTTATTCATGCCTTTTTTAAACTGTGCAAATGAGGGAAGCTGCCTGAGTGTCTGCAGAAGTGCACTCCAAATATTGGGTGCCCAAAAGTTAAAGCTAGATCCGCCAAACCTTTTTAGCAGATAGCCTGGCTGCACCAGAAGATCCTCCTTGTTAGATATCAAGGTGCACCTGACTGGTGTTCTTCTAATCCCTGTACTGGGATAGTGTGGCACATCACCAGCCAGGCATTTATAGATCAAACTTGAGGCTTTTAAATTAATTCTATGTCGGATGGGGAGCCAGTGCAGCCATTGTCGGGCACGAGTAATGTGCATTACTGTTGTTTCTGAAATGTAGTAAACTAGGGTTTTTCTCCCCTCGCAGGACTCTCAAACTTAGGTGGCCTCTGTACCTAATACGCATTACTGTTGTTTCTGAAATGTGGTAAACTAGGGTTTTTCTCCCCTCGCAGGACTCTCAAACTTAGATGGCCTCTCCACTGTGTACCTAATACGCATTTACTGTTGTTTTTCTGAAATGTGGTAAACTTGAGCTTGCCGCTCACTTCCTGTCTGCGTGCTCTCATCTCGTCTGTCTTCCCCCCCACTCCCTCCTACTCCATGGTGCTCTCTATCTCGCCTATCTTCTCTAACTGCTTCTCTATTGACTACCCTGCTCTCCTCACTAAATCTGGTAGGAAAAAGTTTAAAAAGGACATCCTGGTCTCCAACCCAGGCCTCCCTATCGCTGACACCTACACTAGTGCCTCCTCTAAGGAAACTCTCACTGACATCCTCTTTTTTGTCCCTTCGCCTGACCTATGGTCCCTTCATATGGTCTCTGTGCTCTCTCCTTTCTCCTCTTCTCCCATTAATGGTGGCACCCGTTGGGATGTCCTCTTGGCCCCCTTCCACTCCTCTAAGGCCATCATTAATGTCTACGCTAATGGGACCATCTTGGTCCAAGGCCCTCAGGCCAACCTTCACCTCTTTGATAGGCACTTCCCACGCCTCATCAACTTCCTTTCCTCTCCTGCTGTCCCCCCTCCTCTGTCCTCGGCTACCTTGCCTCTACCCTCCCTCCCTGCCCCCTCTCGTGCTCCTTCTACACCTCCTTCTTCTTCACCTCCGCAGGGCGTACCTCTGATCTGTACCCCTCCCCGAAAGTCCTTCAAGGATGGCAACCTTCTCCACATTGCCACTCTTAACTCTCGCTCTGCCATCAAACATTCCTCTGATATCTGTCGCCTTCTTGAGGAACTGGACCTTGACGTCTTAGGTCTCACTGAGACATTGTTCATGGCCAGCTCTGTCACCAGCTTTGACACACTCCTACCTGACGGTTACAAGATCCTTGCCGTGCACAGGCCCAACCGTGCAGGGGGGGGTGTAGCCCTTATCTTCCCTGAGTGGATTCCTGCCACTGTCACTCCTACGCAGACCTACTCCTCTTTTGAATGTCTTGTCTGCCGACTCTCTCTCTCTCCTAGCCATTCCCTTACCGTGGCTACTATCCATCGGCCACCTGGTCAAATTTCCTCCTTCCTCTCTGAGTGGGCTGACCTCTCCTCCTCACTCCTGTCCTCAACCACTCAACTCCTCTTTCTTGGTGACTTCAACATCCACCTGGATGCCTCCTGTCCCCCCTCTGGACTCTTTCGTGACCTCTGCGACTCTCTCTCACTCTCTATTCTCCCATCTGGGCCTACTCATTCTGCAGGGCACACTCTTGATGCTCTGATCTCTTCTGACCTTCCCCTCTCCGTCCCTCTCTCCTCTCCTCTCTCCTGGAGTGATCACTTTCTCCTATCCTCCCACCTCACCCTCCCTACCCCACAGGCAAAGCCTCCCTCATCACTGCCACCCACCTTCTCGGTCATCCGACCCATGAAACGCGTGTCAGTTGAGGTTTTCGCTGCCGCCTTCTCGCCCCCCCTCCACCTTCGGCTGCCTCCCACCCTGACACAGCCCTCTCCATGCTCCACTCTGCTATATCTGATACTCCTGATATCCTTGCCCCCGTCATGAGAATCCGACTGAAGCCCAAAGCCAAATGCAACTCGGATCTCGTCACCCTAAAATGCAAGTGCAGGGTGGCAGAGAGGAAATGGCGTGCTTCATGTTCATCCTCTGACAAACTGCCCTGCCGCCTGCTCCAAAGGCAATACCGTCTCTCCGTTCTCACCAAGAAGAGAGCCCTTATCGAAGCCCGCATCTCTGCGGCATCTAACAACGCGGCCGAACTCTTTAAAATCTGCAAGGAGTTTGCTAACCCTGCAGTATTCTCTACCTCTCCTGTCCCCTCCCAGGCCCTCTTCACTGCACTGGCCTCTCACTTCATCTCTAAAACTCAGGACATCCTGTCCTCACTCTCCTCCTATCACCTCCCTCCCTCTCTTCCCTGCTCTTCCTCTGGCCCTTCTGCAGCCACCCCCCTCCCTCCTTCTCTGCCTTTCCCGTTTTCTCTGCTGACGAGGTTTCCAGACAAGTCCGATCTATGAAAGTCTCGTCTAAACAGGTTCACCCCTGTTCCTCCAGAACTATCAAGGACCACATCGGCTCCCTGGCACCTGCCCTGGCTGACTGGTGTGCCGCCAATGACCTCTGCCTTAATGCCAGTAAGACTGAGATTCTACTCATCGGC
The DNA here is from genome assembly GCF_040938575.1 of Ambystoma mexicanum. Classification (NCBI taxonomy): domain Eukaryota; kingdom Metazoa; phylum Chordata; class Amphibia; order Caudata; family Ambystomatidae; genus Ambystoma; species Ambystoma mexicanum. Next base: position 901,039,440 of record NC_090934.1, read on the forward strand.
ACACCCACTCCCTCCTTCCCTGCAGCTCTCTGGCCAGCCTCTCTTGGCCCTCTTCCTGCTCCTACCTGCAAGGCAAAAAACCTCGGGGTCATCTTCGACTCCACACTCTCCTTCTCTCCTCATACATCTGACGTCTCTAAGAAGTCACACTACCAGCTGCACCTCCTCAGAGGTATTCTTCCCTTCCTCTCCTTCCCCCAGAAGCTCACTGTCTCCCGAGCTCTGGTTCTCTCAAAGCTGGACTACTGTAACAGCCTGTACCTTAATCTGCCTGCATCCACTCTACGCCCTCTGCAACTCATCCAGAACAGGACTGCAAGACTTGTCCTTGGCCTCAGGCCCAGGGACCGTATCTCTCCAGGACTGAAATCTCTACACTGGCTCCCAGTGGCTGCGAGGATTAAGTTCAAAACCCTCTGCATTGTCCACAAGGCCTGCTGGGGCCTGGGGCCTGAATACCTTCAACTCTCTCTTCCTAAATATCTTCCTTCCCGAGCCCTTCGCTCATCCGTCTCCAACTCCCTCAGGGTCAGCCGCTTCTGGAAGCAACGAGCTGGGGGTAGATCTCTCTCTGCGGTAGGGGCCTCCCTCTGGAACAGCCTTCCTGCCTCCCTGAAACTTGAGAAGAACCATCTCCGGTTCCGGAAGGACCTCAAAACCTTCCTCTTTGCTTCTGCTTTCTCTCTCCCTCTCCCCTGCTAAATTCTTCACTGAAACTGCACTGAATCTGCAACTGGGCCACTCTCACCAACCTCAGTACTGGGCCCAGCCCCTCTCCAGTTGCACTGCCTCCCTGGCAACCCCTGCACTGCGGGACTGTCTCTGTATCCCTACAGCCCCCCCTCCCAGCACTTGTCTGCACTTACCTTGCACTTGCCACCAGCTGGCCCTATTTTATTTATTTTATTCTACTTACCTTGTACTGCACTTCCCCCCTCCCCTTCCCCTTGCACTTTTCCCTTCCTCTTACCCCTGCACTTGCGCGATCTAAATGACACCTGGCCTAGTAGGATCGTTGTCTGTCTTCCCCTTGTTCCCCCCTCCCTGCCTCGTCGCGCCTTGAAACACTTGTGTATAGGCGCGTTACAAATGCCATAGCATATCATATCATATCATACTCTGCGCTTCAGGCCACAAACAGCCCTAGCTGCCCCATTCTGAATAACTTGGAGTTATGTTACATTTGCTTGTGATGTTCCTACCAACGGGTTATTACAATAGTCCAACTTTGTATTAATTGTGGCTGTAGCAATTTGAGCTCTCATTTTTTCCAACATATATGGGCGTATGTGCCAGAGGAGCTGTGTCATAAGTACAGCTGGAGCTGAAATGGGAGACATGCTTTTTTTAATGTTAATTTTGGATCACAAAATAACCCCAATGTTTTTACACAATCAGAAACCTGAATCTAAGTACCCTCAATCACAAAGACCTCATATTGTGGGTCCAGTTTTTTTCAATTTGGCATCTGTGCCCAAGATCAGTATTTCTGTTTTTTTATCATTTAGGGCAAGGAATCTATCGCCATCCATGTTTTAATTGCACCAAAAACCTCACTTACTCAACCCAAATCCTTACCATATTATCCAGATAGTTCCAGGATTATCTGGGTGTCATCCGCATCATTTGCATATTTTACACCCAGACCATCAAGGAGATCAAACAAAGGTTTGGCATAGACATTATACAACAATAGTGACAGGCCATAGCCCTGCGGGACACCACTGCTGAGTTGAGATTGCTGTGATTGAGAGTTGTCTTTTGCAACTCTTGCTTTCCTTGGTCCAAGAATGGATTTAAACCATTTCGCATCTAGCCCTGAGCAGCAACCTACATTGATCAACCTGTCCAGCCAACAACCCGTGATTCACCATATCAAAGGCGGCGGACAGGTCGAGCAATAACAGCATTGCTAAGCCACCTGGATCTATGATGCCGGCTATACATGATTTTACATCCAGGAGCGCAGTCTCAGTCCTTTTTTTTTCACGGAAACCTGATTGTCCCTTGGCCAGAATTCCCTTCTATTTTGCTCTCTTCTCTACCACCCCCCCCATTACAACCTCTGTTTCTACTATGTCCTCCTTTCAATTTCTTTCTTAATCTGATATTACTTCTTGTCTTGCCTTTGCCCATCCCGCTGCTGCTCCTGGAGACCATCTCCTGTCCTCCTTGATTCCAATGGTCTACCCTCCTCTTGTGGGTTATCTCACCTCTCTCTTTAATCTTTCACTTTCTACTTCTGCCTTCCCCTCTTCCTTTAAGCATGCTTCCATGAGGGGGCGCTAGAGAGCCCAGCAAGATGGCCACGGGCCCGTAAGCTCCAGCACACTGAAATAGATCTGGCTAATATCCAGAGGTTTCCCCACTAACTGCATGCTTCCTAGTCGGTATCGTACAAGAGGACATCCGTCTGTCACCCTATACGAAAGGCGGAATTGAAACGCTGCCGGGAAGGTGAGATCTCAAAGGTGGCGCAGCAGCCCCGGGACCCTCCGGCTGAGGTGGGGGAGGAGGAGCCGGTGCAGAGCTCGGAGACCCAGTGCTCCCCGGATCGGAAGAAAGGCAGAGCAGCTGCAGAGTCGGGCTGACAGGGGTGAAAGTTGGTTACCGTGCAAGCCCCTGCTGACATCTGCCCAGCCAGGAGAAGTTGAGGCTATGCAGGGATCCGGATGTCGGTGCTGAGCACACCGAAAGTATCATCGGGGCTTTGCCTGAAGGAAGAGGCCAGCCACGGGGGTGTGCGGTTGGCGGCTGGTAATACCTGGACTACCTACGGCCTGCTCAGGTGGCCTCTGAGGGTCCTGGCACTGCAGGGGGCATGATAACTGCCCATGTAGTAGTGAAGCTAGGTGACCTGCTCCCTGGGATCGCCTGATGGCAGATATCACCTGCGGATAACAGACACGCCGTGGAGCGCACCTAGAGAAGGTGAGATCAAGAGGAACGGGGAGCTGCGGCGGCAGCTCCCGGTGGGCCTCTCATAACACTGGCCTTCATTGCCCGGGGGGAGTGACCTACTGGGCTCATAGGCTAGAACCAGAAGGTGGTGAAAGCAAGCCGCGTGAGCCCAGAGCGCCTGATCAGACTGTGCGAGCAGAAGATAGCAGACTAACACTGGTGGGGATCACAGCTTGCGCACTGGAGACATCTCTGATGCAGGTGAGCTGGAGGGGAGAGGAGGAGCGCATCCCAATTAAATTTGCGGCATCCAGCAATTGTGACAACGGGAGCTCCGGAGCAGAACTACAGTGATCCTAAGGCTGGTAACACGGTTCCTGTGAGAAGTGCCTACGCCTCTTCCATTGCCAAAACTCCTGAGAGGTGTGATTCCCCATTCCCCTGTTGGCCTGCGGTCACGCACCTCTGTTGGTGTAACTGATGTATATAAGGCCACCGGGTGGGGACCCTGGTTGCATAATGAGAAGAGCGGTGGAAAGGCACAACCAGCTACAAATGGGAAACAATATTCAATGCAAAGGCGTTTCCCAGACATTGTTGGTCTCCGCAGACATGTTCATGGGCGTTAAATACCACTGGGCATTTGCATACACGAGGTACAACCATAGCCCCTGATCTTTCCTGGGGTCAGATGTGAACGGAGAGTGCTGGGGCGAACCAAGCTGCTAGAAAAACTGGCGCAGCAGGCACAATATTAATAGACTAGGGGGGGACTCCTATCGCTGGCCAGCTAATACTGCCTTCACGATATGTGCCTAGATGCCACTCACAGAAGGAAAGAAGGAGGAGGGGAGGCCCAAGATCCCGAGAGAACTTAACCGACCATAGTCATTGAGGCTTGGGACGCCAAACATCTCTATACAGTTCATGGATAAAAGGTAACAGCAAATCCGGATCCGCTGCAGGAAAGAACCCACACACTGTCTGCGGGAACGGGTTGGGTTCTCAAGGAGACAACAGTCGAAGGTGGAACATTATCCTGCATACCATGCATCCTTTGGTTCACGCGAAGCCTTATCTGGGGCAGACCAAATCGAGTGATAGACCTTGGGTTTCAGCCGAGGGAGACACGTGGGGCGCATCAGAGGACAGTTGTAGTGCGGAGCAGCCCTCCAGAACACCGAGCCTGTCACGATCCTGTAAGCCTTTTAAGCACAATGCAAGCACGGTGAAGATGTCCAAGTCCGGCAAAGGGGGCAAACAGCAGTCCAAATTCACTTTGACACGCCATCTCAATCCAGAAATGACAGACCGTTGGATGGATCCCCAGAAACACAACCCCAAAACAGTATCTCAAGATCCGGCGGGGGCATTCGAGGACATAAAGGAGATGTTCAATCAATTGCAATCCAGCATACAATCTCAGGATGGGAAAATAGACGCGCTCACCTGCAAGGATGACCACATGCAGGTCCGATTGGACAAACACAGTGAGAGGCTGGATGAGGTGGAAAGGAGGGTGTCAACTGTGGAAGATGAGTCCAGCCTCTGTGTCCAGAGACATGATGCTTGTGAAGCGGGCGTTGAAGGAATTTGCTGACAAGCAGGATGATCTGGAGTCATGTTCCAGAAGGAACAACCTAAGGATAATCGGGGTACGGGAGTCGGTGGAGCAGAGGAATATGGAGACTCATGTGGAAGAGATGTTAAGAGAGGTGCACAGACCGGAGGAGTTCTCAGCGGTGTAGATAGTTGAAAGAGCGCAGCTGGTTCCGAGTGGGAAGAGACCAATACCGGGTGCACCACCACGCCCTATCATAGCTCGAATGCTAAATTATCGAGACAGAGACACTGCCCTTCGCAAAGCTTGTGAAAAAGGCACAGTGATTTATAAGGGAGACACTATAAAACTTTTTCCGGACTTTTCAGACAGAGTTCAAACCTCCAGGAGGACATTTACGGAAAACCAGAAACAACTAAGGGACAGAGGAATTCGTTATGCCATGCTGTTTCCTGCCAAACTCTGAATAGAGCACGAAGGCCGAGCAATCTTTTTCCAAACTCCACAGAAGCCAATGCCTTTCTGGAACTCCAGCCAAGAAATCCCTGGCAACGAGGGAACAATGGGTGATATCAAGACCAATGACACATATCCTTAATAGTGACACTTAAAGACTGGTGATAGTATAATTGAAGTGTTTGGTCAGGAGCCACAAGATCTTTGAGATGTGGTGGATGGCAAGGCTTCAGGCTGCCCCTATGCAAAAGCTTAAATGGTTTATTCATGTAAGGGGGTGGTGGTGGGAGCTGAGGTTATTAACAATTTGGGGTTGTTGCTGGGGAACGTGGAAGGGGGGATTGCAGAAAACTGACAGAATGGGGTTGTCGGAGGGGGTGGGTAGTGAGGGAGGAATCGGTACAAACATAAGTCTACTGGTGATATTCTTGGCGGGGGAGGGGGGGGTGTGAGGGTGGGCACGATACTGGCTTATTGGGGTTGTCGGTGGGGGAGGGGGAAGTGGGGGCACCTGGTACAAGTGAAACAATGAGCGTGGGCAGTAAGAAACGGTTTTCGTATGCTCAGGGAGATACCGGGTGGTCGGGGCCCCGGACAGATCTACTCTTGCAAACAGCATACTCTCAAACGACATTCCATGGCAACGCTTAGTTTTATCACCTGGAATGTTAGGTCCTGTTGTACATGCAACGCCACAAGGTGGGGATTGCCTTTCTACAGGAGACGCACTTAACTTCAGATATTGAGTCTAAATTTGGGAAGAGCTGGGGCTGTCACAGATACTTTTCCTCATACTTCTCATATGCAAGGGGTGTATGTACTCTCATACACAGTTCCGTGGGATTTTGCCAGACTAATGTCATCCAAGTCCAAGAGGGTAGGGCACTTGTGGTGCAAGGGATTATTCAAGGGAAGATCTACACTTTGTTCAATTACTACGGCCCAAACCAAAACACAATAGAGTCGTTGCATTGGATAGAAAAACAACTGGGGGGCATTCCCGAAGGGGAGATAATCTGGGCAGGGGACTGCAACGCGGTGATGGACCCAGTATGTGACTGGACTGGAGGGGAAGTAATCAAGATGCACGACAGTACACACATCACTCTACACCCTATAATTCAGCGTTGCAGTTGGATTTCTTTTTGGCATCACAGTCAATCCTATCGGACCATGCACCTGTGCTACTGACTATTAGCCTGGCCGGTCGTAAGAGGGAGAGACCTCCCTGGAGATTTAAGAGTGAAGGGTTGACAGATGCGGTTTTCAGAGAAGGGCTGACGACTGCCATATTTTGAGATGAACAAGGGGTCAGTGGAGTTGGTGGGGATATTGTGGGAACGGTTTACATGCGTGATTTGGGGGGAAACAATACCCAAAGAATCTGGGATTATAAAGCAAATTAGAAGGGAATTAGCCGACAAAGAAAATGACATTCGAGCAATGCAGGAAGCCTTCCCTGCCCCTTTGAGCAATGAACAAGTGGAAATATTGCAACAGCTTCAGGAATTCTGTGATCTGGCGCGCCAAGTTCACATGGGGTAGAGCAGCATCTTGCCAGTATGGGGAGGGACAGGCCTCAGGCAGAACGTTAGCTAGAGCTACCAAGATGAACATTCTCACAGATAGAATCCCAGTGATAGCTGATGAAAAAGGGGTGGATTGATTTGAAGATCAGGAGATAGAACACCAATTCTTTAAGTTCCATAAATAATTGTATTCTACCCAATCTTTGGCTTCTCAGGTAGAAATAGACTCATATCTAGATCAGGTAGGATTGTACTAGTGTACCAGGGAACAGAGGAAGTGGCTGAGCTGCCCACTGACATTGGAGGAGGTTTTAGGGGCAATCCGATCCTTACCATCTGGGAAATCCCTGGGACCCGACAGGTTCACAGCAGCATTTTGTAAGCATTATGCCGATAAATTTGCCCCCTACCTACTGCAGGTGTACCAGCAGAGTGTGGTAGTGGGACATTACCGGACGGTGAGGGAGGCGGCGGTGGTGTGCTGCTGAAACCAGATAAGAACGGTAATGACTGTTCATCCTATTGCCCAATTTCACTCATTAAACTTGACAATAACATTTTGGCCAGAATTCTGGCGACCCTTTCGTCAACTTTGGTTAGAGCAGAACAAGCGGGCTTCCTCCCAGGACGGTCTGTGAGGATATAATTATACTGAATGTACATAGTTCAATGTTGTCATAAGCACGTGAATATAACCATGACAACATCTTCGTGTATGGTTCCAGAATGTTGATGAGGCCATACACGAAGATGTTGCTGTAAAGGAAGTTGGCCTCCTGGGGGCTCCTCCATTAAAACTAAAGTATATATAATACCACGCGTAATGTGTTTTTCGAAGTATCTTGAAAACACAACAATTGGCGACGAGGAACTAGTGCGGAGGAGGGAGCCCCCGGGTGCAGCGAGAAGTATCTAGGAAAGGAGCCGCCATTCCAGGGACGCGGTTTTCCCTTTAAACAACTAATGAAGCACAGCAGTCAGAGCAAAAAAAAAAAATTGAGGTGAGCGGCATACCGAAAGATTTAGTGGAATTGAGTAACCGGAGCTTTGGGTTGACTATGGATGTAGCTCGCGACAGCAGCATCGGATGAATGCTCCGCGAGCGGTGAACCAACCGCTGTTATTATTAGAGAAAGGTACCTTTGTACGTGCCGTGCGTGCCGCCATTTTAGGCGTTGCTGGGCTACCTTAAGAATATGGTACGCGGCCTGCACAACTTATAGAAATCGCGTAGCATCAAAGATACGAAGAAAAAAAAAAGAGTAACGATTGAGTCAAGGGTCACAGAATATTGTGAAATCAGACGCGTATAAGGAAACGTGTGCTGATTTTATGGACATGGATTGACAGCATTTTAAGTGAAAGCAGCATTTCAATGGTACGCACAGATGAAAGAAAAAATATATTCATGAATGCAGAGCATTTTGAGGGAAAACACGCATATAAGCAGCATATTATGTGGGAATGAAGCGTTGCTAAGAAAACGGAAATAAAATACAAGAATAAGGAGAGAAGTGAATAAAGTGAATAATAAAGTATAAGAGGAGAGGTAAAGAAAACGGTACCAAGAACTTTCTCTACCATACAATTAGTCATGCAGAGCATAGCTGCCCCAGTGAAGTATTTGCCATTGCCAGGAAATCCGACATGCCCATGGGAACAATGGCAAGACAATTTCCAGGTGTACCTGAGGGCTATACGAGGCTCAAAGTTCAATGATGACCAAAAAGAGGCTACACTTCTAAATTGTATAGGGGCAGAGGCACTAAGAATTTTTAGGACTTTGCCTGAATTGGAACATGATGAGGAGAGCTGGGGTGAATCTGCGAGTGGAGCTAGAAAATATGACACAGCAATTAACAAACTTAATAAGCATTTTGGAAATAAAACTAACATAGTATTGGAAAGATACAGATTTTTTACAAGGAAAAAACATAAAGAAGAAACCATAGACTCCTATTTGGCTGCATTGAGGGGATTGATGGCCACGTGTGCTTTCACAGGAGTGGCAGATGAATATTTGAGAGATCAATTGGTTTGCACGTGGCAGATCCACGAATTCAACAACGATTGTGGCAGGTGAAGAATCCTACGCTAAAGAAAACAATTGAAATTGCAAGGTCAATTGAACTGGGTGAAAAATGTATGAAAGAGGTCCAAAACAAATTGGAGAATGCAGAAATCAAAACAGTTCAAGATATGGATGATGGACTGCATAGCGCTCAGGAAGAAGAATTGATTGCCATGGTTAAGAAGTTAGTCAGGTCAGACACTAATAGTGGACCTAGACAAGAAAGAGGAGGGACGTACAGACAAAGTAACAGATGTTTAAATTGTGGATGGTATAAACATGCCAATCCAGAAAGAGATTGTCCAGCTGTGTCAGCAGAATGTTACAGATGTGGACATTTAGGACATTTTGGAAAGATGTGTCGCAACAGTAGAGGAAGAGGCAGATTTAACAGCCGCTATGGGAGAAATCCTGGCCGATACAATAGAGGCAGAGGTGCGGCAATGACGAGTATAAGGGCATTGGAGGAAATAGGTGGTCCAAGCAGCTTGTTGGCAATCACGGATCGACTTGAAGACAGAGTTCAAATACTTGCTGTCGTACCAGGTGAAAAGGGGAGTGGGACCGTGGGTTCCCATGGAGATAAATGGCATAACTTTACAAGTTATGGTGGACACAGGATCTCCGTATACGATGGTTGATGTAGAGACATATGTGAACATATTGAACAAGAAGATGGAAGATCTACAGATGACAAAAATAAATGCAACAGGTTATGGTAAAACACCCATCAACATTATAGGTTTTGTTTGGGTACATCTAAACTTTGAAGGGAGAAAGACATACTGCAAATTGTATGTGGCTGAGAATGGGTTTTCGATAGTAGGATGGTGGGAGCAAGCATCCTTGAAGATCAGAATTCATCCTGGCGAAAATGTGCCCATTTTATGCATCACTGAGAACAGTTGTGACACTGCAGAAAATTTGGCAAAGGCTTTTCCCAAAGTATTCAATGAAAAGATTGGATTACTTAAAGGATTCGAACATCGTATTATACTCAGAAAAGGTGCAAAGCCGGTAGTACACAAAGGGCCTCATTACGACCCTGGCGGAAATCCAAAAACGATGGCGGAAATGCAATACCGCCATCGAATAGCGCTCGGTGCGATTATGACCCGTCACCGTAAAGTACGATGCCATTAGCGACACCGTAGTGAACGCCAACGCTAACTGCACCAAGCACGCGCGCGCGCGCCATGCCAAACCGTAAATACCACCATGGCGCAAGGGTACGCGAATTCCGACCCTAGCGGACATGTACCTAACGCCATCAAGCACGGCGGAAAGCACCATACCGCCATGGTGAGAAGTACGGCATCGCGAATCAACCGTAAACGGCCCCACTGAGTGCCTGTACACCGCTCCCTGCCCACAAAGTACAACTCCCCGTAGGTGCAATGAAGTCACAATGCAACCAGTGAAATGTACAAGTCACCCATGCATGCCAACGAACAAAAGAAACACAAGAGGGGCCAATGGGAGCTGCAGGGCACAGATGGCACGAATACAGAAGCCATCCCAATGGACATGACCACAGTCCCCCACCAAGAAACGCACGCAAACACAGGCACCTGTGACCAGCAATATTCCGAAAATCACATCATTCCACCAGTCCACCTGGCTGACCGGCATCTGTTACACAAAACCCAATCCCCCGCCCCTGAGCATGACAACATTCAAACTGTCATATTGGCAGCCCCCATCCCTGACCTCACTGGGCTTCGTAGGCAAACGCGCCCAGCACAGTACCACGCAACTAAACCCCGAAGCTGGAACCCAATGCAGATCTCCTCACAATACATCGCCCCCCAAATAGGCATATGCCACATCACTTGCAAAGAAAAACGCTACACGGGCCAAATCAGAAAAGAAATTTAATGCACATCAAAGTCACCAAGCCCATACAGCCATCAGGCCATGAACTCCAAAACACTGATCACCATTGTGGGCTGCATCCGCAAGAAATGACCAGCCACTACCTGTGTGTCGCCCTGTTCCCCCATGGTACACAGAGCCACATTCACGTACGAAAAGGCAACATGGAAGCGCACAGAACCGCAGGGCCGACCCAATGGGGAGGCACTAGTCCAGCTGAAAGGCCGAAATGTTGCTCCGAGCCACCAGTACTGCGTAAGGGCATGTGGGCCATTGGCGATCGTCCCATAAGATCGTAATGCTGCTCCACTGATTAACACGAAGCAGCAGGTGTCGGGAGTAAAAGCCATCTGCAGGAGTGGCATACAGATGGCAGTGGCAAAAGGGGAGGAGATACCTGTCAACCAAAAGAAAAGAACAAGAACAGAATGGCCATCAGAACTACATTCGAACAACTCACTTCAATGATCACACGAAATCCACAGCCATTTGCATGCTAGCCCACTCCAAAGGATCATCACCACCCCAAAACCACTTGCGACTCATAACCATCTATATCGAGGTGCAAACACACCATCACAAACGAGTGTACCTGTGCATGCGTCTGTCAAAACAGAATCCATCAGATGGGAATGTTAACGTGCATGGACAAAAGTGTCTGAGGGCGCCTCGAGACAGGGAGGGCTCAACAAGGCCAGATAGACGATGGTCCCACTATGGCAGCCCTGCATCACATAGCGTAGGGGAGGCGGATAGATCCCAAGAAGCCCTGTACATGGCAAACGCTGTATCAAATCACCTGCCCATGCATCCATTCATCATTCCCTCATCCCGGGATCAAAACGCCTGAATAATTACTCACATAACATTAGAAACATCCATTGAGTCTGTGCGTTATGCAGCCTGCTAAATCCACAGTGCCCCAGCCCGTAATTCCAGTGTTGTGAAGTAACATGTATTTGGGAACGGACGGCCTCATCGCCCACGTCGCTATTGCGCATCCCAAACTATTCATATCAATCATTGCTCCCTCGCCAAGGGCCCTGTCTCAAGGACATTGAACAATAGAACGTTACATTTGCAGTCAGACCTGTGGGCATCTCCTCGCCGCTAGCTGAAAACCGAAAGCGCCGCCCTTCGAATTCCTCATTTGCAACATCACGTCGAAAAGGCATCTGTGGCCGTTTGAAATCACTAATCATTCCATCGAGTGCGGCTGTGTGTGAAAATGGCAACTGCCTTCACCCACAAATGGGACGCCCCGCCCGTCGGTGCAACTCGGTACAGTGATGCATGAGGGCCCACCGTTACTCGAGTACTACGTTCCACTGACCCTTCACAAGTCTGTTCGCGACTGCACAGATAGTATGGGAAACAATGGGACCACAGCAGAATGAACATATCAACCAATCTTACACGCCCATCGGGTACAAATACATGATTGCAATAGCAAGATACCATTCCCCGAATTGCAGCGTTGTGCGCGGGACGTGCTCGGCCAAAGGGGAGAGCAGTTTGCACAGGTGGAATTAATCACCACAGGTGGAGGCCATACAGCCTGGAAACACATAAATTGCACAGCCAGTCTCCTCCCACAACCACACCGAAATGCTACCGGCAGGACTCGCGATGTTGGCCCTGGGGGACCTGACAGCACTGCAAGTGCTCCGACAAAAAGAGGAAGACGAACACCAACTACAACCAGCCGCACGGAGGAGACGCAGGAGGAGGAGGAGGGCAAGGCAGGGCCAGCAAGGCCCACCAGCACAGCCACTACCACCACGCAGGCAGCCCGCAATACCATGCCTCCGAGCACATCCGTTCAACCTCACTGATGAGCAGATCCACACCCTCTACCGTCTGGACCGGGACACCATAGCCGCCATTGTGGACATGACACAGGCTGACCTTGTCAGCATGATAGATAGCCCAACCGCCATCCCACCCCTACTGAAGATGGTGTCTGTACTACACTTCCTGGACACAGGCACCTACCAGCACACAGTCGGGCAGTTGCATGGCATTTCTCAGCCACTGTTCTCACGGACACTATTGCAAGTGCTCGATGCCCTCCTGCTGCACGCAGACGACTACATCTCTCTACCACGCTCGGAGCAGGAAATTACCAACACAAAAGTGCGATTCCATGCATACCGGGTTGCATTGGTGCCATCGACTGCACCCATGTTGAATTGGTCGTCCCACATGCCATGGAGGCCCAGTACCGCAACCGAAAACAATTTCATTCCCTGAATGTACAAATGGTGTGTGACTCCAACAGGATCATTACGCATTGTTGTGCCCGATTCCCTGGATCAACCCATGATTCCATGGTCTTGAGGAACTCTACCATACCACGCTACATGGAGCGACACGCAGGGAACAGATCCTGGCTACTCGGTGAGTCTCATTGCATGCATGATGATGTGGGGTATGTGATTTGGCAATGTACTGGCAGGAAGGGGGGGGGGTGTGCGTACGTATCAATGGCATTCCACATCCTACGTTTCTCGTCCACATACAGGTGATGCTGGATATCCACTGAAGAGATGGCTCCTCACACCAGTCCGGAACCCACGGGACCAGCATGAGGAGGACTACAACCATGCCCACTCACGTACCCGTGTAGTCATAGAACAGGCAATCGGCCTACTGAAGACTCGTTTCCGCTGCCTCAGCAGGTCTGGCGGGGCACTCCTGTACCGCCATGAGAAGGTTGCAAAGATGGTGATGGCATGTGTCATGCTCCACAACATGTGCGTACGTAGAAATGTGCCCATGCCCCCTGACGCTGAACTGCAAGCACCGGATGATGGTCATGATGAGGGTGGGGATGTGGCAGCACCTCAAGGAGTCTGCGAGGCACCGGAGGGCCGTGACATCCGTCAGCATCTCATTGATGTATGCTTCTAGCACTCACGCCTGGTGGCTGATACATGGACACGGGACTCGTGGCACTGCGTGTGTCTGGGACATGCACAATATGGACTGTACGCCTATGATGGCCTAGTACACAAAGATCAATGTCCACACATCTCATTGGTTTATCGTGCACTTTTAATGGCATATGTGATGTCATGTTGAACACCCTATCGACCCGCCACCCAAGTGAGCCCAACACACCCCCTCCACCCTCCTACCTCCCCCCCGTACACCAGTGTCCAAAGATGCTCATTGTCAGTGGGCTGTCGCTATTGCATGCCCCCTCTGCGGGTATCAGGGGCACCCCTGCCTGTGGAGCGCAGGTTCCTTCCAGATCTACGTTGGGGGCTGCCCTGGACGGAACTTGCAACGGATGATGTGTCTGCCTGCTCACGTCCATGCATGTCCCTAAGGGTTTGCGAGAGCTCAGTGAGCACACGGCGCACTGCGGCAAGTTCGGCACATACGTCTTTGGACGTCGCATGCAGTTCCCCCCTCAGGCTCTCGGTGCTTCTCTCAATTTGTGCCCTTAGCGTCTCTGTACCTCTCTTCATTTCTGCCCTAAGTGTCTCAGTTGATGTTTCTATGTCTGCCTTAGTGCCCCCACATTCATCGGCATGGTCCTTGAGGAGTGTGGCCAGTTGCTGCTGTTGTTCGATCAACTGGTCGAGGGACTGTTGCCTCTGCTGGGCCATGGCCATTTGCGGGGGTGTCACAGAGGGGCTGTTGTCCTCATGTTGCCTTGCCACAGGGCTTGTGGGGGATGGCCAGTCGTCGTCTTGTGGGTGCCCCTGCGTGGTATCCTCATGTTGTACGGGATGGGACAGACAGGGGGATTGGGACAGGTCATGGATGGATCTGACTTCGGCATCCCCGTTTTCTGTGTCGGAGCATGCTGCCATCAATGGGGTGTCACCTATGGTGCTGCTGCCACCAGAGGCATTGCCTTCTGTGGCATCCATTGGGGGGACCTGTGGTGGTGGTGTTGTGGGCATGCTGGCTGCTGGGGTGCCTGTTGATGTTCCCTCCTCTGTGCTGCCACCTGATTTGTGCTGCTGCCGTGTCTTGATGCGTGCAGCTGAGGTGGAGGGTCTCTGGCCGTTGGTCTTGGCCCTCTTTGCAGGTGTGCTGGTAGGGGTGTCCTGTAGCTCGTCGTTTGGATCGGACCCTGTGGTGGAGTAAAGGAGGGCGAGGGTTATTGATGGGTCTGTGGGAATTGGAATGGCATCGTATCACATGCTTTGGGGTGGTACCTGAGGGTGATTTGGGTCGGGGCCTTGGAGGTGCTTTGATTTGTGTGTGGAGTGAGGGTGCAGTTGTTTGGCAGCCTGCAGTTAGGGTGTGCCTGCTGCACGTGTAGTGCGTGTATTAGGGGTTTTTAATTATTTATGTATTTATTGTGGGTTTTAACGTGCGCTATCAGGCCGATGTGTGTGGACGTTCTCCTGGACATGTGTTTCTGTTGCACTATGTGGACGCATGGTACTTCACATGGATGGACATTGTGGTTTTGGCATTGTTTTATCTGGCCCACCTACCTGGATCTTCGGATGTCTGCACTCCTTTCTCCATCCCTCCGACTCCCTCTATGCTCTCCATTCCGATGGTGGAGGCACAGATTTGTTCCCAGGGGGTCAACTTGATGGGTGATTCAGGACCTTCCCCGGTGGCTGTGGCAATGTTGTGGTTGGCAGAGAGTATGCTGCGGACGCGTATCCGCAGGTCGTCCCATCGCTTGCGGCATTGCTGTGGGGTGCGGGGTGCGGTCCCCACCGCACTTACCCGCTGTGCCACCAGAGCCCATATGGCCTTCTTGTTTGCAAGTGCCGTCCTGGTCATTTGCGTGCAGAAGACGACGGCAGCATTCTCCTGGAGGGTCTCTGTTAGCACGGTGAGTTCCTCACGGGAGAAGTGGACCTGCCGCTTGCGGTCGCACGCTTTCTTCGCTACTTTTCCCATTTTTCTTGGTTTCGCTAGGGTGGTTGACGGGTTGGGGTGTGTTTCAGGGTAGTGATTTTAGTGGTTGTGTGGTTTTAGTGTTTTTATAGGTGTACGCCGGGATGTTTCCCGTTCCGGGCCCATGTTTTATCTTCCGTTTCCGTATATTTCCGGTCACCGTACTTTCCGGTAGGCGCACACTGCGGTGACCGCTGAGAGGGGTGGCGGTATTGCACCTAGGGCGCCGTACGGCGGCGGTGTGGGCCGTTTTGGGGTCATTTCCGCCATCGCGGACTTTGCACTTCCGCCGTGGCGTGGTGCTCGTGCCCGATGGGTCGGAATGGGCCGCACTTTGCTCCTTCGTGCAATGGCGGAAACGCTATTTACGCTGTGGCGCTCCGGTCAGTCGATTTCCGCCAGGGTCGTAATGAGGCCCAAAGTGAGGAACATACCCATTGGTACCAGAGAGGCATTGAAGATTGAATTAGAAAGGTTATGCATGCAAGACATCATCGAACCCATTGAAAGTTCGGAGTGGTTATCCCCGATTGTAATTGTAAAAAAAACAGATGGATCAATCAGGATGTGTGTGGATTTAAGAGACTTGAATGCCAATATTTGGATAGATGGACATCCTCTGCCGAACATTGGAGAAATGTTGACCACCATGAAGCCAGCAAAGTATTTTACGACGTTAGATTTATCGTCAGCATATCACCAAGTAGTGCTAGCAGAAGAGTCTAGACATTTAACATCTTTTGTAACACCATTGGGAGCTTTTAGATACAAAAGCATGCCTTTTGGGTTGGCCTCAGCAGCCGCTGTGTTCCAAAGGTTAATGCATAATTTATTTGAAGGTCTACAAGGAGTACACTATTTCCAAGATGATATCTTGATATCAGGGATGTCTCAAGAAGAACATGATGCAAAGTTATTAGGTGTGTTACAGGTACTACAACAGAAGGGGATGACACTCAAAATTGAGAAGTGCAAGATTAAGAGAAGTGAGGTAACATACCTGGGCCATCGAATAAATGCTGATGGATAATGCCAAAAGAATCATTGGTAGACACCATTCTTAACATTTCTGATCCTAAGAACAAGGACCAACTCAGGAGTTTCATGGGATTAACGGAATACTACTCAAAATTCATTGACCATTATTCTGATAGAACTGAGAGTATGAGAAGTTTAATGTGCAAAGGTGTAAAGTTTAATTGGTCTGAAGAATGCAAAAGAGAATTTGAGCAAATCAAAACATTGATCAATAAAGCACCAGCGTTAAAGATGTTTGATTCGAATGCAAAGACAAGAATATCAGTTGATGCAAGTAATATAGGTCTAGGAGGTGTACTAGAACAGGTACAAGCAGGTGAAATTGTTCTTATTGCTTTTGCCTCAAGAACATTAAGAGGTGCAGAAAGAAACTATTCGACAATAGAGAAGGAAGCTCTTGGTGTCAAGTGGATATTAGAACATTTCAAAGGTCTCATTTGGGGCATTCCAGTGGACGTTAGAACAGATCATAAACCGCTTGTTCATGTTCTGAACTCAAAAAAACCTCACATGACGTCTCCACGCATAAGAAGATGGACACTGATCATCATGCAATTTAATGTGACCATAAAATACACTCCAGGAAGAAACAATGTGGTAGCGGATTGTTTTTCTCATCTACCGTGTGAGAGTGTCGCGACCAATTGTGAGGGCAGAGAAGAATTAATAGAAGAACAAAACATGGATTGCGTCATAGCTCAGGTGCATCCTAGTTTCTCAAAAGAGGAATGGATTGAAGCCACAGAATGTGACCCGGAACAAGGAATGTTAAGACGAGCCATCGAAAATGGTTGGAAAGGTACTGATGACGATCTGAAATCCTGGGAAAGATTCAAAGATGAATTGTCAAGTGATAAGATATGTGTATATAGAGGAGAACGTATAATACCTCCGACAAACTTAAGGAAGAGGATTATGGACATTGCCCATGAAGGCCACGTGGGTAGAATGTTGACAAAGAGAAGAGTAAGAGAAGCCTATTGGTGGCCTAACATCTGGGGAGAAATGGAAACTCTAGTCAGAGATTGTACCGCATGTGCAGTAAGTGACAAGAGCAAATCAACACGTGTCACTCCATTGCAGCCAGTAAGTATTCCTGCTACGGTATGGACAAAACTAGCTATTGATATAGCTGGACCGTATGAAACATTGGGATCACAAAAAATGTACTTTATAGTTTTGGTAGATTACACATCCAAGTGGGTGGAATGTGGTGTTGTTGAGGACTCTGTGTCGGCTGTCAAAGTCATGAAGTTTTTGGAGGAAATCTTTAACAGAGAAGGAGAACCGCAAGAACTTGTGTCGGATAATGGAGCTCAATTCATGTCCATGGAAATTCAAAAGTTTTTGAAGGATAGAGCCATTAAACATAGCACTACGGCTTTGTACCATCCAATGGGGAACGGTTTGGTCGAGAGGATGAACCGTTTCATAAAGGGTATTATCCAATTAGCTGTTGTGAATGGTCTACCATGGAAAGAGACGCTCAAGGAAGCCCTCAACACATACAAGGTTACACCACATTCAGTGACTGAGGAAGCTCCATTTACATTGATGAGAGGAAGGATATCGGCGAATAGGCTTAAGCCTGCTTGGATGATGAATAAAAGAATCAAAGAGGTAAACCTGCAGGACATCGTCAACAAAGTAAAAAAGAAACAAGAAGAGTGTGAGAGTTATTATGACAAGCAAAAACATGCTAAGGAGAGTCAAATTGTTAAAGGCGATTGGGTGAGAGTGAGAGAACCAAAGCGTATAGCGAAAGGAGAGTCAAGATTTCGTCCTCCCCAAAGGGTGATAGAATGTTCAAAGAAATCGGTGATTTTAGAGGATGGCAAGAAATGGTCATGTGATGATATTGTTTTGGCAAAGGAGGAGGAGGTAATGAGAAATGAAAGAGAAAGAGACATTTATGGAGAGACAAATAAAGATAAGACATTCAAAGATATGTTTGATGGGTCAAGTGTGATGTACAAAGAAAGAACACAGGGAAAGGAAACACAGGAAAATCCACATGAGAAAAGAAATGACAATGGTCAGCCAATATCAAAACATAGGAAGAGAATGTGGAACCATAAACAAGACTATGTATATTATTGAGAACATGAGAACTGATGGCATAGTTCCAGAATTATGTTACACATCTTGGTAACATGAAGATCTCTTGTATCCTTTATTTGGTGGAAATTTAAAGTCATATAATATATATATTACATGAGCATAGCAGAAAATGTATGTAAAAAAAAAAAAAAAAATCTTCATATTTTAATTCATTTTAAATCGAATTTTATTTAGAAAGGGAGATGTGAGGATATAATTATACTGAATGTACATAGTTCAATGTTGTCATAAGCACGTGAATATAACCATGACAACATCTTCGTGTATGGTTCCAGAATGTTGATGAGGCCATACACGTAGATGTTGCTGTAAAGGAAGTTGGCCTCCTGGGGGCTCCTCCATTAAAACTAAAGTATATATAATACCACGCATAATGTGTTTTTCGAAGTATCTTGAAAACACAACACGGTCCACGTCATTTGGGTTGATAGCGGCAGTGCCACAGGTCGACCCCGCAATAGCCGCTTTGCTTGACGCCACTAATGCGTTCGATTCAGCTGAGTGGCCGTTCTTGGTTTCAGTGCTGCGCCGAATGGGCATGGGGGAGCAGTTCATCTCTTTGATGTCCTTGCTATATAATAATCTGATAGCCGGGGGTAAGGGTGAATGGGAAGGTAACATCGTCAATAGCACATGAGAGGGGGACACGTCAGGGGTGCCCACACTCTCCTCTACTGTTCACCCTGGCGATAGAACCGCTTGCGAAAAGAATAAGGGATTTGCACATTCACTGAGGAATTCAACTACACACCCATAGGGTGGTAATATCATTGTAAGCAGATGATATGGTGCTGTTTATGCGAGGCCCCAGCACTAATCTGGACCCGGTCATGCAAAAGGTCCAACGGTTTGGGGACCTATCGGGGCTAAAAGTGAACACTAGCAAGTCGGTCATATTTCCCCTAACAAATAAGGTGAGACAATTTCAGGACGCATGGGGGTTTCAATGGCACATGGTCCAGGTGCGTTACCTGGGGATAACCATAGCTAGAGACAGTGGGGTTGTGTATAGGGGTAATTATATGAGGGTCCTGGAACAAGCAAAGGTGGCGATGGCAAGGTGGAGGTCTCTCCCTCTCAATCTATCTATACGGCAGGATATCTGTGATTAAGCTGACACCTCCCTAGATTTCTGTATATCTTTCTGAGTGCTCCCATAGCAGCACCCAAAGGATACTTTCAAGAATTGAAATCTGCTGTAATACAATTCACATGAGCGGGTAAACAGGTGAGGGTCTCCTGGGATAAGCTAACAGCACCTATACGGGAGGGGGGCCTGGCACTACCAGAGTTCAAAACGTACTATAATGTGGCGCAGGCCGGGTTTCTCCTATATTGGTATGGAGTGCAGGGGGACCGTCGGCATGTGGAGGTAGGAAGAGCAATCGCAGCACCGGCACTGCTGAGAGCCGTAATTCTCACAGCACAGAGTAGGGCGCATAAGGTACTCAACTTGGTAGATCTGACATGCAGGGAATGGGCTCGCCTCGAACATAAAACCAAGGGGGAGGTTCTCTATTCACCCAGACTCCTGGCCACGCACATTCCTGAGGTTCCTCTTTCCAGCGAGATGGGGTTTGTGTCCTTGATGAAAAGACTCAGGGTGACGCACTTTGGGAGCTTTTTCCCAATGGGACATTTATAAAACTGGATCTGCTGAGGGGAAGAGGAAGCTATCTGCACTAGACATGTCCCTATACTACAGGCTCAGGGTAACCCTGCAGCGACTGTTTCCCACGTTCCCTGAGCAGCCCCTGGTCGCAGACACGCTGGATAAGCTGATTCAGGGGAGTCTCAGACGCTGGGTGCTATCTGGTCTGTATACCGTAACCCTCAACTCTAGGCCCGAGGCTAAGGCTTCTCCCTGGAAGGCGTGGGAGCTGACTCTGCGGAGGGAGGTCGCGGAGAAAGTATGGAGATACGGTTGTGAGATGATTAGAAAGGGGGCTATCAACAAGAGATTCAAACTGATACATTTCAAATATCTACACCAATACTATTACACACCAGCCCAACTGAAAGAATTCTTTCCAGAGTCCTCGGCCAAATGTAACAGATGTGATAATGTGTCAGCAGACTTTCTCCATGTAGCCTGGGGTTGTTTCGGCATTTAGAAATTTTGGGAACAAGTATTTGAAGTAATTAGTGGTATCACCGGCAGGAGGTAGAACCGAACCCGTTTGATGGCCTTACTGGGTAACACCAAACCGATACCCAGACACACTAGAAAATTGGTGGGACTACTCCTAATATTGGCTAAAAGGAGAGTGGCAATGATGTGGGGTGGAAAGGAGAGCCCAAGAATAACTCAATGGAACGCTGACATTCTACATGATAATGATTTGGAAAGCAGATGGGGCACTATGACTGGCAACCAATGCGGGGACAGGCAAATGTGGGACGAATATATGCAATTCCTAATCGGTCATTCAGATGACGGAGAGACCGAGCATCCCACATCCTGAGCCAGCACCAAGAAAGGGAAGGATTGTAGAATACTGGACATAGATGTACAATCTCTCCCAGGGGCCCGTCTGAATGTACCTAGCCGATATTTAGTGATCCCAGCATATTGTTCCTTACTGTAATGTCAAATCACAAATACACAAGACCCATATAATGTTGATTGCTGAGATGCCTTGGGATCTGCTCAAATGTAACCAGCCAAGGAACAAGGATCTGTGCATAATGCTATTCACTGTACTGTCAAACTGAAAATATGCAAGAGTCATACACTGTTAATTACTGATAAGTAACGGGGGGAGGGAGATGTGTTTTCTCGTTTGCACATGTTGCCGGTTGTTTTAAATGCCAAAAGAACATTTTAAATGTTTTCTTTTTTTAAAAGCATGATTCCATTCTTCCTGTCCTTAAAAAACCCTCACTTCACCCTCTCTTTCTTCTAACGTTCGTCCTATTTCTCTCCTTCCCTTCCTCTCTAAATTATTGGACCACATTGTTTACATTCAAGTTGTAACGCTCACCTGATTCCCGCAGAGGCGCCGGTCTTGACTGGGTGAATGCCGTATCTTCAAAGGTGATGTGTAACACACGGTTGGCTCTTTGGGCTGGACCTCTGTGCACTGTATGTCTGACTCGAAGAGTAAGATGTCTGCAGATAGAAAATATGGGATTAATGAACTGGGTTATTGGGTGCCTCTCCCCTCTTCCCTTTCTCTTCTCCTGTAGATCCCCAAAGGTTAACGCCCACACCTTAGGTAAGTCAACGCCGAGCTCTCCATCTGCCTCGGGGCAGGGTGCCGTAACCAGTTTCTTCACTGGAGAAGGGTGCAGCCCTCTTGACCTCAGAGGACTGCTGTCCATCGTTAACTGCACGAACCGTAAGTTCTGGACACTTCAAATGTCTTAAAAGTCTTTTGTAATGATATCTCTTGTTTTGCAGGGTTCCGGCGATGGCGGATGGCGGGCTGATGAGAGTTGAGGATCGAACCCGCGTGAGGAATAGAAGCGCCTGGAAGCACGTAAGTAAGCGCTTGTAGCCTGCTTCACGATGCGCACTAACTGTCCCTTTTATCTTGCAGGTACAAGTTCGGAGCTTTAGAGAAGCTGAAGGGTGCTGGAATACCCACTGGATTCGGCGTGGGAAGGAGTAATGGCACGTGAGTAATAAAGTTGCCCAATGTCTTTAAACGCACCTTCTTTTGTCTTTCAGATGCGGGATGCAGTGCCGAAGGCCTCCGGAGCGTGCAAAGAGCTGGTAAGCTTTTGTCTTTCAGATGCCGGAATGCAGTGCGAAGACCTCCGGAGCATGCGAAGAGTAGGTAAGCCTTTGTCTTGCAGATGCCGGAATACAGCGCGAGGCGTTGGTGACAGCCGACGGACCAGGTAAGAGATGCGCTGCCACTGAAGACCGTAGTGCTAACCTGTTCTTGCTTTGTCTTTACAGGTGTTGCTGAAGACTGGATTCCAGGATGGTAAGCCTTTGTTCCCTTAGGCCCAGGATCAGAAGCAAAAGACACGATGAGCGTTCTGCTGCAGAGAATGCAGAATAACGCAAAGCAAGATTCATCCATCGGGTGTGGTTTAAATAGCCTCCTGTAGTGCTTAGGTGTCTCCTTCCACAGCCACGCCTAGGTAAGAAAAGAGTTCCTGCTTTCCAGAAGAGTTCCAGTGTTCTGAACCTAGGGAGTGGCTCCTGCCCCACCCAACAGGAAAAGTAGTCCCAAACAGAAGAGGACCAGGGGTTCAACTGGCAGGTAAGTAAGCAGCATGGTCTGCTGCAGGTAAGTCCACCCAAGCATTATGAGCCTGGCGCTTCCAGCGCTGGGACTGGGCATCTTTATGAGCCTGGTGCCACTGGCGCCAGGACAGGGTCCAAAAGGTCCCAATTGGGACTGGCTGGCACTCGGAACCGGGGTTATGGGTCTGCTTCCAAGGGAGTCGGGCAAGTCCTGATCTTTTGGAAGCAGAGATCATGACAGCACCCCCCCTCAAGGCCCCTCCCAAACCGGGCTTCTCCGGGGGTTTGGGCTTGTTAGGAAATGTTCGATGAAATCTTTTGATTAGACGAGGCGCGTGGACATATTCTGCAGGTTCCCAGGATCTTTCTTGGGGACCGTAGCCTTTCCAGTCAATCAGGTAAAATAGTTTAGATTTGGAGATCTTGGAATCCAGGATGCTTTTGACTTCAAACTCGAGTTCTCCATCAACTAGAATAGGTTTTGGAGATGTAGTTAGTCGGGTTTGAGGTTGCACGGGTTTTAATAGAGAGACGTGGAAGACCGGATGTATCTTCATGTGAGGGGGCAAGTCCAACTTGACCGCTACTGGATTTACTATGGTAGTGATGGAATAGGGACCAAGGTATCTTGGGTTGAATGTGCGTGGTCCTTTTAGAGGTAGATATTTGGTGGATAACCAGACTTGATCTCCTACTTGATATTGGGGGGCTTCCTTCCGATGTTGGTCTGCTCCTTTCTTGTATTGTTCTTTAGCCCTTTGAAGGTGAGAAACGGCTTCCTTAAAGGCTTGGGTGATTGTAGAATGCAGGTGGTCTACTGCTGGTGTTCCAAGATCTTGGAGTGGATCCAACTCCGAGGTTCGAGGGTGACTACCATATAAAAGAAAAAACGGGGTCTTCCCAGTTCCCGAGTGGACAGAGTTATTGTAGGCATATTCGGCTATCCAAAGGATATCTTTCCAAGTTTTTTCAGTTTGTTGTAGCATGCAGCGCAAATACTGTTCCAGAGTTTGATTGGTCCTCTCGGTTTGTCCGTCGGTTTGAGGGTGGTGGCTGGTCGAAAGTCTCACATCAATTTGAGCCGACCGACAGCAACTTCGCCAAAAATGAGAAATAAATTGACTACCTCGATCCGAAATGAGAACTGAAGGAAAACCGTGCAGTCGGACGATGTTTTCGAGAAATTCTCGGGCCAGAGTTGCTGCTGTTGGTAAGCCTTTGAGTGGAATGAAATGCGCCATCTTGGAGAATAGGTCCACGATTACTAGGATCGTATTGTATCCGGAGCATGGAGGTAGATCGGTGATGAAGTCCATAGAAAGCGTATGCCAAGGGCGAGGTGGGATGTCAATAGGGCGTAAGAGGCCGGCTGGTTTTTCCTTTTGACTCTTGTTTTGGGCGCATACTCCACAGGACATTATAACGTCTCTGATATCTTTTTTCCAAGTCGGCCACCAGAAGTAGCGCTTGATCTTTTCCGAGGTCTTGGTCATACCGGGATGTCCTTCCTTAAAGAATCGTGATAACAAGAGATTACTTTTTTCTGTAAATCTGTGCTGGGCAGGTATAACCGTTCTTGAAAATATAATAGGTTGTCCTTCACCGTAAAGTCCTTTCCCTGCAGATGCCAATTCTGTATGTCTGCTGGAGTTACCAGTAGCCTGGCTTTATCCTTAACTTCCTCTATGGATTGTGTGGCGATTACACCTAGAATTCTTTGTTCGGGAATGATAGGTACAGGTTTAGGATTGATCAAATGTTCTTCCACTCCCATCCGAGAAAGGGCATCAGCTTTACCGTTTTTTGTACCAGGTCGATAGGTAATTATGAAGTCAAACTCGGCAAAGAATAGTGCCCAACGGAGTTGCCTAGAGGATTGAGCTTTTGCGGTTTTCAAATATTGCAGGTTTCGGTGATCTGTAATCACAGTAACGGTGTGTCGGGCTGAGAAGATAATGCCGCCAAGCCTTAAAGGCGGACTTGATAGCTAGAAGTTCCTTATCAGTAATAGTGTAATTGATTTCAGGAGGCGAGAATTTGCGGGACCAAAATGCCACGGGATGCAACTGATTGGTTACTGGGTCCTTTTGTGATAGAACTGCCCCCATGGCAAGGCTCGAAGCATCAGTTTCAACGATGTAGGGGGGTTCTGGGCGAGGATGTTTTAAGATCGGTGCAGAGATAAATCTAATCTTCAAATTCTGGAAAGCTTGTTCCGCCTCTGTAGACCATTCAAAACGTTTGTTTTTCTTTAACAAGGCGGTGATGGGCTGGACTATTCGAGAGAATTCGGGGATAAACCTGCGGTAAAAGTAAGCGAAGCCTAACATGCTTTGAACACCTTTTACGGAGGATGGCGATGGCCATTTGAGAATTGCATCGACCTTCTTTGAATCCATACGCACTCCGCTAGGTGATAATATGAATCCCAAGAATTCAACTTCAGTCACGTTGAAAACACATTTTTCCAACTTAGCGAAAAGTTTTTGTTGACGCAATCTCTCGAGGACCATTTTCACGTGTTTCCGATGTTCAGTTTCCGATGAAGAATAAACGAGGATGTCGTCAATGTAAACAACAACACACACATTTATGAGCTCTCTGAGGTCATCGTTCATAAAATATTGAAAGGCGGCCGGGGCATTGCAAAGTCCGAAGGGCATGACCTGATATTCAAATAGCCCATACTTGGTGCGGAAGGCTGTCTTCCATTCATCACCCTCTTTTACTCGTACCAAGTGGTAGGCTCCTCTAAGATCCAGCTTTGTATATATGCATGCTTTTCTGACTTGGTCCAGGAGTTCAGGGATCAAAGGTAATGGATATCTATTCTTAACGGTGATCTGGTTCAGGGCGCGATAATCTATACAAGTTCTAAGGTCCCCTTCCTTTTTTGGAACGAAGAACAAAGATGAGGAAGCAGGGGACTTGGAAGGACGAATAAACCCATTCGCTAGGTATTGATCCAGGTTTTGTCGGAGGTGAAGATTCTCAGGCTCGGTGAAGGCATAAATTCTACTACAAGGAGGAGTAGATCCAGGTATCAGGTCTATCTGGCAGTCATAAGACCTATGAGGAGGTAGAGAGTTAGCCTGATCCTTCCGGAAAACATCTTGGAATTCTAGGTATTCAGGAGGTAACTGGGGAGCCTCCGAGGAACTTGCTGCCAGTGCAACACCAGGTCGAGGGTGACAAGTAGAGACACATTCTGGAAACTGAACCGTTCTTGCTCGCCAATCGATCTGAGGATTGTGCTTCTCTAACCAAGGAATTCCTAGAATAATCTGGAACTGAGGGGCCTTGATCACATCGAACACGATCTTCTCATGGTGTCCATCTTGACTTACTAGCGTCACTTCTTGGGTGGTATGCGTTACTGGTCCGGAGGCTATCTCCGTACCATCCACCGTAGTAATGACGTCCTTTACAGCCTTTGGACAAAGAGTCAGATTCATCCTCAAAACCATTTCATGATCCACATAATTGCCGATGGCACCGCTGTCGATGTAAGCTTCAATCGCATGTAATCGATCCGGATGTTCAGGGCTAATGAGGACCATAGGTATCACGAAATGTGAGGTCACGGAACTGGTTTTAACGCTCGGCAAGAGGACCTCTATTCTTGTCGGGCGAGGTCGTTTCCCTGCTCAGAGTTTGTGACCCTGGTAACTGCAGCTCCTACTGCCTTCTTGGCTGGTTTCACCGGACAGTCTCAAAGAAAGTGCCCCGAGTTTCCGCAATAGAGGCATAATTGCAGCTGTTTTCTCCTTTCCCGCTCCTTTTGTGTTAGTGGTCCTTTCAGGCCCCCTATTTGCATGGGCTCCCCGGAGTCTACTCCTTTGGTAGGAGTTGGTGGTTTGGAAAATACTCGAGCATCAAACTTGGAACGATCGGCCTTCCTGTTCTGCAGTCTGTGGTCAATTTGAACGACTAAGTCAATATAGTCCAAACAGAATTGCGGGGGATTCACTACTTGGGCTAACACATCTTTGAGCTCTCCACGTAGACCTCTATAAAACAGCGTAATCCTTTTGTCCTCAGGCCATCGAGTTTCCACTATCAGTCGGTTGAAAGCCGCAATATAAGCCAAAAGGTCTTGATTACCCTGTCGCAATGAAAGGAGCTCATTGTCCAAGGCCTGCCCCTGTGAATGTCTTGCAAACAGTTTTTCCATACTGAGCTGAAAAGCTTGAAAATCATGGAGAACCGGATCATCTTGATTAACTAGAGGGATCGACCAGTCTGCCGCATTGCCACTAAGGTACGAAAGCACGAAAGCTACCTTAGCTTGATCAGTTGGAAAGGCTGCTGGCCGGCATAAGAAGTGCAACCGGCACTGATTAATAAATACTGGAAACCTCTTTGGGTCACCAGAAAATCGTTCGGGCGGAGCCAGAGGTACATTCCCAGGTAGGTTGATCTGCACTGGGTTCGTAGAGGATGATGAAGGAAGATTTGCCCCTGATGCGGGTAACGGAGTTTGTCCGGCTTGTGACTGTAGCAATTGTCTAGCGAGATCGTCTGTTCGCTCCTTGGAAATAATCAGTTCCCTTCTTAGAGCATTCGTTTCCTGACAGGCTGCATGCACTTCTGCTCTTAGTTCCCCAAGTAACTGGGCTAGCTGGTCGGTATCCGAGGTTTCCATAGCGCCTGGGAGTTTTGCGCTTGGCTTTGCGTTCTGTAACGCTCACCTGATTCCCGCAGAGGCGCCGGTCTTGACTGGGTGAATGCCGTTTCTTCAAAGGTGATGTGTAACACACGGTTGGCTCTTTGGGCTGGACCTCTGTGCACTGTATGTCTGACTCGAAGAGTAAGATGTCTGCAGATAGAAAATATGGGATTAATGAACTGGGGTTATTGGGTGCCTCTCCCCTCTTCCCTTTCTCTTCTCCTGTAGATCCCCAAAGGTTAACGCCCTCACCTTAGGTAAGTCAACGCCGAGCTCTCCATCTGCCTCGGGGCAGGGTGCCGTAACCAGTTTCTTCACTGGAGAAGGGTGCAGCCCTCTTGACCTCAGGGGACTGCTGTCCGTCGTTAACTGCACGAACGGTAAGTTCTGGGCACTTCAAATGTCTTAAAAGTCTTTTGTAATGATATCTCTTGTTTTGCAGGGTTCCGGCGATGGCGGATGGCGGGCTGATGAGAGTTGAGGATCGAACCCGCGTGAGGAATAGAAGCGCCTGGAAGCACGTAAGTAAGCGCTTGTAGCCTGCTTCACGATGCGCACTAACTGTCCCTTTTATCTTGCAGGTACAAGTTCGGAGCTTTAGAGAAGCTGAAGGGTGCTGGAATACCCACTGGATTCGGCGTGGGAAGGAGTAATGGCACGTGAGTAATAAAGTTGCCCAATGTCTTTAAACGCACCTTCTTTTGTCTTTCAGATGCGGGATGCAGTGCCGAAGGCCTCCGGAGCGTGCGAAGAGCTGGTAAGCTTTTGTCTTTCAGATGCCGGAATGCAGTGCGAAGACCTCCGGAGCATGCGAAGAGTAGGTAAGCCTTTGTCTTTCAGATGCCGGAATGCAGCGCGAGGCGTTGGTGACAGCCGACGGACCAGGTAAGAGATGCGCTGCCACTGAAGACCGTAGTGCTAACCTGTTCTTGCTTTGTCTTTACAGGTGCTGCTGAAGACTGGATTCCAGGATGGTAAGCCTTTGTTCCCTTAGGCCCAGGATCAGAAGCAGAAGACACGATGAGCGTTCTGCTGCAGAGAATGCAGAATAACGCAAAGCAAGATTCATCCATCGGGTGTGGTTTAAATAGCCTCCCGTAGTGCTTAGGTGTCTCCTTCCACAGCCACGCCTAGGTAAGAAAAGAGTTCCTGCTTTCCAGAAGTGTTCCAGTGTTCTGAACCTAGGGAGTGGCTCCTGCCCCACCCAACAGGAAAAGTAGTCCCAAACAGAAGAGGATCAGGGGTTCAACTGGCAGGTAAGTAAGCAGCATGGTCTGCTGCAGGTAAGTCCACCCAAGCATTATGAGCCCGGCGCTTCCAGCATTGGGACTGGGCATCTTTATGAGCCTGGTGCCACTGGCGCCAGGACAGGGTCCAAAAGGTCCCAATTGGGACTGGCTGGCACTCGGAACCGGGGTTATGGGTCTGCTTCCAAAGGAGTCGGGCAAGTCCTGATCTTTTGGAAGCAGAGATCATGACACAAGTTTCTTCATTTATCAGTCAGCACTCATTTCTCCCTTCCCTTCAATCTGGTTTGAGGTCTTTCCACTCTACTGATACAGCACTTCTGGCAGTAAGTGACTCTCTCCTTTCTGCTTGCTACCCAAAACTATCCTACCTTGTAGCTCTTTTACACTTGTCAGCTGCTTTCGACACGGGGGACCACTCAATTCTACTCTCCTCTCTTTCCCTGTGCTGGTTTCCAGAATTCTGTTCTAGACTGGCTTCAATCTTACCTTATTGGCTGTACCTTTTGTTTTTTGGGCAAGCCATTCCTGCCTGGATCTTCCCCTTTCTCACGGGGTGCCCCAAGGTTCTGTGTGTGGTCCACTCCTTTCCTCCACGTATACCTCTCCCCCTGGGGTTGTTACCTCTGCACATGTATTATCCTACTATCTTTACGCTGATCACCCTCAAACCTTTCTCTCCTTTTCCTCTTTTTCCGACTCTATTCACTAATCCCTTTTGGCCTGTTTCCTCTCCATCCAATCTTGGATGTCTTCACATTTGTTACATCTTAACCCCTCTAAAACTGGGGTCCTTTTCTTCCCTGCCTCTACTCTTCCTTCCCATCCTGACCCCTCTATTTCCTCCCTCCTTCCTCCCCCTCTTGCCACCTATGCCCACAACCTTGGTGTTTACTTTGACTCCTCACTTTCCTTTTGCTCCAACATTTCTTCTGTGTTGCGCCCTTGTTGCTTCCAACCTTTTATCATCCGAAAGACTGGTCGGTCCCTTACTTTCCATGCTACTAAACTTCTCATCACTTCCCTTTTCTCATATTCTCTATTGCTCCAGCCTGCTTCTTGGCCTTCCTGCTTATCACCTTTCTCTACATTGCTCCATCTACTCCTCTTCCAGTCATATCCTTTGCTCGCTCTCTCCCACAAGATTCTATCTCTACTGTCCTGCAACACCTCCACTGGCTTCCTTTGATGCAAGTCTTTTTAACTTATGTCTTGTCTTCAAATGCCTTCATTGCTCATCTCCTTCATACCTTTCCTCACTTGTTTCCTTCTACTCTCCTTCATGTACTCTTCGTTAGGAGTCTCTCTTTCTTCTTCTTGTCCCTCCCTCTCCTGTACCGCCATTAACTTTTCGGCTCCTTCTTTTTCCTAGCCCTAAAGCACTGTAATACTCTCCCTCTGTTTGTACGGTCTTTACCTATTCTTCCTCTCTCTAAATCTAGACTTAAAGATAACCTAATTTCCCTGTGATCTGTTTGAATGATTCCCATCTTGTGCACTACTTGTGTAAAGCGCCTAGGCATTCAGCGCTATATAAATGAAATGAAAATACAAAATACAAATACAAGCCTGATTTTGCATCTTCACTAAATCACACCTCATGTTCCCAATTGTCTGTAGGATACTCATTCTAAAACAGATTCTTATATCATGGGAAAAATCTGCACCTTAGAACAAGATGTTGCTGTTTGTGATGTGAAATAATCTCACTAGCGAAACATAACACAAGACAACTGAGGCCAGTGGTCGAAGAAAACGAAAATAAGCAGTGGAACTATGTTCCCTGCTGGCCTGCCCCCTCTCCCCACAAACCCCAACGCCATACTCCCTTCCACGTTCACTCCCCCAAACACCTGCTATTTTTAAGTTTCAACTTCTTCCTACACTTAATTTAAAACCAAACCATTCCGGAATGGTTTCTTTTTTTAAAAAAAAAAGGTATAGGCACAGTAAAACCTTTGTTTTTAAGTTTAAAGTAGAAGAGCTCCACTCCCAACCACTCTCGCCTACTTCGACCACAGACCGAGGCATAATTAACAGATACCGCACACTGACCTCTCACATTATTAATCCCTGAGTGTCCTAACTAGATGTGTGCATCTTTCTGTTTACATTTCCCACAGCAATCGTGATGGCAGTGATATCAAGGATGACCTACAGAACGAGATAGCCCTTCATAAAAGCAGTATCCAGTGACTCTTCTTCTGGAAAGATACTGCAGCTGCGGATTAATCCCCCAGTGTACACACAGAGGCTGATTAATGGAATGAAAGTGCGCCGAAAATGGCAGCGCAAGCGTGCGAATCGCAGCGCAAGCACGAAAATCGCAGCACAAGCGTTCCAAAGCCGCGCACATCGATTCATGGAAGTCAGTGCGCGTGTAAATCCTGGAATGTGCGCTAAAATCGTGGGTGGCGCACGCGGGCGCACACGTCATCAAACGGCGTGTGCTACGTGCACAGCGAAAGCGCACATAGTGCAGTGCACACAACAAAAGTGGGCAGAACATGGGGCGTAACACGCAAAATGGGGAACAACGCGTGAAAATGTGGGCGCTACGGGGGAAGTACAGGAGGTAAATGCTTGCAACGCCCCCGCCTACAACACGTATTCATGGAATCGAACAGGGGAAACACGTGTGCCAAAAAAGACACGCTAATCCGGAAACACGTACACCAGCAGGAAGCAGGCGTATGTGGCCCTGCGCAGCATAAAAGTGCGCACAAGCTACAAACAAGCTCAGCCGCTACGATGAATATACCGTTCCTCGCAGCAGTGGTCGTGGGACACCGCAGGAGGAGGAGGATAACCAGGCCCTGAATTATTACACCCAGGACCAGCCTTTTTGGGATGCCTGATGACCAGGTGTATGGGAGGTACAGGTTTCTACCACACATAATACTCGACCTGGTGAGTGAGTGGGAGGATGACCTCACATCACCCACCCTGTGCTCCCAAGCACTGAGCCCCTTGGAAAAGGTGCTCAATGTACTGCACTCCTTGGCCACTGGTTCATTTCAGCGGACAAGTGCCATAGTGGGGGGGTGTCACAGGCCACGCAGTCACTCTGCCTACACCAGGTTTTGGGCATCATGACTGCACGCTCCTCAGTCCGCAGGCACATATACATGCCCAGAACACCTGCAGAAAGGAAGGCTGTCGTACAGGATTTTAAGGGGTGGCACACTTCCCCAAAGTGCTAGTTGCCATTGATTGCACCCATGTGGCTCTACGTCCTCCCAGGGCAACTGAGCACATCTATAGAAACCGCAAGCACTGGCATTCCATCAACGTGCAGATAGTATGTGATGCCAAAGGAATCATCACCTCAGTATATGCCAACTATCCAGGGTCCACCCATGATAGTTTCATTTTCAGAATGTCACCCCTAAACCAGGACCTAGAAGCTGGACGACATGGCGATACATGGCTGCTTGGTGAGTATAAATGCCTCTGCACATGCATGTGACAACCCCACTAATGATACCCATCATCACCTCCCCAGGGGACAGTGCCTACCCTCTGACCACCCACATGATGACACCAATTCGGAACCC
Source organism: Ambystoma mexicanum (assembly GCF_040938575.1). Taxonomy (NCBI): domain Eukaryota; kingdom Metazoa; phylum Chordata; class Amphibia; order Caudata; family Ambystomatidae; genus Ambystoma; species Ambystoma mexicanum. Next base: position 901,071,544 of record NC_090934.1, read on the forward strand.
CACCACACCACCTGAGGTAAGATACAACACAGCCCATATTGCAACCCGGAGCATAGTGGAGCGCACATTCGGAGTGCTCAAGTCACGCTTTCGCTCCCTTGACCGCTCTGGTGGGCAGCTGCTATACACGCCCCTAGTAGTGTGCAGGATCATAGTGGCAGCATGTGTCCTGCACAACGCTGCAACCCGCCGGGGCCTGCCGGTGGACATGGTGGTGCCCCCACATCCCCAACCACATGCACGGCCGCTGCGCATAGGAGGTGAAAGGGCACGTGGTGAGGCAGCCCATACCCAGCTGGTGGCTAATTACTGTCAATGATGATGACATAAGGGACAGTCAACTGTCAAAACCATACCATCCTGAGATTGGTCAACTGGAAATGGTTACATTGTGTGCATCCCTACCTACTTAAAGACAACCAATGCTGTGTCACAAAAAGACACACATTCTTGCAGCATGAATGACTACCCCCTTGCGAAATACCACATGAAAATAGTGCCATGTCACCCAACCCCTCCTCATCTCAGCTACCCAACACACCATGGCATGTCATGCAATGTGAAAGCAACCAAATGAATGCACAAAACATGACACAAGTGTCACAAAGTGTACTGTCCCAAATGTAAACAGGCCACAGACAATATGCTCCCTGTAGTCAATAAGAAACAGCACACATGAACAAATACTTACCAGCAACACAGAACAGCAACACAGGATGAAACAGTGTCAAAATATGACAGTACAAAATCAAATTAGAGCAAGTCTCACAACCTGACTAAGCCAGCACATCGACCCCTTCCAACTGCAGAGTGTTGCTGTCAGGCAAATGTGTCAGTGTACTGCATACAGCATGAACTGCATCTGCAAAGGAGACAGCCTTGTGAAGACATGAAGAAGGTACATGTGAATTAGGAAAAAGACATGGATGCACAAGCACATATCAATACATCACCGTCTTGTGGACAATGCTGGATTTTACTAATTCATGGTGCGTCACCCTTTCGCAACTCTCATGCTGAACTTCTTTTGCATCTTGTACTCATGGTGGCCCTGAATCGTGCTGTTCCCATCTTCATCTTGTACCCTGGCTTGCAACATTATGTGTTACTACTGACTTCTGCAATTGTATTCACTCTCCCCTCTTGCTTCTCCACTCTTTTGACTGCTAACTCTGTTCTCTCCTCCTTTCCCTTCTCCCTTTTCCTATCTCCTCCGCTTACCTTCTTCTATGCACTTACTCTATCAGAATTGTCCCTGGACCTAGTATGATAGCAACCTCGTCTGCCTCCTCCTCCCTCCCCTTACTGGTCTTTTCCTCCCCAACATCCCTCCAGCACTATCTGAAATGTCGTCAGGCCTAATATGATAGTCACTTGTTTTGTCCCTCCCCTACCTTTCTGCATCCCCCTCCCTCACCTCTTGTTTTTTTTCCGGCTCTAATAAAAATGTCGTCAGGCCTAGTACGGTAGTCGCCTGTCTGTTTCCATTTCCTTCCCATTCTCCCCCTCCCTTCCTTATCTGTGTTTTAGCTCTTGCACTATCTGAAATGTCATCAGGCCGAGTAGGATAGTTAATTTCACATCCTTACTGTTCATGGCCTTTAAGAATGTCATTGTTTTTTCCCTTGTTCCCTCCCTTGCCTTGAAGCGCTTTGAAACACATTGTGTATAGGTGCTATATAAATAAACTATCATATCATATCATACACCATGCAGTGTTAAATCCAACAACAATCCCCACTAGGGATGTCCACACAGTTTTGACTGCAGACTGCCCACACAGCTCATGGGAGCCCAATGTCACTGTGTAAGTTACTGTCACTTGGTTACACCCTTTGCAAGCCCATGGAAAGGGGAAGCAGAAGGGGGGGTGTCAGGAACCCAAGCATCTAACCCAAAGACAGGACAAGCCTGCATGTGCCCAGCTGGAATACACAGTGGATGCCCACGTGAGCCACACAAGGCAACACACTGTAAAAAAAAAATATATCAAAATGGCCATGTGTGGAACCAGGGGGTGGAGGGGAGGCCACCCAGGAGGTTCGAGGACAGGGTGCACCCCAACAACCACAAATGTGTGGATGTTCAGAAAAAAAAATACCTCCATGGGCTCATGGCCTGCCCGGCTACACTATTGGGGAGAACTGCTTTTGCTCTCTTCACCCTCTGCTGCTACATGAGGAGGTGGCAGTGCCATGGGAGGCAGCCCACGCAAAGCCCTGGTATGGTCCTCCATGGCAGCAAGCATGCGGGCGTGGAAGGTTTCGTTCTGGAGGATGATGGTGTGGAGATCCCCATGCAGCACCTCACGGGTAGCCCGCATTTCTACCTGCATGGCCTTGCGTGATGCCTGGATCTCCGCACAGGTTGCCTGGAGCTCTGCTGAGAGTGAAAGTGTGAGCTGCTGCAGCTGCTGTTCTGACCTAAAATTTTGGGAAGCCTCAAGTTCACCCAGAGTCTCCCTGAGGAAATGGATATCTAACCTCAGGGCTTCCCTGTGGCCCTGTGACTCTACAGATATGGCTTCGCGCAGAGTCTCCAGTGCGCCCATTGGTCCCTGTTGGACGCCAACATGTCCTCCCTGTGTGATTGGCAAATGGAGTCTGTTGCCTGTTGTTGGAGCTCCATCTGGCTTTCAGGGGGGAGAATGGAAGTGGCCACCCTTTCCATTGCCTGAGCCATCATTTCAACCGATGCTCCCTGTTGTGCTGCTATACTGTACATGGAGTTTTCCCATACAGTATTGCCTGGTGGTGCACGGCCACCGTGTCGGCGGGCACCACACCTGTTTGGGGCAAGGCGATCTGCACCTTGCTGTGCTGGCACTGCCTGAGGCTGCAGGACTGCATTCCCCCTCTGATCTGCTGGCCCAGGAACAGGATCAGATGTTGTGGAGTGTGACCCTGCATCCGTAACCGCCAAAGGCGGAGTTACCAACACTGACATCCCCATAGAGGGGCCTACTCCGGGTGCAGGTGGGTTGGACAGAACAGCATCCCTCCCAGAAACACTCACCTGCAGCGGCACATATGTCTCACTGTCCGATTCAGCACCTGAATCATAGAGGTCTGCGGAGGTGTACCCAGAGACACCTGTGGACAGTATGGTCTGCAGGAGGATTGGGTTTTCACCCACCACCACCCCACGTCCTCCACTGGTGCCCGGTTGTGGCTGAGATTCCTCCTGGGTCTGCACCATCTCCTCTACCTCAACAGCATCAAGTGCGTCATCACCTGCATAAACATGAAAGACAACAAATGGAAACAGGCATGAGCACCATAGCACACACGTAGGCCTGACAAGCCAGATATCCAGTACATGAATAACACATGTCCCACATGACTATAAACCTGCCATGCATGCACTGTCAATGAGTTGGAAGGGGAGGCAAAAAGCAGACATTGAGGACTCCAAGGTGGGAAAGCAACACATTTGCTGCATGCTGGATAGCACTGGCATCACACATTAGCCTGTGAGTGGCATGTCCAATACACATACATGGCACATGCCAGCACACAGATGGCATGTAGCATTGCCATGGTACTTTTGACAAGTACAGCCATATGTTAATGAATGATTACTGTCACCCATCCATGTGAGATGGACATGATTAGATGAAAAAATCAAAATAGTGTGACAAAATACGCATGTGCCACACACTGCAACACATCCAGTTAACAATTATACAGTGATGGCAGGCAGATGGATACATCAATGGTTGGTCACTTCAACATGACAGGAAACAACAGTCATGTTCCACATTCAAACAGGCCCCAAAAATTAATTTTATTAGGCCCTTACTCAATCAGCCTGAATGGCCAAATCATTCCCATAACAAGGTAATAAATGTGGGCCATTGTGGGGTGTAATCTATGACAGAAGCATGTCACATATGTGGCATTAGGGCAGAAAAATGTGTTGCAAAAATGGGAGGATTGAAACAATCAGGCAGAACAAACACTGAAAACTTTGAACAATGCTGTTGCAAGATGACAGTTCAAGGGCAACTGCAGTAATGTGGTGCTAATTGGCTACTGTGGTCAGAAGGGATACTGTCATACCCAAATCCAAGGCCGGTGAATGGTTTGGAGGAAGCACATGGGTGACCCATGCCACTCAGGAGTACACACCCTCACCAGGCACTCAATCAGAACACATCACCCAAGCAACATACACATGGATAACACACACAAGCATGGGCACTCACCGGACAATGCTTCATAATCTGGTAGGTCTCCCACACCTTGGATCTGCTCCTCTGTGACGAAGGTTTCAGCAACAGACTCATGTTCAGTGAGTTGGTTGTCCTCTGGTGGAGACCCACCGCCAGTTACCAGACTAGAGGCATGATTGGAAGCCAGCTTGTTCTTTGCTCTACGTTTCAGGTCATTCCACCACTTGTAGCAATCATCAGCTGTGCGCCTCACAAATCCAAGGGCACTAATGTGGTCTGTGAGAGTCTGCCAGTGGGCCCTACGTTGAGCAGGATTAGTCTTGCAGCCTGCAGTCACCACCATTTCGCGGGTATGTGCCAACACATAGGCCACAAGTGCATCAAGTTCGGCGTCATTGAAGCAAGGCTTCCTTGACGTGCCGGAGTGTGTAGCCGTGTCTGGGGTCTCAGCCTTCTTCTTCTTCTTCTTGGAAGGTGGTGCGGATCCTGAGTGGCTTACGCCGCTCTGGTTAGTAGGGGCAGAAGTGCAGGTGGACTGGGTACTTGAAGTTTGCGAATGCACAATGACCAAAGGTCTCGGTGCAGGCATTGGCTGCAGGGTGATGTTGGCAGGGCCAACGTTGGTGTGATGGACCTGGACCGACACTGTCCCGGCTGGTAGACTCAGAGCTGGGGTGGATTGAGTTGCAGCTGCCCTGGCCTGGTGACAGCAACTTTCACCGCCACACGTGGCTTAGACTTGGTGACTTGGAAGTCAGCCTGGGAGTCATCCTGTGCCGGTTCAGTTGACAAAATGGCCCAGTCCAACAAGGGCTGAGCTGGGATGGTAGCTACATTTCCCACAACCATGGGGGGGTATAGGTGGCCCTGATTGGTCCTCCACACACTGGGCTCTAGGGGCACCCTGCAAATCATGACCACTTCCCCTACCGCGCCCTCCACGCCCACCTCTTTGAGTTCGGCCACTTTTGCCTCCCTTACTGCTTGGTCGCCTCCCAACCATGGCACGGATGTTGTTGTGCGTATGGGAGTTGCAGTAAACAATTGGCCTGGGCAATTGGGGTCAAAGGGGTAGGGTACTAGATGGAATTCGTACCCTACTGCTCTAGCAAGGCTGTCTGTGACCCCTGGGGGAAGATGACGGGTCATGCAATGCACAGGTACCCCAAAAACAAAATTACACGTGCACGCAGCCCCTGGTAGACCATGTGCATGGAAAAAAAAACACACTACGCTGTGGCACCCAGAAGCACAAAAATAAGCTTACGCGTGTTACACGCAGACTACAATGACCTCTGAAGGGGTACGAGACACACGGGGGCAACCACAGTTGGAAAATACGTGCGCGACTCACCGTCTGCCTTGAAAAAGAACGTGAAAAAGACGCAAGTGTGCGCGTTGGCAACACCCCCGCCAAAAGAAGAAAAGAACGCAGTCTGAGGAAACAGGGAGTACGAACTGGAAACGTTGTGAAGTAATCACGTGTGAACCGGCAAGAAGTACAAGAATCACCCGCTCGCTCTCCACAAAAAGCACGTACAAGGAAACAGCATCCTACACGTATCTTTTAAGCCTGCCCACATGTGCAATGTCGCAGACGCGCATACGCGCTAAGGCCCTTTCCTCCAATAGCAAGCTGACATGCATTATTCTCACATGCTTATTCACAATGTACCCGTGTTGTGGGAAACGCCCGCGCATGTAACGTCACAGACGCGTTTACGCCCTAAGGGCCTTTCCTAGGATTTCATGCTGACGTGCAATTTCTTCACGTGCCAAATCACTCCGTATCAAGCTGGCCATGCAACAACACACGGAAGACCACACTCCTGCTCAGAAGGCCGAATTACTGCCCTCCAGAGCCCCGAGCACGCTCCCACCTGCCATCTGCTGCTGCCTGCCTGCCTGCTGGCCACGTGCCCTGCTATTTGGTGCCTGCACGTCAGCCATCTGCAGGAGTCTAGTTGCTGTGACCACCCCTGCTGGAACAGTAGACTCCCCACTGGTGTACCATCTTGCTCCATAGCCCAGCCCCAGGACCCAGTTGCCCACACACACCTGCCTCGGGGGTTGCCATGACAGACACAACACCATCTGGCACCACTGGCAACCCCCAGTCAGAGAGGCAGAGGGCTATCAGCTTCACCGCTGCAGAAGTTGGTATCCTGGTGGAGCAAGTCCTGGGGCATTATGATGCCCTCTTTGGAAGTTCACGCACCGACAATGAAGGACGGAAGAGGATCTGGACGGACATCGTGGCTGCCATCAACTTGGAGGAGGTGGCAGCCCGCGACTTACAACACGTCCAGAAGCGCTGGGAGGACTTTAGGTCCAGGATCAATAGCAAGGCCTGGCGTCTCCTGAAGGAAAAGCATGGGAAGGGGTGCCGGGTCCACCTTACCAACATACAGATGAGGGTCCCAGGAACGTATAGGCCCAGCGCTCCACCTCCAGGTTCTTGGGAGGCAGACCCGTCCGGAGTCGAGCGGTAAGTGTGCATGCGTACTGATTGGATACTGTGCATGTTGAGGTGTGGCAGGTGTGTGCAGTTTGCACATATGTCTTTGAAGGACCATGTATGTATGTGCATGTACAGGCACATGAGCCTGCCGCATGAGACTCCAGTCATGTGTGAGGCACATCAACGGTGTATGTGTACGAAAGCATTAGCGACAAATGCATGTTGGGGTGCACGCATGTTTACATATCTGTGTATGTACCATGGCATGGTTGGGGTGTGACACATGGATGCAGGTTCCACCTTCATGTAGGTGCATGGTGTACATGTGTGTCTGAGGGTATTTGACATGTGTGACACTGTGATACACCATGGATGCATGTGTCACTGACATGTAGGAGGCTGATTGGCAGATGTGAAATGGATGCCGGGATTGAACTGCAACAGGTGGTGTAGATGTACAGATGCATGTACGTCTGGTGGCGTGTGTGCATGTGTTTGCCAATCCCTGTGTTGCATGTGATGTCAGGCTAACCTTCGGATGGTCATGGTGTTGTATGTGTATGGATGGTGCTGGCTGCTGCAACATTCCAGTTCACTTGCGCGTGAAGGTTGAGACTGCCACTCATCTGCAACTGTCATGTGTGTATCAGACCATTGTACAGTGCCCTGATGCCTGTGTTCTGTCTTTCCCTGTCTGCAGCGTAGACTGATGAAGAGGGCGGAGACGGTGCTGTGGAGCACACATGCAGGGATCCCACCGCCAGCCGGAGAGGCAAGGCCCAGCTCTCTTCCCAGGTTTCCATCTCGTCGGGGAGTGAGGAGTCTGGTGCCGCCTCCGTGGCCGCAGCTGCCGGGGGTGGGTCCAAGAGGCAGAGGTCGGAGGTGGACTCCTCGGCAGCAGAAGGGGCAACTGAGACCCCACAGGGCCCTATGGAGGAAGATGGCACAGAGTCATCCAGGTTGGTGGGGGGTTTGGTTGAGGGGGAGGCCGTGGAAGTCACACACACAGGGCCTGGAGGGGGGGATTCCACTGGTGCCAGTGGTGCAGTCCACGGGCAGGGACAGGAGGCAGCACAGGCCGCAGCAGAGGTGCCAGTGTGTAATCCTGTTCCCGATCCTGTGACTGCATCATCCGGCACCAGCAGGGATGCCTTCGTCAAGACCTGTTTTCAGGGAGGGGATAGCCGCACAACAACTGGCCTTCCTCTCTCTGCGGATGTGGCAATCCGGGACCGGATTGAGCCTGTCCTGGGTGGGGTGGCGTTGCATGTTAGTGACATTCAGGATGATGTGCGGTGTTCTCACAAGGACAGCGCACGTCATTTCGAATGTCTCGAAGACCGTGTCAACCTACTGGGCGGGGTCACCAGTGCTGGGTTCCTCCGTGTGCTGGAGCTTCTGCCGACCCCCTCCTCAACTGAACTCCCTATGCGCCAGAGGTCCTCCATGCCATCTTCCTGCCCAAGTGTCACCCGGGCACCCTGTGGAGCTGTCCCTGACCCAGCGGCCAGGCTGGTGGAGGACACATCCCTGCCACAGTCGGGCGTCGGAGGTCCAGCAGGGGTGGCCACCCCAACAACTGGACCCCAGCAGGTAGCTGACATGCAGGCAACAACGGGCAGAGCACATGGACAGCAGCAGCAGGCTCAAGGTGGGAGCGATGATGTCTCGGGGCCAACAACATCAGAGGGGCAGGCATCAGCCAGAGGGCAGGAGGACCCTGAATTGTAAGTGTCTTCCGTGTGGCAGCGGTTGGGCCAGGCCATAGATGCGGGGTGGGGCGAGCAGAAGAGGCACGGCTCACAATGGTCAGGGCGGAGCACTCCATGCGGAGGGCACTGAGGCGGGCCGAGTGCCTCGAGGCAATTCACAGGGAGTTGGAGTTCAACATGGCATCGTCCCTGCGAAACCTCGGGGCCATGGAAGAGGCCTGCCTTCAGGACATAGAGCAGGAGTTCGATGATACCTGGCCCAGGAAATCGGGAAGTGAGCCATCGGACTAGCCTGCCCCCATTGTATATAGTTTGTAGTGTTAGGTTTCATTTTCATTTTCATTTATTTTGGGGTGATTGGACTATGCCCCACACTTTTGTATATAGTTATTTCTTAGGCAATTTCTTTAATAGGTTTCAGTTCTTTTGTTGGGCTCATGGACCCTTTCAAAATTGCTCGTACATAGTTGGACATTGGATTCATGTGTACATTTTCTTTGGATTTCACCATGGAGCAATGGAATTTGATTCTTACGTTTCCTTTCGATTTGTTTTGGTGGACAGTGAGTTTGGACCATTTTTCAACAGGAATTCTTTGGATTGGATCTACATTTCCTTGTTGATTTTTTTGACATGAATTTAATTTCATGTTTGTATTATTTTTTTGGCTTTCATTTCATCACATTGTTTTTGTTCATAATACATTTTTATATTTTAATTCCATGTGTGGGATTCGCTCATTGGGTTCATGCATGTCAAAATGTGTGTTTACACAATCTATGGCAAACAGTGTGTGTGTGTGACGGACATGTGTTGATGTACATGGTTGACTTTTGATTTGTGTCCTGACATAGGCATGTCGGTGTGGGGTGGATTGGTGAAATCATTGCATGTCAAGACTGGGGGGGCGTGCTGTGGTATTTTGATGCACATGAGGGCCATGATTGTGCAGCTTCCTGTCGTGTTGCAAGGGCACATGAGTCGGGGCCTGATCCTCAATGCTGGGTGCATGGGGGTGCTGGGGGACATGAGTCGGGCCCTGCTGGCAGGTGCCACTCACTGCTGGGTGGGTGGGGGTGCTGGGGGACATGAGTCGGGGCCTGCTAGCAGGTGCCCCTCACTGCTGGGTGGGTGGGTGGGGGTGCTGGGGGACATGAGTCAGGCCCTGCTCGTAGGTGCCCCTCACTGCTGGGTGGATGGGGGTGCTGGGGGACATGAGTCGGGGCCTGCTGGCAGGTGCCCCTCACTGCTGGGTGGGTGGGGGTGCTGGGGGACATGAGTCAGGGCCTGCTGGCAGGTGCCCCTCACTGCTGGGTGGATGGGGGTGCTGGGGGACATGAGTCGGGGCCTGCTGGCAGGTGCCTCTCACTGCTGGGTGGATGGGGGTGCTGGGGGACATGAGTCAGTGCTCACTTGTGCGTGGTGACATGTGGGCTGGCTGGGGGGCTTCGCCAGGGTGGATGGGCTGCCTGTGGGGCATGGCCAGGGGTCCAGTGTGTACCCCTGTGTTGGGGTCTGCCTGCAGGCCCTGGGGAAGGGGGAGAGGGCACACCTGGGAGGACACACACTGTCAATTCGTTGGGGCATACCCGTAATACACGTACCACCCGCTCGCACAGAGCCAATCGTGTGTAAAAATTCCTGCGCACCCCCGAGATACACGTACCCCGCTCGCACAGGGACAATCGCATGTGAAGGTTCCCGCGCCCCCCCGAAATACACGTACCCCGCTCGCACAGGGACAATCATGTGTGAAAGTTCCCGTGCACCCCCGAAATACACGTACCCCGTTTGCACAGGGACAATCGCGTGTGAAAGCTCCCGCGCACCCCCAAAATACACGTACCCCGCTCGCACAGGGACAATCGCGTGTGAAAGTTCCCACGCACCCCCGAAATACACGTACCCCACCCGCACAGGGCCAATCGCGTGTGAAAGTTCCAGCGCACCCCCGAAATACACGTACCCCGCTCGCACAAGGCCAATCACGTGTGAAAGTTCCGGCACACCCCCGAAATACACGTACCCCGCTCGCACAGGGCCAATCGTGTGTGAGAATTCCCGCGCACCCCCGAAATACACATACCCCGCTCGCACAGGGCCAATCGCGTGTGAAAGTTCCCGCACCCCCCCGAAATACACGTACCCCGCTCGCACAAGGCCAATCGCGTGTGAAAGTTCCCGCGCAGCGGGGTATTTGTGTATTCGGAGGGGTGCACAGGGATTTTTATAGACGTTTTCGTGGTTGGGGGTCTGTATGCTGGTCCACTGGCATGTGCGCCGTGTACAGGATTTGTCCGCTGTTCATGGCGCACGGGGAGGGCTTGGGGGCGTAGCTGGCACTGCTGCATGGTCGCTGCACTACTCTGCGCCACGGCTGATTATGGATGTTGAAATCCATGAATACCCTGTGTGCGGAAATGGATATTGGCGTACGCGGCTGGTGCAGACTGCCACACGCGCACACAGTGCGCCAGCCACGTGCGCCACTTGTGCGCTGAATTCTATGAATTACCCCCAGAGTGTCAACATAGGCGGTATCAAGGCAGGTACCTCTACTTTCTATTACCCTTTGTAAATGCATAAAGGTATCAGGCTTGAGTCATGTTTGTGAGGCAAAACAGCATATCCTACCATTTTGATGAAACGCTTTGTTATTTTTTAATATCCTTACTTGTTTTTCCAGACTTCTTCCTTGATGACTGAAAACAGATTGACCACTGGTGCCACACAGCACTTCCTCTTTCAACGCTATTCTCACAAGTCGTAATGACTGTGAGAATAGTTGCACCAGTCAATATACTGTCAACTATATTAGCTTCACTAAACAACCAACACGTGTTTCAACCTACTACAAAAGGTCTTCTTCGGGGCTGTGATAGCAAATAAAATGATATATATTCATCAAAATCAAAATATTGATACAAAGAGTCATATAGCTGAAGGGTAATATACAATAACCCAACATGAAAGACCAGAAACCACAAAAAGAATAGGAAAGGAGGATGGGAGGGAGACAAAAAGAACACACCTTTTATTGTCTTATCTCATAAATGTGATGCTTGTACTTATTGCTTTACATGAAAAGGATGTTCCACCACATAACCCAGTGAGACACCCAGTACCCTTTGACTTGTGACCACCACCAAAACATACGTGCCAACATTGCAACGCACCTGGGAGGGAGATTTCCCCAGGAAAAGTGGGAGACATGTATTTTCCCATAGGAATGCATTGGGGCTACGGTTATTTTAGGTGGGAGACTGTGAAAAATAGCAATATTTTTCACAGAAAAATCGGGAGTCTCCCGTCTAAATCGGGAGGGTTGGCATGTATGCCAAAATAATATCAATCTTTCCGTCAAACATGGATCAAACCTTGGTACTGAGAACTAAATAACACCAATAAATACTATTAACTTCTCACCAATGTATCAGCTGATATAGTTATCAAATATTCTATATATCCAAAGTCTGCAACATCCGGAAACACCACATCAATCCTGTGGTACCCGATCCAATGTTCAATTAAACTCTTAAAATAGAAAGAACATGTGATTTCTCATTAGTGAAACTTCCAGAACCATTATGAACTGGTACCTTAATCATTAAAAATGAAATGTGGCGTTTTCTTCACTCGCGTTTAAGAATCATGTTCAAAAACCATACCTAAACAAAGGTGCAACCATACGCACTTGTTGAAAACACTTGCTCCTCCTGAACGATTTCTCCACAATATTGATTACAGGGTTATGTCCCCACTGAATGATGTCCCTAGAAAAATGATTAGCGCGGAGGTCGAAGTGGGCGGAAGCGGTCAGGAGCAGTGCTCCTATACTTTTTATTTTTCTGTTTCACTGTTATTAAACTTTTATTTTGAAAATAAACTGTTCCGGAACGGTTTATCTTTAAAATAAAAGTGTAGGAACAAGAAGTTGAAGCTTGCACTTCAGTGCACTGAACTGAACAGGGTGCGCAGTGATGGGGTTTGTGGAGAGTGGAGCAGACTGGCAGGGAACATAGCTCCACTACTTCTTTTCGTACACTTCGACCACTGGATTAGCACCAGTGAATGCAAGAAATACATTTAAAAATCACGTGTGACAAATTCAAAACAAATAGGCAAATCCTGAAAACGCAACTCACGTTACACACAGTTGGTTATGACATTGTCCTTACCCCTTCCAGGCCGAAAAAATACTGTACGACATTCCGCGTGGCATTGGCATCCGCCATTTTGGATTTATCGTTTTAGTAGTCCTAATGACGTCAGACGCTAGAACCCGACGCCAAATAACATTATCGTATCAAAACAACAAACCGATAGTTGCTGCCGTTTGGACTTTTTTATTTGTACAATGAAACACGATGGTTTGAGATCGCTCATAATGGTTGGCACCATTTAAGTGCTTGGATTGAATAAATATGAAAAGTCTTGAGTGTGGGAAACATGTTCTATTAGGGAACTAGTTTTTCTTTCCAATAATGGGAGGAATAATTAAAGTATGGAATGCACTGGGAACGTTACAGGTTTTAAGCAATGAACGGGGTAGTGTTTATATGTATATTAAAATTCATAACATTTGGGCAGGCCAATATGGCACCCTAGTGTTAATTCAACAAGTAGGTGGACAGGAATGTGACTCTCAGAGCATCATTTCCAGTTGGCTGATCACAGTGGCAAACTGAACACGTTCAGGTTTCTTCCTAGCCGTACGTGTCCCTGTTGTGCAGGAACGAACTAGAGAGCTATAATATGAGACACACAATATATTTTGGGATATCCACGGGTAGCATTTTCGGAGTCAATTACGGCACTATTATATTGCGGTGCATTCACTTTTTCACGTTTCTTTGGCTCAAGTGTAAATGGTTATTACAATATAAGTGGAATCATGTATAATTATGTAATTGGCACGTGGGCAGCTGGTAGTTAGCACTATGATATAATAGTTTATTTATATAACGCCTATACACAATGTGTTTCAAAGCGCTTCAAGGCAAGGGAGGGAACAAGGAAAAATACAATGACATTCTTACAGGCCATGAACAGTAAGGATGTGAAATGAACTACTGCCACTGCCTTAATCTTTTGATAGAGTTATGGAGTTCCATGTAATAGGCGAACATGGGCGTTTTTCGTTTTAAAGAATTACCGCGGCAACTACAGGTTTTGTTATGGTAATGATGTATGACAGCGGGTGCGTGATATGACGTCATCACGACTACTTAATGATGAATCCAAAATGGCAGATTCTAATGCCACGTGGGACGACGCATTTTTTCAGACTAGATGGCGCATGGACCCTAACCGTTCGTGCATAACGTGAGTTGTGTTTTCAGGAATTGCCTATTATTTTTGAATTTGACACACCTGATTTCTAAATGTATTTATTGGTGTTATTATTTACTTCAAAGCAGCAACCTTTTATCCATCTTTGATTGAGAGATTGGTAGTATTTTGGTGGTGGTCCATAGCTCTCAACCATTTGTGACGCAAAGGCGGGTGAAATCACCCGATTTGGTCTTTGGTGGGTGAGACCATTGGAATGAATTGGCGTGCAGGAGGCTTGGCGGGTGAGTCAGCCCTTTACAAGGCGGGTGACACCCGCCAAATGCGTGTGAGTTGAGAGCTATGGTGGTCACAAGGCAAAGGGTAATGGAAAACCTTTTTCATGGAAAGCAATAATATGTACAAGCATCTAACTTATGAGATAAAATGATAACAGATGTGTTCTATTTGTCACCCTCCCATCCCCCTTTCCTATTCTTTGTCTGATTTGTGGTGTTTCATGTTCGGCTATTGTATATCACATTTCAACTATACAAATCTATGTATCAACATATTGGGATTTTGATGAATATGTACATAATTTTGTTTGCTATCACAGCCCGAAGAAGACCTTTTGTACTAGGTTGAAACACATGTTGGATGTTCACTAAAGATAATATAGTTGGCATTATATTGACTGGTGCATCTTATTGAGTCATTACAACTTGTCACAATAGCGTTGAGAGTGGACCTGGTATGGGGTGCAAGTGGCCAATCTGTGTTCAGTAGTTTAGTGTTTTGTGACCTCAGGCCTTGGACACATCATTTTGACAAGTGTTATCCACCACAAAGGAGCTACAATAGATAGGTTCTGTAATTCTAGCATGATTTTCTGTTATGCTAGTAGATAGCTTGACAGCGTTGTGGCCCTTTGCTTCAGTTGTTCCTGGATAAAACTCATCAGAGGCCTCATGGAAATACAGACTGCACCCCACAAGGGACACTGAGCTCCTCATGGTAACAGTACATCTTGTATACTCTTTTCCTTGTCCAAGACTCATCACATAGGTGACTGAGCTGGTTCAACTAGTTGGATGCAGCCTTGTTGTCATTCTGCCCTACAGGTTTCACTACATGGAGCTTCAGGGGCCACACTTTATTACTACAAGTGAGTGAATGGGTGGGATATACCCATATATGACCATTGAAAATGCCTGCTGCACAGATCGAGGGCTACCATTGCCAAGATCAGATATGACAAGTTTGTGAATGGTGTGTGGGATTCGGACCTAAATCCACACATAGGATTGAGCCTGGTAAGAATCCAAAGAAAACTGAATGGGCAGGCCCCCATTCCTTATTTGGCCACCATAATGTTTGATTGGATACCAACCTCTCCAGCCCCAATACACCTTTAACGGTAAGCTAGTGTTATAGGGCATTCTATGTCCCAGCCCGACATTTCATGCTATAGCTTGAGGTTTTTTCTTCTGCCACTTTGGGACATTCTTATGAAGGTGATTGCATATGGAATATAAATTGTCGGTGGAGGTAGTGAAAATATCAACTCAGGGAGTTCCTTCGCCCCCCCCAAGCCAGGTGCACACAACTAAGCGCTTTGCAGATTCAACTTTAGTGAGGCTTCCAACCTATATAGTACCATTCAGCAAATACCTTCTTTACCACCAATGAGCTGGAAACCAGGCCCGTGTATAGTAAGAATATATATTTGCGTTTTTACAAAGAATAATAGAACAGTCACCAAAACATCAGCCGCCAATGCCGTGGCACTACACAATATCACAATTTCAAATTACTTGCACCAATTGACTGACATACTTCTAATGGACTTTCAGATACTACAACACACAGGTACAATTTAGAGATCGGCAGTCATCACTCTACATCACATTTCTTGCAATTGAACCCATAGAAAAATATCAAACACGCATTGATTGCTTAGTTTACCATGCTCTTTTCTCCCAGCAACCCTCACCCTCCAGGCATCAAGCAGACATGACCCATTTGGTAGGAAGGCAAGATACAGGTAGTGGGAGTCCAATGGGGAAATCGTTTTTGACTTTTTGTTTGAAAGGCAAGGTTTGGGAAAGAACTCTCTGGGAAACATCGTTTTTCAACACACAATAAACTGAAAGCAATTCTGGCTCAAGAATAAATGGGAAATTTAATTTTCACCACCCATACTAGGAAATGCAATTAGTTGGGTTTCTTGTTTAAAATGAATCGGACAATTAATTTTAACACACTCTACTACATTCACTTGAAAGGCAGAGTTTTAGGGTGACTTCTCTTTGGGATTAAGGACACCCCCTTCTGTACAGAAGTCGGGGGTTTCAGAAAAATAGTCACCCAAGTACTTATTGACTATACCGGCTCTAACACACTGAGCATGAAATTTGCTAGTTTCAAACTAAAACAACACTCATGCCGGAATTAATTGATTTAACTTTAATTAAATGTGCTAAGGGTCTACACAATTTCACCACCTCCTCCACAATTTAATGGAAAGGATTGAGGCAAGCAGTTCCCAACACCATTAAATTTAAATGAATACAGTGGTTTTCTACGGGGGAATTAATTTGAGTTATATTTAATAAAATATGTCAAGGGTCTCTCCAGTTCCACCTCCTACCCGCTATGCGAGATGGAGATTAGGGTTAGCAGATACTCCCCCACACTTTTGTTGGCATTTGGATTAATGTACTTACTTGGGAGGACTTGGTTATGGGGCATCCAGGGAAACAGCAGGGCTCCTCTGAGGACAGAACAGATCTGGTCACAGGCTTCGGTCAAGGATAGTCTCCAGCACCCAGTCCTCCTCTGGCTCCTCAAATGGCAGGCCCAGCTAGCTTCTAGATTTACCAGTCTCTGTCTCCCATGCAAGGTTTACAGCCTTTCTAGGTAAGCAGCTTCTCTCCTGGCACGGTTTACCCTGATGGCCTTGGTAGCTCTCCTTGTCTCTATGGTAGTTGTTCCTCCCAAGAGTCCAGAAGTAGACTACCTCCTGGAATAGAATGGAAAAGTCAAAAGACCCTCTCAGTTCATAAACTGAGCTCTTATAGGGTTGATTACATGCACACATTATAATAATTCCCACAATACAGATTGCCTGGCTCTCTCCCTCCCCCTCCCACCATAGACAAGGAGTTGACAAGGAGTTTGGAGGTGTCGATGATGGAGGCTGAGGGATGAGAAAGATTCATCCCAAAATTAGAGGTGGGTTTACCTTTTCAGTGTTTTTAAAATCGCACAGCATGGCAGCTACCTTAATTTTTCAGGTAAATGTAGGCACATATATATTCTTTTATTCTATATTTTATGGAAGGAGCTCACCGTTTTTTGCTCCTGAGCCGAAATAGTAAAAAATCAGACACTTCAAGATTCAAACATTAATTTAACAATCTATGACCGCACCAACTTTCCATTTCCTCTGAATTATGGGAAGGCCAGAATCATACATTTCTTAATAACTCAAATTGTATACATCACACAGAATTCGTATTCACATGGTACATACGGGCTTCTTATCCCCTTTAATATGAGTCTGGGATGAGCTCACTGGGACACGCAATTCTGTTTTAATTACAGAAAAGGTGGCCCAATGTTAATATTTGGCAAGGCATCACCTGGGAGTTCATAGTTTCATATGTAGGGCCCACCTTTTGTTTTTTACCTTTCATTTCTCTTCTGTGAACCGACACGAACATCTGTTTATCAACAGGGTCTGTTACTACACAGTGTTTGAAGGTCCATTAGTGGCTCTGAAGGCCATTTCTTGAGGTCGAGTAAGCCCTAAAAAGGTCATTTCTGTCGGCCACATATGCACAGTTAATAGGGACGTCTTATCTTAAAGGTCATTTCTGCTTGCCGGTTTAAATGAACCATCTACACTTCAGATCTAATTATTTATATTTCTTTTGCATTTAATTGAAAGCCAGGCCTGTTTACTCCTAGAGGGCCACAGCCAAAGGCCTCAAAGTCGCAATTTCATTTCAGTGGAAAGGCACAAGCTGCATCCATACTTCTGAAAGTATAGCTTTTAACTCGACAAGATGTATTTGTGTTTGTATTTGTTTATTTATAACGCGCAAAACCATCAGGCCGGAGGCATCAGAGCGCAATTTGTACAAGGTTGCAGTAAAATACAGACAAAAATTACAATCGAAAATTTACAGTAACAGCATATTAACCGTCTTTCTAATCACATATATTACATAAATTACAGTGCCACTGGATTAACAGAGGGTAAATCAGAGGAGGCAGGCCAAAGTATGTCAGGCAGAGACACAGAGCATGTCTTAATGCTGGTCAAAGAGCCAAGATTTGGTTTTGGTCTTGAAGGTGTTGAAAGAGTCTTCAGCTCTGATAGTAGCCGGAAGGGTGTTCCATAGTGTTTACATGTAACATTTAGTATTGCACTTGGGCATGTTGTTTACCATACAATCTTTCTTTACATACTCTTTAAACAGATAGAGTGAACCAAAACAGTTCACTTTTGGTATTATTCACACATAGGCCAAAGTTACATATAAACCAGTGTTCATTTTTACACAAAATGAAATAGGCCTTTCTCTTTAAAGGTTTTCATTTTATATGATAACAATAAGTCTTTCTATCATGAACAAATGCAAAGTCTCTGTCACTCTGGGGCTGTATTTTCACCCCACAGTCTGTAGAGTGTACAAGAG
Source organism: Ambystoma mexicanum (assembly GCF_040938575.1). Lineage (NCBI taxonomy): Eukaryota > Metazoa > Chordata > Amphibia > Caudata > Ambystomatidae > Ambystoma > Ambystoma mexicanum. The sequence goes on from NC_090934.1 coordinate 901,089,871, forward strand.
AGGTTAAGTATATTATACAGTACTTGTTTCCCACGGTAAATAGGCAAAAACAAAACATCACTTAACACATTGACATTTATTTCCCTTACATGAACATTTCTACACACATTATTTTCTCTTCCTGATTTTTATACATTCTTTATGAGTATAAATTACTTTACTCCCTATACATGTGTGATATTCTCCATCCGGGTTTCCATTCTTTCCTTTCCTTCTTCAGATGGTTAACACTTGTGTATAGGTGCATTATAAATGCCATATCATATAATTCCTAGGCTCTACCCTCAGTGGGCCCTTCAATCAGTGGTAAAGTCTGTCTGGGGTGACAGCCCTTCAACTGATTGATATAGATCAATTTCTCTTCTGATTATTCTCCTTTAGGTATGCAGATTTATAGGGGCCAGGTGAGATTTTGACGACAATTTCAAAGGCACTGCGCCAAGAGGGAAGAAACTTCCACTCTTTGGTCTGGTCCCTTTGGAAATTGTACAGGTCGATCCTGTCACCTACTTCGTACTCCTTCTTGTTATTCTTTAAGTCCTAGTAGGTTTTCATCCTTTCTGCTGACTTTTCTAAATTTCGCAGAGCATAGGCAAAAGCGTGTTGAAGGTGTTTTCTTACATTTTCAATATACGCATGGGTAGTTGATGCATTGATCAGGGTCTGCTCTTGAGTTCTGTAGAGCAGATGTTGAGGTAGCACCATTTTTCAGCCAGTCATGAGCTCAAATGGAGAAATGTTTGCTGCAGAAGATGGCGTAGACCTACTGGCCATTAGAACAAGCAGTAATCAGATGTCCCAACTAAGTCCAGAGTTCGCTACAAACTTCTTCAAGATATCCACAATTGTTTGATTATACCTCTCAACTCCCACACTCAAGGCTGGGTGGTAGGCAATGTGTAGTTTTCTCTTTTTGCCCCTAGTATCTTGCACATCTTGGTCATCACCTCACTGGTAAAATGACTTCCTCAGTCCAACTCAATCCTTTGGAGAAGGCCGAAACAAGAGAAGATGTGGTTGATCATTAGTGCGGCAGCCGTCTCCACCTTACAATTTGGGGCCGGAAAACATTTTACACACTTGGTAAACAAGCATGTTATGGTCAACATGTACTTGTTTCCTCTAGAGGAGCGAATCTCTGACACGATGAAATCAACTTGGAAATTCGACCAAGGCAGTGTCATTCCCATTTTTGTAGGGGAGCTCTGTGTGTGAGGGAACTTGGCTGAAACTGATAACACACAAGACACCCTGTCAAGTAAATGTCGAGGTCTTGACGCATATGGGACCAGCATGCATACTGCGTGGGGGTGTGGGTATGTACGTGTGTTCGCATGAGAAAGGTGCCAGCTTTTGGTGGTTCGCACCTTTCTCATGCAAACTCTCCGGCCGCGAGCAGATCAGCCGCGGTCGGATCACGTAGTTCAGTCTTTATGGAAGACTATGATGCCCCATCGACACCAGTAACCTGTGGAGCCCCACAAGTGTCGTGCACCTCCCCAACCCTGTCCAAAATGTATACATAACCCCTTTTTGATCATCTAGATGTCCTCGGCATATCCTACATGAATTATGCTGATGGTACCCAAATCCTCCTCCCCCTTTTTGGTTTCTATCACCTTGATGCCACAACCATCAACTCAGTTTATGACATTGTCTAAAACTAGATGGCAACCTATCAGATATGCCTCAACGACGACAAAACAGAGATCCTCATTGTAGGCTTGCACTCCACCCTCCGCAGCATCGACCTAGTTTACAAAGCTTTTGACATTGACGGCAACCGGATCCAAACATATTCTGCAACCAAAACCCTGGGTATCTACATAGACCCCACCTTTGACCTCTCTCACCAGGTCAACACCATTGCTTCCTCTGCTACCTACACCGCAAAACTATTGAACGCCAACAAGCCATTCCTCACCACAATCAACCGTCTCACCATAGCCAAAGCCATCACTAGAGCAAAACTTGATTACTGTAACGCTCTCTGTAGGACCCGTCCGAATGCAACTTGTGCAAGCTGCAGACCATCCAAAACAATGCCCTCCGAGCAGCCCTAGTTTCTCCAAACACGACCACATCACAAAGACCAGGAAAGACACCCACTGGCTCCCGATCCATGAAAGGATTAAATTCAAGACCCTCTCCATCGTACATAGGAGCACCACGAGCACTGCCCCGGCCTAGTTATCACAACAGGTGGAGAAATACACCCCCCATCACCCTCTAAGATCCACAGACAGCCATCTCCTCAGAGTGCCCACCTTCACCAGAAAGATCAAAGGAGGACAGAGATTTGCTGTCATGCCGCCAAGCTCTGGGACTATCAGTTTCAGTTTTTATTTAATATACTGATAGCCTAAACGGCTTTGCATATGCAACAAACACATACATACCTATACATTTCCATCAACCAATATAAAACATCTCTTGTTTAAATTCAAGCAACTAAAAAACACATATTCCATGACATGTAAAAACATAGGATCACTAACAATTATACTAAACTCTTTAAAATGTTAACGATACGCAGATAAAATGACACCATAAAATGGATGAGATTAAGATCATCACCAATCATAAAATTTAGCCATAGATTAGAGATATTATTTAGATCAATCAAGTTATTGTGCAATTTTAAAAACTTATAGCGCAGCTCAGGTAGACTTTCACAGCATATTAACAAGTGTTGTAATGACTCAATCTCATCACAGCCAAATAGGCGACACAATTTCATTTCACGTCTCAATCCTAACTATGCACCCTTCGTCTCTAGAGCCTCCAAGTTATTAAATTTCATCATTAGGTATGAGCGAAAAATCTTAGAGCTTGGTTAGGTCATGATGTACTTTGGCAGTTTATTTCTACTCAACCTATATTGGCAGAATGATCCTCTATTCACTTTTGTGGCTAGCTGAACAATGTGGTGTTCATAGCTATAAGCGGCTAGTTTCTTCCTAAGCCAAGCTTTAAAATGAACATGAACACTTTTACCTATGATATGGAAAAACCCAGCCGACCATTTGTCCTACATAGTTTTAATAGTACCTAACGTACCTATTGATGAGCAACCATCTAACCTCAGGAAGGCCTGCGCATGAGCAACAACAATCGTGTCATTCTTCAGCCTAATCAAGTTAACAAAACACATTACAGATCTGCTTGAATATTCTGATTCGACACATTTCATGTCAAATTTTAAGTAAAAATATTGGACAGATATATTATTAGGTAACCGCATGAGTTTCCGAAGTATCATTGCCTCAAATGTTTTCAAGCAGGAACAATATTTGTGTCCTAATATTTCTATTGCATAAAGAAGCATCACTATTTTTGCAGTGTACATCATGAGAATAGCATGGGCAGTATAACCAGCATTCCTGCCAATAAACACACTGAGTGCATTGGCTGATACTAGACAACTTGCTTTTAACAATGTCCATTGTCTTTCCCAGTTAAGCTTATCAACCAAAACACTGAGATATTTTCAACTGCAAACCTGTTCAAGGCTCTCTTTAGTCATATACCATGCACATTTCTTCTTTTTTTTTTTGCCTGAAAGACCATAAATTTGCTCTTATCAACTTTAATTTTCAACCCATTTATACGTGAATAGCCAGCCAAAGCTTCCAGCATCTTCTGTAGGCCTGTCAGAGTGTAATCTATTAGTATCAAATCGTCTGCGTAAGCTAACCATCCTACGGATGACGTGCCTAACTTCACCGGATATGTAATCAGACTTTCTAAGGCCAGCGGCATATCCACCATGTAGAGATTGCTGCCACTATGCAACCCTGCTTAACACCACTACTTGTTGGCAACAATGCTGACAATATCCCGTTGCGTCTAAACGCAGACGCACAGAGGTGTCCGAGTAGAGAAGCATAAGCATCTTTAGTAAGCCCATTGGAATTTTCTATGAATTTAGCTTGTGCCACAGACGATTCCTAAGAACTGAGTCAAATGCGACTGAAAAGTCAATGAACGCCAGTAAACATTTAACTCTCTTTGTTTCCAAGCATGCTCTATAGCTGATGACAATATAATTAAGTTATGAGTTGTGTTTTATTTTTGTCTAAACCCAATCTGGTTGGGTGGTAGAATTTTATTGTTTAGTATCCATTCATTTAATTCCATAAGCAAAACTTGTGCATATATCTTAGAAGGATCATCGATAGAGTAGCCTATCTCCAAATTCAAGATTACTTAGAAGCTAACCATCTACTAGGCTCGCGCCAATCGGGCTTCCGCCCTCTCCATGGCACTGAAACAGCCTTGATAGATCTTAAAACTAAAATTGAGGAATTCAAGGATAGTGGGAAAACAGCGCTGCTACTCCTACTGGACTTGCCAGCAGCTTTTGATTTGGTGGATCATGCAGTTTCATGCAACCACCTCAAGCTCGCTGCCAATTTCACAGGGGAAGCTATAGCATGGGTCCAATCCTTTCTAGCCAACCGGACCATGAGAGTCTTTTCCACCTCTACCTGTGCCGATCCCATCCAAATTACATGTGCAGTCCCACAGGACTCCTGTGTCTCACCCACTATGTACAACATTTTCACCAAGCCATTGTTCGACAAGTTGGACAGACTGGGTGTCACCTACACAAATTATGCAGATGACACCCAGATCCTCATACCCCTTTCGGGCAACTATGAAGTGGACCTGGCTATGGTGAATAAAATATACATCCTCATTCAGGCATGGATGGCCACCCATGGCCTCTGCCTGAACGACGATAAAACTGAAATCCTGCTCCTCGGATCAGACCTTAACCTAACTAAACTCACCCCGGACTATGCCTCATTTAACATCGACAATAATACTATTAAGGTTATGCGAGAGGTTAAAACTCTAGGTTTTTACCTCAACTCAGCTCTCACCCTTAAAAAGCAAGTGAACTCCCTCGCCTCTACAACCACTTACACGTGTAAACTCATCCGTGCTGCCAGACCTTTCCTGTCCAGTGCCAGCTGCCTCACCTTGGCCAATGCCCTTGTCATGTCCAGACTGGACTATTGCAACGCCCTATACTCAGGTGCAAATAAGTCGGTCATTGACAAACTCCAGAGATTACAAAATAATGCCCTAAGAGCAGCTTTGAATATCCCACGTAGAGAGCATATCTCCAAATACCGGACTGAGGCCCACTGGCTAAAGATAAAGGACAGAATCCTCCTTAAAACTATTTCTCTCACATCCAAATGCCTCAACAATCAAGCACCCCCCTACCTAGCTGAAAGAATCAACTGGAGACACTCAAACCGAATGACGAGATCTGCCAACACCTTCTTACTTGAAGTCCCGAGATTCAAACTTACCAGAGCGGATCTAGCTTCCCTGTTAGAGCTGCACAATCATGGAACATACTCCCACCTGACCTCAGACGCCCATTACCCTACACTAGATTTAGATGTAACGCTCTCAAATGGCTGCACAACAATGACATGTAACAATATTCACCCTTATCTAGCTGATCGTGCTATACATATGTTAAGACGGCATTCTTCTACGCTTACCCATCTTGATCCTATATGTACTGTATCACTTGTATCATTTGTTGTAAATTACCTCTGTTTTGTAATAGCCTGTGACAGGCACTGTAACTAAGTTTCGAGTCTACTTGTATTGTTGCACCCAGCTGCCCAAGGGCTTGGAGCGCATTATCAAATAAACAAACAAACAAACAAACAATGTCTAGCATTGCTAGCATTCTAAACTTCACAGGGATGTCCCAGGCACCATTTTATAGGCAGTAAGGATGTGCCTTATGTTCCATGTCTTTGGAATTATACCTGTCATACCAATTCGAGTAAATAGTAAATGAAGGGCGGAAGCCCATAATTCTGGCTCCATTTTTAACAATTGATTAAATGTGCAGTCGGGCCCTGCAGCGCGGGAATTATTAAGATGTTCAATTAATACTATGATATCTAATATGGATACTTTACAGACCCATCTATCCAGAGCCAATGGAAAAACATCATTTATATCCTCAGATTGACCTAGGGTACCTTTGATATGAGCACTCCACATCTCTTCTGGGATGCAGTTTATAGACAGATTGCTTTTCTTAGAAATTCTAATTATCTGCCATATTCTAGACAAATTATTGGATAAAGCAAGATTGGCTATCTGTTGCCATCTTTTTATCTCACAGCTAAACTGATGCTGTTTTAGCCAGTGGCTATAACTCTTTTTGATAGCGTTTACACTCTCAGAGACAATTTTAGCAGAAACCCCCACCGTACAGTGAGCGACGACTGCCGCAATATCTCGGTGCATGTTCTTTTTTGCAAGACTGATCCTCTTATCCTTACATTGTCTATTAGATATGCCCTTATTGGTTCTCTCCATGCTGGATATATAAATATCTGCTGATCTCCCTTCTGCTATAAATAAAGGCAATATTTCCTTGACAACCCTATTCGCAGATTCTAGATTTGTCCAGTGCCAATGAATGAGATTATGTCCCTCGTTAACATACAATTGACCATTACTGACAACGTTGGATGGTTGGATTTTTACTATAGGCAGCACCAATAGGGAACAGAGTGGTAGATGGTCACTCTCATCATGGCTCACAATACCCATGTCTTTTATATAGTAAATGCCACCTACATTAGAAAACACGTAATCAAGGGTAGAGGCCGATCTCCCATCAATTCTTGTGAACGCCATGTTGGCGTCACTCGGGGTACAACAACTTAGAGCTTTAGAGCTTTCAAAAGCCATATGATGCCAAGGCCATATATCACAATTTGCCTTGCTTGTAATTAATATTTCTTTGAATGGGTGATGACAAGTTTTGATTGGACAAAGACCATTATTTGGTAATGTAGTGAAGGAGCCAAGTACCCCCATCTCAACCACATCACCCATATTGCCTGTATGTTGGAAACCAGAGTATGTGACATACACGGAACAGTTGAACCAACAAAGGGCAGAATATAGACTCTGCGCAGTGTGAGTGAAAGTACCAATACCTAAGCGAATCTGGGAGGCAAGGTACCCATTGAGAAAACCATACCTGCATACGAGAAAATATGATGGCCATTTGAATGAAATCCCTGAAGAAACAGAGCAAATGAAGAGTCCGGACGAATGGTGATGTCACACAGAGCTGAACTAACATTCATAGAAGAGATGCAGAGACCAGAGAATGCAGATGTTCTATAAGGCATCAAAGTATCAAGGATAAATGACATCTTGGACTCAAGGTGAAGGAGCTTATGCCACAGAAACAGATGAAGACATTGAGTCATTTTACACGTTTACAGATGCAAAAGAAACGCAAGCAGATGAAGTAGTCTTGAGGCTAGTTTATAGTGAATAGATTGCGGAAAGCACCAAAATATACATATATACCTATGGAAAAGTAAAGGATAGATGTTTCCACTACACATTATAGCAGTGCTGGACATTAGCAAGAAGGCCTCATTTCTAGTGTGTCGCAGTTAAAAAGCAAATTGAATTACAAAGTGAATCCCAGCAGACAGAGTTGTATGAACTGACATTGGATTCAAATTGTGTGAAAGAACAGAACTCCAGTTCAGAAGGCATGAACAAAACAAGGAAGATGTCAGAGGTTCATTAGAAAATAGTATTAAATGCACCAAAAGGCTCGATTCCATGGTCTCTAGTCACGTGGAAGCATGAAGTTGGTCACACCTAAGCACAAGGGCAGAGCATACCCTCACTCCCTAAATTTCTCAGAGCAAAGAACAAACTCAAGGCCGAGCTTCAAAGCCTAATTGACAGTAGGCCACTGAGATGATGATGGATTGATATGCTAATTGGTGGGAAGCAATGGTTAAGGCGAGCTCACCAGCACCTGGATGGCCAGCCTGCATGCTGCTTGACGTAGGTGGAAAAGTGCTGACGGAGGTTAGAGTACCAACCAATTGTATAGGACTGAGTATTTAGGGGTCCTATAGTTGTGCAAACCAATGGGACATTGTGTATTTAGTGCCATTCATAGTGGTCACTTTTAGGGGAGGGCTTAGTTGCCCCACCTGATATTAAGTAACCAATCACATATTTACACCTTTTTATAATAGTATTGATCGTATACTTAGATGTTCACTCAGAGCCAGTCACCCATACTCATAGGTTTTTGTAGTTTGCCACGTAGGATGACGTTAGTGCATACGTAGGTTAATGTCATTGATGACGAGTTTTGTGTATAAGATCTCAGTTTTTACTAAGAATGTTTGAGTAAGAGGATCAAGCGATTTTGTTGATGTTCGTTATGCTCCCTGTTTTAGATAATTAATATTAAAACAGTCTTCCTTTTTGCCAATTACCTGAGTCGTTTTGATTATTGATGTATGAATACAAATCTGCATCCCCATCCATCCCCAGGGTAATTGCTACTCATCAAAGGGGCTGGGCTATGCAGTTCACTTGGTAGCAGAGGATGGTTCAGAGCCATCGACATGAGTAAATTTTATAGTCCCGGAAATATCAAACAACCTTTGCCATTCGGCTGAAAGGACGTGAAGCTCCCCGTAGATAGTGGTTAGTGTAATTTGAAAAAAGCTTACAAACTGGGTGTGACAGGTCCCCTGATTTCAGACAGAATCCCCACCCACGTCTACGAGAAGAGGTGGTAAAAAAAGCGTACAATCCCGTGAGTCGGGAGACGAAAATTAGAGAAGTGAGTAAAAACGGAGGGAGTGGGCAAAAGAATGGGTGATGAGTGAAGACAAAAGTGAGTAACGGAGGGTGGCAGGATAAAACGTATCGTGAGAATAAGAGTGTTTTATATATATATATATATATATATATATATATATATATATATATATATATATATATATATATACACATATATATATATATATATATACATATACATATATACATATATGGGAAATAAGATATGGTGGGTCATTACGAGTTTGGAGGTAGCCATGGCGCTATTATTCTGACCTTGGAGGTCCCGGTAAGTCCCCATTCAGTAAACCATTCCCCATTCCCATTTGAGCCCCCATAGGGCTCAATGGGAATGGGGAAGGCGCTAATAAAGGGCCCGCAATTTGCGGGCCCGTTATTAGCTCCAAGATCCCTTAACAAGTCCCGCTAAGAACGGCTGGTCAGACCAGCCGTTCCTGCTGGGACCCGCTAAGGGACCTCGGAATACGGCGGTAGGGGCTTACTGGCACCGCCATCCTTAACAATGCCGTTAAGCCCCTACCGCCCAACTCAGAATGACCCCCATTGACTTCAGTGTGGCCAAGCAATAAAGTATTGTGAGAGAGGCCACAATAAGAGAATACGCCCTGGCCTGTGTTTTTTACAAACGTCTCAGAAGAAATTTGAACCTAGAGTCCCGTAGCTGATGACGTAGAAAATGGATTCCATTAAAGGTGAATCTAAACAGGTTAATTTACACTCTGTATGGAGTATTTTAGAGGGCAAGATGTGTCTTAAAGAGAAGATCATAGAAGATATATGTGACCGGTCAAGTTTGTCTGTTTGTTTGATATGATTTTAAGAATGATGACATCATAAATGGAAAAATGAATTGATTGTTTTAAATTGAACTTGGTGGTTGTTTTTTAGCAAGATTTAAGCAAAAAATGTGATCCAAGGGATTGGAGCTTGCAACGATTGGTGCTCGCTCATATTGTATTATTTTTCTGAAACGCATTTTTAAATATGTGATTAAAACAAGCGAGTGCCAAGCAAATCAAGAGTAGACGAGTTGAGAATGGAGGATATTACTCAACTTGTGCATCTCTGCAAGCAGTTGCCGAAGCATACACCTGAGCTTAGACAGTACAGTGCAGAATGGGTTAAAGGAACCACAGACAAAATGTTTATGCCATGGCTGCAAGAAGGGTCACTCTCGAAGGCAGTTCTGCAGCATATGATGACATATTTGCATGCAGCATACACAGGAAAAAAGCTAGACAAGTGATTAGCTAACCTGGAGCTTTGGAAGATGTACCAGGAGGAGCGAGACAAGCCGCCTCCTGTAAATTGGATACTTAATGTATGCAAAGAGGGGGGTGATGAGCCCTCTGCTCTCCCCACCCCAGCTGAAATAGAAGACGAGAATAAGAAAGACGATGGGTTATATCCGTTGAGGGAGCTTAAAGCAGCGACAGAGTATAGCAACCCGGCGTATGAGTCGCCTACGCAAAGCTGTGACGAGGGTCCAGACAAATATACTGAGAAATATGTAATCTCTAAGGTCCCAAGGGACAGGGAGAGATGTGATAAAGAGAGAAGTGATTGAGCAAGCACATCTCTAGTTATAGGAAGAGAAATAAAGAGATGGAAGGGAGAAAGAGACAAAGCTGATGAGATTGCGCTCTTACAGAACTAATAGATGGGGGACCAGATTTTGCTCAAACTCAATGGGAAAGGCATTGAGGATGTAAGACAAAGGGAAGATCAAGACGAGCAAGACAAACAGGATAAAGAAAGAGAGGAACGATTGAAAGACGAAGGAGCGAAAAGGAAGGATAGGCAAAGACAAGACCATAAAGAGGAGCAGTCAAGAAAACAAGAGAGGGCAGAGGAGCAAAGAAAACAAGATAACAGACTGAGAGCAGTTGATAAGCAGGAGAGGCTAGAACGAAAAAGAATAGAAAAGGAGGAACAGAAGTTAAGGGATAAGAGAATACAGAGACGAAAGGATGAGGATATACGCAGGGCAAACGAGAGAAGGGATATGAAGAAAAAAGAGGAAGACAGAGTCAGAGAGGAAGCAAGGAAACAAAGAGAATTTGACAATGAGATAGAACGTAAAAGAAGGCAGAGAGCACGCAATCTCGATCGCCTGCAACAGGAGATAAGGGATCCCGAACCAGAAGTAGCATGGAAGGACATAGAGGAATTCTTCCCAGAATACGAGTCATTACCAGGCACTTCTAGAGCAAATCTAGAAGACGAGTTTGACTCTAGGAGCTTTGGGGAAGCGATCGATAAAGTATATCATGAAATGAAAGCCTAGAAAGAATCAAAAGGGAAGGGAAAAAATGATCGACTCGAGAGCACTCAGCTGTACAACAAGAAGGGAGCCTCATGCATTACGAGGCAGAAGGAGCTGTCTCTAGACTGACTCTGAACAGAGACGAGGAGGAAAGAAGTTGCACAAGATGGGCACAAGAAATGTCAGACGAAGACAGAGATACCGTCCGTGGGGAAGAGAGAGGGGATGCATGTGGTCCTGAGGGATGTTTTTCAATGGATAAGAAGTAAGATGGTCAGATTTAAACGCACCTATACTTAGGGCGTCAGAACTATTGACACAGTAAGACCGACCTAAGGGGCAACTCCATGGAGAGAGGGGGGGGGTCGCCCCCTTGTATGAGCAGATTAAGATTGCTACCAGGAAGAAGGTGATGTGGGAATATTGTCCCTGCGGTGGACAGACAAATGATGAGAGATGAGAATGAGTTTGGGGCTTTGCAGTTTCCCTTATTGGAAAAAGGAGAGGCCAGACCACAGTATATATCGTGGCCCCAAATGGAGAAGGATAATTTAAGGTGTAAACTCCTGAGTTTAACTTCTGGCGCTGGGAAATGGATACATGAGTTAGAAAAAATGACGGGAGGAAATACATTAGCTATAGGGGACATTAAGGGTCTCCTGATCGCCATACTTGGTGAGAGAGTCGATGACGTTTGGACGAGGGCAGGACATGCTGGTGTTACTACAGTTAACACTGCTCACGATGGAGCACCGTTCAATAACTGTAGGGCGGCAGTCTGGAAAGTGCTTATAGTACTGTATCCGGACACGTCCGATATGGGAGCTATAATGACAAAAAAGATGCAGGATGGAGATGATCCGCTTGTTTAAATTCAGAATTGTCAAGAGCAGTGGAGCTTGGAGATGCGCGAATCTCGGGGAAAATCTATACCTGCGTTCTATCATATATTGTGCCAAGGGCTGCCAGAGAAGTTAGTGGGTATAGAAGCCAAATCGTGGTCAGAGAGTCAGCTGACCATTGCGCATTATTGTAGATTCTTGCAGGAAAAGAATCATAAGAAAGACGATGCGAGAAAAAGCAAAGAGGAGAAGTTAGTGCAGAAGAAACTGTCTAAATATGCTATTGAAGGGGCAATGTTGATTAGTGTAGACGGATCGAATTCACAGCAAATGGCAAATATACCCCAGGCGAATAACCATAGGCAGTTTAATCAGGGCAATAATGGGTTTGCTCCACGAGGAAGAGGAGGTTTTCAAGGAAGAGGTTTTCAGAATAATCAAGGGAATTGGTAGAATAATCAGGGAAGCTTCCAGAATAATCAGGGTGGGTTTCAAAGTATGCAGAATGATGGTCAAAACATGCAGGATTGGCATATTAGGAGGCTACCTATATGTTGGACATGTGGGATGACAGGGCATTTTGCTTGTTTGTGTAGAAGTCAAGGGTTTGTGCAAAACGGACAGTTTTTAAGAGGGTGGACGTCAAACCTGCCTGCGTATTCACAGCAGAGTGGAGATGGGTTCGTTCAGAATCAAACGATGCAGCAGCAAGCACTGAGAGTGCAGCAAGGCTTGCAAACACAGCAGATCGCAGTCAATCCACCACAAGGGCTGTCACAGCACTCGCCAATGCAGATTCAGCAGAGTACAAGTACAGGACAGCTAATGATTCCTAGAGTAGGGGGTGTCACTGTCGAAGGAGGGAATCCTTTTACAGGGAACAGAATGAGGCTGTACCCACAATAGGACAGCTCACTGGGAGACTTGATGTGTTCAGTAATCTCTGTGATGCGGAATTCTCATGAGGAACTGATGTTAGATGTCAATATAGGAGGCAATCGATTTTCATTTTTAATAGACACAGGTGCAATGCGCTCATGTATACGAGAAGAAACATTTTCGAGGTCTGGCAATGCCATGAATACTCAAGGTTTTTCAGGAGCTACAAGTAGAGTTCCTTTTACTGAAGAATTACCATTCCCTATAGGAGAATGTGACATGAAGCTGCCTTTGCTATATTCAAGGCAGACACCTGTCAATATATTGGATCGAGATCTAATGACAACATTGAATATGACAATTTCATTTACTGATGAAGGCATAGTGTGTTCAACATCAGGAATGCATTATTTAAACGTGAGTGTATTTATTATGGCATTTTCAGGTCAGATAGCCATGAGAGCAATACCTTTAGAACCAGAGGTTTTTCATTACGGATTATGTATTCTTTTGACATGGTTACCAGGCCTAGTAGGCAGAACGATGAGAATACCGGATGAATTTCTGTTTAGACCAAAAATACCTATGCGTGACGAAGAGGGACATGTTTTTCCCTTAGAGCTGCATGCAGCCATAGTGCAAGGTGAAATGGTGTTGCTTGATGGAAATGATGATAAAGGCAGACAATGGTGTGCAGTAATTGCCAACGGGGAAGGTTACAGACTGATGGACGTCACTGATGACGATCTATTTGGAGATCATCCATCTGATGATGGAGTGATATTTAATATCAGTATTACTTATTGGGTGAGAGCAATCAAATGAGAGGTTCCTTAGAAAATAATGCTAGCACAAAAACGTCCTGAGTATTTTGACGAAGACATGGCGAAAGTGCCAACCGCATTATGCACCACAGGTCCCTATGACGTAGGCCTGTTAAAGGGGGTTGGAGAGGTGAAGATTAAATTGAAACCAGGAGCGATTTTACCTCGAGCATGACAGTATGCCATGTCTCGAGAGGCAGATGAAGGTATTTTTAAGATGATTTCTGCCATGATGGATCAGGGTATCTTAGTGACGTCAGAGTCACAGTGTAATACTGCAGTGTACCCTATGAAGAAATCTAAGGGGACGTCTTGGAGACTAATTCAAGATTCATGCCTGATAGACCAGATTGTAGAGGCCGAGTTCCCTCTAGTTCCTAATCCGGCTACAATTTTATGTAATATACCTGTTGAAGCATGATATTTCACTGTGATTGACTTGAAAAATCTGTTTTTCTCAATCCCATTGCACAAAGACTTGCAGGATCTGACATAATTTACGTTCAGACAGACTAAGTTAAAAAGCACGAGATTTGATCAAGGGTATTGTAAGTCTCCATCGATTTTCAATTGAGTCCTGCAGTTGGACTTAAGCAATATTGATTTAGAAAGTGTTGTGTTGCAATACGTAGATGACATTTTAGTATGCAGCACTTCAGAGGAAGAGTTCAGACGCGATTCTGTTCAGCTGATGATTACACTTGCTGACAAAGGATATAAGGTTGACAAAGAGAAGTTACAGTATTGTCAACAAGAAGTGTTATACATAGGCCAATTGATTTCACATGAAGAAAAGAAGGTTACTCCTGAGAGAGCTGAGGCTATTTTGAAAACCACAAAGCCACACACGATAACACACATGCAGAGATTTCTGGGATTATGCAACTATGTGAGAGCATAGGTCTTTGAATGCAGCTCATATATAAGGCCTTTATTACAGGCTTTAAAGAAAGCACAGGCAATGCAGGAAAGAATCGTGTGGACTGAGGAAATGGAAGAAGGGTTTGATGGGTTGAAAAAAGCAATGTGCACAGCTCCAGGTTTAGGGCTTCCTAATTATGTTGAGGATTTCTTTTTATTTTTGCACACAGACGGCACTGTTATGACAGCAGTTCTTACACAGAACCACATTGGGGTACAAGCCCGTTGCCTATTACAGTGGGATTTTAGACCTAGTGATGAGAGTTCATTTTCCGTACGAACAATCGCTGGCAGCCGCCGCATTCGCTATAGAGAAAGCTGCAAGCATAGTGATGGGATGCTCTATCATGTTATTTGTTGAGAACGCACTATTTGCCATTCTAGAGAAACCAAAAGCTCAAAGGGCTTCTGCCTATGAGGTAGTTATATCAAATCTGGAGATCAAAATAGTTCGATGCAGAATAGTGAATCCTGCCATGTTTGTAGCTGAACCAAGGATGAGCATGCGCATGATTGTTCGAACTATGAAGAGTTCTATGAAAACATTCCTAGGATAAAAGAAAATGCCTTGACAGGTGGAGAAATTGTTTTTATTGACGGTTCTTCAAGAATCGATCAAAATGATGGGCAGAGATATACAGGTGTCGCTGTGGTAAAACACGCAGCCAATGGGGAGTTTCAGATATTGATAACTGCACGACTCCCGTCCCACTATTCAGCACAGGCTGCAGAATTAGTCGCGCTGATTGTCGCGCTCGAGAATCATGCAGAGCAGGAAGTAACAGTGTACAGCGACTCCGCCTATGTCACGTCAACGGTGCACGCAGGGTTGGCACATTAGAAAAGGAGCGGCTACCTCTGAGATGGAAGGCCAGTGCAGCATGCCACCTTATTGGACAGGCTTATTAAGGCATTGCAACTCCCTGTAGCCATCGCAGTCGTTAAATGTACAGCACACACTAAAAGGCCAGACTTTATCTCACGTGGAACCCAGGCAGCAGATGTTGAAGCTAACCTCGGTGCATGTTCAGAAAATGTAATGACATTTGATACGTCTGATGTAAATGAGAAAATGTTTGTAATGATGAACGTGTCTGAAAGATATAGTGATTTGACAAGAACGAAGTTAGTGGAAGTCCAGGGGGAAGCACCTCAAGATGAGAAAGATTTGTGGACGAGAAGAGGGTGTTCTTTAAACCCCTCTGAAGCATGTTGGCGACAAGACAGCACCGGTAAACCAGTGATGCATGTAGCCTTATTAAAGCTGGTGCTGGAACAGCTACACTACCATGTGCACACAACTATGGAGAACCTCGCTGCAACTGTTGCAGAGGATTGCTTTGTTCCAAATTTGTTAGAACATGTTGCGTTCTATGTAGTTAACTGCATTGTGTGTCAAAAATGTACAGCTGGGCACACTCTGCGCACATTTAGGGGAGTTATTCCGAGACCTACTGGCTCCTTTCAGCATTTGTATATTGACTATGTCGACATGCTGCAAGTATGTACTGGATTAAGATATGATTGTTCTGGTTTGTCCCTTTTCACAGTGGATTGAGGCTGGTCCGGTGTACACACTCAGACTCTACCTGTGCAGCCAAATCTTTAGTGAGGGAAGTGCGTCCCAGATGGGGAGTATGTGAAGTAATGAGGTCAGATAATGGCCCACATTTTGTGAATCAAACATTTGAGCAGATCAGCTTGTTGCTTGGTATCAAGCACAGGTTTTCTTCGGCTTATCATCCACAAGAAAATGGGATCTGTGAACGGCTCAACGGCTTGCTTAAAGAACTGATAGCCAAGTTGAAGTTTACCTTGAAGAAAGGGTGGTTGCATTGCCTACCACTGGCATTATTTGCATTGAGGAACCAACCAGATTTGGACCACCATCTCACTCCCCATGAGATACTGACATGGAAACGAATGAGGACACCCCTCATGCCTCCATCCAGAGTTAAAAGTTATGCTCAGCCTACAGCAGAACTGTTAGGAATGGAGCTGCGTGAGTATCTTATGTGTGTGACTTCAAGTATCTCTGTCATTTCAGGTCACCTATGGCGAAAAAGGTGTGGGGCAGCACAGAACACAGAAGGAGATGCTTCAACAAGTAGTGTTCAAGAATTATGTCTTCCCCAATTATTCCCCAGAGATGCAGTCGTGATCCGTAACTTCACAAGGAAGTGGCACAAGCCAAGATTTAACGGCCCTTTCATTGTGGAAAATGTCACACCGTCTGCAGTCGGAGTGCAAGGCAGATATGCTTGGACTTTTTTAGGCAACGTCAAAATTTACACTGGAGAAACCCCTCTGCCCCACCCCCTACAGAAGCAAGCATTGGAAAAGAACCTCAGCAAATGCAGACAAGGTCTATGACGAGGAAGAAGGACACAGGTTGTCGAGTAAAAAGAAAAGATTTCATTGGACTGTGGCTTGGTTCAGGACGCTATTTTGGTCACTTCTGGAAGAGTTAAGGGAAGCTGATGCGAACACTCTGTGCTGTCATTTCAGGGTGTAAGGAAGATCTTTTGTTCTTAAAGCCACAAGAGCATTGCTAACTTTGGAATGAGGCATGCTTTAAGCCTTGATAAGAAGAGAAATATGCCAAATTCTGAGTTCATTTTCTACAATTGGAAGAGGGTGCAGTACCCTGATTCCTTTCTCACTGAGTTCCTGTTTGGATTTGCCCATGGTGATTCCCAATGACAACGTCTCAAGGATCATATTTGAAGTTTTTATCTTCATTCTGCGAACTTACCTGGCTATTGTGGGGAGAACTACTAGTGTTTATGTTTTTCTGCAAGATCCTAAGAATGGTCCAAATGTAAGAAGGTTGCTCACTGCAATTATTGAGCAGATTCTTCAGTTGCCATAGTATAGTGGGGAAAGGACAAATGCCCCTATCCGCTGATGATGCTCACAGACTAGTCAGTGTGGTTTTCCATCATCTGATTGGAAGACACACTGATGTGCATAGTTCCTAAGGGATCAGAGAAACAGTGCAGCACTAAATGAAATTTTGAGAGGTTTCATACTGCAAGTGAACGCCTATTCTGCCAGAAATCTGAGATCAGAGTAAAACTTTCCTTCGAGGGACAGATCGAGAGGTTGCTGGTCAGACAGAACTTTTTGTTTCATGCTGAAAGAAATTCATCATGTTGTCTGGTCTAAGGCAGATTCGAGGAATAGACTGGGAACTGGTGTATGTCGTTGAACTTGTCTAGACATACTGAGAGCGGTTTTCTTCTTTCTGGAGAGGCATTCACATTTCGTCTGGTTAAAGACTGGTTCCAGGGAGACATCGAGAGTTTGTTCTAGTCATCCAGTAAGCAGACTGCTGATTGAGGACGAAATTGCTGAGTCAAGCCAGCAGCTTACAGAAGCTGTACATAATGCTGATCTATTAACGATTACTTTTTCCTTTCTTAGGCAATAAAAATGCATAGCATCAGCAGTAATATAATAATGCCAGAGGCAGAGAGACGTCCACGTCGTCCATGAAGGAGATGCTTTAAATTGACATACCTCTGTGTTATTTACGCTTGCATTGAGTTCATAATCAGATTGCTTTCACTTACAGTACAGACATCGTACTACCTTGATGTACATGGAGCTAGGACTCCTGTGAATCTTCCTGAGCAGAAGGAAGGTGTAATCGTGGCAACTACTAGGCAGCCAAGACCCTATGTAGTAATTCCTGTTCCAAAGAAAGATGACAAATTGCCTGCGCTTGAGATAAGTGTCACTAATAATCGTTCACGTGCAAAAAGTGTCTTAGAAACTCTGTTAAGACATAAAAGTCAGGCTTGGCAAGATAGACAGGACAAAAGGTTTTTAGATGGTGAGCTCATACAAGTAATGCAAGCAAACACACTTGCTCCTGTGATAAACGACCCAAGGATAGTTTCTCAAAGGCAGTCAAACGTGGAGATTTTGTGAGCCATTTTCATGCCTAAATGGTATGTTGAGGGATGAAACTTGCTGAACATTCTCCTACTCAGGGAGCACTGATAGATGTTCCGGTAATTTATCAAGTCAGAAGGATCTATGCTAACACACTTCATAATATTATCATAGAAGGTCATATGAAGAGGGTGAGAACTAAAAGAAGCACCAAAGAGGATGATTTCAAATTAAGTGATTGCCTGGACAGCACCGGTAACCTGGGAAATAACATATGGTATCAGCACATGAAAGAAGTAGGAAGAAGAATGTCAAAGGAGGAATGCTTCGTATGTGCACTCCTGCCATACAGTATGGGGAAATCTAAGATCTTTATTGCCATTGAAATAGATGTTCTGACTGCACATTGCCTATTACCTCTAGCATTCTGTAGTACAAGAGGCCAGTTCATTGGCCGAACAGCCTACCTCAAATGGGCAACTGAATGGACAGATCCAGATGAAGATGACTATATCCAAGACATAGAGGGCCTCATTCCGAGTAGGGCGCAAAGGAATACCGGGCACCGTTAAGGACATCAGTGCCGGTAATCCCTTTGCACCCTAATATGAGGTCCCTTAGCGGGTCCAGCTATGGGCACCTGGTTTTACCAGGCGCCCTTAGCGGGAGCCGCAAAGGGACCAGGGAGCAAACAACGGTACCGCAAATTGCGGTACCGTTATTAGCTCCCTCTCCATTCCCATTGAGCCCTATGGGGGCGCCAATGGGAATGGGGATTGCCTTTTTTAATGGGGACTTACCGGTCCCGCAAAGGTCGGACTACACCGGTAAGTCCCCATTGACCCAGGTCGGAGTCGGTACCGGTATTGGAGGCAACCATGGTGCTAATAGCACTGTGGCTACTTCCATACTTGGAATGAGGCCCAAAGACAAGAAAAAGAGCCCTTACTAACAATCATGTGATTAGATAAAAAAAAGCCTGGGTAAAAGGAGCTGGAATCAGATGGTAAGTAAATAAAAAACTGGACGTTCCAGGAAAAACTGCAGAAGATATTCGTAGATGGAAGAACAGAGGCCAGATGCAGGGAACTGTGCTATCACCAGACGGATGGGAAGAAGGTGTAGTGATCTGCAGAGACTGGGTGATAATGGGTCACTACCAACCAACTATTGAGAATGCACAGATGTTGTGTAAGCCTCTACGGTCAAAACTTGCTAGCTACTGACATGGGTCGAAGACAGAGGAGGACCCTTGCAGATAGTGCCTTTAGTGAGTGCAAAACTGTGTTTCAGAAACAATGGCACAAGGAAAGTTGGAGAGAACCAGAATTGTGGGAGAATATTTGAAGCGCCAGGAATGAACATTGGGACAGCAGTGATCATGGATCATTATTGGGCTTGTGGATGCAAGGCATATATGAAGTTACCCAAGGATTGGGGAGGGATATGCACATTGGTAAATGTCCATGTTTCAGCATTGGTGATTCCAAAGAGTGATCTGAGCCTTGACAGTTTTCCAAAAGCAGATACTCACCTGAGGAAGAAGAGATCTGTGGAGCTGATAAAGAGGATGAAGAGAGAGAACTATTTCTCAGCCAAATAAATAGAAGCTTTTGACTCTGTTCCTTATGAACATAGGCTGTTCAGCCAGCCGTTGGCAGTGTTCACATTGATCTTCATGCTGAGAATCCAGGTTGGAGCAAATACAAAATGGCTTCAAATTACTAGATGGGAATTGCTGCAGACAATTAACACAACTATAAAGGGGTTCAATGCTATCAGAGAAGAAATGAGAGCTATACGACTGATGACTTTTCAGAACAGATACGTCTTGGTTATGATCACAGCAATAGATGGAGGTGTTTGTGCAAAAATTGGAGAATCATGTTGCACATTTATACCTTCTCGTGATGACGAGAATGTAACCTTGATGGAGGCCATAGAAATGCTGACGAAGCTCCATGGCCAAATGATAGATGAAGTACAATATATTGCTGATGACAGCTTGTTTGGATCACTCTTCTCTTGGGTTTCACAATGGATGGCAGATATGTTCAAGTTCCTTGGAGCCCTGATCTTGTTGGTGTTGCTTGGATTCTGTGTGATCAAGATAATAATATCACAATGCAAGAAGACAGCAAAGAAAGCTATAGGGATGAAGATCATGATCGATGTTGAATCAGGATGGAAAGCCCGAGACTTAACAGATGAAAAGATCAGAGACTTTGTGAAGGCTAGTATCCATGCACCTGAGGGAACGATGTTCCTGTATCCAAAGAACCATAGGAAGTATATGGGGAGATGGATCTATTGCAGTCCAAGTGGACAATGCCGTTTTATGACATGGAACAAAGATGAACATGTCAAGTCAGCTGGATGCCTGAAGGTAGTCATAAAGATATGGATCCCTAAGAAGCATTTTCTCTGAGGAGGATGCCTGGATGTGAAGGATGTTGGGAGAGTGGTCGATGAATCACCCAGAGGGGGGAGTGTAGTGAAGGAGCCAAGTACCCCCACCTCAACCACCTCGCCCATACTGCCTGTATGTTGGAACCCAGAGTATGTGACATATACAGAACAGTTGAACCAACAAAGGGCAGAATATAGACTCTGCACAGTGCCTGTGAATGTATCAATACCTAAGAGAATCTGGGAGGCAAGGTACCCATTGTGAAAACCATACCTGCATACGAGAAAATATGATGGCCATTTGAATGAAAGGGTCAGGACGAATGGTGACGTCACATAGAGCTGAACTAACGTACATAGAAGAGATGCAGAGACCAGAGAATGCAGATATTCTATAAGGCATCAAGAAAGTATCAATGATAAGTGACATCTTGGGATCAAGGTGAAGAAGCATATGCCACAGAAACAGATGAAGACATTGGCCCTCACTATAACTCTGGCGGTAGCCGCCTCCTTATTAAGGGCACTGCTGCTGCCGAAGTTGTTTTTTTTCTGGCACCCGCGAATGGGAAATAACTACGTCATGCCGAGTTTGGCGCACCGGTAATTGCCCATTCGCGGGTGCCATTATGGCCGGCCTCCCGATCCCCATTCTGCCCAATGGGGCAGAATGGGGGTCGGGTGCATGGTTGCAACGGCACCGTTAATAACGGTGCTGGTGCAATCATGAGTTCTGCTCGCGGGTGCCGGTATGCACGTCTGGTCAGACCAGGCGTGCAGTCTGGCACCTGCGGGCAGAACTCATAGTGTGGTGGAAAGGTAACAGTAACGGTAACTCTGTTGTTGCCTTTCTGCCACACTCATAATGAAGCCCATTGAGTCATTTTACACTTGTACAGATGCAAAAGAAATGCAAGAAGACAAAGTAATCTTGAGGCTAGCTTATAGTGAATAGATTGAGACAAGCGCCAACATATACATATATACCTATTGAGAAGTAAAGGATGGATGTTTCCACTACGCATTATAGCTGTGCCGCACATTAGCAAGAAGGCCTAATTTCTAGTGTGTTGCAGTGAAAAAGCAAATTGAATTTCAAAGTGAATCTCAGCAGACAGAGTTGGATGAGCCATGAAGCCAAGGTCCTATCAAACTGGAGGGAACTGACATTGGATAAAAATCGTGTGAAAGAACAGAACTCCTGTTCAGAAGGCATGAACAAAACAAGGAAGATGTCAGAGGTTCATTAGAAAATAGTATTAAATGCACCAAAAGGCTTTATTCCATGGTCTCCAGTCACGTGGAAGCATGAAGTTGGACGAACGAGATGGTAACACCTACGCACAAGGGCAGAGCGTGCCCTCACTCCCTACATTTCTCAGAGCAAAGAAGAAACTCAAGGCCGAGCTTCAAAGCCTAATTGACAGTAGACCACTGAGGTGATGATGGACTGATATGCTAATTGGTGGGAAGCAATGGTTAAGGCGAGCTCACCAGCACCTGGATGGCTAGCCTGCATGCTGATAGACGTAGGTGGAAAAGTACTGACGGAGGTTAGAGAGCCAACCAATTGTAGAGGACTGCGTATTTAGGGGTCCTATAGATGTGTTAACCAATGGGACGTTGTGCATTTAGTGACGTTCATAGTGGTCATTTTTAGGGGAGGGCTTTGTTGCCCCACCTAATGTTAAGTAACCAATCACATATTTACACTTTTTTAAACTAGTATGGATCGTATACTTAGATGTTCACTCAGAGCCAATCACCCATTCTCATAGGTTTTTGTAGTTTGCCACGTAGAATGACGTTAGTGCATACATAGGTTAACATCATTGATGACATGTTTTGTGTATAACATCTCAGTTTTTACTAAGAATGTTTGAGTAGGATGAGCGAGCGATTTCGTTGATGTTCATTATGCTCCCTGTTTCAGTTAATTGATATTAAAACAGTCTTCCTTTTGCCAATTACCTGAGTCGTTTCGATTACTGATGTATGAATACAAATCGTCATCCCCATCCATCTACAGGGTAATTGCTACTCATCAAAAGGGCTGGGCTATCCAGTTCAGTAATGCACTCATTTCCGCGTTAAAATCACCTACTATCCGTACAGGATATTTATGATTCTAAAGATGCTAAATTTGACCAACTATTAGGAGGATTGTAAATATTCATGAAGATGATCACTATATTTTAATACAATTTTGTGACAAGGACATTTGGGGTGGATTCTTTTAGCATTAGTGATATCCATGGGGATTTGACTGTTGTAAGTAACCCTTTAAGCCCTTGAGTACCTGCTGTACTGTGCTGCGACCATCAAATAAAACTATATTAGTGAGCCATGTTTCCTGTAATGCTACAAACAAAAAGTTAACATCGAGATAAAACCTTCCTGATCAAACAGATGGGTGTGGCCCCTCGTGCTCCATGTATACATCAATTCAACATCATTTATGCCTCGCCGCAAAATTATGTTTGAAGGCCACTGGGAGCCACTGCCAATACCTGTTGTCGGTTACACATTTGCATTCAACATCCAGCCCCTGGCCCATACTGACTGATGGTGTCACATTATTCGTTAGAGACTTTACGCTATCACTTTGAGCTAGTATACTAGCGAGCATATCAACTCGAGCTCCTACCACTGGTGCTTCTCGGATAGGCACTGGATGTGTATTGTGTGTGCTACTATTCAACACCTTTAATGAGCGCACTTTAGTTGTTGGAATGGCCACAACTTTACAAGTATAACCCAATCTTAGTAAGTCTACTTGATAACCCAAAATGTAGTTTAGTGTTGATTCTGCATAAAACCATACATTCGTAATATACTGCTCTGCTTGATCAACTAACCTTGTTTTTTAAATGTGCTTATTAGGTTTTAAACAACATGAACTATAAAAGAACAACAATATCACTGCATTTTATGTGTTTGAGCTTAAAAACATCCCACCCATCCCTCCCTCCCCTCCCCCCCAAGACCACTGTTTGTTCATCAGTTCCGCCCATGCCAGACTGCCATCATGAGCTGCACGTGTCATCAGAGATCGCTTCCATCACTCTGGGGCAAAGAACAGCACCGTGAGCGCCACCCATTGGTGTAAGTCCTTGCTGGTATCCAGTTTCCGTTCACGCAGTGCGTTCTCCCATGCCCCAGTTTCCGCTGTCACCCATCTGTGAAGGTCCTTTCACCACAGTACGACACTTGGACCTCTAGCACTTTTCCAACCTAAAGCAATGCGTCTCTTTGCCAGAATATACATCAAGTCTTTGAGTTTATTTAGGGGTTTTTTCCTTTTGCTTTTTTTGTATCTGCCAAGGATGCATGCCACAGGTGTTTGCACTCCCAGTTCAATGTCTGCTTCGGCCACTTTTGCAACAATCTGTGTCCAAAATGATTGTATCACTTGGCATCCCCAAAACATGTGCGTCATTCCCGCGTGGGGTTCGCTGCATTTAGAGCATTCGTTAACTCTTGCCCCTTTGAATTTGGAGATCACTTCTGGCATAAGGTACGCTCTGTTGAGAATGTAGAATTGTATGAGTTGCCGTTGGGCGTTCCTGGAGACCTTTTTGTGGTAGTGGGAAATGTGTTCCCATTCCTTTTCGTCAAATTCCAAGCCCATTTCATGTTCCCATTTCGCTCTGCTCTTGAGACCTAGATTGGTTGTGCTGTTCAGTAATGTGTCATAGAGCCTTGAGGTTTTGTGTC
This sequence comes from Ambystoma mexicanum, assembly GCF_040938575.1. Classification (NCBI taxonomy): domain Eukaryota; kingdom Metazoa; phylum Chordata; class Amphibia; order Caudata; family Ambystomatidae; genus Ambystoma; species Ambystoma mexicanum. The sequence continues at coordinate 901,114,314 of NC_090934.1, forward strand.
CTCCTTTGGCTGCAGTCAGCATATTTTTGATGGTCTCGTGCCCGGTTTCCAAGTTCTCAGCTTCCGGCCACCGGTCCGTGAGCCTACGCACCACCGCTCCGTGGAGTAGGAACTGTCCCGTTGGCAGCCCCGAGGTTGCCTGCATCTCGTCAAATGTCAGGATCCCTTGGTCGTCCACCAGGTCCCCTACGGTGGCCACTCCACAGGGCTCCCACCTTTGCCTTATTTCTTTCTGTCCCCAGGCCCTGCCCACCATGATAGCCGCTATAAGGATCTGCGTGGAGTATGGGTCTCCCATCTTCGCTACCTTGCAGGCCCGTTTCCTGATCATTAACCCCAGCTTCACAAGATAAGGGCTGTTTCGGATCACATCTGCTGGGACTCAGAATAAGTCTCTGAGCAGCGTCTGGGAGACAGCCGGTTGCAGAAGTCGGGTATCGAATGTGGTCTCATCCACCATCCATTTTATAATGTGTTTTAATTGGCCTGCTAAGTAGTACAGTTCAAAATTGGGGATTTTGAGACCTTCCCTTTCGTAGGGCCTTTGTAGCACTTCCGGCGCGACTCTGTGTTTGGCTCTGTGCCAAAGGAATCGCCTGCAGAGTTTGTTTAGGTCTGCGAAGAAGCATGGGGGGATGTTGAATGGGAAATTGGTAAAATGATGCAGGAGTCGGGGGAGAGCCACCATTTTTAGAAGTCCGGCTCTTCCCGCCACAGAAAGCAGCAATTTTCCCCAAAAGGCCATTGATTTTTCCAGGTTTTCCTTGGCTTTTATTTTACTGTGTTTAAAGTGTGTTCAGTTTTGGGGTCCCGATGGATAGTGATCCCTAAATATTTGAAAGATGTGGTCATCCACTGGAAGGCCATTGAAGGGAGTCTGTCGGCATCGTCCCTAGTCAGGGCGGCCAGGGGGTAGAGGCATGATTTTTCATTGTTAATTTGGATCCCTGTGTATCTATGAAACCCCTCGAGTGTCTCCAGGATATACAGTAATATGTATTCTGGGTTATTTAGGTACAGGAGTGTGTCGTCAGCATACATCGACACCAGGTGTGTCACCCCATCAATCACTACGCCCCCATCACCGTACTCCTGGCGCAGATATGCTGCTACAGGTTCGATTGCTAAGATGTACAGCATGGGGAGAGTGGACAGCCCTGCCGTTTGCCCCTGTGGAGGTGCCATTTGTCGGAGAATGTATTGTTCTTGCGCACTCCGGCTGTGGGGTCCACTTTAGGAAGGCCAGGCCTATCGCCATTTTAGTCATGGTGGCATATAGCCAATCCCACCTGACCGAGTCGAAAGCCTTGGTGGTATCTAAAGACGCCACTGCGCATTTTTCGGGTCTGCTATTGGTGTTATAAATAACATGGTGCAATCTACGTAGGTTCTCTCTGATGGATCGCCCAGGCACAGAGCCAATCTGGTCTTGATGGATCAGAAGAGGGACTACCCTACGCAGTCTTCTTGCCAATAATGCCGTTAGAATTTTGTTATCTGAGTTCAACATGGACAGGGGCCTGTATGAGCCACACTCTTCCCCATCCTTGTCAGGTTTCAATAGGGGGATGATTATGGCCTCTCTCATGGTGTCTGGAAGGGTGCCCACTTTGTACGCTTCATTGAACAATCGGGCAAGAAGAGGTGCCAAAGCGTCCTTATACGCTTTATAAAACTCCCCAGGGAGCCCGTCAGTTCCTGGGGCTTTCCCGGATGGTAAGGATCTGATGGTGACCATCACCTCCTCTGGGGTAATCGGTTTGTCCAGGACTTCAGCCAGTTGTGCATCCAATTTGGGTAGTTTGATGATGTCTAAGACATCGTCAATTTCAGTGGCTGTAGGAGACGGGGTGCTGGCATAAAGTTTCTGGTAAAACCCGGCGAACACAGAGTTTATTCCTAGCTGTGTGTGTACTGCAGTGCCGTCCGGCCCGCGGACATGGTAGATTGGGGTCTTGGGGATTTCCCGTTTGTAGAGCCAAGCTAGCAGTTTCCCTGGTTTGTCTCCTAGGGCATGGGTTCTCTCCATGTGTTTATTCCCCAGCTTGTCCCAGTACGTTAAGCAAGCTTGTCTAAGCCCGACCTTCTTTTGTATGTGTTCTAGGTCTAAAATGGCCCTTGCTTCTAGTTCAGTCAACTCCTTTTTAGTGTGTGCGAGTGAGGTTACTATGGATCTCTGGGTTCCCCCTATGGCTGCCATCATTTCGCCCCTCATGACAACTTTGTATGCCTCCCATGCCGTGCTTATGTGTTGCACGCTATTTTCATTTGTCTGCCAGAAATCGTGTGTGCTGGTCCCGATTTGTTCGCGAAAGTCTGCGTCCAGCAATGCTTCACTTCTTAGCCTCCAAGTAGGCACAGGGGGTCTGGGTGGAAACACCGCCCAGGTGGCTACCAGCGGGGAGTGGTCGGACAATACTCTGGCTAGGTAATGTGTGTCCTCAAACAGCGCTAGCCGCTTCTCACTCACCAATATGTAGTAGAACCTAGTATAGACAGCGTGAGGGGAGGAGTAGAAGGAGTACTCTTGTTTTTCAGGGTGTTGCTTGTTCCATAGGTCTGCAAGCCCTAGTTGTTGCATCAGAGTATGTAATATATTTGCAGGCGGGGATGGGCGGGTGTGTTTATTGTCCGATCTGTCTATGCAGGGATCCAGGGTACAATTGTGATCCCCTCCCCAGATAAGGGTGCTATCTCTATAAGGGCTGGGCCGTCTGTATAGTGAGTGGAAGAAGGTTGTGGCGTTGTGATTGGGAGCGTAAGTTTTGATTAAGCATATCTCCCTACCTTCAATGGTACCGTGAACCAGGGCCATCCGGCTTTCGTTGTCTGTTTTTGTGTTTATTAGTTTAAAGGGGACGGTGGGCGCAATCCAGATCAGGACCCCTCTGGCGTAAGTGGAATAAGTTGAGCCTATCAGGGTCCCTCTCCAGGTCTTGGCTAGTGTTTCTAGCTTACGTGCGTCCAGATGTGTCTCTTGCAGCAGAGCGATTCCGACCTTGCTCCTTTTGACTAGGGCGTGGATGCAGCATTGTTTGACAAAGCTATTCATTCCCCTGACGTTCCATGACATAATTCTGACCTTGTCAGCCATGAGTTTTGAGTATCCAAGTAAACGCAAGGGTGGCACCTCCGGGGGCTTCTCTTCTGGCATTGGCGATTCTCAATGATCTAAGTGGTATTGTCTGTACCCGGAAAAATTCCCCAACTTCAAGTACAGTTTTAAATGGTCTTGTCTTTTCTTTGTGTGGTTCCCCCATACTAATACTAACTCCTGTATTCCCTCAACCTCTTGAACTTCAAACTTCCCTGTAACAAGAACTGTGCAGGGGGCTTCCCTCCGTTACGACTACCCCGTTTCTGCTCCATTTGACCGTATACAGGTCTCGTGGTGCCCTACGGGCGGGTTAAATATACCCAAGAAAAAAGAAAACTTCTGCGGGCAGAAGGAATCTGCTTAGTCTGTTCTTCGATGGATGTAGTCCATCTCCGGTACGGCTCCTGTGGTGAATCGATGTCGCTGCGCTTAGATAGGTATTCAGTCAGTTTTTTGAGTGCTCTGTTAGAGAGCTGGTCTTTTCTAACGGCTGCTCCTCTTGTGGTTTGCGCCCTTTTACTTCAAGGTCCTGAATCTGTTCTCCATCCATCCATTCTCTAACTTCAGCCGGCGTTTCAAACAGAATGGTTTTGTTGTTGTGTAGCACTTTCAATCTTGCTGGGTACAAGAGCATATAGCGTAGGCCTGCTTTTTTCAATCTCGCTTTTGTGTAGATGAATTGTGCTCTCTTCATTTGGACCTGAAATATGTAATCGGGGAATATAGCTATCTTCTCGGAGTCCCTTTGGATTTGAGCTCCCGATCTTGAAAATGCTAGGATTGTCTCTCTGTCTTTATAATTGAGCACTTTAACTATCAGTGGCCTGGGCGGAGCCCTCGGTGGCGGCCTTTTGGTGAGGGATCGATGAGCTCTTTCGATGGTGAACCCCCGTGAAAGTTTCTCAGCTCCTATCTGCTGTATTAGGAGGTTCTCAACGTAGTTTGTGCGGTCGTTCCCTCGGTGCCCTCTGGCAGGTTTAGAATTCTGATGTTGTGGCGTGCCTGCACCTTGGCTTCTTCAGCCCTGTCTTCCAGGTGTTTTACTTTTTGCACTAGCACATCCACATCTTTCAGGAGCTGCGTTTTGGCTTCAGTGTTCTCGAACTTGGGTTTCGAGCGCTTCGGTCCTGCCCGCAATGGCGCGGACATCCTGTCGCAGTAGGCCCAGATCTATGGCTACTGCATCAATTTTGCTCTCCATTTTCGTTTGAAGCATCATGATGGCTTCCAGGATTTGTGAATTGCCTGGTTCTGCTGCCACGTCTGAGGATCCGGGCGTCATTATTGTTGCAGTGCCCTGGGTGCTGGCATCTGGTTTTGGTGGTCCTCCTGCGGCGTATGTCTCCGTGGTGGTTTGTTTTTGTTTGGATCTCGCTCCCTTGGAGGACATTACACCGAGGGCTGGTGGGTTAGGCTAATTCTCAAGCGGGGCGCTGTTCCCCTTGCAGAAGGCACACAGCCAAGAGAAAGCGTAGTTATTATGCATGCGTTGCTGGTGTCTTTTTGGTAGGGGCACCACTCCGTGGGTCACTACAATTTTGTGGCGGCAGGCATTTTCACATGTGCTCCCTCTGGGGTGAGTTTGGCGCTGTCTGTGATCTGTGGCGCCTTCATGGGCTGCCCGTACCTGCGTGGTTTCCTTCCTATTTTCCTTTCTCTCCACCCCTCTATCGTGCGGTAGCAGGGTAGAGGATCCCACAAATGTCCCGGCTCCCTGCTTTGTTATAGCGCGCACTCCTGGGTGTCCGTGGTGCTTATGGCTGTTGGGTGGGGCCGCCCCCTCCTCCTCCCAGGCTGGGCCCGATCTGTGCTGGGCTCCCTGCTCGCGCAGCGTCGTGAGACTGTCCGCAGCAGCCCGGCGCTAATCTTTGCTGCGCCTGTTCTGTTACAGCCTCCCCGGTCTCTAGTCACCCAGCTGCAGTGTCTATGTGGGCGTAGGGCGCATGCAATGCTCCCACATTGCAATGTCCTCTCCTCCCATGAGGATGAGACCCAGCGGGGGGAAGGGAAGGCCGCCCAGTTCTCGGGGTGCAATGTGCGGTAGTCCAGTTGGGCCTCCCCTCCCCTTTTTTCTCCTCACCTTGTGCGACTCTCTCCGCCTGTGGTGACGTCCATGTCCTCCGGGCTCACGCTACGCACCCGGCTGCAGGCCTCTCAGCTTCCGGGGCCCCCCGCTCCAGCGTTGTCGCAGCAGCTCCTCCGGGGCGGTGTTCGCTCTCCTCTTGGTGGCACCGATGTTTCTGCGCCGCCCCAGGGGCCTCTGTTTTAGCGGTGCCTCTGTTCCTCTTGCGGCCTGCCCATCCTCACTTGAGGGTAGCCTCTCCGCGACGCTCCAAGGGCGCAGGGCAGCCGGAACCTCCAAGCTCTCCTCCGATGCTTCTCCTTCACGGCAGTATCTGCGTTTCTCCTCGCTTCTCTGCTGTGCGTTGGGCCTCTCGTTCTGCTCTTAGGTTCTTCTGGGCTGGTTTTGGCTTGGGTCGGTGGTCCGGATCAGCGGCCCGCGCCACTCGAGTTTACTGACCGTTGGCTGCCATTTTCCACTCGGCTCCAAGGCTCCACGGTCCGCTGTGTTCCGTGCTGGTTAGGGCACGCTGGTTCTCAAATCTTTGGAGAGAGCCACCAGAGATCCTCCGTGGTGGTTGCAGAAACTCTCGAACGCTTATGACGTCTTTAAAAGGCTTTTTAGCAGCTTATTATGGTCACATCGAGCAGATCTTCCTTTGAGTGCGACTTTCCTACATGGCGGTTAGCCACGCCCCCCCCTTGATCAACTAACCTAATGTCTCTAGTAGCAATTGCTCTAAGTGGAACAATTGACTGCAGGATTCATTGGATGGCACTTCGATTTAATTGCGGCTGTTTTACCTCATGAAACACCTGATGTAGTTGTATTGCTTTCACCAAACTCTTATTATCTACAGTGTCATTGTTGTCAGCTACAGCCCTTTCCCCACTACTAGTGTTGGTTATGTTCCATAAGTCAGTCAGCATGCTTTGTGACTGCCGGTGAGCGTCAGGTTGAGCCAAACACTCAGTTTGGTTGCTGGGCATATTGCAAGGCACCAAGTGACTCTCTGCAGGTGGCAGCACAATTACTTCATTATGCTCCACAGTGTTAGCTAAACTGGAGCTTATGGGGGTCTTGGAAGTAGTCTTAACTTCTATAACAGGCTGTGCAGGTTTTATATGTTTATCATCTTCATCTATCACAGGAATTTTAGCAACTTTCCTTGCAAGCTTTACTTGTTTACATAATTTAATCTTGTTGCTATATATGAAAGCATGGTGAACGGGAACCGGAAGGCGCCTTTCAGTAGAACTATTTTTGCTAGTCTTTGAATGGTGCCTTACAGCGTCCTTACAATTCCTTAGAGTCTTCTTAGCATCCAATTTACTATGTACTGGAGGTTTAATTGGTGACATACTCGTGCCCCGTTCACACACTGATTTCTTAGTGGTATTAAGGCTTTTATGTATAAGTAATGACTGAATATCCAACTTTGTTTCCAATCGTTTTACATTTGGCAACAAGTGTGGTTAATAGATTTTCAAATGCATAAAACATATCACTCGTTGTCATGCTGATGTCATTATTACTTATATTCATACTTGGATCATTTACTGCCTTTGTCATTACTCCATCATTATCACAATAGTGTCATCTGGTGCTGCATTATTAGCACCCGGTTCACCCAATTCACATTGGTCGTTAAAATATTTAATTTTGTCAGCAGGAACTGGGAAATACAGGCCTTCTTTGAATAGCTCTCTTGAAACAGGGGACGTTTTCACTGGTGCTAATCTTGGAATAGAGACAGCCTCAGTGAATGACATCTCCTGAATATTACCAAGGTATTCAATATCTATATCTTCAAGATCTGTTTTGGGGCGGTCGATATTAGCTACAGATAGCAAACTACCACTCTCACCATTATTGTGTACCATTACATGAACATTGCATATCTCTCCTACTGCCATAAAAGGTAACACCACTTTACTAGGTACATATTCTTCGACACACCCTAGCTTATCTTCTTGCCCTTTATTCTCCATTAGTACCCGGCACGTGCGGCTGAACAGGAATACTGTGTGGTGATTGGCTCATTTGTGAGCCATACCACACGGTATTCCCGTCCACGCTGTGCGTGCCGGCTACTCTGTTCCCGGCGAGGGGCGTGGCAGCCCCTCAGCCAATGAGGAGGCTCGAAGCGGGGCAATCCCCGCTCCAAGCCTCCCCATGGCTGGAGGCTTCCTTCGTCACCCGCCGGGGACTCAGGTAAGATTTATTTTTCCCCCAAGCCTTTCCTCCCTTGTCCCTCCTCCCTCCCCACCCCACTTACCTTCTATCCCACGGTCTCCGGCGGGGACGATGGAAACCTCCAGCCGTGTGGAGACTCGGAGCGGGGCCATCCCCGCTCCAAGCCTCCACACGGCTGGAGGCTTTCATCGTCCCCCGCCGGAGACCGCGGTACGTTTTTTTTTTCTTTTTTTTTCCTCCCCGTCCCCTCCCTTCCGCCCTCCCGACCCCACTTACCTTCTTTTTTCTTCTGGTCTTGGAAGCGAACGCGCTGGGAACCCTTCTGTTCCCACCACGTCCGCTCCCGATGGCTGCCATGGAAAGGGAAAACAGACTACCTTTTCCCTTTCCATGGCGGCGGCCATTTTTTAGCGTGTTTCGGAACAGAAAAAAATGCCATTAGCACCCCGATCCAACGGGCCGGGGTACTAATGGCAATAAGACCCTCGCTACGCTCGGGCCTATAACTACGGCCCCGGGCATTACCTGGGGCCGTATTGGCCCGCCGCCTCGGGTCTTATTGCCACAAAGTTGCCAGAGGTGGAGAACCATCTAGACTGTTCCAACACTGCCACTTGGCATTTTATCTAAAGTGTTTACTACTCCCCCAGAGGATTGCTCTGATGAACCATAACTAACATCATTTAAAAGTTTTGAGCTGACACATCCTACCTCTTTTGTGAGGTCAACCATTATTTATTTATTTTATTGTAACAATTAGTTGTTTACACAACTTTAATTACAAAAGTATATCCATATCTTTTCCATCTTTCTCAAAACTGATCTGTTCTATTTTGGCTCTTCACAGAACGGACATTCTTATAGAGATGGATCTGCTTCTAAGATATTTTCCAAAAAATCCACCAAGGCACAGGTTAATCTGACATTGTTTCCAGCTATAGATGTGTTCCACCAATCTTCATTGTTTAAATATGTCGATGTCAGATGTTGTAGAAAGAATGAACGCTGGATGGACACATGACTGCATGCAGTGATTAGATGCTCTAGGTATTCCTGTTCGGTCTTACAGAACCTACATTTGTTGTCTGATACTTCTTTAAAATGTCTCAACCACATCATCTCTTTTGTTTTAAAGATGTTAGGCCACAATTTTAAGAATTTGTTGCGATGAGGCCTGGATGGAAATCTTACTAGATACTTTGGTAATTTGTCTAGTTTGTTACATGTTAGGCCTAAATTAAGTGAAGATGGCATAGAGTCACGTGTTTCGGTGTTTTTTATCCAGTGCCATCGTCTGAGCTTTTTTTTAGCGATTTGCGGTATGTCTCTTACAGTTGCCCAAGAAATGTTAGTGATTGTTAGAATCTTGCGTACTTTCATGGCCCAGATACCTAGAATTCCAGTATATGGATTTTCAGCCGATTCTTTTAATATTTCATAGGCAGGTGCAACACTAGTAGGGTTCATTTTGCGTAAAAGAGCAATTGATTTCGATTGAATCAAGCCATTTAGAAGGTCCAGGCCTAATTCATGTTGTATTGCTGCAATAGAAACATAGGATGGTAAAGCCAACACTCCTTTCCAGAACTGAACTTCTAGAATTGCCCATATCCGATTGTCGATGTTTAGTCCCGCCTCCGCCCCATATAAAAGGGAAGGAATTACTTTCTGCCGATAAAATGTTATTATTGGAATCAAGATGAATTTACCATATTCATTATGAAGACGTTTGCCTTGCAGTGTGAATGATGCCATACAATGCTTTAAATCAACTATCCAATCCTGCTCTCGTATGGATTTATTGATTTGGATCCCAAGATATCGTATTGTAGGGACTGAGTCAATGTGTTCACCATCTGCTGACCATCTAAAGATTTTCAACAATCTGTTTTCTGTTGTACCAAATGTCATCATCTTTGATTTCGCTGCATTGATTTCAAGATCGTTTGCTTGTAAGTAGATGACAAGTGCATTCAGAAGACATTGCAGAACAATCTCAGTTTGGTCGAATAGCACAATGTCGTTGGCGTGTAACACCCAATTTATCGTTTGATTGTTCAATTTTGGTGGAAAGCAGCAGATATTCTGCAAGGCTACGGGAAGGTCAGCAATATATAGCTTAAACATCAATGCTGCTAATGGGCATCCTTGTTTGACTCCTTGTGATGTTAGCACCTCCCTTGTCAAATGACCGCTGTTGTCAATCCAGACTTTTATTGATGTATCTTCATGTAGGGCCATAAGAGCTCAAGTAAGGCTGGAGGACAGGCCCATGATTTTAGTTAGCTCCACAGTTTCGGACGGCTAATTCAGTCAAAAGCTTGACGCATATCTATGAATGCCATGAAAATGTTCTTCTTGTTCTTTAAAGTTTCAAGCTTTAACAGATTCACTATTAGAAGGTTGACTTCCGTACCAACATCATTGGTGAAGCCAGTTTAGTGGACATCTAATAAGTTCTTGTTTGACGCCCATGCCACAATTTTCTGTTGTAGACAAGTAGCAAAATATGTTCCTATTGTGTCCAAGAGGGCAATAGAGCGAAAGTTGGCAGGATTGTCCCTATTGCCCTTCTTGAAAATAGGCACGATGACCACGGATTTCCATGAGCTTGGTAAAAACTTGGACACTGATATTACTCTAAATAAGTCCACAATAAAGTCCGCCCATAGCTCCTTTTTTTCCTTTATCATGACATTCGATAACCCGTCAGGTCCTGCAGCACGAGAATTTTTGTGCTGTTTTATGAGTGTGAGGATCCTATCTCTGGATTCACACACGTCCCATAACTCAGCTGACAAGGTAGGCTCTGTAATGTCACATGCTGATGTACGAGCAAAGACTTTCCTGAAATGATTTTCCCATGTTACCATGGAGATGCCATTGGCCAGACTTGATTCTTGGGAGTTATTCATATTTCAGATTTTCCAGATGTCTCTAGATTTGCGTTGGATTATCAGTCCAAGCATTGATTCCGCACATTCCTGGTCTCTGATTATTTTGAAAGATTTTAACCAGTTTCGATATTTCATTTTTCAGTATCTGATGGCTCCTTGTTTGTCAGGAAATAAGCTATTTTTCTTTTTTATTTGTTTGATGTTTTTGTGCATTTGTTTTTTCTTCTGATTTACCTGTACGCTATAAACGTATTTTTTTTGTTGATGAGATTTAGATGTCACTTTTTTTTAGTGCAAAATTGCGTCAGCAGTGGGGCATAATTTATCTTTTCCGCGACAGTTGTGAACTGATCCTTTAGTCGGTCATTCAGGCGACAGATGTGATGGTCTTTTATTTGCAGCTGATTCATACCCTCATTTACTTCTACTGGACAGTTATAGTGGGGCGTAGATTGTGCCCGCTCCACTACACAAGTTAATTCCAATAGACTATGGCCGCTGTTGTCAGTCTAACATATTTCCATTTTGTCTACTTTAGGCCAGAAAGACGAAGAGATCCAAGTATAGTCTAATGTTTTTTTACTTTTATCTCGCTGCCAAGTCGGTCTTGGGGGGATGTCTCCTTGGATGTTACCATTGACCATCTCGCAATTCCTCGCTTGCACAGCATCCATCCATTTGTCTCCCCTGATTGTAGATCGTATCAATTTCCGATGAGGTTCTTGATGGTGTTTCGAACCATGAAAAGTTAAAGTCCCCACAGATTAATATTGTTTTTAAAAAAAAAAAAAGATTTTATTGAATTTTACAAACAATCAAGCAATACAAACCAAACAAACAGTGCATGTTCCAACAGTTTCATTACACTTTCTTAACTTCTAACCACTACTCCCTCTAACCCACCCCCCTTTTGCATTAAACCTTCAGTTTCCGCATCCTGTGGTTCGGTCCCCTCCTCTACAGGCTCAGCCGGGTCAGCTAATGACCCAAACATTTCGGCTATCAGTGATTTCCAGGCCATCAGGGACTCATTCTCCCCCCCCCCCTGTGCTACTCGCTTTTTGCCATGCCATGGTTTCGGTTTCCGCCCATTTTTGCAAGTTTTTCCACCACACCTCTATCTTCGGCACATGGCATGACTTCCATCCCATGGCAATCCTTATTTTTGTGAGCAAATAAACCAGATCCCTCAGCTTACTTACATGCCTGAGCTTCTGTGGTCTGGGGAACCCCCCCAGCAGACTGGCCCACACTGTATCCACTACTATCTTGACCCCTTTTCCTTCCAGTTTCTCTTTCACTCCCCTCCAGAATCGCTCTATTATCGGGCATGACAAGAACATGTGCACCATGCCCGCGTTCTCCTCATCAAACTTGGGGCATGCTTGCCGCCCTGCATTTTCAAACCTCGATATCCTCCAAGGCGTCATATAGGCCCTGTGTGTTACGTACAGCTGAATCTGTTTCAGCCTCGCGTTTCTAGACACCTTCTTATGATACCCTTGCGCCCGTTCCCATATCCCGTCTCCCATTGGGGCCCTGACCTCCATTTCCCACTCGAGTATCAACTGCGTGACCTCCTTCCCCACTTTAGACATCAACATTTCATACAGTCTGGGAATCTTGTGGCCCCCCTCAGCTATGTCATATATCACGTCTATGGTCGCATCTAATTCTTCCTCCAACACAGTTTCAGGTCATGTTCTCTTAATCCTCTGTACCACTCTATGATACGTGATGCACTGGCCCTCGTGCAACCCAGTTTCTTCCCGCAGCCCCTCAAAAGTAATACTTGAGCCCGCCTGCCAAATATCACCCATTGTTGCCACCCCAGCCGGTTCCCAGTGGTTCCTGAGTATCATTCGTAGCTGAGCGTCTGCCCCCATCCATACAACCAATGGTATCTGCGGTGAGCATGGGGACGGGTCCTCCATCATTTGGCATGCCCTGCACCACTCCTTCCACCCCAGTAGCATCATTTTAGGGCGCCCCACCATTTCCGCCCTGGGTACCCACATCATCTCTTTCAAATAAAAAGGTGCACAATCACGCCCAAACAGCCTAAATTCAGAGGTCTCTTCATCAGAGAGCCATTTGGCAACATACTGCAACTGGCTTGCCACATAGTACGCCTCATAGTTGGGCAGCTTTATTCCTCCTTTGTCATGGAAGTTCTGAAGCTTCCATAACGCCACTCTGTTTCGCGTGCCATGCCACAAAAAGTCCCTACACATGCTATTCAATTTGGTGAAGAACTTCTTAGGAATCAGGTACGGTATGTTTCCGAAGTAGTGTAGGAGCCTCGGCAGGACCACCATCTTTAGCATTGCTCCCGCCCCATCATCGCCAAAGGCAGCTTTTCCCAAAACTGCATGCACTTCTCGATTTTCTTGATGGCTACTTCTGTATTACACCTATGCTCTTCCTCCACGGTGTGATATATGTCTATCCCCAGGTACCAAAATGTGCTAACCCCCCACGGTACCTGCAATACAGGTAACCGCTCCGCTGGAATCCCCATGTACTCCCCTAATGCGAACAAGCTAGAATTCTGGGGGTTCACTGCTATGCCGGACAGCACAGCGTATCTCCCGAGCACTTCCAGAATGTACTGGAGGTTTTCTTCTGGGAATCACACGTACAGCAGCATGTCATCTGCATATAGGGAGATCAAATGCCGCTCCCCTTTCACCTCGATGCCTATCGTGTCATATTGCTGCCTCAGATATATTTGGAAACAAAAGGGGGGGCGTCCTACCACATAAATTTACATCAAACAATTCCTGCATTCCTTATTTACTGCAGAAGTAAACTCCATTTGACATACTAAGTATCAACAAGTTTGTGAACTCATAATTAAACGAGAAATAAGTACACATAGAATAATGAAATTGACTTTTAGGCTGCTTACTTCAACTAAAATGCCAAGAACGAAGAATGAAGTGAATTCAATCAATCATAACATTTAATAGTTTTATATGAACAACACATGCCCGCTTATTTTGCAAACATAATCAAATAGAAACAAACCAAAAATGGATTGAAAAACATAATAAATTAGTCACCATATCGATTTGGAATAACATAACATAAAAAACTGAACAATTGTTTCATAAATTGTCATTAAAGAAACACAGAAAAAACGTGAAATCATAGCTGATAAACCAGAGTGGTTTTTTACAGATACCAATACATTATACCTGCTATTTTCAAGGTATACTAGGTATTCGGTGGGAAGTAACCAAGTCTATGGCCCTACGTCTAGATGTTAATCAAAAGATAAATGGGGACATGCTGTTGAAATCCAGATGGTAGGTGGTCCCAGGACGTTTCGGCGGCAAGCGCCTTTTTCAAGGGTAATGACCCAGTCTCCCTATGGGGAAGAACGATATGTAAAGAGTATAAATGTCGTGTTGTGCAGCATTAATATGCTGGAAGTGGCGAACACACGTAATATAACTCCAGCGTGGTGGGAGAATTCTAAACGAGGAAGAAAAGGAAACATCCATATGCCTGCGGCCAAAGAATATCAACATGGTAAAGGAACTTGAATCCTTACCGTCAACTCTGTCCCTTGCAGGTTAGTTTTCGTTTGTAACACTTTTTGGGTTTTGGTGGGGTACTGTACTATTTGTACTCTCACATAATTTTCTTAATATAATTGTTTTTTAGAAAAATATATTGTCTTTATGATATACTAAGATCAATTTTGCTGCACAACACGACATTTATACTCTTTACATATCGTTCTTCCCCATAGGGAGACTGGGTCATTACCCTTGAAAAAGGCGCTTGCCGCCGAAACGTCCTGGGACCACCTACCATCTGGATTTCAACAGCATGTCCCCATTTATCTTTTGATTAACATCTAGACGTAGGGCCATAGACTTGGTTACTTCCCACCGAATACCTATTATACCTTGAAAATAGCAGGTATAATGTATTGGTATCTGTAAAAAACCACTCTGGTTTATCAGCTATGATTTCACGTTTTTTCTGTGTTTCTTTAATGACAATTTATGAAACAATTGTTCAGTTTTTTATGTTATGTTATTCCAAATCGATATGGTGACTAATTTATTATGTTTTTCAATCCATTTTTGGTTTGTTTCTATTTGATTATGTTTGCAAAATAAGCGGGCATGTGTTGTTCATATAAAACTATTAAATGTTATGATTGATTGAATTCACTTCATTCTTCGTTCTTGGCATTTTAGTTGAAGTAAGCAGCCTAAAAGTCAATTTCATTATTCTATGTGTACTTATTTCTCGTTTAATTATGAGTTCACAAACTTGTTGATACTTAGTATGTCAAATGGAGTTTACTTCTGCAGTAAATAAGGAATGCAGGAATTGTTTGATGTAAATTTATGTGGTAGGACGCCCCCCCTTTTGTTTCCATACATTACAGCTCTATAAAGCCCTACCACTTTCTTGAGCAGTCCCTTCAGTTATGCAGCCTCAGATATATTGCCAGAGGTTCCAGGGCCAGTATGTAGAGCATAGGAGACCACGGGCATCCCTGTCTAGTACCCCTGCTGAGCTGCCACCTCTCTGATATCACAGATCCTGTGTTAACTCTAGCCACCTTACATATCCAGGCCCTAACCCGTAGTGCTTCAGGGCCGCCAGCAGCCATGGCCACTTGACGGAGTCGAAGGCCTTGATCGCATTCAAGGACACGATTGCAATTTCCTCATCACTTTCTCTGCCAAACTCAATGATTCTCTGGAGTCGCCTATGATTATTGGTAATGTTTCTCTGGGGGACATAGCCCTTTTGATCCGGATGTATTAATTTGCTAATGACCCTCTTCAGTCTATTCGCTAGGACAGCAGTTAGTATCTTGCCGTCTTGATTCAGCATTGACACGGGTCTAAATGAACCACAGCTGTGCCCAGGTTTATTAGGTTCGGGGAGAGGTATTATGACAGCCTCTCTCAGTGACTCCGGTAAGCGTCCCATCTTGAACGCTTCGTTTATCATCTCTAGCAGCGGGCGGAGGACCTCTTCTATGTATACTTTGTAAAATTCACTTGGGAGCCCATCTGTCCCTGGGGTTTTACTAGTAGGCAGCTGCCTCACCACCTCCCCCAATTCTTCCAAGGTGATCGGGGTGTCCAATTCCTCTCCTCCTCGCTTATCTTGGGCAACCCCATATCCTCAAGCGTTTCTTCCATCATAGCGTGGCTACTTTCCCCATCATCTCCGTATAATACTTTATAATACTCCACAAACGCTTGATTAACTCCCACCTGGGTTGCCTCTACGCTACCGTCTTCTCTCTCTATAGTTCTGATTGTGGCTCTGGGAGTCTCACTCTTATATAACTACGCCAAAAGTCTCCCCGGTTTATCACCTCCCGCATGCTGTCTCGCTATGTATTTTTTATAATTAAGGTTACACAATCTCTCCCAATATTCCGCACATTTTTGCTGTAGCCTAAGTATCAATTCTAGCTTCTCCTCTGTATCGTCTCTGGCCTTTAAGGCCTCTTCTAATTTTTCTTCCGTCTCCCGCAGTTAAGCCAAAACGCCACCTTGTAGGCCCTTGGATTTCGCTATGGCCACACCCCTCATGACAACTTTGAAGGCCTCCCATAGTGTTCCCGCAGAGTCCACGCTCCCAGTATTCATTTCAAAATAATTTACGATCTCCTCCCTTAAGTCCTCTCTAAAGAAGGGGTCCTGCAACGCCTCCGCTCGTAGGCGCTATGTCGGGATTCTCGCTCTCGGCGGGCAGTATTGCCATGCGAGAATCAGGGGCGAGTGGTCCGAGAGAACCCTGGCCCTATACTCTATGTGTACAATCTCTGCTATCATTTCAGGTGATGCGAAGACATAATCCAGCCTCATTGATAACTGCTGTGGGGCAGAATAATGTGAATATTGCCATTCCTGGGGGTGCCACACTCTCCATGCATCTTCCAACCCAAAGTCATCCAGCAATGTCTGTAGCGCCCTAGCTGCAGGGGCCGGTCTATTCAACTTCCCATCCGATCTGTCCACCCTCGGGTTCAATACGCAGTTGAAGTCCCCTCCCCAGATCACCGCGCTTCCTACACAGGCGCTCAGGTTCGCACTCAATATCCTAATGTACGCCGCTGTGTTCTGGTTCCGGGCATACGTGTTAACAATGCTTATCTCACTGTTCTCCACCAGTCCCCTCAGCATAACCATCCTCCCGTCTGTCTCAGCCACCACTTGCAATCACTGAAACGGGACATGTGGTGCCACCCATATAAGAACTCCTTTGCATAGGCAGAGTACGATGAGCCAACCAGCACCCCTTTCCACTTCCCTGCGATCGTGTCCATCCTCTCTCGTGTAAGGTGGGTTTCCTGCAGCAATGCAATATCTATTTTCTGCCTGCGCAGGTACAACATAACCTTGTTCCTTTTTAAGTAGCTATTGAGCCCCCGCACATTCCATGTAAGTATTTTAAGGTCCCCCATGGCCTGTTGTAGTCCCATTCCCTCTCCCCCAGGGGCAGTTTGACTTTGAATTCTAATCCAATCTGTAAAGGCTCGCATCCCATTCTAAATTCCCTTTAACCAAAAACACACCAAACTTCCTGCTCCCCCTCCCACCGCCTCCCGTCCCTTCCCCAACATAACACCCCGCAACTGTTGCCCAGCTCCATTCCTGGATCTCAGGCTCCCCAACATCTAGCTCTTTCTGGCTCTCCCCTGTACTCGAAGCTCCGCAGGGTGAGGCTGCCCTAGTGGCCAACCTACTACAACTACAACTATAATTCGGGGGGTAGGGTGCTTTCGCCCTGCCGCTCCTACAGCACATCGGATTAACTACACGTTGCTATACAATTTAAATATATGTACACGCCACTATATTCCAGTCCATCAAGTCCATTACAATCAGCAGTATTTTATCAAAATATCAGCCTCCTACAGCCGCGCCCCTTGTTCTTAGCCTTCGTCTAGGCGCCCTTGGGATGTTCACACGCCGCCTTAACAGTATGCATACCGTATCCCAGTCACTTATCGCGTCCATCTTGGGTCTCTTGGTCACATAGCTGTACCGTTGCCTCTGGACCAACATAGTATAATCCGGGTACGCCGTGATGGTGCTCGAGGCCCTTTCGATTGTTCCGCCTTTTCGGAAGTACTCCAGTATTTTCTCACAGTCTTTGTAGTTCAATATTTTGGCAATTATCGCCCGTGGAGGGGCCCCTGGCCTCGGCTTCCTCATAAGGGCTCTGTGTGCGCGCTCTACTGCAAATCCCTGCGAGAGTGTGCCAGCCCCAACTCCTTGTAGGAGTAGGTTCTCAATGTAGTATGTCGGGTCCTGGCCCTCTTCACCCTCCGGCAAACCCACCACGCGGATATTGTTTCTCCTCGCTCTCCCTTCCGCTTCTTCTGCTCGAGACTCCAAGTTAGCCACCTGTTGTTTAAGGACATGGATCTCCTTTGCATTGTTAGTGCTGGTGTCCATGTTAGTTTTCACCGCACCTTCCAGGCCACTTGTTCGTTCCGCCAGCCCCCTGACATCTTGTCTCAGCAGGGAGACTTCAATGCCCACTGCTTCAATTTTAGCCTCTAGGGAAGTGCGCAAGGTCCAACTTCGCAACCCCCCAAGAGTCTTTCAGCTCCGTGATGGCCTCTAAAATCTGATGATTATCAGCCGCTGTGGTGCTCTCAGCTGGTACCATCGGGCCTTTGGGTGCGATGGCCGCAGGAGAATGTTGTGTTTTGGCAAAAATATCCATTGTGGGTTGTTTATTCTTATTCCTGCCCACGGCCCCTCGCGCCGACATTTTCTGGCCTTCGTTGGGCCTCTCTATCGTGATTCAGCGTCCGCGTGCCTCCCTGACCATCTTTTCCACCCTTATCAGCTGTTGTAGTGATCTTCAAGCAGTCGCACCATCCGACGCCTCTCGCCGCAGCTTGATGCTCATCAATGCGGAGCGAGCGCTTCTCGTGCCTGTTGTGGTGCGGCCTATCTGTTCGCACCTCCGCTGCCCTCGGGCTCCTGCCTTCCGGGTCAGCACCCAAGCCATCGCGACACAAGGCTCACCGCCACAGGGGTTTCGCTCCGTCTCCACTTCGCCATCATCATTCTTTCCTCGCGGCCGCCGCCTCTATTCGTCCTCTTCGGGTGCTCTAGTTTCATTTCCTTTGTTGTCGGCCATCTTGTGTGACAATGGACCGAGCAGCCGCCGTCTTTCGCCGAGCAATTCCTCCAGAATCCCACTTACAATTCTCTCGGCCTTTATACAGTGAGCAGAACACACGTTCCCATGCATGTGTGGTCAATCCTGGAACCAGTGGCGCGTTTTTAAAGGTAGTTTTCACGGATCATTTGTCGGATCCTCCGGAGCTGCTCAGGAAGCACGTCCTACTCCATGGCTGCCCAACCACGCCCCCCATATTATTATTGTTATATCTCGGCATAGCGTTAGGCATGGGTCAATTATGGCTGTCACTGCTTTGATAAAGCTTGCCGATGATTTCATTGCAGGATTCCAGTATATGTTAATAACCAATAGCTGTGGAGAAGGATTAGTTGGGATCGATGTCAGATGTAATAGGGTTCCTTGTACAAAAATATTTGGCGTGAAAGTTTTTACAATCTCCCAGCCATAAGATTTGTTTATCAAGCCGGAAAAAGGTCTTGCATGCTGATTTTTCTTTGCTTTATTTAACACAATGGTATATCCATCTTTTACCGGGGTCTCCCTCAGCCAGGTCTATTGGAGACAAATAATGCAATTGTTTGCCTGCGGGATAGAAAATTCTTGGAACAAGTGGATAAATCCTCTGGTGTTGCAGGATAATATCCCACATGTTTCCTTTCCCAGAGTGAATGATGGTTACGCTCGGGTGACTTTGTGAGAATCAACTCGTCTAGCAATTTCAACTGAGTCTTTCTGGGTGAAATTCATTGGAGTCCCAGGGGCTCTTACAGAAAAATGATTTCTCAGTTCATCGCGTCGGTGTTCATTTGATGTGTTTAATTCTGTTGCTTTTGAGACTTCATTCCGGCTTCTCTCAGATTGTACTTCGAAACCGTACAATAGAAGCTCGTCTCTTGCTGCTATCAAGGTTTTTTCCACAGCAGTTGATCTAATTTGCAGAAAAACCTTGTCAGCCGACTTTTCCGAGATGTATTCGACAATCAATATGTCTTCTGTGGTTATTGTGCATAGAGACGCAATGTTATGAAGTAGTTTCATCACATTTCGTCTATTTAAATTCACATCACTGTCTTCAGGGAACAGGTTTTCCACCCTAATTTTCCACGGTTGCTGAGTTTTCTCTCGCTGAGGCCTTCCATGTTCTTTGGTTTTCAATGTTTGATGTTTGCTTAATTGAGCGTAAGTCATTCTGGGGTTCAAATTTTGGGATGAATTCCAGCTTTTCTTTTTAGGTGACATTTTGGGCCTATCAGAAGGTGTTTTGGTTTAATACATTTTTCAGCATGAACTGCGGATAACGCGATGTCTCTGCATGCATTCTGCTTCTTCTTATTAGTTTGTTCAGCCAAGCCAGCCTAATGGGTGAACTCCTGTCTTCTTTGTGGTCTCTCTTCAACACTTCTTCTGCCATTGGGGTTTGCTGAGACCGTTGAGTCTATAGAATAGGTGGATAGGTCGCATAAGTCCATAGAAGCTTTGTCATCCTCTGATTGTGTCTCAGAGTCTAATCTTGGTCGCTTTCGTGGATTTTGCCTTTGATTTAAAGATGGCTTTATGATGTCAGACTGACTCTTTTGCTTCATCAATTGTGCCTTAGCTGATTTATCGCAGGGTTTGCCTTGTGGTGCACGCTCAAACAGACTGAGCTTATGGGGGGTTGTGTGATTCCTCACAAATTGTTTGACGTTGGCGGAAGGCTTTTTAAAAAAATGTTTTCCTGCCTTACTTAAAGCAGGTCGTTGTTTTGCATTCATCTTTGCTGTCTTTGCAGTGCATGGAGGGAGGGTCTTTGCCGAACCTGTAAATATGTGAAAGGTCATCTTCACAATTGCAGTCAGATCTGCTGGTCCGACACTAGAATTCTCGGGTACTTGTAGTTGTTCATTCTCTGCGTTATTATTTCTTGTCGAGTCCTCACAATTATATTCATCTGATGGCACCAAGGGATCTGCTGGGACACTACTTTGCTCGCCAGTCACTCCCAAATTTCCCTATAGTATCTCACTTGTAGGTAATGCTATAGGAGTTTTAGGCTGGACAGCTTTTCCTGAAGATTGAACTGATTCTGGATGCAGCCGATCAGATGACAGCTGTGCTCTGTTCTTATTTTCACCAACTTCACTGCTTTGTTGTCCTTGAATTAGTTCACGACTCGAGTGAGTATTATGTCTCAACCATTTCATACATTCTAAGGTTGCAGACATAAGAGTAGAATTATCAACCTGGGCATTTGTCACCAGATCACCAAGGCGATATTGCCATTGTGATGAGATCTCCGACTCTCTTTCCAGTCTTTGCTGAAGGACACAGTTTAATTGTGTCATCGCATCAATTTTTGTAATTAAACTGTTGATTTGGGCTCCTTGATCTTTTATAGACTCATTTAAACTTTCATATCGTTTTGCAAAAGGAATAAGAGAGCCAAGGAAGTGGCTGCTAGCACATTATTGTGAATCTGAATGCCTGCAGCCACAGACAGATTTGTTTTATTCAATTGTACTTGTGCTATTTTTTCACATGTTGATTGAGACAGCGCTTCTTGTGGTTGTTCATCTGGTGGGGCCTGACTCACAGCATATTGTGGCATATTCTCTATTTCTAGTGCACCTTTATGTGGTTGTTTTGGCAATGCGATGCCCTGGACCTTTTGCAAACTGTCATCAAAAAAAGGCGATCCTTGCTTAGTTTGAGTGCGCTAGATTACACTGTGTGGATGGTTAAAGGGCAGCTCCATAAGTTCAGAAGTAGACTGTCTTGACGTCTCAACTCTATCGCGTCCACTTCAAGCTGTATTTGGCAGTATGTCACTAGGTGAGTGGACAAAGCTTTGTAATAGCTTTTCTTTGATAGACTGAAAATCCTCTGTTAGCCTCTCAGTGAGTCGTGCCACTGCCATTGTGTGATTATGAGGAATTTGCACACTGTGTGGTGTGCCACGACTGTCAGAGTGTGTAGTAGAAAAGGGGCATGACTAAGTGGAACTGTCGCCTCTCCCTCTTGATGCTTCATAGCTGTCACTTGTAATCTCTACACATTCCTTTGCCTGCGTCGTTGTTTTACGCCGTACATCCAATTGCGAGGCAGAGGATGAAGCAATGCCGTCCTGGAAACTTTCATTTCTAAGAGCACTGCATTCAGGCTCACATGTTTCAGATAAACTGTTTAAGATCATCCCAGTCTCGTATTGATTGATTGGAGGTACAAATACGAAATTTGACGTATTCACATTATCGGCAGACACTTGGATTTGCAGTAACTCAGTATCTGTTACATTAAATGGAGATTGAAATGACGACGTATTCACCTCAATCAAGTTCGTCTCCAGAGCTAATACAGAAGGGGTGGTTAAAGGAATTGATGTCTGTATTTGTGACTGATCGCCATAAGTGGCATCTACATACACCCCTGTGGTCTTATTTGCATCAGTACTTTTATGGCCAAAAGCGTTTTTACTATAAGCCGAGCAGTTTGATGCGGCTTCTACGTGAGGAGCCGAAAGCGACGAGCAGTACGATATGACTGCCGGTCGCAGACACACGCCGACTGCTGGCTTGAGTCCAAGGCAGGCAAGTAGTTTTTCTCTCTCAATAAAAGTCATAGTCAACGCAAGTAACGTTGACACATTGTGTGTCACTGGAGGCAACGTTTGCAGATCATATGACATCGGTGAAGTGAAAGTAGTTCCAGGGCTTACCTCCATTAATTCTTCCGTCATCACAAATGCAGTGGTGTCAGAGTTCGCAAGCAGCACTTGGGAGGGGGCAGGAGCGGGGGAGGCCAGCCATTCGGACTTGAGTTGAATTTTCTGTTTTAGCCTGGTCTGTGGGGCCATCATACGGCTGTCAATACGGCCACTCATATATTTGCCGCTGATCACGTAAAAGAGTTTGCCATGGGGCCGTGGGTCTAGGGTGGACTGGGGTAGACGGGGACTCTCCTCGGGACGCGCACGCGTACACCTTTTAAGGTGGAGTCACCCAGAGGCAGAGACCAGCTTAAAAAAACTGCATTTCCAGCAGTAACAACAGGATCACGAGCACAACGTAGTTGCAGCTCATCACATGAACAGAGTCTGGGGTAGACTGGGACTCTCCTCGGGACCCCACTAATTCTCTTGCCGCAGTATTCCTAATAGAGGTGGGTTGCGTTATCATTTTTGGAAGAAATTCTGTCATGTGCTTACAAGGGATTCCCAATGAGGGGCGTGGCTTGGAGCCGATGGAGGGCAGAAGCTGATCTGCCGGGCTCCGGCCGAGACGCCGCTTCCTGATCCTTTTTCTCCAGTACAAGAGTGGTTGCAGCCAGCGGAAAAGCACGCATCGGTGGGGGAAGTGCTCCCCATTAGGAATTACTCGAGTGTTGGAATTTTCGGAGCCCCCGTGAGGAAGAGCGGGCTCCGGATCCCACCCTCCCCTCCGCCGCGCATTGATCCAAGATGGCGCCTGGCACAGCTTCACGCAGCCCCTGAACCAGCGTCCCCTGACAGAGCGCTTTGGGGATCGGCAACAAGGCCAGGGGGGGCGACCCCTGTCTGACACTGGTTCGGAATCGACACAGGCCCCCAGGCCCCTGACTCCGTTACCCCTGGGCTGGCCCAATTTATGCAACGCGGACTACAACTAGAACCACGTGGATGGCATCACATAAAGAGAAACTCGCCACCTCTGAGAAGCAGCACCCCGCCCCACGGCCATCACCCGAACGACTTGATTCCAGCCGAAGCACTCAGGGGCCCTGAAACTCAAGGTGCGTGAGCCTACATAATTCCCTTTGGTGGGCCCCTGACCACCACCGCACCCTTGGGCCGCCTGTACTTGGCTCCCCGACTCGGCTGCCCCGGGGCACGCACTTGCCCCTGCATGTTCGGCGATCTACGTCCAGCGGCTTCAAGATGGCCACCAAGAACAAGAGCAGGGCCGCCACCATGGACTCCTTTGTCTCGACCAAGGCGAAGACCTCCACCCAGTCCAGACCTAGCCTCTCCGAAAACACTCATCCGAACGAAGGGGAGGTCAACGACAATCGCTCTCAGATATTGGATGCCATTGCCTCACTGAGAACCCACATTGACTCCAAGATTGATGAGTTTAAAATAGACATACAACTCATCCGCCAAGATGCCCGCAACTTGACGGAGAGGGTAACGACCGTCGAGAATTCCACGGCGGAGCTGTCCGGGGCCACCACAACCCTGAAGTCCGAAGTCTCCGATCTAAAGAGGAGGGTCGCCTTCCTGGAGGAAAGGGCGGAGGAAGCCGAAGGACGGGCCAGACGGGGGAACATCAGGATCCTGGGTATCCCGGAGGGAACAGAGGGCCTAAACACCACATCCTATGTCGAAACCCTTCTGCTACAAGAGATCGGGGCCGGAAAACTAACCCAAGCCTTTGCGGTCGAAAGGGCACATAGATCCCTCCAGAGACGTCCTCCTCCCGGCTCGCATCCACGGCCAATAATAGCCAAAATATTGAATTTTCAAGATAGAGAAACCATCCTACGGCACTCCAGGGAAGCAGGTCCCATTGAAAGGGGGGACTCAAAAATTACTATTTACCCCGACTACACCCAGAAAGTGCAGAGGGAAAGGAACTCATTCGTCCCGATCAAGGCGAAGCTTCGCCAACTGGACATTAAATACAGGCTGCTGTACCCCGCGCGCCTGAGAGTTGTTTATAATGGGCGAGCGATATTTCTCGAAAACCCGGAGGCGGCCAATATGTGGCTAGAAGATAATAACCTAGCCGATGGCAAGGATCCTCCTCGGAATGATGATTAAGTCCCGAGTCTCCTCGCACCACCAGTAACCGGACCCCAGCAGGTAATCCAAACAACAGTTTAACTTACGGAAGCGGCCCTCGCACGGCCCTGCCGCCTCGCGCCAACCCTACCCCCAGCAGAAAATCCAATTGGGCCAGTTCACCGCCCGACCCAGCTCACGCCCGATTCCCGGATGGGTTCAGACGGCTCGAGAGCGCCTGAGCACACCGACAGTGTTGTAGTCGCTGGGCGCACCAGTTTGTGTTATGTTATTAGTTTAGTTGGTTTTGCAGTCTACGAATCATCAATGTTGGTAAAGTACAAGATGGTGGCAAGTTACGACACAAGACTTCATGAACCAGGGGGCCCCCGCCCGCAGAACGCCACCTGTGGTTCGTTGTGCCACCGGGCCAGCGGGCCAGAACTCCAAGACGAATTCAGAACACCGATCCGATGGCGTCGCAACTTGTTGTGATGACATGGAATGTGAGGGGAATGGCTTCATACCTCAGAAGGAACCGCGTACAGTCCTACCTCAGGAGGAAGAAGGTCTCGATTGCGCTATTACAAGAGACCCACCTTACAGCGGACTCCATGTCTAAGTTAACAGATCGATGGGATGGGACCACGAGGGGGTCTCCTTACTCCAAATATGCGAGAGGCGTACTGATATGGGTGAACCCGAATGTGCCTTTCCAGCTAGAAGGCTGGGATTCTGACAAGGAAGGGAGATATACATCAATGTGGGGCACCATAGAACAAACCCCAGTGTGCTTCATTAACACATACTTTCCGCAGCATGGAATCCCGTCATACTTAAGCACGTTGAGTGCTAGACTGGCACAACACCGAGGCAGGACCTTCGTGTGGGGGGGAGACTTCAACTGCGTCATGGACTTAAGCAAGGACAGATCGCGCCCTCCTCCTCAGCCAAGCAATCCCGCATCCACCTCCTTGACGGAAACACTCGACCAGCTCAACCTGGTAGACATCTGGAGAGTGCAACATCCAGAGGCCAGAATTTACTCACACTACTCAGCTCCACATGGCGTCCACACAAGGATCGACTACTTGTTTGTTGATAAGGAACAATCTCCACTGGCCACATCCACTGAATATTTGGGGAGATCGATCTCCGACCACTCCCTGCTCGCCATGCATTGGCAGCTGCGTGGACCCAAACCTCCAATTCCCATGTGGAGGATGCCTATAGCAGCGTTGGATGATCCAGAGTTCAGAGAGGACCTTGCTGAGAAGCTAGAGGAATATGTCGAAATCAATAAGGGATCGGTGGCTACCTGGTCCACACTGTGGGAGGCCATGAAGGTGGTTACCAGGGGAGAAATCATTTCAAGAGCGGGCGGAACCCGCAGACAACTACAGTCCTCTCTTGAGGCCCAGGAATTAGAGATCGCAAGACTAGAGTCCGCCCCTGACATTTCCCCAGAGTCCGAGAAGATCCTTAAAACAGCCCGTATAAAATGTCAGGAATCATGGGTCAGACTGGAGAAATTTGACTTCGCAACACATACCGCCAGATCCCACAGCGAGTCTGACAAACCCGGCAGATTGCTTGCCTGGCTCTGCAAGCGGGAACACCCTAAACACCTGCCAACGGAGATAAAGGACGAAAAAGGAGTAACACACAAGACGCAGATGGAGATCAACGAGACTTTTGCTAAGTTCTACTCCAAATTGTATGCCCACGAGTCCCAGGTGCCCGCCGCAGAATTAATCGAAACATTGGAGGAGATAGGCCTCCCTCAAATCTCCAGCGAGCAGAGGGAGGAACTGGACTCGGAAATCACTTCCGAAGATGTGACAGCGGCCATCAGATCGCTCGCTAATGGCAAAGCCCCCGGCAGTGATGGTCTCCCGCCCGAATTCTACAAGACCTACGAACCCATTCTCACCCCCATCCTGCATGAAGTTTATCAAGAAGCCTACACAAATGGCACCCTGCCCAACACCATGAAAGAGACCATAATTATTCCAATGCTCAAGCCGCACAAGTCACCCACCGATTGTGATTCTTATCGACCTTTGGCCATGCTGAATTACGACAGCAAGATCCTCACTTCTATATTAGCCAACAGACTCGCCAGAGTGGTAGGATCCATAATTCACGAAGATCAAAATGGATTCGTCCCAGGACGCAACACCACGGCCAACCTCAGGAGACTACAACACATCATGGCCGAAACCCACGACCGAGAGGAGGACCTGGCGATACTGTCACTTGATGCCATCAAGGCCTTCGACTCTATCTATTGGGAGTGGCTTGTGGAGGTTTTGAGGGGCTTCGGCTTTGGTGCGGGCTTCATCAGATGGATCCAGGTACTTTATAATTCGCCAATGGCGAGGGTTAAAACAGGCAGAATTGTCTCGGGATCCTGGGCAATACAAAGGGGCACGAGACAGGGGTGCCCACTCTCGCCCATGCTGTATATATTGGGCCTAGAACCAATAGCCATATACTTTCGCCAACAGTTTTTTGATGCGGGCATTAAGGTGGGCAACGTTTACAACATAATTTCATTATACGCGGATGATGTACTTCTCTACTTGAGGAACCCTGAGCTCAACGCACCCACAACGCTAGAAGTTCTTGACAATTATGCAAAGTACTCAGGGATACGATTCAGCAGACACAAATCAACTTCATTCCCCCTAGCTAGCCTGAGGGGCATTGCAGTAGACGACCTCCCGCCTATCGGAATACAGTGGCAACCTGACAAGTTCCGGTACCTGGGAATCAATGTGGGTCACACCCCGCTACTCACACACGAACATAACACTATAGCAGCAGTCACCGGCCTTCAGCGTTCAATCAAATTTTGGTCCAAACTACCACTGTCAATGGTGGGTAGAGCGGCGATTGCCAAAATGATAATCCTTCCTCGATTCCTGTACTTCTTTGCCAATATTTGCCACTACGTTCGCCCGCCTTTCTTCAAGACACTAGAGGCCATCATCAAGGACTTCTTGTGGGGTCCGCGCAGACACAAGCTCACACTGGCCACGCTGTCTCTCCCACATAAGGAAGGCGGAATAAAACTCCCAGACCTTCACCTTTACTACTTGGCGGCCCAGCTCAGTCACATTACGAAGTGGCTGTCTGATGACACATCGGCCGAACTGGAACTACTCAGGCAATCTTCCACAAACTTAATCCCCAAAGAAACTCTATGGTTTCCCCCTCGGCTACCTCCCGAAACTCCGCTGATTGTCAAGCTGGGCAGGCAGATATGGGCCAGGGCCTGTCACATAAGGCAAGTGAAACATCCGTACTCACCGGATAACCCCATAATGGTGGATGTGTGCAAGTCGGAGGCGGAACTTCCCACTCCCAGGAGATGGGAGGAAGCAGGCATATATACATGGGGAGACATGTTCACTGATGGGGAATTCAGGGACTTCGAGTCGTTACAGAACATTGAAGGACTATCCAAGGGCCAGTTCCTCTGGTACCACAGGATCAAACAGATCGCTAAGAAGCAGTGGAACAGCTGGCCGGAAGAGCCCACCCCAGACCCACTGCTACAGGAAATGCACGACCTCTCTGATGGATGGAGACCAGTTTCCAGACTTTACAACAGACTCATAGACAAGCCTAACCCCAAAGGTCAGGCACTGAAGGCGAAATGGGAGGCAGATCTTGAATCACCACTTACTGACAAGGAATGGGAGAGAGCACTGATCTACCCCAAGAAAGTGTCCCGGAATTCCAGATTCGGACAAATACAGCTGAATGTCCTTTACCGGACATATATGACTCCCCACAGGATTGCCTCATTCAACCCGAAAATACCCCCGACGTGCCCATGGTGCGGAAATGACAAGGCAGACATGATCCACATGTTCTGGTCCTGCATCAAAGTGAAATCACTCTGGTTCAAAGCCAAACAATCCTGCGCAGAAGCTGGCATGGTAAGATACGACTGGACGCCCGGAGAGTGCCTACTAGGTATATATCCTAGACCGGGCAAATTTAAACATTTGGTGAAACTAATGGACATCTCATGCATTTTGGTCAAGAGAACAATAGCGATGGCCTGGAAGACTCCAGCGGGCCCCAGCCATGCTCGGTGGCTGAGGGAACTGGCGAAATGGACGACTGCTGAAACCAGGGCCTGGCAAGACGGGATCACAACCAGCGGAGAAGCCACAAGTGGAACCCTGGACTCCTGGAAAGCCCTCCTGAGTGACATGCGCTTCAAGGCAGACTATAAGCCTCCCTGAGGGACTGTAGCGTCCTACAACACCCGATTTTTCATACTGATACAGAGATGGAATTACCCGAATCTGTTCCCCTCGCTTCCTGTAACATCGGAACTATAATTTTTACTTGCCACCAAACATCTCATAATTAACGCTACATGTAGACTGCTGTTGTTTTGGTTGTTCACATGTTACTTTTTTTTGTTGTATCGTTTCTTTATTACCACACTTGTAAGTTTGTAATGTTTCTCACTTTCTTGAAAAAAACAATAAAATACTTTACAAAAAAAAAAAAAAAAAAAGGGATTCCCAACATCTTGGGGTGAGTTATAACCTTTGGAAGACATATACGTCTACTCTGCAATAACTTATGCAGATTCAAAAAAATCCCCCTGTGTGTCTCGCATGCTTCTAAATTAAAAATAATGTTAATATAAGTTAGAACAGGAAATTTCACCATTTATGATGTTGCTTATCAATTATAGTCACACCTAGGAAGATATATTACAAAAACTCTGGCTTGAATATTACTAAAACCAATAATACCTATTCAAATAACACAATCGGGTGGTTATACTGGCAGATTAGCACACCTTGCTGCCCCGACCTGGTGTTTTCAATTGTAACGCCAGCACAACACCCTCGTGACCACGATACAGACGCTGCTTTTGGTTCAAAAATCAATTATCCTTTTAGCCATTTAACATACTTTCTCTAAAAGGGACACACTACAAACACTTGCAATAACAGGAGCGCATAAAAAATGTTCAACACACATTTACGTTCACACTAACTTCACTAGCGTTCTCACTCACACTGACATTTAGCACTGTTGTGTGTTAACAGGCATGAAAGCCTCACCTATTCCTGCCTGCCGATTCAGCTAACAGGCAGTCGCTTCTCTTGTTAGTTTATAATCCACATATAACAGTCTAGCTGGGACTGGGCATCAGCACTGCTGTGCTGTGAGCAGCAAACAGTGACTTTGCAAAGGGCGCACGCAAAAGCGCACGTCTGCTGCTTATGTTGCCTTCTGGGAAAGGGGGCAGGGCAATACTGCCACTCCTAAACAAAGCAGATAATAACAGTATTTAACACTCAAATAATAATATAAATAGGTAATCCTATGTTCAGTATATTATTATATTGTCCATTATCCATAGTAAGCCATACCAGGCTGGTATACTAAAGTCCTTTCTTAAGTCAGGTTGTGGTACTCTGTTATAATCCATGATTGTAGTCCGTCATTTCTATGGAGTGAATGCGCGTGCCTATGGAAATGAATTCTATAACTTGGGTGACGTGTGTGAGTGTTCTAGAGGAGTCGGTTGGTGAGTGATCGCTGGGTGGGAAGCCGGTGTCTGCTCTCCTATATGTCATCTGGTAATACTCCCGGAGACCTCCTCAGCCTAACAGTGGGCCGCATTAAGAGCATAGAGGTAATAAAAATAGGGAAGCGGAATGCTATTACTGGCATCGTCAATGGCTCTGGGCCATTACGACCCGGCAACCCACCAATACCGCCACCACCCGTACCGTGCCCCTTCATACCAGCATGCGCACGTAAACATGCCCCTTCGCGGCGGAAATACCGGGATGCCGGTAATAGGAGGACATCACAAGTTACGCTGCCATGCGCTTACCGGCATCCCAAAGGCGGTAATTAGGGCATGCACGACGGCGGCAATACAGGCATCGCGGACCACCCGTAAATAGCAACCTGCAGTGTAGGCAACTGCCACAGGTGCAAACAATCACCACAGGTGGAGTCAATGGAGCCTGTCTCAGTACAAAAGGAGTACACCCACACACCACACCAACATACCACTAGCTGTTGCAATCATGGGGCTGTAGGACATGCCTGTACTGCTACAACTACAGCAACAACAGCAACAACAACTACAGCTACAACAACAGGCAGCACAGAGGAGATGCAGGAGGAGAAGGAGGGTGAGACAGGGCCAGCAAATATCACCAGTGCAGCCAGTGGTACCTCGTGTGCAGCCACTAATCCCTCGTATCAGACCCAGTCCATTCAATCTAACCTCTGAGCAGATCCATAACCTATACCGGTTGGACCGGGACACCCTCACCACCATAGTGGACATGATACAGAACAACATCGTCAGCCTCATAGAAATATGCACTGCCATCGCCCTGCTACTAAAGGAGGTGTCTGTGCTCCACTTCCTGGCCACAGGCACCTACCAGCACACATTGGGCCAGCTGCATGGCATATCACAACCACTCTTTTCGCGCATGCTGACCCAAGTACTGGATGCCCTCCTGAAGCACGCTAGCACCCACATATCCCTACCACGGACTGCCCAGGAGCTTGCCGAAACTAAAGTAGGCTTCCATGCACTGGCAGGCATGCCCAATTGCGTCGGTGCCCTCGACTGCACCCATGTAGAATTGGTTGCCACCCATGCAACAGAGGCGGTGTAACTCAATCGCAAGCAATACCACTCCATCAATGTGCAGATGGTATGTGACTCCACATGGAGCGACATGCTGGACGATGTGCCTGGCTGCTTGGTGAGTTGCCTGACTGGCCCATGGCAGTGCATTGGGGTTGTGAGGTGAGGGATGCATACTCCACCTGGGTGGGAATCGGGGGGATGCATACTCCACCTAGGTGGGAATGGGGGGGTGCATACTGCAGGGGGGGTGCATACTTCACCTGGGTGGGAATGGGCGGTGAGTGGACAATGCACTCAGAGCTAAACACTTCTGACCTGAACCTCCAAACTCGAACATGACACATCAATGCCACACATTAGATCAATGGCGTACATCAATGACAACATGCAACACACACAACAAGGCCACCATGGGTATGTCAAGCGATGCATGACTAAACATGAAAACAACTGTGCCAATGTTGCAAGTGTGATTAGGCACAGAGTAGCATACACTGCAATTACGGGAGCCAAGACATCGTTCCACATCCACAGTCCATCTGCATCAGCATGAAAGTGTACACCCCGCATCATCTGAACAATGCAATCCATACTAGCAGACCATATTGCAGTACACAATGCATCCAATCAATCTGTGTGCATACGTACAGGGACATTTGCATGTCAACACCAAATAGATGCGGCCATGGCCGTGAATCCTAAAGGTGGCAGCTCAGAATGACTCACACAGACCTCTTTGTGCTTCCATGCAGGTGATAGAGGCTATCCCTTGAAGCTGTGGCTACTTACCCCTGTGCGGAACCCGCGGAACAGGCACGAAGAGGAGTACAATCGGGTTCATATCCGTATGCGTGTCATGATTGAGCAGACCTTTGGCCTGTTGAAGGCGTTGTTCCGCTGCCTAAGCAGGTCTGGTGGAGCACTCCTTTATGGGCCTCAGCAAGTGGCAAAGATCACCATGGCCTGTGTCATGCTGCACAACATGTGCATCCGGACAAATGTATCACTGCCACCTGACATTGACATGCATGCACTGGGAGAGGATGATGAGCATGATGATGGAGGAGAAGCAGCACCCCTGCCAGTACGTGATGCACAAGATGGGGGTGCTGTACTCCAATCACTGATTGACGAATACTTTTGACTGTTGTTGAACCACAGGGACGTTGATGGATGTGTGTGAGTGCTACACTGAGCACTGGGTCCATGTGGACATGCACACAGGGTATGTGGGGAGTTGGGCACTGTGCACTGTCATGAATAAAATGAACACATACGAAATGAACAATTTCCAGGTATTAAATGATTTCGCACACAACGGGTATATTAATGAAAACTGCAGAAAAGTGCATCCTCCCTCCACCACTCACAAGCCCTCCCCTCTCCACACCCAAACAACCCATTCCCCCAATGAACTCCCCATAACCACCAATGAACACCCCCTTAATCTCCTATACACCACCAACACCACCTCCCCCAACACCTATTGTCATCCCACACTATTTGCAGGCTTTCTTTGTGTCCGGGGGCAGCATTTCGGTCTGCCTCGCACTCCGCCTTGTCATCTGCACAGGACTGGAGGGTGTGGAGGATGCAGGTGTGGAGAATGGGGTGGATGCAGTTTGAATTGGCAAGGCTGGCGCAGGTTGCTGGTGCTGCATGTTTTTCAGGATGCTGGTCAGGACCTGCGTGATGGCCCCCAAACTGTCTTGGATCATGACCGCACAGGCATTGATGACGGCAGTGTTCCCAGCAATGGCCTGACCGATCTCTCACTGTGTCTCCTCTCCGTCAGCCACATATTGGTGCACAAGGTCAATCATAGAATCCTGCCTTGCCTCCACCCTTGACAGCCGTGCCTCCAAGTCAGTGGGAGCAGCAGAGGTTGAGGGTGCTGCGGCTGGGCGTGGAATTGCAGGGCTGGCCTCGGGGGTGGTACTGAGGTCAGAACTGTGCAGTGCAGGATCCAGCATGGGGCTGGAGAGTGTGGCCTGAGTGTCGGGTTGGGGGTGGACGGGGGGCTAGGGGTGTGTGGACATTCCACATGGATTGTTCCATCTTGGTCCACGTACTCCTCTGCTCCTAGATCAACATAACTGAGTGGGGCTGTGGCTGCTGCCTCACCCACAGAGCTTGTGGCAGCGGACTGGCTGCCATCAGCCTCCCCTTCGGCTGTTGTTGGCAGCTCTGTGGTAGCAGTCACGTCCACTGCTGTGGTGTCCTCGTGTGCCTGCATGGCCTGTGCACCTGCCCTGGTTTGGACTGTGGGCCGCGGTGCTGCCCCGGGGGTGGATTGGCCAGTGGCCGGCGGCCTGGCCCTGGATGTAGAAGGCCTCGTGGATGGGTCCTGAGTCCCACCTTCTCCATCAGTGCCTGTGTGGGAGGAAGAGATGCAGGGCATCAGTGATGCTGTTACATGCAAGAAGCATTAGATGGTGCTGTACAGTATTTCATTTCTCATGCATTGCAATCTTATAGGTGTATCACACAGGGTTGTTTCAAGGGGGCATATTGGCATTAGCCGTGGCATCTCCATTTGGCACTGATACGTACCAGGTGGTATGCCATTGTATTGGGCTTTGGGTGATGTGTTACATGCAAATGGTCCCTGTGTGTTGGGTGTCTGTTGGTAATGGGATTGGCACACAGCATGCATTTCAGTGTGGCAGGGTTTCGGCCTCCATCTGGACATGGATCTGTAAATGTGTGTACGATGGGCCATACATTGTCTTGCCTCGGATCACGTTCACATCAGTTGTGCTACATCATGGTTTGGCCTACTGGGGTTTGCAGGGTCACTCACCTCCTTCTCCAGATGTCGCGGCACCCGTCTCCATTTCCTCAAAGCCCTCTATCGACTCCACCTGGATGGTTGTGCTACAGGTTTCCTCCTAGCTCATGAGTTTAACCGGTGAGTGGCACCCCCGCCTGTGGCCATGGATGTTTCGGACCCTGAGACGGAGGTCATCCCATCTTTTTTTGCAGTCTTTGATTGTCCGGGGCGTGGTGCCTACCGCAGACACCTTGCGTGCTACCTCTGCCCAAATTTCCTTCTTCCTCAACTACACCTCCTTTTTGAGGTTGTTCATAAATACCTCATTTGCATTGGCAGCAAGGGTATCTTCCAACATATTCAATTCCTCATCTGAGAAGTGCTTCTTGCGCAGGCGGGGCATGGTTCTTCGGGTTGCCTTGGACATGTTGTACACAATGGCCCTTGTCTCTCCTCTGTAGCAGTGGTGGTTTGGGAGGATTGCAATGGATTGTGTTTTTAAAGATGGCCGCCGGCGCATTTCCCATTCCGACGCTATGATGTTACTTCCGGGTCCGGTATTACGAGCCCGGTATTAGCATGTTGTTATTACCGGGTCGTTATTAAGGGGTTGCTCCTTGGGGGAGGTGGTATCGGCGGGTCCCGTGATGGCGCTGTCGGGGGGTTGGAGGCCCATTAGTGGTATGGCGGTATGGCTATTAACGGCATGGGGGTTCGCATGTGCTCGCGCACTTGTAATCAGCCACTATTAGCGGCGTCAAAGGAGCACAGACCCGCTACTTCCTCCATGCCGGTAATGACCCCGTTTTTAGAGGGATTCTTGTAATGAAGCCCAGTGACATCGTAAAAGCGTGCTCGTAAAAGCACACGCCAGCTTATTATGTTGCCTTCTGGGAAAGGGGGCGGAGCAATACTTCAACTCCGGGATGGTATATTAAATTCCTTTCTTAAATCACATTGTGGTACTCCCAGAGACCTCCTCAGCAGAACAGAGACTTTGCAAAGTGACTTCGTAAAAGCTAATCCCCCCATCACCCTGAGAAAGGAACCCTCCTTCTGGACTTCAGAAAAAAAACAAAAACTTGGCTTTTTGCCTAAAAGATCCCCTGAGCTAACTAACTAAGAATTTCAGATACATGGCTCCGCCTCCTACACCCCTGCTCCTCGAACCTAGCCTCATTACAAGTATGGAGGTAGCCATGCTGCTTTTAGCGGCATGGCTAACCCCATACTGGGTACCGGGTCCAGGTCTGGGTTCCTTGAATGGGGAAATACCAGGCCATTCCGACCTTGGAGGGCTGGGTATTTCCCGATTCAAGGAACCCGGACCCGGTACATCCCCATTCCCATTTGAGCCCCAATAGGGCTCAATTGGAATGGGGAAGATGCTAACAATGGGCCTGTTAATGACAGGCCCGTTGTTAGCATCCTGGTCTGCTTGTGGGACCCGCTAAGGATGCCTGGTAAAACCAGGAGTCCTATGCGGGTCCCGCAAGCAGACCTTGTAATGAGGAGGTAGGGGCTTAACGGTGCCAGCAGCTCTACCGGCACCGTTAACCCCCTACCGCCTTCCTCGTAATGAGGCAATGACACCCATCCCTCCCTGTGGTGTTTTCTAGTTTGTTTCTTGCATTCACTATACTCTGTTTTTTATTTTTGTCTCACAATGTAACTATCACCTAGATACCCAAGGGACCAGTGCGCTGCAACGATTGCAAAAATAAATAAGTAAATCCATCCTTAACTGACGCACTTCCTGAAACAGGGCGCTATTCTCTTGACGTATAGTGTTATTTTCTTCCCTCAGATGCTCTCTCTACTGTTTCAAGGTGTTCAAATCTTGGTGCACCTGATCAAACTCACCTTGAGTCTCAACCCCTTTGATAATTAACTGTCTGTTTTCAGATTTCAATTGTTTTACCTGTTATTGAAATGTGAAAATGTCCACTAAGCAGGCTCTATTATGAACAACCTGCTCATTTAATTTGTGTTGACTTGCGCTCAGATTTCTAACACATTCTTTGTACTCCCCCTGCTGTGCAGAAAATTGAATCTCGTGCTCTGCATTTGCTTGCTGTTGTGTTGTTAACTCATTTTATAGCTGTTCAATAAGATTTTCTCATTTTAACTCTAAATTCTGCATCTGTTGCGCTTTCGCTTCTAATTGTTTCAGCTCTTTCTGGGCATGATTCAAAAGCTCAGCATGGTTTTGCACAGAGGCCACACTTTTCTGCTGTATTCTTTCATGATCCGCATATGGAAATACATGTATGCTGTGAGCGAAGCCATTTTAATTTGCGCATCTTTGCTGGTTTGTGCCATGTAAAAGTCTGTCAGGGCCTGCTGTAACAGACCATTATCCTAGCAAAATATAGAAGGTAGTTGGATTCTATTGCAGTTCAGCCAATAGTACAATGGCTTAAATGAAAATGTAACAAATTTATTCAAACTTCATCCATAAAAACAATGTAGTATCTCATAACAATTTAAAGTGCGTACATATGCTAAAACTATTATAAAAAACAATAATAGTCTTGTGACAATTTTCCTTTTCAATAGGACGCTTAGTGTTCAATAAACCCAGTTTGTATATGAAATGCATTAGAATACATATATTCATTCTGCTGGTAACAATTTATGTTTTGTACATTTCTAGTAGTGCATATTCTAGAAATATAGACTCAACATGTTTCTGTTCTCAAGTTGGCTATGGAACATTCTTCAGGAGATGAGTCACATTGGCTATATATTTGTTGTGAGGTTTCTTCCCTTAATAAAAGCTTATTTCAACTTTCTGTTGGCGGAACTGTAGATAGAACATAAAAAAATAGGGTCAGCTTTTAATGCTGTAGTTCGAATTAACAGTGTGTATCTGTTTGGCTAGAAACAGGTGTACAAATATTTACCAGTTCCAGTCATTGGAGGCGATCCTTAACTTTGAATTGGGTCCCTGCTTTTTTAGGGCACCGTCCTGAGAGTTGGTAAAGAATCTTTTTCAGAATTAATCTGCAAGATTATGAGGAAAATATGTAAGGATTGCTATATTCTAAGGTGAATTTCTCCTTATTGTTTCTCTCTCTGTTAACTTTAAAAATGCAGAAATAATAGATTGGTCGAATGGAGCTACCTGAAAAATAGGTAATACTTGCTTATCAATCTCTTGATCTGAACTTTTATTAGTGTATAGATATTGTGTTGTTGAAGCGTCGTACAGGCATATGGGGGATGGTACCATTTGAATATATTACATTCAAGAGGACACAGTGTGTAGGTATGGGGTTATACTATGGTAAGTCTTTGTACTTATATCTGTCCGCCTTGTTACTCTAATTAGTTTACCTGCGTGTTGGCAGGGTCTCTGTAGTGCATCCACATAGTGTTTTCAATTGATCAGCAGGAGGGAATCCCTTTTAGGATGTCGATCATTCCGGGTAGGTTGTGTGTCATGCCAGTTTAGTTAGATATCTAGCAGGAGAAGGACATATTTTAGCCTACGTCTGCACACTTGAAGTAGGGAGAAACTATTGTTGAACGATAATAATGAAGCCAGCAGTTGTGGCTTTACAATTGTGTACAAGTAACGTTTCTTGGGCTAATGGATGTTCTGTGTCTTTAAAGTGTTACATTTGCCTAAATAGGCTAGATGGATGAATGGAGTCAGAGTGTTCTATCCCCTTACTCTCCCGGCAAAAAAACAGTGTTTAGTCTGTCACTCGCAGTGCAGACCTGCGCAGTAGCTATAGTGTCGGCTTCCTAGTCCTTTTTTACTTTTGTCAGCAAAGAGTAGAAACCGATTTTTGCCAACGTCTGAGAAAAAACACTGGAAAACTCTGGTCGCCATCTTGAAGTGATGTAGTACTGTAAGACAGTAAAGCTATTATCGTGAG
The DNA here is from genome assembly GCF_040938575.1 of Ambystoma mexicanum. NCBI lineage: Eukaryota > Metazoa > Chordata > Amphibia > Caudata > Ambystomatidae > Ambystoma > Ambystoma mexicanum. The sequence continues at coordinate 901,151,781 of NC_090934.1, forward strand.
TAGGACGGCAGTGAACCCTCCATAAATCTTAGAAATATACTTTGGACTTCAAGATGGCTCCCTGCAGGGAATAGACGTGCCGGCGGAGCTCCCGGGTCCCGAAGCTGGGGAATGCCCACCACTCAGTGATTGGGACAGGAATCGTGGCAGCGGGCGCAGAGGCACAGTCTTTGTGCACCCAGCAGTGCGAGGTGAATGGGTAGCAGTGCGGCAGTCCGTCTCCAGCGACTGTCATGGCGTCGGAGCGGCTGAGCCGGGCCCGAAGATCAGGGAAATTATCGCGGTCCTGGCAGGCGGTGACCTGCTGCGCTCCGGTGCTGAAGGAGGAGGAGCTGCAGCGGAAGCCTTGGAGCGCCTGTTTGTGTGGCAGAGGAGCGGGTTGCAGCCAGCTGCGGGACTGCAGGGCCCGTGGGGAAGAGAACTGATCCGGGTCCAGGAGGAGGCAGGGCGGTGCGCTGCTGTGCCGGCACCCGTAGAGGTCTGAGAAGGGTGCCAGCTGGCCGCGGTATCCAGACTGGGGGCGCCCTGTGAGGAGCTGAAGGACCCATCGGCAGCGGAGGAGGCAGTGGTGCCATCTCCGGGGGAGCTGGGAAGGAGCCCAGCGGTGTGACCCCCGCGCCGGCGGCAGTGAGAGCTGGGAGAGCCGGCACCGAGAAGGAATAGAAGGCGGCCCCATCGGGGGCAGCGGAAGGTACCGCACAGCGTCGCCGGCCAGGCCCAGTAGGGCTACTATCTGAGGAGAAGAGGGCGGGTTGGCGGACGGCCCCATAGCAGGCCGGCAGAATAGAAAAGATCAGCACCGGGCTAACAGTGCAGAGGGGCGGAGGGCGACCCTGCTGGGGGGTCTGTAGAAGCGTTAACCAGCAGCACTGGAGTGATCACCCCTAGGGGAGGGGCAGTGGCGTAACACAAAATGTGGGGGCCCCCCTGCGAGCCATGCTGAGGGCCCCCCAACTCGGCAACAAATCACTGGTCAAGCCAAACTCTGGGCTGGCATAGATTATCACGCTTGTGAAATACGCACGGACGTGCTGCTGAAGGGATATGCCACCAACTGCACTAGGCAAAAGATATAAATATGTGTTTTAATACAACATACAGCACACTGTCTGAGAAAAATTACCCAAAAAGCCAAAGTGTTTGCAATTGTTTTGTAGGGTAACACCAATCCCATCGATGCAAGTCACCAACAGTGCACAGGAACATTGATACTTTGCTATTAAAAATGCCATGCCACAATGAAAACATGTCCAACTGGCTACACAATGTAGACCAGTGTAGACACATAATATCGTTACAGTAAAGCATGCCAGGCCACATTTAGACATACCTAGACTGGTTGCGCCAAAATGCCTGTCGAAGCATTAACACTCATCAAGAAAAGAACACACATTCAAGCCTGTGGCCTCTAACAACACAGCCAAACTCTTTAAAATCTGCAAGGAACTGATCAACCCTGTGTGGTCTTTACCTCTCCTGTTCCCCCCCAGGCCCTCTGTATGGCTCTGTCATCTCACTTCTGTGCTAAAACACCTGTCCTTCATATCCTCTTCCTCTCCCTCTTCCTCTCATGGCCCTCCTTTTACCATCTTTACCTCTCTTCCTCCTTTCTCCTCTTTCTCTCTGACAACACCTGACGAGGTTTCTAGACAAGTCCGATCTAAGAAAGTGTCATCCAAACAGGTGCTCCCCTGCTCCATAAAAACCATCAAGGACCATATTGACACCCTCGCTCCAGCCTTGGCCGATTTCTGTAATCACTCTTTTGCCACTGGAACGTTCCCTTCTCCCCTTAACCACTCCCTTATCCACCCACTCCTCAAGAAGCCATCTGCCTATCCTGCCTGCCCGGCAAACTATCGCCCAATCTCCATCACACCTTTCCTGGGCAAACTGTTGGAAAAGCTGGCCATCTCCCCGCTTATTCTCCACACAGAATCTGTTGGTTGTCTCCATGACCTTCTGTCTGGCTTCAGAGCTGCCAGAGGCACGGAAAGTCCTCTCCTGAACACCTTTAAAGATCTGCTCTCTAACCTTGATTCCGGGATTCCTTCTGTCCTCATCCTCCTTGATCTTTCCTCTGCTTTCGACACGGTCAACCACGCCATCCTGATCAATCCTGATCAATCGACTCCTTGAGAACCTGGGCATCACAGATCAGGTCCTTTCTCTCTGCTCCATCTCCTCACCACGGTTTTTCAACCTCTACTTGGCCCCTTTGGCCCACCTGAACTCTACCTTCTCTAACTTTCAGTGTTAATGGCTGACACTCCGCTTTCCTTCAGGCTCCCTTCATACTCCTCTACTCCCTCGCTCATTCCTGACTGTCTATCTGCGTTTCAGGATTGGTGTGCCTCCAACGATGTCTGCCTTAATGTCAGTAAGATGGTGATCCTTCTCATTTGGACTCCTGCCTCTGCTTTCTCTCTCTCACTCTGGCTGCCCGCCTTCAGCCCTTCCTGTGAGGCAAACAACCTTGGTGTCATCTTTGAATCCACTCTCTCTTTCTCTTTCTCTTTCTCTCCTCACATCTTGGACGTCGCCAAGAAGTCCCACTACCAGCTGCTCCTCCTCAAAGGAACTCTTCCCTTTCTCACTTCTCCCCAGAAGCTCACTGTCTCCTGGGCCCTGGTTCTCTCTAGGCTGGACTACTGCCTCTTTCTCAATTTGCCTTCTTCTACTCTCCACCCTCTGCAACTAATCCAGATCAGGACTGCAAGACTTATCCTTGGCCTCAAGCCCAGGGATCTTATCTCTCCAGCCCTGAAATCTCTCCACTGGCTCCCAGTTGCTGCAAGGATCAAGTTCAACAACCTTTGCATTGTCCACAAGGCTTTCTGGGCCTGGGCTCACTACATCCAACGTTCTCTTCCAAAATATCTTCCTCATCAAGCCCTTCGCTCAGCTACCTACAACTCTCTAAGGGTTAGACAGTTCTCCAGGCAGCGAGTGGGGGTAGATCTCTCTCCTCTGCAGGTGCCTCGCTCTGGAATAGACTCTCTGCCCCTCTCAGACTTGAGCTGGACCACCTGAAGTTCCGGAAGCAGCTCAAAACTTTCCTCTTCTCCTCTGCTTTCTCTCTCTCCCTCCCCTGCTGGCCTACCTGACCTACCTGTCCGCTGTACCGACTGGTTGCTTGGCTATCCCCAGAGTCTTACTGAGTCCAGACTCTTTCTTGATCAGTCACCCTTGCACTGCCCCTGGGCCTACCAAACACTTAGGGGCTGTAACTGTAATCCTACAGTCCCTTGTTCGCCTTGCAATACCCAGATCCACGCTGCCCTAGCTGCACTTACTCAGAGCATTGCTGCCCTGTTTTTCCTCCTCTCTTCCTTGCACTTCCCCCCTCCCTTTCCCCTTGCACTTCTCGTTCTCGCACTTGCACGATCTGAATGACACAAGGCTTAGTTAGATCGTTTGTCCTGTCCTACCTCTATCTTCCCTCCCTTGTCTTGTCGCACCTAGAAACACTTGTGTACCGGTGCATTTTAAATGATTTATATCATATCATATCATTTGATCACAGATGCCCAGAAAAATATACAATGCCGTATTAAGAAACGGCTAGACTGGCAGCACCCAAATGGCAGTCTAGCCAGGTAATTCACTTAGCAGGACTGCTTTATCAGAAATGCCCAGTTAAAAAAAAGTCATACCAAACTGAGGAATGACTAGACTGGCTGCACCAAAATGCCTCTAGCCACTAATACCACATATCATGCCTGCTTAACCTGGACATGGACAGCATTATGATTTGTTGCACAATCCTGCCTCCCCCCACACATCCGCTCTCCCTACCATCCCTACCCCAACCTCCAAAATCAGCTCCTTGGCCCAGAATTACCTCCATGTCACTCTGCCTCAAAGGTAAGTACTGGGATGAGGAAGAGTGGGACTAGGAGTAATGTAGAGTACAAGTAGCTAAGTCAGGCATTCCCTCCATGTACCTCTACCTCATCCCAGTACTTGTGTATGAGGCAGAGTGCCTTATCACAAGTACTTTCTCGTGCACACTGGGACAAGGAAGAATAGGGCTAGTAGTAATGAGTAATCAAGACATTAAACACAAGTATTGGTGCAACACCACTGAGTTGACCGGGATTCAGAAATCCCCCTGAAAGTTTGGGCTATGTTTGTTGACTCGACCTGGCTGACCTTTAGAGCAGTTGCCAGACAGAACAGGGCACAGATGTTAAATGGCACCTGGGTTTCGCTGTTAACAAGAGCCCAGCTAATACTAACATAAAGTATTTCACTGTTAGTACCTGCTTTCAAATGGCAAATGTTTTATGCAATTGAAATTGTGATGTGGGTTTAATACTTGCATGCCAGGGGAGTGATTGGAAGGGTAGAGAGGGAACAGGAGACCACTCATTCTCACAGCAGTCCATAAGTGGGTGCTTTAAACCTTAAATGAGAGAGTTAACTGCTTGTAACATTGAAGCTGCACTAGAATAGTCTTATTAAAATGAGTAAAGAAATTAGATGCCCCCAAACAAATAAGTTTGCCCCTCCCCCACCGCCCATGAAGTTAGCGCCTCTCCCAACATTTGAATGGTTAGCCCCCTGAAATGTAGGTTTTGTTGCGCCCCTGAATGCAAGCACACACACCAATCACCATATACACACACGCACACCCAGCCATCCATACATTTAAGTGTCCACCCTTTCACCATACATTCACACCCAGGCAGCCACCCGTACATTTAAGTGTGCACCCTTTCACCATACAGGCACACGCACCCAGGCACCCACCCATACATTTAAGTGTGCACCCGTTCACCATATTTTCACACGCGCACACATCATGGGGTTAAGGGGAGCCCTAATACTTAAAAATGAAATTGGGCCTCATCACAAATATGCCAGTCTGGAAACAACGGTGCCGGTAAGCTTACCGGTGCTGTTGTTTCTGGACCGGCATATTACAGCTCTGCGGACGGTTGCCGCCCCACCCAGCAGGTCAGACCTGATGGGCAGAATGGCATCCACCCGCAGTTTTCATGGAAGCACCGGCACCATTATTAATGGTGCCAGTGCTTCCGTGGTCCCCATTCCCGTAGAGTCCAATAGGACTCTATGGAAATTGGGTCTTACCATTTGCCGGCGCCTGACTTCCCAGACCGCTGCGGTTGTAATCCCCTGGAGTTACCGGGAAATTGGGCACCAGTAAATCATTACGGGTCCGGCACCAACCTGCCGGTAGCACCGGCACGGTTCCCGCCAAACCCGGAATGAAGTCTATTGTTTCTTCTTGAAGTCACTCTGACTTAATAAAGAAATTATTTCCGTTATGGACCAAACCATAACAGAAATAATTTCTTTGTGAAGCAGAGTGACCTCAAAAATAAACTATGGGCCTCATTACGAGTTTGGAGGCCGCTGCCTCCAAACTCGGGTCCGGGTCCTTGGTCCCTGAATGGGGAAATACAGGGCCATTCCAACATTGGATGCCCTAGTATTTCCCCATTCAGGGAACACATCCCCATTCCCATTTCAGCCCCCATAGGGCTCAATGGGAATGGGGAGAGAGATAACAACGGGCCCGTTAATAACGGGCCCGTTGTTAGCTCCCTGGTCCCCTTGCGGGGCCCGCAAAGGATGTCTGGTCTGACCAGACGTCCAGAGCGGGTCCCGCAAGGGAACCTCATAATAGGGCGGAATGGGATTAACGGCATCGGCACCTTTACCGGCACTGTTAAACCCATTCCGCCTGCCTCGTAATGAGGCCCTATTTCTTTTTGAAATCATAGGACTCCCCCCACCCCATGACATCGAGACCTCAAGCCTAGCGTCTTCCATGCCATGGGGAGGGCGGAGCCCTCGGACTTCAAAAGACATTTTCTTTTTGTAGTCACACTGCCTTCATAAAGAAATTATTTCTGTTATAGAAATAATTTCTTCATGAATGAAGACTGAATTCAAAAAGAAAAAAAAAAAATTTGAATTTTTTTCTGTTACGCCAGTGGGGAGGGGGCACAATGGTGACAGAGGTGTTTGAGGAAGCACCGGATCGGGAAGCTGCAGAGAGACCAAAAGCCTAAGAAGGGAGATGCTCAAGTGGCACAAAGTTAGAGCATAGCACCCAGGGCTCCCGGAGCCCATTAGCCTCCCCAGTTCCCACCTTGAGAGAGGGGTGTCAAGTGAGGGCATCTCGCCTGCCACGGAAGAGTCCCTATTGGACAGCCACTGGGGCAAAGCGTATCCTCCCACTGGTGGGACAGCCCAAGGAGGCGCCCGGCTGAGAGAAAGAGGTGTGGAGCATTAAATTGGGCTCCCAGGGAAACAAACTACCCAAGAAGACGCAGCAGGGAGAAGAGCCTTGATAGCCCCTTGGGGTGCAAGCAGGGTGCCCCAAGTAGAGGTGAGGTTCCGCCGGGGTGGAGGGTGCGCCACATGGTCGGACCCTGCACTGACATGGCTGCGAAAGCTAAGGGGAAAAGCGTGAGAGCACTGCAAACCTGAGGAGATGCCCCGGGTACTCTCCCTACCATTTGGCCGATGCAGGAGGTGAGGGAGACACCTAAGACCACGAGGGAGGACTTAGTGAGAAGTGGCTCACCACCCAAAGGGGAGAGCACAGCCACAATGTCACGGCAGGACTTTAGGGGGGAGATGCACGCCCTGCAGGCCAGCCTAACTAAGACATTTCAGGACCAATTCCAACACCTAAGAGCTGACCTCAATTCGGCTTTGGGGGAAATAAAGCAGGAGCTACGGCAGCAGGGCGAGCGGACGGACCTACTGGAGAGAGGTTTGCAGGAAATGGACAAGGAGGTGACGACCAACAGTGAAGCAATTGAAAGACTGGACAAAGCCATGCACAATTTGGAGATTCAAATGGAAGACATGGAAAATAGGTCCCGTCGAATCAATATAAGGGTCAAAATGCTACCGGAAACCGTCCAAGACAAAGACTTAAAAGGGGTAGCCCTATCTTTGCAGAGATCCTGGGAGTATCGCCTCCGGAAAAGATAGAGCTTGATCATATTCATAGAGTGGGCAGAGGGGGCACAGGGTCACAGTCGAGACCCAGAGATGTTCTGGCAGTGTTCACCAGGTACGCCCAAAAGGAAGCAATTCTCCGGGAGGCAAGGAAACAAGAGCCAATCATGTTCAATGAGCACCGCATTGCGCTGTTTCAGGATTTGGCGAGTAGTACCCTGACGAAGAGGCGTCAAATGGGACCGGTTCTCAAAGTGCTTAACAAGAGGGGGATTAAATACAGGTGGACCTTCCCATTTGGCTTGTTGTTCGAGTGGGAGGGGTCTCAGAGGCGAATAACCACATTACAGGAAGGGGCGAGCACTCTGTGACTGGACATGGATGACGCCCCCATGGGATCTGGAAAACAAACCATGCTCGCTGGGGTAGAATCAAGGCCATGGGCTTGGACAACAGTGGGAGAGAAGAGAAGGAGGGTGAAGTGGAGTGGTAAGCCGACCAACGAAAGTAACAAGAAATGCTCCAGGGAGGCAGGAGGGGATGCACAAGAGGAGACCTAAAACACAATACGCTATAATGGTGGTGGGCCACTAAAGGCAGCAACTGGCGGGGGGGCATCCATCTTTGAACCAGAAAGGGTGGGCATACACAAGGAGTGGAAGGAGAGGGAGGCGGGAAGGGCACGCCCTTCTAGGGGTGGGGGAGGCAGAGGAGGAGCGGGGTGTCGACAGGGAGGCTGGAGGGGTGGGAAGGGCAGTGGAAACCTCGCGCAAGGACCAGGGTATGGAGAGCAGAGATTCTACTCAATATCAGTAGATGCAGGAGGGATCAAGGGGGGGGGTGACTAGAATGCTCTGACGGTTTGGCGCCCCTAAAAGAGGAAGGCCTGGGGAGACTCAAGGCATCATGGAAGTAGATGTACATTAACCCATTCTCAAGTGGCGAACACATAACGTGAGGGGCCTGAACACCCCCCTTAAGAGAAATAAATTAGAACAATTCATAAGAAAAGAGAACCCGGACATCCTGGAATTGCAAGAAACGCATCTTAGACCCAAAGACCAGGAGCGTCTCAAGCTACAGGGGTTTGATCACATTCTGCACGCACCGGGGGGGAGCAGGTCAGAGGGGGAAGCCCTAGCTATCAAAAACTCGGTGGACTTTAGAGTCTCTGAAACTATGAGAGACAAGGAGGGTAGGTATATAATAGTCATAGAGATGTATCAAAACAGCCTGTACACCTTGGCAGTAGTGTATGCACCAAATGCAGGTCAGGAGCAGTTTCTGAAAACGGTCCTGTGAAAACTAGAGGACAGGGCCCGGGTGCATATAATTTTGCTGGGTGACCTTAACATTTGTATTTGTATTGGTTTATAAAGCGCTTTACACCAAAGCGCTGTACAATTGAACAACTTAATACATGAACATAAACAGTATAACTGTTGAAGCAAATTACAATATGAATCAATCAACAAAACAGCAAGAAGAGCAATTAACTGAAGGGAATAGGGAGAATAGTGGAATAGCGCTGGGTGGGGGTGTGATGGAGTAGGAGGAGGAAAGGGGAAGGTGAGAGTGGGAAGGTAAGGGAGGGGAGGGAGATAGTCAAGGGGAAAGGTAAAGGAGGGAGGGGAGGCCGGAAAGGGAAGGGGTTTCAAGGAGCAGAGTGGAGAAGGAGAGATTTAAGAGAAGTGCGGAATGAGGAAAAGGTGGGGGTAGAGCGGATTGCAAGAGGTAGGGAGCTCCAGTGCAGGGGGGCTAGGAGTTGTAAAGAGCGGAAACGGGAGAGGGCAGAGGGGGACGGAGGAACAGTGAGAAGAAAATGGTCCGCAGACCAAAGGAGGAGTTGCGGGAGGTGAGGAGACAGAGGGTACGAACAACAGAATGGTAGATAGATTTTAGGGGCGTGAGATGAGAAGTAGGTAGTCCAAAGAATAAGGAAAAGCAGTAGAAGAGGCGGGGGGAGGATAAACAATGGACAGAGAAGTGGTACATCGCAGTCCGGCGGAGGTCCTCTGGCTCCCAAAACAGCATAGGCCCAAGCATGTATATGAAAGCACCATTACGAAACTGATTGCGGAGAACTGGGACAAATTGGTGAGAACTAAGGGAATCACAACCTTTCCTTCCCCCATTAAACCCCTGTTTCGCAATGGAGACTTTACCCCAGGGATGGAGGGAGAAGCATTTGCAAGAGGGGGGCTGTAAATGGCTTGGCGATATGTTTCGGGCGAGGGGATTCTCTCATTCGAGGAGTGTAAGAGGGAGTATGGAGTGAAGGAGGGGGGGAAAGGCTCAGATACGCGCAGCTACGGCACTGGGTCTTGAATCCCGTGAACAAACAGGCCGCAACAAGGGAAAAGACACGGTTTGAGAAGTTCCTTCTGACTAATGATGGATCCAAGGGTCTAATATCTAATCTATACAAGATCTTGGATGAAGCAACTGTCAGAAGCCAATGGTCCTATATGTGGAGGTGGGAACAGATCTTGGAAAGGGCAATCGAGCGAGAAGAGTGGGAAAGGTTATGGAGGACAATTCCCAAACTGGTCAAAGCAGCTCATCTACAGGAAATGTGGTACAAGATCTTGGGCCTGATCACTACTTTGGTGGTAACGCCGACTGTATTACCGCCGGCGGTATTAGCCCTACCTCCGAACTCCCCGGCACTAATAGTGCTGGATCACGAGTTCGGCGGTAATGTTAATCCCCATTCCCCATTGAGCCCATTCGGGAATGCCCCATTCCCCATTGGGCTCAATGGGGAATTTTCACGCTCTTACCGCTGGCCGATTTCCCGCCGGCGGTAATAGCACACATTTTCGGCGGATTTCCCCTCAGCTGAGAGCTGGGGCAAAATCCGCCGAAGTCCTAATTTGGCGGACCCTTAAATCCAGCGGTAATAGTGCTACCGCAGGATTTAAGGGATACCGCCAAAGTCGTGATCAGGCCACTTGTTCAGTGTAAAATAAAGAGAGAAAAAGAGGGATTTAAACCATTTATTCTTTTTCTTTTTTTAGGTAGTATATTGGCCAGGAATTGGAGTGCGCGCCTCACACCTCTTTTTTTTACATGTAATTTGTGGAGATCCGGACTCCAGTGGCTGCAGCACCGGGGACATTTTTCCCTACAGTGGAGAATCATAGTTTTGGTTTTCTCCCCTCCCCCTGCTAAGGGTAAGATGTGTGCTCCTGGAGGGGAGTCTTTCCTTGGTCACCTGAAATGAACTAATGATTTCACTACAGCTCCCATAATTCTTAGAGACTGCATTAGCAATTTAATTGGATTCACCTGAAGTGAAAGGCAACACAGCCTCCCTGAAGAGTGTTGGGACATGAAAGCGCTAGGAGGAGGAGAACAGTAGCCCAAATGCAGCATAAGGGATCCAGCCCTGTGAATATTTGAAGGAGGAGAACAGCAGTACCAATGCAGCATAAGGGATCTAACCCTGTGAATATTTTTGCAACAATTGGGATCTAACCCAGTGAATTGGACACTTTGGGATTTAACCCATTTATTCTTTTTCTTTTTCAGGTAGTATATTGGCCAGGAATTGGAGTGCGTGCCTCACCCCTCTCTCTTATTTCTCTCTCTCTCACTTTCTTTTTACAAGATCTTGTTCGGGTGGCACTATACACCAGCCCGTCTTTGGGAGATATATCCCACTACCTCTGGGAGTTGTTGGTGGGGATGTGGGATGGAGGGCATGACGCAGCACATCTGGTGGACATGCCCAAAAATTAGGCCCTTTTGGCTGGAGGTCCAGAGGGCTCAGGAGCACGCATACGGGGCAGGAAGTAGCAGACCCCCAGAGAAGGAGGTCCTTTTAGGAGTTGGGCGACACATCAGGGCGGGGGAGCCTAAGTCCCGGGGGAAAGCAAGGGCGATCCTTATGATTGCAGCTATGAAGGTAACAAAAAGTTGGGAAATGCATTTTTTCTGTGTTGTAAAATCAATAAAAAGAAGTTAAAAAAAAAAGAAATATACTTTGAGATGAAAAATGGAGGTGTGTCCTTCCAGTGTGTCTGTCGGGTTGCACTTCTATATCTTTGGCATAAAGTAAAACTTCAGAACGTATTAACCTAGAATGCACTGTGCCCATTTCTATATTGTAGATCTTAACAATTTGAGTATGAGTGGCCCCAACACACAACCTCCAGATGAGGGGTGGCTATGTATAGCACCAAAAAGGCAGGGTAGAGAGGGTGTCTGTTCTAGCTGGAAGTAGTCGACCGCTACATATCACTGTCATTAGTGGCCACATGGACTGCTACAGTGTTGAGCATAAACCGTCCATTATCTCCATCTACAGGGATAGTGTTGAATATCCGATATCTCATAAATAGAAGATGATTAAACGCATCATTCCCCATAGGGCAGCTGGATAGATAGGAAAATCAGAGGCTAAGGTATAAAGGATAGATCAGATTGTAGTCTGCCTTACTAGGCATGGTTGGGTAGAGCGGATTTTATGCAATTCTTTAGCTACATTAAGCCCTTTTCTATCGCTTTTTGGCAGAAATATGAGTTCATGTTCTTTTTCTAACAGGATTCTGTTTTTTATCTTTTGATTTGTACCTTTGACTGTCAGAAGGACCGTCCATTTGGTCTTCCCAACCATGGTTATTCGCTATAAAGTGTTTTACCATTGGTGCAAGTAGTACTTTGTTTTTGATGCAGCTCTTATGTTAAATGATACAGGTTTTTATTTTCCTATTGGTCTTACCTATGTAGATCAAGCCACCATTATCCTGCAACATGTCAACATTTGCAGAGGTAACCTCCTGCATCATTCTGTCTTGCCACATTTCATGTTATTCCTCCACCCATTCACCTTTGATAAATAATTTGGATCGGAGGTTCTTCCTGGACATGTTGATTTCTAAGGTGCTCATTCTGAAATGGGTTCTGCAACTTTATATACTCTCTATGCAAGGGCAAAAATCTCAACCCTATTCCTGCTTAGTTTCCACTCACAATGACAACTTAAATCAACACATTTTTATCTACACACCGCCCTGGAACACAGGGTACAGGTCTGAATGGCACCTATACAATGCAAACACAACTTTCTATCCACTGCAATGCAATTACACCCAAATGAATAGTCTGCTGCTACTGCAACTGTCACAAGTGAAAACACTCAACCAAATTCCCAGCCACGAGCCCCCAGTTTGTCACGATTTATTGTGTGCGTACTCTCAACTCAGGGAGTTCCTTTCTCCCCTAAGCCTGGTGGCGCACAACGAAGCGTTTTGCAGATTCAACTTTAGTGAGGCCTCCAACCTATATAGTACCATTCAGCAAATACCCACTTTACCACCTATGAGCTAGGAACCAGGCCCTTGTATAGTATGAATATATATTTATTTATGTTTTTACAACGAATAATAGAACATTCGCCAAGTCATCAGCCACCAACGCTGTGGCACTACACAATATCACAATTTAAAATAACTTGCACCATTTGACTGACTTATATTTCTAATGGACTTTCAGATACTACTACACACAGGTCAAATTGAGAGATTGACAGTCATAACATTTCTTGCAATTGAACCTATAGAAACATGTCAAACACAAAGTGATTGCTTATTTTTTTTTTAAAACATTTGTTTATTGGCAGAAGGTTAAGACAGGTGCAGCACAGAATGAGCAGAGACAATCAAACATCATAGTAGCGTACAAAGGTATTACATCATAACCATTTCAGACATCTCATGGTGAGGGGGATTACCAGCATGGAAAAGCATAAATGACACGTTCCTCAAGGTGAGTTGGGCTGGGCTGGTGGGGGGGTGGAGCTCCATTCGACCTTGTCTCTATTGTTCAAGTAGGTGCAGAATTCTGACCACACATTTTTGGGACTCGATGGTAAAGATCCAATGTACTCTTCTTCACACCTTTGTACCCAGGTGAGGGCTTTCAACCACATCTGGAGGGTAGCGGGGTAGCAGCGCTTCCAACATTGTAATATGCATCTTTTGGCGACAATAGCACTTACATTTAAAAATGTTGACATTTTCCTTTAATTTTCCCCAACCCAGATTCCAAACAATAGGGCTAATGGGTCCAGGTCTACTGGTGACCCAATTATTTCTCAGAGCGCTTTTGGCACTTCCACAAAAAACGAATTTAGCGCAGCGCAGGACCAAAACATGTGTACATGATCTGCCTCACCTGATTTACATTTCGGGCATGTGTGAGTCGGGCTGCGTGTGAATTTCGCAACTCTATGCGGTGTGTAATAGAGCCTGTTGAGGAGTTTGTATTGTATGCAGCGGAATCTGGCGCTAATGGAAACTTTGCGCTTGTGTGCGCACATTTTCGCCCACAGATCCTCAGTGATTTCCGTTTCCAGCTCCCTGGCCCATTCTTCCTGTGGTTTGAGGGATATATTTACTCCTATTGCCAGCTGCATTTTGTACAGAGAGGATATTATACCCCTACTGCCTGCGGAGTTTGCTATGTATTGGAGTTCTGGTGAGTTTGGGGGTTCATCTGGGTAGGAAGGCCAGGTTGTCTGTATCGCTGCTTTGAGCCTGTAATATTGCAGCATCTCGAGCGCGGAGTTGGAGTGTGCGGGTGTTGGTCGTGTGTGGGGGAGATTCCGGGAAATTGCCATATGGGGAGCCACTTATAGTATGGGTATTGTTCTTGCTTAGAAAGCAGAATACTCTTCCACGCTCTAATCGTGGTGGCCACCGGGTCTGATGGAGTGTCTGTTTGGAATGTGCGGTGTAGTAGTAGGGTCATGATGTTGGTCCCATCCCCTGCCAGTTTCTCTAATTTTACGTGTGGGGGCGGGTATAGATGCGTGTACCAGTGGGTGGCATGCTGGGCCTATGCCGCATTCCAGTACAATGATAGATCTGGGGCTATGAAACCCCCATTTTCATATGGTAAGCTCATCTGTTGCCATTTCTTGCGGATCGCCCCAGAGTGACACAGAAATTGGGCACACTCCGAGTGGAGCCGCTTGAAGTATTGCTTCCCGGGCCACACAGGTACATTGGCAAAGATGTAGAGGAGCTTGGGGACCACTATCATTTTCATTAGAGAGAGAGTCTGCCCGCAAGGGATAGTGGGAGATTGCGCCATTTGAGCATTTTGGACTCAATGAGCTGTGCCATTGTCTCGTAGTTGTCCGCCAGTAAGGAAGCTTTGGTTAGTGACACCTGCACCCCAAGGAATCTGATGCCACCCGGGGACCAGCGTAGAGGATATTCACACGCCGGTTGTTGAGTTGTTATAGTGAGAGGGAAAATTTCTGATTTCGAATAGTTGGTGGTGAAACCGGAGTATGTGTCTATTTTAGTTATGTCTCGGATGATCGGGTCTAGATATGTGGAGGGGTTTCTGACGTATAGGAGTACATCATCCACGTACAGTGCGATGATTTCCGGCGTGTCCTGTAACCGAATGCCCTTACTGGTGTGTCGTTCCCTTACGTGATCAGCCATAGGTTCAATGGCAAGCGCAAAAAGTATGGGGGAGAATGGACATCCCTGACGCGTACCTCTATGTAGCGCAAAGGGAGAGGAGGGAATAGAGTTGACCAGCACCCTAGCCATTGGTCCTGTGTATAGTAGTTTTATATAAGAAATCATATTTGGACCCACTCCCATTTTTTTCAGCAAAGCCCATAAGTATTGCCATGAGACCATGTCAAATGCTTTTTGGGTGTCCAGTGTTGCTGCCACCGCATTCGGGTCAATTCTGGACAGCACGTTGAATAGGTGGCGGATGTTAAGTGCCGTAGAGCGACTGGGGACAAATCCACTTTGGTTAGCGTGGACCATATGGGGCATAATGGGAGGAACCTATTGGCGATTATCTTGGCAAAGATTTCCGTGTCTGTGTTGATGAGGGAGAAGGGCCTGTAAGATCCACATTCGTCCGGGGGTTTCCCTGGTTTGGGGAGGACTGTTATTACGGCTTCTCTTAAGGAGGGGGGAGGATGTTTAAACAGAGTGATTCAGTCCAGACTCCGTACAGTAAGGTGCTAATATGGCAACATGCTCCTGATAGAACTCAGATGTGAGCCCATCAGGGCCCGGAGCCTTGTTCTTAGGAAGGTCAGAAATTACCTGGACTATCTCCTCTAGGGTGAACGGAGCATTAAGGCAGTCCTTGGTGTTCTGAGAGATAAGGGTCATATGAACGTCTTCTAGCAGGTCGTCCAGGTCCTGGGCTGTGTGTTCAGGTTGGGGGCCATATAGATTGGCGTAGAAACTGGGAAAGGTGTCAAGAATGGCCTGGTCCGACCAATGTCTTACTCCCTTTTCGTCAATGATGCTATCGATTCGGGTCCTGCCGCCTTCCACCCGCACCAGCATGGCCAGGGTTCTACCCGGCCTGTCTTCCTCTCTGTATCTACAGGCAGCGACAGGGCGAGCAAAGTATCGCACCTCGCTTAAGGCATGCGATTCAAATTGTTCCAGTTGTGTTCTGATCTTTGCTAGGGTTGTTGGGCCCGGCGTGGAGACGTACTGTTGTTCTAGGGTTTTGAGCTTGGTTTCGGAGTTGTTTAGGGCTTGCCTTATGGTTTTGAGGATCCCGGCTTCCCTAGAAATAAACATCCCTCTGATGTACACTTTAAATGCCTCCCAGCGGATCCCTTCTGGTGTGTCGGACGTATTGTTATTTTCAAAGAATGTGTTTACGTCTGCTAGGATCTCAGCCTTAAAGACAATGTCAGCTAGGGCGTCAGATTTAAAGTGCCAGGCGGGGCGGGCTGACAGTGTACTACCGAGTTGGATCTGCAGCAGTACGGGGGAGTGGTCAGAGAGCGTGCGTGGAAGGATCTTAACCTCCAAGACCCTGCTCACGCGGCTACCAGACAGGAGGAACAAATCTATTCTCGAGGAACTGTCATGCACAGTTGAGTAGAAAGTGTAGTCTCTTTCCTGGGGATGAAGCGTTCTCCACACATCGTGTAGATTCAGAGAGCTCATGTGTGTATGGAGTCGTTTGGCAGCTCGAGTTGTGGCCCTGCGAGTAGTGGTTGTTCTATCTAAGACATTGTCGAATATGAGATTCATGTCCCCTCCCCATATAATGGGTATCTCTACGTATCTTGTAAGGATGACAATCATTGCGTCCATAAATTCAGGGGAATCGGTGTTGGGCGCGTATGAGTTAACAGGCAAGCATTCTTCGTTAGCTAAAGTGCAATGTAGAATCACATATCTACCTTCTGTGTCGATGTGGGATGTTTGGAGTGTGAAGTTTACTGATTTGTGGATGAGGGTAAGAACTCCCCTGGCTTGAGTTGAGTATTGGGTGTAGTATCTGTTGGGGCCCCAGGTTTGTGCAAGGTTCGAGGACAAGAGTCTCAGAGCGTGTGTCTCCTGCAATAGGAATACCTTGACCCCATGTCTTTGTGCAAATGCTGTGATCCTATGGGACTTCGTAAAACTCGTCAATCCCCGAATATTCCATGTCATTATTTTAATAGCCATGCAGGTACCTTATGGGACATCCCTAGTGTAGATTCTGCCTCTCATTGCTACCATATGTACTGCAGTGGCGTAAGAACGCCTCTCTGTAAAACCAGTCACAACCAACTTGCCATTTCGTGTATAACATTCCCCAACTTCCCCACCCCCACCCTCACCGCCCTGTATATCCTAGCAGTGTATAGGTACCCACCCTTAAAGCAAACTACTGCGTGCCGTCCCCAACTTGGCAACGCTTGAAAACATGCCCAACCGGGGCTTGAATGCAAACATTTCGCCTTAGAGGGCATTGCAGCTGCAATGGGGGCTGCTGTTGCCGTCTGACCCATATTAGTTAATGCATTCATTGAATGATACATCATTAATATTTTAAACGGCTGATGAAACTTAGGTTACAAAGCAAGGACACTCATGTTTTAGAGTAGCAAGGTCATAGTTTGAACTGCCTTAGACAGTGTGCAACAGTGATGCTTAGCTTTGCAAAGTTCGGGCCCAGTGAGTGGTGTTAAAGTTAAGTGAGCTGAGGGTGTGTCCCACTCAAGAAGTTGTGCACTTGCTGCAGTGGTATTGGGCCACAGTGGGCCTGCAGCGGGACAGAGAGGGGGGAGCTTTGAGCCCAATAGGGGAGCCAACAGTCGTTCCACCACCACCACTGGGGTCTACTGCGGGAGCCCGGGAGTCCCGGTATTAGTCGTCATCCATCCGCTCCTCAGGAGGATCTACCAGTGGGATCTGCGCCTCGATGAACTTGACAGCTTCATCCGGGACCGTGAAAAAGTAGAGTTTGTTACGATGGGTGAATTTTAGGGGAGCAGGGAAAAGCATCATGTACTCGATTTTCCTTTCCCTTAACATTTTCTTCACCCCGCTGAATTGTCACCTCTCCGCCTGCACTGCCACTGAAAAATCAGGGGAAATCCTGATGATTTGTGAATCCAGCTTCAGTTCCCCTTTCTCCCTGGCCAATCAGAGTATATGGTCTCTGTCCTTATAACTCAGTAGTTTTGCAATTATTGGTCTGGGGAAGTCTCCTGGTTTAGGCCGGGTTGCCAGGGAGCGGTGTGCCCTTTCCGCCGTGAAGAATGGTGAGAGTGCCGGGTTGTCAAGGAGGTCTTTGATGAGTTGTTCGACCGTAAGTTCCATGCAACCCTTTAGTGCAGATTCGGGAACCCCCACTATGCGAATATTATTTCTTCGGGACCTTCATTCAAGGTCATCACACTTAGCTTTGACCTGTTTCATGTCGTGGACGAGCTCTGTGACTGTGTTTTGTAGGGTATGAACGTTGTCCTCATTAGTTCGTATCCTTTGCTCCGACTCAGTGATCCTGTCCCCATGTTGGTAGATTTTCGCTTTCAAGGAGGCTACATTTGCGTTGATATCGTCTAGCTTTTCATGGAAGGCAGCAACATTTTTGCCCATGGATTCCATCATCGTGAATAGGTCTTGTTGCTGGGGGTCTTGCCTGCCTTCGTCCTCCTCCTGTTTCGCTGAAGATGATGCCTGGTCCACTCTCGGCGCTATCTTGGCGAACTTGTCCATAGCGCACACTTTGCCTTTAGCCCGCCCCTTGCCGGGCATTGCAGTGGAGGGAAATACGCCTGATTAGCTAGGATTAATGGTGGCCCCAGGATAGCCCCTGAGGGGAGGATGGTAGTAGGACAGTGGTTGCAGTGCGTGAGCGGCTCAAGAGCGGTAGGGTTAGTAGTGCCAAGCCAGGGTGGAGAGGCCAGTTTGTAGCGAGGCAGTGATGGCGGGCCTGCAGGTGGTGGTGAGCCCGGGAGGGCCAGCAAGCCTTATGTGGTAAGCGTCACTCTGAAGTATGGTTGGGTGCGCTGGGCATTGAGCCGTTAGTGAGACAGGTAGGGGCCTCCTACAGGCTGGGGAGGTGCCCCCATGTTCAGCGGTGTACGTTGATAGGGTCGGAGTTGCAGCCTTTAACTGTACCCTGGAAGCAGCAGCCCAACAGCACACGGGCCCCAGCCTGTGGATATGTGGAGCCCTATGGGGCGACAGCCACGCAGGGATACTACCACTCTGATGGGGTGATGGAGAATCAAGTCCCTGGGGATGGTCTGTGGGGGGCTGAGGCGCTGTGGGTAGCGAGAGTTGGGGGGGAAAGCAGGGCAGGCTCCCATGAAAACACACAGGATGAAGTGCGGGGTGGGCAGGAGCCCGCTAGATTGGAGCAGAGGGGTGCAGTTCAGACCCAGACACCCACCTTGCAGCCTTCAGGGCGGCTGGACCCAGAAGTTCTGCAGCATGAGGTTCTCCCCTCAGGGGGCCGTGCCCCACCTCACAGGGCCAGGCCCAGATCCGCGGCAATGCAGCATGGAGGCAACGGCCAGCCGGTGGTCAGCGCCGTACTTGTTGTGGATTGAAATTGCGCAGCGGGAAGAAAATCTTCCGGGCCAGGTGTGTCAATGGGGCCCGCAGGCCTGCGGCTTCAGAGGGCTGCGGGGGGGCTGCACACACACCCCTCGACCGGATTCGGCAAAGGATGTTTCTGCTAGCCGGAAGACTGAGGCCGCTCGGCCCATGCAGCGTCTCCCGGGCACAGAGCAGCACGAGCGGGTCCCACTCCTCCAGGACAGGGGGGCCGCGACAGTGTGTGGGCATGGGGGGGCTCCAGCCCGCGGCAGTAGGAGCTGATCGGCCGCCCCACGAACCCAGCGGCGGCCGGACCAGCAGCCCCAGCCGCCACAGCACACGTCCGTGGGTTGGCGATATATTGTTCCAAGGCCCACTCTACAGGGTACCAGCGGGGGAACGGACCTCCCGGGCGATGAAGCGGCGCAGGGAGCCTGCGGGTGGCGGCACTCATGGGTAGGCAGGGGAGCACCTCCAGATAGAGAGGCGTGCCCAATGGCTGCGAGCGGGTAAAGCAAGGGTCCGCGAGGAGGCCGCATGGCGCCGCAGGCCCAGATGTTCATTATGCTGGCCCCAGGCACCGATTTCTCTCCAGAGTTCGGCCACGTAACAAGTAGAGTGAGAGTGGAAGAAATGAGGCAATATCGCTAGGCAGGAGTGCGGATTAGCACCAATGTTCAGCAGATTCAGGTGGGCAGAGTCAGAGCTCACCGGCTAGGCAGCCATTTTCCTCGGCTGCTCAACAGTGCCATGATTGCTTAGTTTGTTACCATGCTCTTTTCTCCAAGCAACCCCCACCCTCCAGGCATCAAGCAGATATGACCCCTTTGGTGGGAAGGCAGGGTACAGGTAGTGTGAGTGCAATGGGGAAATCGTTTTGGATTTTTATTTGAAAGGCACGGTTTGAGAATGAACTCTCTGGGAAAAATCATTTTTCAACACACAATAAAGTGACAGCAAGGCTTTGAGGATTCTGGTTCGAGAATAAATGGGAAATTTCGTTTTGCACAACTCATAAAAGGGAAATGCAATTCATTGGGATTCTTGTTTAAAATGAATGGGAACATTTGTTTTAACACACTCTACATTCACTTGGAAGGCAGAGTTTTAGGGTTACTTCTTTTTGGGGTTAATGACACCGCTTTCTATATAGAAGTCAGGGGTTTCCAAAAAATAGTCAGTCAAGTACCTATTGTCGATACTGGGTCTAACACACTGGGCATGAACTTTGTTAATTTCGAACTTTAACAACATTCATCCTGGGATTTTTCTAGATGGGAAGTAATTGATTTAAGTTTAATTGTGCTAAGGGTCTACATAGTTTCACCATCTCCCCCACAATTTAATGGAAAGTATTACCATTTTATTCGATTTGCTCCTGAGCCGAAATAGTTCAAAATCGGATGCTTCAAGTTTCAAACTTTAATTTAACAATCACCACACCAATTTTGCATTTCCTCAGAATTATGAGAAGGCCAGAAACTTAATTTGTTTCATAACGCAAACTGTATACATCACACACAAGTTGTATTTACATGGTATCAACGGTCTTCCTATCCCCTTTAATGTGAGTCTGGGATGAGCTCATTGGGACACACGGTTCTCGTTTAATTAAAGAAAAGGTTGCCCAATGTTAATCTATGGCAAGGCATCACTTGTGAGTTCATAGTTTCATGTGTAGCCCCCCACCTCTTTTTAAAGTTTAATTTCTATTCTGTGACTGGACACTAACATCTGTACCAGCAGGGTATGTTCATACAGTGTGGCTCTGAGGGACATTTCTTGAAGTTAAGTGAGCCCTAAAAAGGTCAATGGGGAGGCCTGACCTTAAAGGTTATTTCTGCTGGCCGATTTATCTTAACTCATCACAATTCAGATCTAATTCTTTATATTTCTTTTGCATTTAACTGAAACCCAGGCCTGTTTTCTCCTAGTGCGCCCCAGCCAAAGGCCTTAAGTTTGCAGTTTCAGGTCAGTGGAAAGGCACAAGCTGCATCCATGATTCTGAATGTACATATTTTAAATCGACAAGATGTGTTTACATGTAGCATTTAGTATTGCATCTGGGCATGTTGTTTACAATACAATCTTTCTTTACATACTTTTTGGACAGATATAAGTTCACTTTTGGTATTATTCACACATAGGCCACAGTTACATAGAAACTAGTGTTCATTTTTACACAAATTGAAATAGGCCTTTCCCTTTAAAGGTTGTAATTTTATATGATAAAAATAAGTTTTTCTATTATGAACAAATGCAAAATGTTTGGCTTCACTTTGGATTTCTGTATCACTGTCTTGTGCTGCATAGAAGTCAATGGACCTCATTACGAGTTTGGACGTAGCCATGGAGCTATTAGCTCCATTGCTGCTCCAAACCGGGCTCCATTACCGGGTTCCTGCAACCCGGTAATGGGGTTTACATTACCGGTAAGTCTGGGTCATTCCGACATAGGAGGACCCGGTAAGTCCTCCTTGCAGGAACCATTCCCCATTCCCATTTGAGCCCCCATAGGGCTCAATGGGGAGGGAGGTAACAATGGGCACATTACAAGTGTCCCGTTGTTACCTCCCTCTTCCCCCCGCGGCACCCAGAAAAGACTTCTGGTTTTACCAGACGTCTGATCCGGGTCCCACAAAGGGAACCTTGTAATCAGCCCTGACGGAATGAAGGGGGTCGGTCCCGTATCGGCCCCCCTCTATTCCATCAGCGCAAGGGTCGTAATGAGGCCCAATGTCACATGCTGCTATCTGTCTCTTTAAGTTGAAATTGTAACTTTTCATATTTTAGGAAAAACAGCATTTCCAGCCATACATGTCTTTTCCCATTCATTGGGCATATCCAGCAGTTTTAAGTTCTCAGGTAGATCCCCTTTCACTTGAGCTCCTGTCCATTTTAGTAGAGTTGAAATAGGTCCATTTATTTTCATTTCACTAGGTCTGATGTTGGAAATCACTGTCTTGTACTGGCTTTTATGTTTCAATTTTACTCTACATTAGCCATCTTCACTCTCACAATAGGCACCTACCATGGGCCCTCAGTCTGTAAGTCTGGGGCTGTAGTTTCACCCCACAGTCAAGACATAGAGGGCCTCATTCCGAGTCCGGAGGTAACCATGCCGCTATTTGCGGCATGGCTGCCTCCGAACTCGTCCAAACTCCGGCCTGCTGAATGGAGTAATTACCGGTCCATTCCGAGGTCGGAGGGACCAGTAATTCCTCATTCACCAGGGCCATTCCCCATTCCCATTTGAGCCCCGATAGGGCTCAATGGGAAGGGGGAAGGCGGCAATAACGGTACCGTAAATTACGGTACCGTTATTGACCCCGGAGTCCCTTTGTGGGTCCCGAAGGACTCGCAAAGGGAACTCGTAGTAGGGCGGTAAGGGTTTAACGGCACCGGTCTTGTTACCGGTGACCGTTAACCCTTACTGCCCTACTCGGAATGAGGCCCAGAATGTCGAAACTCTCAAAACATGTGCCTATAGCCTGCCCATATTCTGTGCTGTTGCTCCAGAACCTTTAGGCCTTTTAACTTTCACTGTAAGAATACAGTCATGAACACTCAAGGGTATTTGAGGACCTAATTTCAGCACATTTCCATGTACGTTGTCAATCAAGCAGTGAAAATTCACAATACTCAAAATGCCTCCCCATGGCCCACATTTTTGGCTGTAACTACAGAACCTTCTAAGTTTGCTAATTTGCCTTTGTATAATACTATCAGGAACACCAAAGCATACCCTGTTAGCAGATTTCAAGCACATTACCATGTATGGTGTAGGTGGGGTTGTGAAAAACTTTTCGAGACATACAAAATTTCAACACTCAAAACTCCTAGGCATCGCCCACATTCTATGCTGTAACTCCAGAACCTTTTGTTTGCTGCCTCTTTTATAATATTTTCACAGATACCTGATGGTACTCTAGCACAAATTTCAGGTAGTTAGCATTGTATTCCAGGACAAAACCTGTCCCAAAATACATTTAAAAACCATCCTGGTCATCCTAAATCAGCTGAAGACACAAAGAGAAATGTTCAACAACATGGACCAGATTCTTAAAAATATGCGCATCTCAATGATATGCGCAATGGCACAAAGATGCACCTGCGCCAACCCGCATCTCATTGCACCACACATATTCACAGAAAAATGACCAAAAAATGAACTCAGCGCAGTGAAACTCAAAAAATACTGAAAGAAATGGTGCAAAAGTTGAACTGTAGGCACACTGCAAACATGTGTGCATATCCGTGGCGCATCCATCAGCCGTGACATAAAATAGTGCATCACGTCAGATGCACCTTAAAGAGTGCATTGTGTTGGATGTGTCAAAAAGAGCGCAAGTAACAACAAAAACACCCAAAAACCAGGAAGCAGCCTCCAAACAGAACAGCAGAGGATCATTTTGAAGGCCTGCAAATCAATCCACAAGCATACAGAGTCTGGAATTCTCATCTAGCCAAATTGATAGAAGGAAAAACAGCAAGGAGGACTGTCATGTCAGCAACTTCACCCAGGAAGAGCTGGAGTCATAGGACCTCATTACAAGTCTGGCGTCCATGAATGGGCAATTACTGGGTCATTACGGCCCTGCCGAACCTGGTAACTGCCCATTCGCGGGCACCGAATGGAATGCTCCCCATTCCCATTTACGCACCACCGGGCTCAATGGGAATGGGGAGGTCGGATGCACCGGCACCATTCAGAATGGTGCCGGTGCATCCGACATGCTCTGCTCGCGGGTGCCGGTATGGCCGCCAGGTTAGACCTGGCAGCCGTAATGGCACCCGCTCACAGAACACGTAGTTTACCGGTATGGGAACTATGGTACTGGCAAGCCTACCAGTACCGTAGTTCCCATACCGGCAAACTTGTAATGACCATAGTCAGTTACATAGTGGACCATGAAGACACACTCTGCGGTCGGCATGGCCAGGGACCCAGCCATGCAGCCTACAATGCCCTTTGACAAGAGCTTACAGAAAATGCCATTGCACTTGGAGTAGCGGTACACCAAACCAAAGAAGTAAAGAAGCAGTTGGGCGATAAGAAGAGGCATACCAAGGAAAAGGTGGCAGACCACTGTGACCACATATGTGATGGGTGGAAGGTTTTGAATGAATCTGAACCACTGGCATTGCTCTTGGCAACCTTACACAGCACCATTTGTTAGCTGTGCTATTGCAAAAGGGGTTGAGCCATACGCAATTCAGTCAGGTACTGCCACTAATGGTAGCAGCCCAGCCCGAACTACTAGGCCAGGGACACTCTGCACAGAAACACAAGCAACCCCAGATATGTTTCGGCCCTGTTGTGCCCCTTCATTGAGGTGCAGCTTGGTTCCCTATGGCGCAGCGAGCAAGGGACCCAAGTCTGGGAATACCATCTCACACATAGTTAGACAAACTATTACCACAAAAGTGGTGGGTGTAAGGTTTTGAATGAATTCGAACCACAGCCAATGCTCTGGGCAAACTTCCACACCACTGTAACTTATTTTTGCATTTTTAAAGCGCTCAAACAGCTCGGGGGCATCAAGGCGCTGTTAAAGGAATATGTCTTAGTTGCATATTTATAACAAGGTTATTAACCAGAGGTTTCTAAGCAAGGACCCGGGGATCGAACCTGTGTTGCTTCGTGTCGTCTTGCATCCAAAGGACGGGGGGGGGGGGGCATTGAGCAACATCACACTCACACCCATGGATGAGCAAGTAGCACGCATGCTGAAGAAATTAGCGTTGGAGGACTTCAGTGGACCAGATTCTGCCACTCCAACCTCAGGTGAGCAACACAAAATCTGGGGGATGTCACAATGTGTGCATATATGTCCTATTGGCAGGCAGGGTGCAGAGGAGTCGGAAGGTTATCTGTGCAGCCTAGTGTTTGGCATTTCATAGAAATCCCCAGCAGGTCCATGTGTTGCTCCTATCCCCAAAGGTGTGAATAGATATCCATCGGTGAAGACAAGTACTCATATCCACCACGCTGCCACTGATAAACTCCAGACACATCAAATACCACATGGACAGCAATCTTAACAGTGCAAATGTAAGGAATGCGTAACAAGGCACCCCTAGTAAATGATGTGTTAAATATGAATGGCCAATGAGTACGCTTTTTGAAATTCCCCTCGGAGTACACATTTAGCATATGATTGGAAGATATTCACAGATTCCCATGTTCTATCACATGTGCTGCATGACAGGATGCAGTAACCTGGATCAAGACATGCCACCTCTGGAAGGCGATGATGAGCCAGTTCTGGTGGTACAGACACCAACGGAAAGCCAGGGTGATGTGAATGTGCAAAGTGAACTCTGCAGCAACAGGAACCTCAACTCTACCACTACATAAAGAGATGAGCGCTATCCCATCTACCACACCAACTGACCAGCCACAGCAAGGGACAACACCCAGATGGCAAAGGAGGGGTGCATGTACAAATAGGTCACAGGCAATCCCATACACCACCTGGGAGGAGGAAATGAGCCAACACCAAGCCATAGTATAGTGTGTACCCAGCTGACTTCCATCAGGAGGACTCTGGTTGATGGCCTAAAGGGTGCCTCAAGAGACATTGTGGATTGCAGGCAGGCCATGGAGATGTGATTCTAGGCAGGCCGAGAGGAGTGCAGGGCTAGGCATGAGGAACTAAAAGCAATCCGGAAGAGCTGATGGCAACCCGGAATACATTGGCTGGAATGAGAAGCAGCATGTAGAAATTGACCCAGAAACACGTAGGACTCCATAAGCATCAATATGCTGAGAGCATGGCAGCCGCAAATCGGATAGCTGCAGCTGTTGAGGGATATGTGGCTGCGATGGTGTCTGCGTCGAAATGGAGCCCCACTCCATGCATAGCATCGGATGAACAGCATCCTCCAAGTGATGCTACAGTTTCCAACATGCCACATTAGCCATTTGCAATAGGGAAAGTACCAGAAAGGCCTGTCACATCTATGAGGAGGAGTAGACACCATGCACACAAATGACTGTATGTGGAATTCAGTGTAGACATTATTTCTGTTTATGTATATGATATTGTCATACTGGCCCTTTTCTTGCTTTCATTTTTTCTGTTCATTGTTTTATACCGATGTCTGCCGTGAAGGCCAGTACATTTTATTTTGCTCATCAATGTTGTCTCTCTCTTCCATGATGTTCATTATGCCAATTGATTGTTCTTACCCCCTTCCTGTCATAAGGGAGTTAATCTCACATTGGTAGAGTAAGTATACTGTTTGGTGTATCACCTGGTTCATAAACATGCGCATTCTGCATTGTGACATTACCAAAATCCATGTTTGTCCATGTGCTTGTTATAATATATTGTCACTCTAGGTTATAGTAATATAGAACAATTAGAATATATGTTTGAATAAAAGTTTTATGTTCCTTCCAAATACACTTGTAATTGATCAGTGACGCTGATGCAGACACTCTCCCATCCATTGTATTGAGTAACCATGTGTGCTTAGAAAATGCATCTGCATTATGTGCGCCACCTGCCCAGCCCCATCTAGATATGCATCTTCAATTTAAATGTGTTCTGCCCTCTGGCGCTGATGCCGCCACTCTGCCATCCACTGTACTTATTCACAATGTATGCTTAAAAAATGCATCTGTAATGTGTATTCCGCCTGCCCAGCCTCATCTTGATAGGTAAAACCCAATTTAATCGAAAAAAACAGTCCGTATGGACGTTTTGTTCAATTTGAGTGTTATCGTTTTGGTCACGGCTGAAAATACTGATCTTGAGGAGCGGTAGTACAACACTCAATTTCTTTTAAAAAATGTAGATCACGTGACTTACATCCAGATATCCGCTCATTTGAATGAACACATGATTTTAAATAAATGGCTATCAGGTTTTAGGCAGGGTCATGGAACGGAAACAGTGTTACTGAACCTTAAATCCAGTTTCCTAGACTGCATGAATAAAGGTCAAACCACCTTGCTCATGCTGTTGGATCGGTCTGCAGCTTTCCACCTGGTGGAACATGCTTTATTGGCCACTAGGTTGAAGGAAGTGCTCACTTCCAAGATAACGCTGCTCTTTGGATCACCTCTTTCCTGAGTGATAGATGATGTAGAGTAGGCAGTAAGGACACCAAAGCTATACCAGTGCCTTTAGCACACAGTATACCACACAATGCTTTTTTGTCACCCTCTCTATACAATGTCTTTACTGTTTCTTTTTTTTACCTTCTCAAGAAAAGTGGTGTGGCTTTTACTAATTATGCGGATGACACTCAATGTGTCATCCCACTAACTGGTATATTTCTGGAGGATGAAAGTACCATTAACAAGGTCCATGACCTAATACAGACTTGGATGATACAGAATGGGCTAGCACTTAACAAAGAAAAACAGAGCTTATGGTAGTTGGGACTGAGAAAAAAATAAGGAAGTTAGGGCCTGACTACAAGTGTTTTTCTATCGCAGGGTGTGATATCATGACAAAGAAGAAAGTGAAAACAATAGGTGTCGAACTAGACCAGAACCTGAACATGAAAGCTTATGAGAGCAGCCTAGTTTCTTCATAAGCCTAGTTTCTTCATTAGCCTACTATATAACGCTACTGGCTCACTTCCGGCCATTCATTTTGCAAAAGAACTCTGAAATAATAGCAAGGGCTATTGTGGAGTCAAAAGAAGACTACTGCAGTAATCTGCTAGTTGGCATCCCCAAATCAGAATGCAACCGCCTCCAAGTCATTCAAAATAGTGCAGTGAGAATTGTCACCAGACTTAAACGGAAAGATCACATCTCGGACGCCAGACATGGTTTACACTGGCTCCCAGTGGAGGCCAGGATTCATTATCATCTACTTTTAATCAACCACAAATGCTGTGCCGGATCTACGCCAGTTTACTTGAGTGAAGCATTATCCGAGAAACCTAGTGTAAGGCTCCTCTGGTCTAACAATACCAATCATCTGGAGAACTGTGCATTTGCTATAGCCACACCCATGGCATTGAATGCCCTTCTGCCCGACCTTGGAGAAATGGGCTCAACAGCAGTTTTCAGAAAGGCTTAAAACCCTGTTCTTTTTTTGATGACTGCTATGAACCTAAGATCCAGGATCAGTGTATCTAGACTGTGTACCTCTTTCTCCCCAGGAATGTTTCACTTTTTTGTCTGTCTTGTGTGCTCTGTCACAGTTTATGTATGCCCGTAAACCTCAGGGTCCTTGGTGCACGTTATGAATAGAATAAAGTAAATTACAGTAAAGCAGGGGCTGCAGGGGTGTCCCCCGCTCTCCATGTTCGATATTTTGGGGGTTCAGGGGTGTTCCCGCATTGTTGACATTGGCGGCCGGGTACAAAAATTGCTCGAGCCCCCGTTTTTAATGAATGGTCAACACAGGTGCCCAAGCAGTTACACTGCGGGCAGTCCACCCATGAACAAAACGTTTGCAATCAGACAACTCAGATCCATCCATATTTTAAATTTGTTCTGCCCTCTGGATTCCGATGCCAAAACAATGCCATCCACTGTACTTATTTGCAATGTGTGATTAAAAAATGCATCTGAGATATGTGCGCCGCCTGTCCAGCATTATCTTGATATGGATCCCCATTTTGAATGTGTTCTGCGCTCCAGCGCTAATGCCGTTACGCAGTCATCCAGCTTATTAGGCTGGTATCTCAGCAAAAATCACATATCTGCTTAATGTACGCCACCCGCCCAGCCCCAGTTTTATCTACATATTCAGCATGTTCAACCCGCCAGGGCCACCACCATCACTTTACCACTTACAACAATTAGCACCTATCTGATTGCAATAAATGTAAAGAAAGGCACGGTGGATGAAAACATTATGCCAATCTGTGTACCACCCGCCAAGCCCGAGTCTTGTCTCCAACCACCAAGCGCTCTGCCCTTCGGCACAACCTCACACTTGCTGCCACCTGTTGAAACAAGGAAATGTCGGCCTGTCACAATTGTCATGCCAACCTGTGCCCAACCCCCCCAGTCCAAGCTTGTTGTCCACCTGGACTGCTACCATTAATGGCAGTACCTGACTGATTTGCATATGGCTGGAACCATTTTGCAATGGTGCAGACGGGCTAAAAAAACGGTGGTTGGAAGGTTGCCCAGAGTAATTCCAGTGGTTCAGATTCATTCAAAACCTTCCACCCATCACATTTGTGGTTGTTGCATGATGCAAATGCCATGCCAACCTGTGCTCTGCCCGCCCTGTCCCAGCCTTATGTCAAACTACCTGGCGCTCTGCCATTCGGCATTACTTCCCACATGCTGCCACCTATGGAAATAAGGAAATGTTTGCCTGCCACAAATGCAATGCCAACCTGTGCTCTGCCCGCCCGGTCCCAGTCTTATGTCGAATTATCTAGGGCTCTGCCATTCGGCATTACTTCCCACATCCTGCCACCTGCTGAAATAAGGAAATGTTTGCCTGCCACAAATGTTATGCCAACCTCTGCACCACCCACCCAGCCCCAGCCTTGTGTCCAACTACCTAGCGCTCTACCCATCAGCCCCACCTCCCCCGTGCTGCCACTTGCTGAATGAATAAATACTTGCCGGCTAGTAATGCCATGCTCAGATTTATCCCACACACGCAGCTCTTGCCAGGTTTGCCACTACCTAGCTCAGACACTCCCGCTACCCACAAGACCAATAGCTCTACAGAGTGTACCAGCCAACTCAGACTACAGCATCTTAGCACCCGCACCCAACCACCCAACAACCTGCCATGCACCGGTGCTCATAGTATCGAACACCTTTGCACTTGCACAGCCTTATCCGCTGCACTGCTGACACATCTCCCCCCTAAAATACCTACACCATTTCAAGTGTACCCACCAGCACCAATCCAGAACCCACCACCTGCACAGAATCTTGACCACCTAGCCTGTGCCCTTATCAACGCACGCTCCACATGCGCCCATGCAACAGACATATATGGCCTTATATTGGAAAATACCTTGACCTACTAGCCATCACGGAAACCTGGTTGTATGATGCTGCAGGGCCAGCCCTATGTCTTGCCATCCCCACTGTATACTCTATACTCAGATCTGACAGGCCTTCCAAACCAGGCGGAGGAGTTGCAATCATATCCAATTCTTCTCTACCTATCAGAACCTCTTACCTACCTCTTCTGCAAGAATGAGCTCCTGCTCACAAAAATTGAGGCTTGCCCCAGACCACCATTAACCTTGCAGTGCTCTACCGCTAACCCAACAACCTCTCCTCGCCAGACACTGACATTGCCATCTTTTCCTTACTCTATTTATTAAACCCAATACCTAGCTTATACTACTCAGTGATTTTACTTTGGGATTCAATGACACCACCACCCTTAAGGCCACTGTGCTCATTGCCACACTACAAGAAATTAATCTCACCCAAGTCATTGCCATACCCACCTACACTAAAAGGCTGAATCCTAGATTGGAACCTCAATCTCAATACGCCCATCACAGTCACATCCATTGACCCCTTACCATGGACTGACCATTCCCTAATTCATTTCACCTTCACACTGAAATCTATGATTACCAACTAAGGCAGAAACCGCCTCCCCATTACTGCTAGGCACAGCCACAAACTCCATTCATGCCTCCCTCGCACTAGTGCCTGACAGCAATGATCCCGAAACCATCCTCACGGTCTACAATGCCACACTCCTACATGCTATTAACTACCATGAACCTTTGATAACTTCTTCACAAAAAGAATCCACTAACCAAAACTGGTGGTCAGACAACCTAATCATCCTCCGTAGACAGAAAAGAGCACAAGAACAGCTTTGCAGAAAGAGCTCCTTCCAAGCAGACAAATAAGCCTTCCTCTCCATAGCGAAAAGCTACAAAGCTGCTATCATCACCAACAAAGCCAACATTTACTCCAGAATCAGCGAAGCAACCTTCAACACCAAGGAACGTTTCAAAATCTATCTATCACTATCACCAGATTCCTGAAAGACAAAGCCTGGTGCTCACTTGTACAATCAGCTCTGGCCAACAAAGCTCACAATCCTGAGACAAAACTACCCTTAGGTAATCCCTGCTCTCGGCTAAGGATGCTTCCCCACCCCATCAAGAAAACCAATCCGTGACTCTGCCCCCCTCCCACTTCTACCCCATCAGCCTTCTGATGCACAAACCATCATCCAGCACCTCAAACCATCCAACTGCAAAGGTGATATCTGCCACTCCCACCTCATCCAGATGTGCACTGACACCCTTGCACCCATCATTGCCAAATTCGTCAATACCACATTTGTCTCCTGCTCAGTTCCTTAAGCCATTAAAGAAGCCTGGGTCACACCCCTCCTCAAAAAACCTTCCCTTGACCCTACTCTCCCCACCAACTACTGCCCCTTTACCACTATTCCATACCTTCTCAAAATTCTTGATTGCACTGCCTACACCCAACTCCAAACCCACTATGAGGGCCACAACCTTCTTGACTCGCACAGTCTGGCTTCAGAGCTAAGCACAGCACTGAGCTCGACAGCATATGTGACGCCGGAGAACTCGCCATCCTTCAACTACTTGACCATTCTGCAGCCTTCGATTTTGTTGACCACGACATCCTCTGCCACCACCTTACCTCCAACTTCACTTTTTCTAAAGACACTGCCAGCTGGGTAAACTCTTTTCTCAGCTAGCGCACCTCCAGGATCTCACTGGATCTGAAGAAGCCAACCCTATGCCCATCTCATATGGGGTCCACCAAGGCTCATGCTGTCACCTGTGCTCTACAGCATGTACACTAAGACTCTTTTCGATCACCTTGATAGCTTTGAAATTCCCTTCACAAACTTTGCAGATGACACTCAAGTATTACTGAAACTTACTGGAAATCATGGCCTAGGTTCCGCCAATATCAATCGAGTCAACAGTATCATTCAGGCCTGGCTGGCAGACCACCATCTCTGCCTGAATAATGACAAGACTGAGCTCCTTTTCCTAGCCTCTCTGCACCGACTCAAGCACCTGGGCCCGGCCTTTGCTTCTTTCTCTACAGATGGAAACATCACTTCTGTATCTAGCCATGTGTAAACCTTGGGAGTGCACCTAGACTCAGAACTCGCCATACAAAAACACATCAAGACCCTTGCCTCATCAGTAGCTTCCTCAACCAAACTCATTAATCTCAGTAGAAACTGCCTTACGCTTTCCAGGGCTATCATCGGCAGCAAACTAGATTACTGCAGCACCATCCTCTCCGGAACCTTGAGAAAAAAACTGACCAAAATGCAACTGATCCAAAACAAAGGGGGATGAAACTAACGGATCACATATCCCTTGCTAGGCATGAAGCTCATTGGCTGCCTATAAAAGCCTGTATTGAATTTAAAATCCTATCACGCACAGATGCGTTCACAACAATGCACCTACCTACCTTAAACAACGCATCGCGAAAAGTGCCAAACGAAGTTGCCTACACTTACCCTTGCAGCACCAAGATTCACTAGGAAAAGAGCAGGCGGATCAAACTTCAGTCTTGGCGCCTACACGTTGGAATGCTCTACCACCATTTATTCAAGACGAGTCTTCATATGTAATCTTCAGAAAGAAACCTAAAACCGTACTGTTCAACAAATATGTCTATGGCTTGACCAACCATCTCATGAAAGTATTTCCCTTTGTAACAGGTACTAGCACCGTGATACTTCCTGGTCTGGTCTGGGTGCTATCAACACATGAAATAAATTAATGTGGTTTGTGTGTTAGGGCACATACAACCCAGGGTATCTTTGTATACGAGTTGTCTGTGATTTATACCTTTGTCATTTAGATGTATGTGGTACCACACTAAACTCATATAGTATACGAACTTAAAATACTTAAGGATGCCTTATGTATATGCGATATTAGCTCTGGGACATACAATGTCACACATCAGGGGATTAGTAAAAACTTTGTAGAATGAGGTAAGGGCTACAGTTTAATGGCCAGTTCCTTACATTGTAAGACAAGTTGTCGATTTGTGAAGCATGAAAGAAAACACCAAACTGAAGCTGGCCAATGAGAAGGCTAAACCTGCACTCTGGCAAGACTCTTCCTTACTCTGAAGTTCTGGTTCGGTTTTGTCTGTATGCAAGCATGGTAGTTACATGACCTGCTGGAAGTAATCAAGTCACAAGTCTTTGAGAATCCTTGCCCTTATGGATCTATTCTGACATCCCTCCATGACCTGACTCAAAGTACCAAACAACCGGACACTGAGTGCACTGGCAATTTATATCGTCCAAGACCTACGGCTGCTAAAGGCCAGAGAAACTTCAGCTAAATATAAAAAAGCTGCTCAAAGTGACCCTTTGTTCTCGAAGGAGTGTGTTGCCTACCTGAAATGTCATCACTGAATCCCTTCTGCATCTTTAACAACTAGATCTAAGCAAATCAGACAGCTGGCCCCATTGCAGCTTTTAGAGTTGTACAACTCTGCATCGTAATTGTCTCCACAGCTGCCCTGTTTGTTTGAAGAACTCTGAAAGCTGCTCTGATTCCGCTTCTGAAAAACTGGAACAGCGGGAATGGCCACTACTTAAGTCTCACCTTCAGTGGACCTGAGAATTGATTCTATGTCAAGACCGAAGGCTCCCATTATGCTTCTCTTTCTTTATTTTGAAATTAACCATAGAAGCTCAGCAGCAAGATTTTAGCATGTGAAGTTTCATAACATAAATAACTTGCATAGGTGCTGAAATCCTGAAATTAAACGTTCTGGAAACATTGTCCAAACAACAGTCCAAAGTATGAAAAAACTCGGTTTCCCATAAGTCCTTGCGACAGTGAAGAAACTAGTCACGAAACATGTGACCCTTAACAGCCAATGTAGTGCAGTTAGCCCTTTCAAATAGCGGCAATCCTTGCACCACTTCCTCTTTCTTTTCTGCTCACAGCAACAGATAAGTGGAATTTCATTTCTCATTGTATCAAACTAACGTTATACATTTATATTGCTAACCAGGAACATTAAAGCTCCTCTATCAGCTTTTTTCTTACTGCGAAGTGTGTTTTTTCGCATCTGACTGTCTCTTAGCAGAGTTCCGTCATCGTTCTTATTCTTATTACGCCGCAGGGATCATAGCATTCACTGTGCCGGTTACCAGCAACAGTGACAGTGTTGATGCGGCCTCACGAGTGCAGTCTTTCCCACCCTGCCGGCACCCTCATACACCATCGGGGTGCCGGAGTCAGCGGGTTTAGCAAGGTTGCGCCATGCCGGTGACCCAGCAATAGTCACAAGCTCACAAGTGTGGCTTCACCCTACAGCCCCGTGGGCTTCCCGCCCCTCCGGCACCCACTTGCTTCAGTGGGTGCCAAGGTCAGCGGGAAGCCACGCGCGGCTCATTATTTACTCATTATTTCCTCACTTACTTGTTTTAAATAAACTTACCTTGCAACCCCAGCAGAGGGAGCCCCTCCTTCCACGCGGTCCTTTCCTCTGTTCCTTCTTGCCTCTGCAGAGAAGGAGATTTCACCTTGTTTTCGGATGATATAAAAAAAAGAAAAAAAAAGAAAGGGGAAATGAGGTGGCTTGCTGGCAATACACGCTGCCTCTACTGTTACTATGGTAGGCAGGAATACTGCTCTGTACACCATTGCCCATAGAAATAATTACATCCAGATACTTAAGGGCAACAAGGCTATACGGCTATAGATGGCAGAGGAATGCACCCCTCAAACTGACCTGGTCAGAGGACGAGTAGGACTCTCAGGAGCAGGATGTAGCTGTAACAGCTAGTTTCATGAGAGTACTTGGCTCATCTGTGGAAACTACTATAAAGAAAGCTGTAGCAGATGTGCTAGTTGTGATCCAACTACGTCTTAATGACATGGAGACTCACCTCAGGGGAGCCCTGCTAATGTGAATGAGAGAACTCATAAAAGGAAGAGCGCTCCTGAAGGGGGAAGTACACTGGCTCGAAAGAGGAAAGAGGACTCTTTACCTCCCCCACACCCCGAGCCTGGCAGAGCCAGCCACAACCTCAGCTACAACTGCCATTACGGATGCCTTCTTAAGGTTCAAGAAGGCCTTTCTGAATAGGAAGGAGACCCCTTCCGTCTCAAGACCCTCTGTCCCGGAGGAGAATAAAGTGGGTGACAGACACTCGAGCCCGGAGGAATGTCAACAGGGCACAGATGATGACGATCACAATGATGATCAAACTTCTCAATCAACTGAGGACAAGGATGAACAAGATGCAGTGTCAAAACCCAGCACATCTGGGAATGCAGCAGTCCCCATTCCCAAACGACTACCTAACGACCAACCCGCTCTAGAAGGAATGTTTTTCCGAGAGGACTTAATTCACCCCAGATCATCAGACTGGGTCCCGTCATCCAGAGCAGTGGATTACATCAAGGACAGGCTCTGCCAAGCTAAGAGCGTAATGTACCCATCCAGACATCCCTGGGAAAGCAGCGCTCCCTCCAGAGCTTGATGTTAAAATGATCACCTTCCTTGGCAAGAATATTAGGGATCCTAAGAAAGGGATCAATAGGGCCTGTAAGTCCTGCCAAGACAGAGTCAATATTACCGGTTCTTTGGCAAAGATTATGGACCTCTCTGAAAAAGCCTTGGAAACAGGGAAACCCATTGATCCAGTCACCCTGTGAGGGGGGTCGCAACGAGCGATCTGCCTGCTTGGTAACGCGAATTGTGCTATCGCAGCTGAGCGCAGGAAGAGCATTCTTATAAATATAGATCCTAAACTAGGAGAGCTTGCCACCACTGAATTGGGCCCGCCACCCAGGGGTTGCTAATTGGTGATCCCTTCATCAAGGAGATGTTGAAATCTGTTGGTACATTTACTGCTCTCGACAAGGCACAAGCTTCAATGAAGACGTTTTCTCGGCAAAGGTTTTTTCAGGGGCCGGACGAGGCAGGGGCTGCTACTCTAGAAGTTATTACCTGGACAGAAGGTCCCATCAATCACAAGACCACCACTCCTACTGGCAGGACTGAGCTGACACCTTCTTCCCTTCCAGAGGAAGAGGCAGGGTCCGTGGCTGGAGAAGGGCGGCAAGGCACCCAGCACAGGAACCTCCAGGTGAGTGTCAAGCATACAGTGCCGGTGCAGCAGGTGCCCATAAAAGGCAGGATAGCGCTTTTTGCTCAAGTGTCGGACTCCTTATCAGGTGATGCCTGGGTCAGAGACACTGCAAGGGGTTTCCACATCAACTTTTTTTTTCTCAGCCCTTCCAAGCTCATCACCCAGCGCAGATAATAATGTCACACTCAGACACACTAGCCCTAGACTACAAAGTTCACCGCCTACACCTCAAGGACGCCATACGTCCATTCACAGACCACAGCATATTCTTCAGCCCGATCTTCCTGGTACACAAGAAACAAAAGGTCCATCCTGTAATAAATCTCAAAGCCTTGAATGACTTTATTCTCTACCGCCACTTAAAAATGGAGGGAATACATATGCTCAGGGATATTCTGAGACCGGGAGACTGACTGATTCACCTGGACCTAAAGGACGCCTACCTAGCAGTGCCGATCGATCAGCAACACGTAAAATACCTGAAGTTCACATGGAGGGTCAGGACTGGGAATGCACGAGCCTGCCCTTCGGGCTCTTCTCGGCACCTAGGGCTTTCACCAAGCTCATGCGGCCCGAAGTAGCCCATCTCTGGGAAAGGGGACTAAGGCTCATTGTAAGCCTCGACAACATCATCCTCATGTCACAGGACCTGGCAAAGCATCAGGCTCAAATTGCCATAGATTTGTTTTCTAGGATTTCTCTTCAACTGGGAAAAGTCGGTCCCAGTGCCCTCAAAGAGCCTGGAATTCCTGGGATTCATAATAGACACAGAACTGTCAGCTCTGTCTACTGACATCCAAGGTACACTCTACTCTTCG
This sequence comes from Ambystoma mexicanum, assembly GCF_040938575.1. Lineage (NCBI taxonomy): Eukaryota > Metazoa > Chordata > Amphibia > Caudata > Ambystomatidae > Ambystoma > Ambystoma mexicanum. Next base: position 901,188,426 of record NC_090934.1, read on the forward strand.
CGAGATTCGCAGGCTCTTGCAAAAAGACACCATCTCCCTATGGGAGCTGGCGAGAGTTATCGGTCTGCTGTCATCATCCTTTCAGGCCATCTTTCCCAGGCCGCTGCATTACCGCGAGCTGCAGAGGCTAAAAGAGCAGCATCTGCACCCCAACCTCTCTTACTTGCAGCATCTAGCCCTCTTACCCGAGGCAAGAACGGAGCGCAACTGGTGGCTTATGTATATGGAAGCCTGGAAGAGCAGAGTGATCTTCGGATCAAATCCCGACATAGTAATAGAATCAGACGCAAGTCACTCAAGATGGGCAGCAAGGTGCGGTCCAGTAGCCATGGGGGAGGGAAAGTGGTCCCCCCAGGAGCTGGAGATGCACATCAATTGCCTGGAGCTTCTCGCAGGCTCCTTCGCAGCACGATACTTCGCCAGAGGCAAAGTGAGTTGTTGTATATTACCCAACATGGACAACATCTCTGCCATGAGATACATCAATAATATGGGTGGCACCAGATCGAAAGCCTCTGGCAGAATGGCAGAATTGGCCATGGTTTTCTGGAACTTCTGTCTAAAGCACCAGATATCCGTGACAATGAAATATCTTCCCGGGCTGACGAACGAAATAGCAGATTGGCATTCTCGCCACTCATCAGACTACAGCAACTGGAGACTTACCAGAGATATCTTCCTTCGCCTACAGCAAATATGGGGCCGTCTATCCAGGGACCTATTTGCTTCTCGCCTCAACACTTGGTTGACCGTATTCTTCATCGGAGGCCGGACCCAGCAGCCACAGCGACAGATGCCTTTCTGCAGAAGTGGACCAGGAAGACTGTTACACGTTTCCCCCTTCACTATGATAGCAAGCACCCTGGGGAAGGCCCGTCAGGCGCAAACAGAGCTAGTCCTCGTAGCCCCAGTTTGGACCTCTCAAACTTGTTATCCAGTTCTTCTGGAACTTTTTCGGATTTTCCAATCCTACTACCCCAATCTCAGGATCTGCTCTTGGGTCAGAGAGGGAAACGCCATCCCCTCCTCCTTTGAGGGTCCTTGACCCTAGCAGCATGGAATATTTCAGGGCGCGATGGAGAGTCCGAGGCATTTCACACAAGGCTGTCAGACTCATTGAGGGGAGCTGGGCTCCCGCGACCTCCAAGAGATATGCAAACTCTTGGGACGCATGGCCACACTGGTGCTTGGAGCGGGGCCTCCATTCAGTTTCATCACCTGTAGAGGAGATTTTAAATGTTATTGCTATCCTTGTAGAAGACGGTGTAGCTTAAAGAACACTGAAAGCCTACTGTTCAGCGAATTAGGCGGGACATGACCTTGTGGAAGGTTTCCCAGCCGGCAAGCATTATCTGGTATGCAGGATGCTAAAAGGGGCCCATTGAACAGTACCACCTCTGCCCCGCTACAACAAGATTTGGGACGTAAATACTGTACTCAACCTTTTTCTTTCCTGGCCACATAATGTGGAATTATCCCGCACAGCTCACTCAGGCAAAATGACTACACTGCTATGCCTAGTATCTTGCAGAGTTTTTGATGTCAAAGCTCTCAACTTTTTCCCATGATGGAATAGTTTTCCACGTGTGCAGAAGGACTAAATGCCACTCAAGAGTTATTGCATATCCACTCTTTAGCGACCAACCGAAAATATGTCTAGTGAAATGCCTAAAGGCTTACGAGGGGGTAACTTCTTCCCTCAAGATCAACAATAGGAGTCAGCTACTGATAGCACTCCATAAACCACACAGAGTGGTCTCTGCTCATACCCTAGCTCGCTGGGTACTCTGGACCCTTGCGCAAGCTGGGATCGATACCACCCAGTTCGGAGCCCACTCAGTAAGGGGCGCTATGGCGTCCAAAGCCTTTCAGGTAGGAGTTTGACTAGAGGACATCATGAGAATGGCTGACTGGTCAAGAGAGTCGGTTTTTAAGCCGTTTTACCTGAAACCGGTGGAGAAACCTGCTACCGTCGTGGTAAGTAAGCTTTAAACTAGCATAATGGGAGCTTCCGGTCTTGACTTAGAATAAAGATTTTCCAGAACAACTTTAAGAAATGTCTTGATTCTATTAAAGACACTGGCCCTCATTAGGACCCTGGCGGAGAGGGTTTTACGCCGGCGTAGTGCATGGCGTACCTCTCCGCCAGACTACGAGTTCCCGTAGCGCCATGGAAGGATTTTTACACCTGCTTTTTGCAGGCGGAAAAATCCATGGCGCTACGGGACTTGTTGTTAATTACGCCACCGTAATTTACGGTGGCGTAATTAACGCCTTCCCCACTCCCATTATACCCTATGGGGCAAGAATGGGAATGGGGAAGGGTAAAATGGGGATTGGGGACTTACCGCCCCGCCAAGGTCGGCATGGGGCGGTAAGTCCGCCAACCACCTTGGCGGAGTTGGCAGCTTTGCGCCATGGACCATGGTGCAAATTGCACCATGGTCCTCCGCCAAGGTCCTAATGAGGGCCACTGAGGTGAGCATTAATCCGCCCGACTAAAGAATTTAAACGGCATGGTAAAAAGGGAGAGTGTATGGTTATTCAACCCAATACTCCATAATGTTGTTTATTTGCAAAGAATGTAAAGTTATTGATTACATTTGCTAATTTCTTTCCCACCCGCACATCTGATATAGAGTTATCATTCACAGCCAGTAACCATTTGATGTTTTCTTATTTTCCACCAGGAACATCAGACAAGCCCTCTTGAAGAGAGAGGAGTTTCAACACAGCGGCGATAGCTACTGAGCAGTCCTGCACATGCGTCTGATTACATATGGTCATCATAGTTTGCAGCGCCAAAGTAGTTCAAGGATTACCACTACTCGGAAGAGCTAACTGCACTACATTGGCTGTTAAGGGTCACATGTTTCGTGACTGTTTTTTTCACTGTCTCAAGGACCTATGGGAAACTGAGTTTATCATACTTTGGACTGTTGTTTGGACAATGTTGCCAGAACGTTTGATTTTTGGATTTCACCACCTATGCAAGTTATTTATGTTATGGAACTTCACATGCTAAAATCTTGCTGCTGAGCTTCTATGGTTAATTTCAAATTAAAGAAAGAGAAGCATAGTGCTCACCTCTGTGTCTTTAATAGAATCAAGACTTTGCTTAAAGTTTTTCTGGAAAATCTTTATTCGCTGAAGCAAGGCCCTTTAATCGAGGGCGCTAGAGAGTCCAACCAAGATGGTGGCTCCCCTGTGAGCTCAGAGGAGCGCTCCCATAAATCCTGACAAAATAAGCGCCTGCAAGAGAAAAAGCAACACTTCGGCGTTGGATATATCTTTCGTAAGCCTCACTGACTATGTATGCTGATTGAAGGGTGACAGGGGGCCACCCAGACGGCAAAGCCTGAGAGCGTTGTACCTGGGCGGGAAACAAACCCAACATTGATGAAACTAAGACTGCTGTCCCAGAAGCAGGACCAGAGCTGAGGGCACACACCCGCAAAGTCATCCTCAAAGAGCACCCATACCGCGCCTCGCCTGGCGCCCCACGGAAGAGGCGAGGTGGCCGAGAGCTGTGCCTGTGGAGACTCAGGAGAAGGTTGCTGCACACGCCCCCGCAGGTGCGACCCCCTCGAGGTAGCAGGAAACAACCGGCAGCAGAGACCGGCAGGTGAGGGAACTGGTGCTAAAATACCCAGAGTGCCCGGCGGTGACCCCAGTCCGTGCGACACAAAGCACAGTGAGATGGCAGCAATAGACCCCAAGTAAGCTCACTGGCTCCGAGGCACTCAACCAGCCACTGAAAACTGCCAGCCGAGCACACCCGACCGAGCAGTGGACTCACCCTGGCCCACAAACCATCAGCAGACCAGTGAAACGAAGCACCAACCAGACACCATCTGAGAGGGGAGGTGCACCCGTCTGAAGGAGTGAGTGTGGCAGCAGACACACACTAATGGATACGCTGGGGAGAACCAGGACAGACAGTCCAGGGAGGGACACCCAATTTCTGGAGGGGGAGGTGAGTCTTCTGTACTTACCTACCGCACTTTGAGTGAACCATGAACTAAGTCATGGGTCGTGCAAACGCGGCATGATCCCCAGTCTGTCCTCCAGCGCCCGCACGCCTCCCTGGGCTCCAAGAATATAGCTGCTGCGCACAAAACCCATGGCCGGGTGGAGGGCAGCATGAAAAAAGAAAACCTTCTACAAAGTCCTGCAAGAGAACCCAGTCCCGTGACCCTACCACGTGGAACGTGCAGCCCACGACAGGAGGTGGCCTCCTACACTCTGCAGAGCAACGAACCAGAGCATCCTGAAGGCCACTGTCTGCATACAAGGTGACCGGCACGAGGTCTGCAACTCAGGCGGGGGACTAGAGACGGTTCACAAACAGTCACATACAACCGTGAAAGGAGTAGGAGTAAGGGAGCAACAGGAACACACTCTGCAAAGGGCACAGTAACCACCCCTACAGCAACAGTATCACCAGGAATCAGGTGCAGTGGGACGCTCCCTCCTAACCAACAGTAGTGCAGGTTTGGGGAGACTCCACCAATCCTCCCCCTGAGACCGCGCTGGAGAGACCACCGCCCCTACAGTCCCACAGGAGATGACAACCCACATGGGGGAATAATCCAAGGTCCACCAGCACTACCACCCAACACCAAACAACTTTACACCCATCGGCACCCTGGAGGCATCGACACACGGCGAGTGGCCCAGATAGAGGAATAATCACAGCTGACAAAGACACTTAAAGCCTTCTGAGACTAGCCCCAGGCCTCAGGCACCTAACACCCTGCAGCCCGCCCATAACATATCCTACAGTCCACACCACCAAAGCTCCCACCGCCGAGACTCAACCGGCAAATGGTAAAGGCGACATAACCCTCAATCGCATAGCAGTGGCCAGGGCGGGCAATTAATTGACTCAAAACCTGTCCAGTGGCAACGAAAGCCCATAACACTGAATAACTACAACGACAGCCCCGTGTTAGTTACCCAGCAGCACCCACCTTGCTGAAACAACTCCTCAGCTCGGGTGTAGCAAACAGCACCGATCGACGTACCAGATAACTGACGCTCCCCAAAACTGGAATACGTGAAAACCGGCGGGTATTTCAACCGCCTCCAAAGTACAAGGCTACTACTTAGCTTACGCTAAAAGCCAGCACCAACCCCTAGCACCGCGAGGACCTTCAGAGAACCAGGCTCTTCACTGCTCCATGGTTGTGCGAGGGTGAGGAGCAGGGAGGTGCGACCACCACGGTAGCGTTACAGATCACTCGGAGCAACAACAGCGGGCTTTCCTTACATCTAATCGAAAAGAACGCAGAACTGAATTCACAATCTGACAAACTCACCCAAAAACACTGTACCATCAGCAACAACTCGACCAGACGATAGCCGATGGGCACCTTCCCACCACAACAAATGTATTTAAACCCAGCACCGTGCAGACGACACCCAAGCCAACAGAATCACGTTTATGCTCTGTGCGAGATTGGCCCCGCCTGTTGCCTCCTCAGAGACCGCCCGAACCCCCCTTGACAGTGACATCCGAGCATGGGCAAATCAGACAAATCCCAGAGGAAGCTGAACTTTAAGACCGGAGCCATCGTCAAGACCCCCAAGACACAGCCACAGTCAGAGTCCCCAGCGCCAACAATGGAAAAAGAGGATGAAGTAGCCCAAGTCCCGACAGTCGACATCCGAGAAGTCTTGCTCGAACTCAAAGTTGGCATAGGGAATCTGAACTCTAAACTCGATGCACTCTCATCAAAAGTGGACCTGCTGCAGCACCGGCGCGACAAACACAGAGACAGACTGGATACAGTCGAGCAAAGGGTGTGAGACCTGGATGATAGTAGCACTTCACTAGCGACCAGAGTGACAGCGCTGGAAGTCCAAGTGAAGGCAGTGGCAGCCAAGAATGAAGATTTAGAAGGAAGAGCCCGCTGCAACAACATTCGACTAGTCTGGTTAAGAGAAAGACAAGTCCCACAGAAAATGGAAGACTTTGTTGAAACAATCTGTAAAGACCTGTTCGGGGAAACCTCATTATCCCAGCTCTTTGTGGTCGAAAGAGCCCACTGAGTACCTACCAACCACCTGATCCCGAGGGCAGTCCCGCACCCCATCATTGTACGGCTGCTCAACTTCAAAGACCAGGACACAATCCTGAGACTTGCCAGGGAAAAAAGAGAACTACAATTCGACGTGGACAAGATCCAAATTTACCCTGACTTCTCACCAGTTGTCTAAGCCTCTCCTAGATCCTTCACCAGAGTAAATTGACGCCTAAGGGACAATCGGGTACAATACTCCATGATATTTCCTGCAAAGCTGTGTGTCCAACACGCCGGGAAGACTTTGGCCCTCATTACAACTCAGGCGTTAAGGGTTAACGCCACCGTTAACCCTTAACGCCTGATTCCCACCTTAAGTTCCATGGTGCTAAGGCACCTTGGTGCTAATTACGGCACCGTAATTTACGGTGCCGTAATTAGCGCCTTCCCCACTCCCATTATGCCCTATGGGGCAAAAATGGGAATGGGGAAGGGAAAATGGGAAATGGGGATTTACCGCCCCACTCACCTTGTAATGGGGCGGTAAATCCGCCATCCACCATGGTGTAAACGTAGTTTACACCATGGTGGTAAAGTTGGTGCACTTAGCACCTCAGTTGTAATGAGGGCCTATGTTTTTCAAAACACCCGAGGAGTTGACAACTTTCTAGATGAGCTAGGCTGCAGACCTCCAGAGAACAATCCAAGGCTGGCAGGAAGGAACAGTGACAGAATGAACCCACCCTGACAATATCCAGCATGTGGAGCTTCTCGTAACAATTTCCCCCACCATGAGGCCAACGATAACTGTCAATACAAGGGGTAGTGTGCCAGAATGCCCCACTACCCTTCCGATGCCTACACCACAGAATAATATACCTGACCGCAACCAAAACATACACCCTGTAAGGAGCAACTGAACTTGGAAGGGTACAAGCGCCCAAGCTCGGCAATGTTTGAGAGTTACTGGTTGCGGGGAGGGACACTTGACAGGTGGGTTAGGGGGTTGCCCGCGTGGGTGGGGGAGGGCGGAAAACCTGGAGCAAGTTGAAATGAAGGATATGCAGCCGGTTAGGATAGAGAAGTTTGGAGGAAAATGCGCTGCACCTGGACCTAGTTACTACCGTCAGACCCCATGGTCAAAACTCAATAGACAGCTAAAGTGGTACCACGTAATAGTATACACGCCCTGAGTAATCATTGTAGGAATCTGAACCATTCAAGCTAGCAACATGGAACATTAAGGGAGGCAACAACTCAGCTAAAACCAGGAAAGTCTCTCAATACCTCAAAAGGCACAACATAGATAACTCCTCCATTCAAGAAACTCACCTCCTCCCATCCACCGAAATCAGGTGGGCAACCAACTGGGGATGCCACAGATACTACTCATTCTATTCATTGTATGCTAGAGGGGTAGCTATACTAATAAACTAGAGAGTAAAGTTCAAACTGCTGATGGTGGCTAAAGACGAAGAGGGCAGGTCACTACTCACCAAGGGCCTGCTGGAGGGCAGTGTAGTTATCTTGGTGAGCTCCTATGGCCCGAACACTAATGGAGCTAACACTTTTTATTGGGTGATGACGCACGTGGCAGGCTCTGACACAGCCACGATCATATGCGGGGGAGACCTAAACACCACACTAGACCCCATGTGGGACAAATGGCACACAACCTCCAGCACACCCTCAAAAGCCTCCAAAGTCAGGAAATTTGTAAGGCCTATGACCTGGTCGTCGTGTGGAGACTTAGCCACAAAGACACACGCGACTTCACTTTCCATTCGGGTCCACAACACCAGCTCACTACTAGACTAATTCCTAGTGTCCAGGGCAGAGGGATTACAATGGGGGGAATGTCAGATACTCCCGAGAACACTCTCCGACCACCCCCTCCCCCTCTGCACTTCTCTTCTTCCCCTTCCCATGCACTTGCACAATCTGAATGACACCTGGCCTAGTAGGATTGTTTGTCTGTCTTCCCTCTGTTCCCCCTGCCTTGTCTCATCGTGCCTTGAAACGCTTGTGTATAGGCGTGTTATAAATGTCATATCATATCACTCCTCAGTCACTTTGGAATGTGTACTAGCAGACGATAAAAAGAGAGGTCATAACTGGAGATTCAAATCGGGGGCACTCCAAGAACAGGTGTTCCCTCAAGAACTCTGGGTTGAGATTACATCCTTCCTAGCCATCAACCAAGACTCTGTACCCCCGAGCGGGACCCTATGGGTGTGATGCTGGAAATGCATCGGAGGGACAGAGCCTCCGTATCCTTGTCCTTTACTGCTTTTTATTGTGTGTTCTGTCTTGTTTTCCGCGCAGGAGTTCAGGTGGGACTCCTGGCCGTGCAGCGCTCTCTTTTGGTTTTGGTGAACAGACCCATGGGATACCCTTATGGCACCCATGGGTAGGGGTGCAACCCTGTGCCCCTAGTGTATGTTTATGGGCACCTGTGTGTGACCCACAGAGCAGGGTACGAGCTGGTGGCAGCTCCTTGCTGAAATGACTGGTGCCCTGAGTGTCCTCCATTTTGGGGTGCCCAGGCCCTGTCATTGGAATCAGTAGATGCAGGATGGAGACAAAATGCCCCCATGGCCTCTTGCCTTCCATCACCTGTTACCTTGATCTTCCTGAAGTCCCGGGAAGCCCTGCCTCTGTCCCTTCCCCCTGACTGGTTGTTGGGTGGAAGTTCCGTATATGGTAATGTGGGGAAGTGCCGACCAGACTGGCTGCAGCCTTCTCAACGACCGTATGTTGTGGGTACGCCTCTGGGTGGACCTGGGTGAATGGAGTGTGTGACGAATATACATTCTATGTTGTGGCTGTCTAGTATCTGTTGGTTGACACAATGGTTGAGACAGCCCTGCCCGAAACCGGTATGAATGCAGCTTGGAGTGTTGAATGGCTCGGTACTTGTCCCAATACATATAACTTGGGGTGAGTGTCTGGAGAGAAGTGAATGGCCTGAATGCCCTGTGTGCCTGATTGGCTGCCTGCCTGCATGAATGACCACAGTCGTGATTGGATGAGTGTGACCCAGCGGAATGAATGGGAGATCAACAGTATATCTGGAGACCTCTCACTGCTAGGAATCGTGTTCAGAAGCTGAAGTCCACTACGACGAGTAACTGGAGTAACTGAAGCTTGATCTTGAAACCCTGCTGGACGAAAAGAATTGCTGTTGCTCTCCTTCGCAATCTGAAAGCTGCTGTGCTTCAGGATCTGACACAGAGAGGATCTGGTAAGGCGCCCTCTTCCCGAACTACGAGGGACCATCGTGCACAGCTGATCTTTGCCTAAACTCCCTGGTAGACAGGCCTTCGACAGGCTGCCGACCCGATACGCGGATTGCTGCGGAACCCCAAGGGGAAGCGCCCGTACTGTTGTCCTCCACTGTCGATGACCGTCGTCGCTGACTGGAGCCGCCGTGCTCCTGTTTCCTAAGAACTTCATTCATCCAAGGACGCTCTCGTCCGCATCGTCGCTGCTGTATTCTGCCGGAGAAGGCCTGACCGTCGACGTGCCGTGGAGCATTCACCGGTGGGTTTCCCGCCACCCAAGGAACACAGAGATGCCGACGACTCACCACCCTTGCTGGGCCACAGTTCTTCAACTCTTTGCGGTCTAGAACTATCGACACCGAGGTGCCCCGCACGCCTCTTCTTGGCAGGACTTTTACGCTTCCCTGTCAACGAGCACCGCTAGGAACGATGCGGCCACTTCTCCATCGTAGCTCGACCTGTTCTCTGTTGGACGTTCAACGACCCGTCACTCCTGCCTGAAAGGGAAGACACTAAAGAAGGGCCATCGATTCCCCGACGCGGAACGCTACAACTCTAAGGTACTTTGGGGTTGCAGAACTATTGGAAAGTCTAGTGTGAACAATATATGGACTGGGCTTGTATCTTTCTTCTACAGGTTGCCCAGGTGGGGGGATCTCCACACAGAAATGTGTCTCATGATACGGGGCCAGTATTCTGCCAGTTGGTCAGCCATCTTGCTTTCCTTCCTCTCTCTACTGCTGGTTTCCACTTTATTCTGATCGGTGTGTCATTCTGACCGTATGTACTTTAATGAGATCTAATAACGTTAGTGGTACCACTTTAGAAGCTGAATATATTTACCATTGCTGATTTACGGAGTACAAAGTGAGTTAGCGTGATATTGTACATACATTTGAACATTAATTATATAAAGACTGTGTTGTAACCGATACATTGTGTGGACATTCCTTTGTGGGTGCTTGGGACTACACTGTTCTTAAGAACCAGCTCGCATCACCTCCTGAGAAGCTAGGCCTTGATTGCTCGATCACAAATACCAATAACAGAGAATTTTGGCTGGGGTCTCTGTGCCTCCCCTCTAACATAGAGAGCGGAAGTGCAGACCCCCCCTCCGGTCCTTACAATGGGAAACACTAAAATGTGGGCTATGTATGGCCAAAGAGAATGGGATTCTGAAACTGATTAGAAGAGAACTTGCTGAAAACGAAACACGGCTGAAAGAATTAGAGCGTACATACACCACACTAAAAGATTCTCAAACCATTGCACTCCTCAGAGAGGAACTAGACAAATTCAGGGCCAATGCTGACCGAGAAAGCCGGTTCTTGGTGCAGGGCCATCGCATTCGACAATACAGAGAAGGACAAAAGCCAGGAGCCCTCTTGGCAAGGCTTCTGGCAGCAGACAGAAAATCCCTGCAGGTAGATTGCGTTTGCAACCCCCTAGGAAAATTAGTCTACACTGAAGATGAAATCGTGGAGACATTCGGTGCCTTCTACCAAGACCTCTACAGTTCCAAATACCTGATTAACCCAGAAACTCTCCAGCAGTACTTAGATGAAACTGAACTATACTGGGTTGAGGGAGACATGAGAGAGACCCCAAACAAGCCGATCATGCTTGAAGAGGTATTGACAGTGATAAAAGAACTACCAGGCACCAAAGCGCCAGGCCCTGATGGCTTGACAGGGGAATTCTATAAAGCATGTGCCCCAATCCTAGCACCAATCCTACTGTCAGTGTACGAAGAAGCTCTAACGAAAGGCTGCCTGCCTTCCACATTAAGAGAGGCGAATGTTATCCTCCTCCATAAACTAGGGAAACCCCCTTAAGAATGTGCCTCGTACAGGCCAATATCGCTGATCAATGTTGATAATAAAATCCTCGCCAAGATCCTCACTACTAGGTTGCTGCCTCTGATGCCTGGGCTGGTGCTTGCTGATCAGGCATGATTTATTCCAGGACGCAATACGTCTTTCGGAATCAGACGGCTCTTTGGTTTCATCGAGGCACTTGACCCATCATCCCAAGTAGTGGCAGTCCTCCTTGATGCAGAGAAGGCCTTCGTCTCTGTCGAACTGCCATACCACTTTGCAGTATTAAAAAAACTGGGACTAGGAAACTACTTCCTAGGTCTGGTCTCACTACTCTACAAACATCCCCTAACCAGCATCGTACTTGGGAAAACAAAATGGACACGCATAGAACTAATGAGAGGGACCAGGCAGGGTTACCCCGTGTCGGCCCTGATATTCACACTGGCCATGGAACCCCTAGCTGCGAGACTCAGAACCAGGCAAATAGAAAGGGGTTTGATCCTAGGCTCCCACAAACTGGTCCTATCTCTATATGTAGACGACGTAATCCTTTTTATCAGTGACCCAGTTGCGAACCTGAAGTTAGTCATGAGAGAGGAACTCAAATTTTGGGCCCTCTCAGGGCTAAAAATCAACCACACAAAATCGGTGATATTCCCCTTAACCCTGGAAACCAAGGTATTCAAAGACGACTATGAGTTCAAGTGGGAGTGCACAGGGGTCAGATACCTGGCAATGCTGATGTCTAGAAGCCACGAAGACCTCTTCTGGGACAACTACAGGAGGGCAATCGAAACTCTGCGGGATAAGATAGCTAGATGAAAACAGTTGCCACTCACACTATAGGGCTGGGTCTCAATAGTAAAAATGGTCATACTGCCCAAACTGCTATACCTGTTCGTAAATATTCCACTGCTACTATAAGGAAAATTCTTCCAACGTCTGCGTAGCCTGATCCTCGAGCTAGTATGGGCAGCCAAACCAACGAGGGTAGCCCATTCAACACTTATTCAACTGATAGCGAGAGGCGGACTGGCATTCCCTGACCTGGAAAGTTACTACTGGGCAGCACAGGCACAATTCCTGGGACACTGGTACGCCACCCAATTCATCAGACCACACATCCAAATCGAACGAGCCCTGATCACCCCCAACCTGCTGCGTGCGGCCATTATGAGAATAATTCATGTCCCACCAAAAACCCTGAACATAGTACAGATCACGTATGAGGTGTGACGAAGAATCGCACGGAAAAGCAATGTCACAGCTAGGTTCTCCCCCCCTGCTCCCAGCTAGATTCACCCCTGGGATACCACTCACATCAGAGAAAGTATACCTCCAATGGGCTGATAAACTGCAGATAGTCACATTAAATGACCTGTTTGTAAACAAGAGGTTTCTAACACCCCAACAAACATGAGAGCGAGGAGCTGACTCGGCCCTGGATATATTTATGTACTTCCGACTACGACATACACTCCAGTCATTATTTCCTACATATCCGGCACAACGGCCCACATGGCAACTCCTACATGGAGTGATACAGTCGCAGGGGGAAGGGAGGACATTGTCTAACATCTATAGAGAACTACTGAAAGACACCACAAAGCAGCCTACGGCTCCAAAAGAGAGGTGCGAAAGAACGCTAAGCGACACAATATCCGAGGAAGACTGGGCATACATAGTATGGCAGACACAAAAGATGTCTCTAAACTTGAGGTACAAGCTCATACACTTTAACTTTATATATCAGGTGTAGCACACGCCAGCTAGGCTACACAGACAATTCTGAATCATATCCGCAGCCTGCCAAAGGTGTGGCGCATCTCCGGTAGGTTTCATACACTTGGCCTGGGAGTGCCCGATGATCAATCACTTCTGGGGAAAAGTACTGGACAAGATCTCTTCAATAAGAGGAGAGCACATTGAACAAACCCCCAAAATCGCAATGCTAGGACTCACTAAGAATCTGCAAGCATCGGTGAGAAGACTAGCAGGTCTACTGCTATTTCTGGCACGACGAAGGGTGGCCACATCCTGGGGGAAAGGTCGCCCCCCCTCAGTGCAACAATGGTTGCAAGATGTAGTGCACTGTCAAGACATGGAGTCGAACTTCATCAAGACCCTACCCCTGCATACAAGACCACTGGACATATGGGGACCCTACATCAACCATCTACTAACAGCACCGGACTGAATGCCACCAAGTGGCCTGCAATTCCCTCAACATGGCTACAAAGCCTCTTTCCACTTTGTCTTCTCTTCTTCGCTTTGTCTGACAATGTACTATTCCAACTTGATATATCAACACCTGTCTTTTGTAAAACCATCTCTTCAATTTACAGGTGAGAGCGGGGGAACTGGAACCACATAGCGCATTGTTGAATTTGTTACTGTTATGATTAAAATGACCAAAAAAAAAGCAAGGCCCTTTAACTAACATTGGGCCTTTCTTCAAGATTGGGCTTATTTATAATATTTGTAGACTGTACACCACAGGACCAGTATTCCACTATGCCGATAAGAAACACACCTGCCTTCCCACTATTTCCAAAGGGAAATTTAACAGCATTTAAGTGAATAAATATTGAGTATACAGCTGGATTCCTCTATTGTACAATTTTAGCCCGAGGGCCCCAACTCACCTTGGACCTTGGGAGCGAGTTTAACTAAGAGAGACGATACTCATACATACTTGAAGCGTTCTAAACCTGAATAATGTGCCTTTGACTAAACCGACATACTTATCTACACTTTATTTATTTGAATTTATGAAGCATTTAATGCAAATGGAAACAGCTTCTGAGCACTGTACTGCGGTACACAAAATGGGTGAGTGCTAAAGATAAAGGGTCCTATTTACAAATCCACAAAAGAATAAAAAGCGTGCTAAATGCAGATATAAATGTGCTATGCATTGCCTAACACCTTTTTTAATGCTCCAGGGAATTTTCATGGTTTTTGGAGGCCAACTAGGGGCACATAATGGAAGGCGTAGCCAGCCGCAATGTGAGGAAGACGTGACCATTGCAAGCTCCCTGCCCGATCCTGTAAAAATAGATCCTGAGTGCGACAGAGCAAGTCTTTAGCAGCAAACAAAGCATCCTGCAGAAATGTGAATCCCGGCGGCACACACAGAACTGCTTTTTGGAGCTCTCGCCAAGGTGGGGAAGAAATGCCCAGCTGCGACAATCCAGAGAGAGAAGCCCGCAAAATGGCGACCGCGGTCGCTGGATGCTAGGAGACGGAAGGAGAGCCCAGACTGACAACAGATGGTGCCTCCGAGATCCCAGGGGAACCCGCATGACCCGCAGCACTACACTGACGATCAGTGGTAAGGCATACAGTTAGCCGCCCCAACACAAGTAGCGTCCCTGCAGTAGAGGGGCCAGGCAGCGCGAAGCAGTAGAGGGAGGTGAGGTGGTGTGTGCCCCTTGCCCCCTAAGCAGCCTGGCGATAGACCTGGTGGCAGGATTCTTGCCAGTTAGCACCCACACAAGAGCCCACTCCAGGCGCACACAGCACCGGACAGAGGTACCGACCCCATAGATGCCCTCTCCTACCAACAGGCTTAAATACATTTAGAAGCAACGGAGACCGAGGGGAAAAAAGATCAATCAACGGGGGAGCAACGAGAAGCTCCCTCTCAGGGTCCTCCGACAATGCACACAGAGCGCAAAGGACCCAGGGATACAAGGATGAACCCCCCCTGCATCACATAGCAAAGGACTAATATTGGACAAGTAGCGAGAATCCCCCCACCAGTGGCCCCAGCGATGAGCACACGCATGTTTGAGGGGACAAATACTGCGTGTTGAAGGGAGACAACCTCACAGACACCAGTAAGGCAGCAAGGCCCCCACACACAGCAGCCAAACAAAGGGGACTCAGCTCACAGCAGACCTGCAATCAGCAAGTGTACACCACTGCCACATAGCCCACCTGTCCATAGGGCAGAAAGCGGCCATAGGAGCAGAGATACTCCTCCCTTGGCCCCCAAGCTATATATGCCAGGCACGCAGCTGTCACTTGTCATCGGCCAGTGCAGGAGAGCCATAATATAACTAGCAATACCTACGGAACTAGGATAGGTGGGCGGCAGCAGAGATAACGGAGCCTACCTCGGGCCAACATAGAGAGCAAACGAAACAGGCAGCTCAGGAGCCACTCTTGCCAACAGGGTTGAAAGGAACACCATTATTAGAACAACAAGTGTTACAACTGGCAGTTGTCCAAACAAGCACTGTAACATTACTATCAGGGGCCGTCATCCAACTTTGGACTCCCCACTCCCCCAAAAGGGAATAATTAATCAGAACGAGGGAACCCGCACTGCTTGGCAAGCCCTAATGCAGGAATTCGCCCCTGATGCCAGAAGGGAGAGGAAAAATATCTGCCCAGCCAAAACAAACAATTATAGACTCCTTTGCAAAGAAAAATGACCCAAAATCAGATTCTGTACACCTAGAAGATCACTTGAGGAACAGGAACCCCAGAATACATCCAATGAGAACAAGATCCTAGAGGCAATTGCAGTCATGAGAACGTCTATGGGGACTCATATAGGAGAAATAAAATGTGATATGAGTCTTCTGCACCAAGATGTGCATAACCTGGCTGGCAGAGTAGGCGATACAGAACTTAAACTGGAAGAGACAGCATCCACCACCAAACAACTGCAGAAAACGGTCCAGGACCTAACGGCCAAAGTCTGAATGCTACAGGAGAGAGCCGAAGACGCAGAGGGGTGAGCATGAAGAAGTAACATTAGTATGCTGGGGCTACCTGAGGGGGCAAAGGGCAGGTATCCCACTAACTTTGTCGAAAATGTGCTATAGAAATAAGGGCTGGCATCCTGTCACAGGGATTCACAGTGAAGAGGGCCCACAGGGTGCTTAAGAGGAAAGCCCCCTGCCCGCCAGGAGCACCACAGAGACCAATTATAGCGAAATTCCTAAACTACTGAGACAAAGAGAGAATTCTAGCCCACTCGAGATCAGGAGGAGTAATCCAGAGAGAGTCGGCAACCCTGACAATATACCCGGACTATACTATTCAAGTTGAAAGGAGGAGGGCCCAATACATACCAACCAAAGACAGGCTCCTTTACCCCGCTAAACTGGAAATTCTATACAAGGGAACATCTCTCTTCTTCGAAATGCCAGAGGCAGTCAACAAGTGGATGGATGAGCAAAACATAGGGCAGATGTCAGAAATGCAAGAGAGCCCACACCAAGCCAATAAGTAAAGTGCAAAAGCAACAAAAACACATGTAAGAAGCTGTCAACACTACTAATGGGGGATGACTCAGATGGGGAACCCGCACTCCTGGTCTCCAATACTCACGCGGATAAACAAACCCCATGCCCAGATAAGCGTGAAGGACATAGCAATTGGGAACCACCGCCCCATTCCCTGGTTCCCCCGGACAACTAGCCTGGGAATTTGGCCCCCTAACCATACTTAGATGAACTGAGAGTATGACTTAGTACTCGGCCACCAATCCCTGAGATGTATCAAGAACTACTGGTGGCTATGCCTCTATGGGACCACACCGGTGGGCACTACGTTGAAAGTTATGTTTGTGTTCAATTGTTAACAACACTGTTAAGGTTTTATCACGGTCGAACCAGCTATGGAAGCAGGAACTTTACAGGAACCTATGGGTCAATACCATGATCAGAGATAACCGTGATGGCCCCTCAGAGACCAGAGAAAATAATGAACAACAAAAAGGGAGCAGTATTCAGTGTGAGCTGCAAGGCCAGAGCTGCTCACCTGGTGGAACAGATACGTTCCAAGACAATGTATAGAGGCAATCCGAAAGGCCCACGAAAATGGGACAGAGTGATAGCACCAGACAGAAAACCCTGATGATGGAAACCTTAAAGATTGCCACGTGGAACGTCCGTGGCCTCAATAACTATATCAAAAGAATGAGAGTGATGGCATATCTACGTTGTAAAGGGGTCCACATTGCCCTGCTCCAAGAAACGCACTTGACACCAGCCAAACAGACACATATACTCGGAAAATGAAGAGGCAGAGGGTTTGGGTCCGCATACTCCTACTATGCTAGAGGGGCGGTCACATGGATAGCACTCGCGGTACCACTTCAGATATTAAACACTCATTCAGACCACGAGGGAAGGGTGATCCTAATTCATGGATTCCTACACAAAAGAGAGATTTGTATAATTAACACTTATGCACCCAATCATAATGCAGCAGCTTTCTGCCGCTCATTATACACCACCCTAACCCCTTATAAGGGTATGATGTGGATTTGGGGTTGGGGATTTGAACTGTATACTAGATCCATCCCTAGACAGATCCGTCAGCACATCCCATCCACTTCCCCCCGTCCAAAGTTCTGAACATACTAATGCAGCATCGAGTCCTACAGGAAATATGGAGGTGGATACACTGGAACAAGAAGGAATTCTCGTATTTCTCGAGTGTACAAAAGATCTACACAAGAATAGATTACATATTTACAGGAAAGGAAAATCTGGGGAATGTAGTGGGGGCCTTATATGAAGGTAGTACATTTTCAAACACTGGCCTATGATAATGGAATGGACACTCTCTAGCCATCCTGCCTCCAAACCCACTTGGAAAGTAATAGTAGAATCAT
The DNA here is from genome assembly GCF_040938575.1 of Ambystoma mexicanum. Classification (NCBI taxonomy): domain Eukaryota; kingdom Metazoa; phylum Chordata; class Amphibia; order Caudata; family Ambystomatidae; genus Ambystoma; species Ambystoma mexicanum. Next base: position 901,206,193 of record NC_090934.1, read on the forward strand.
TCCTAGACAGCAGTTTCAGGGAAGAACTAGACACCAAGTGGAACAGTACTTTGAACACAACCCAGGGAGTGTAAAAGACATGAGAATAGTATGGGATGCTTTTAAGTTTGTCCTAAGGGGGCAGCCATAGCCAAGGCAGGCGGAATCCAAAAAGACCTAAAGTGACAGATAGTGGATATTGAAGACAAGATAAATAAATTGGAAGGGTCGGACCCGGCAGAAAAGGGAATTGAAGGTCCTCTCATAACACTTAGACAACAGTGCCTGGAGCAGTGGGATAGATTGGACAACTTTAGCTATGCAAAGTACACTGAGGTTACATGGGCAGGGAGACAAGCCGGGCAGACACCTGGCCTGGCTTGCCGAGGACAAGAACATCAGGGAGGAGGTGGTAGAGATAGCAGATGAATGTGGGAAAGTTTGGAGATCACAGAAAGAGACATCTTCAGAGAATTCTGTTGTAGCCTCTATGAAGATAACTCAGACTCCAGAGAAGCGGAAATTATAGAGACTCTAGAGGACATCGACCTACCCGTGTTGATTACAGAGCAGAAAGAGGTGCTATATGCATCTCTTACTATAGAGGAGATACAGGAGGTTATTGCTGCACTGCCTACCGGAAAAACCCCAGGAAGTGACGGCCACCTGGCAGAATTCTATCGAGAATATGCTGATCTGATAGCCCCACAACTACTCCAAGTCCTCAAAGAGGCATATGAGAAAGGAAGACTACCAGATACAATGGAACAGGTGGTGATACTACCCATCCTAAAACCTGGAAAGACAAAAGATTATGTGAATCCTTCAGACCAATAGCACTCATAAATCAGGACACCAAAATCCTTAATGCTGTCCTTGCAGACAGGCTTAAAGTAGTAACTACATTAACACAACCTGACCAAACTGGGGTTATGTTCCAAGCAGAGCCACCACAGAGAACCTTAGTAGTCTTCAGGCGATAATAGACAGAACACGTAATCAACATGAGGGTTGCGCAGTGGTAGCGTTAGATGCTATTAAAGCATTTGATTCAGTAAGGTGGGAATGGCTATTCGCCTCTCTGGAACAATACAGCATGGGAAACCGATTCATGAGATGGATACGCATGCGATATTCGAACCCATCCGCAAGAGTACGCACAGAGAAACACATCTCGGACCCATTTCCGATCCGCAGAGGTACCAAACAGGGCTGTCCCTTGTGGCCCTTACTGTATATTCTAGCACTAGAACCCCTAGCAAAATACGTGAGGAAAACATTCACCAATACGGGGTTGAAAGTGGACGGGATTCTGCATGTTTTATCCCTCTACGCGGATGACATGCTGCTATCTATAAAACACCCAGAACCCAGCAGATAACCTCAAAGCATGCCTAGAGGTACTAGAAAACTTTGCAACGTTGTCTGAGAAAGCGATAAGTGAAACAAAATCCTGCCTCTGCCCTCTGGCAGGGTGGATAGGAGTGGAGGAAGACCGTCTCCTCTGCTTCAGCCTCCAATGGAAGGCTCGCACCTTTCGCTATCTGGGTTTAAACATATGTCACAACATTAGAAAGACCCATATAAAAATACAATTAAACCAGAAAGAGGGCTGGGGCCATCCATTAAATTCTGGGACAAACTGCCCCTCTTTGTGATGGGCAGAATCTCCCTCGTGAAAATGATAGCTCTCCCCCGCCTGCTGTATAATTTAAATAAATGTACCTTATCTCATACCAAGAACCTTCTTTAAATAGCTCATTTCGATATTGAGTAGTTTCATATGGGGAAAAGGCCGGAGAATGGTAGGAATTGAAGTACTTGGCAGAGACTACACAGCAGGCAGCATGCGCCTCACGCACTTTGAACTTTATTACTTAGCTGGGCAGCTCCAACATGTAGGGGGCTGGCTAGCAGACAGAGAAAAAATAGATCACGCTCTGATGAGTTCTAATATAGCCCCTACCTCCTAAAAGAAGTGCTATGGCTTGGAAGGACCAGAGTCGAAGACCTCCCTCCACTTTTACAACTAGGCAGGCAGACATGGTCAAGAACCAACAAAAATACTGAAGGTAGAAGAGCCTTACTCCCCACAGATCTCATTAGCGGCCCTACATGGAACCGACAGAGAACACCTGATGCACAGCAGAAAATACTGGGAGGAAAACCGCTAGAATTTCAGGAAATAGTGAAAACACACAAAGTACACAAAGGTCAATACAGAACGTACACCAGATTAACAAGGAACCTAAAGAATAGGTGGCCAACCCCCCCAGTTCTGGAAACTGAAAACCCTACATTACCGCTATTATTTGATGTGACTGAGGGAGGACACAGGTTTCTAGGATATAGCAGGTACTCTTGGAAACAATCCCCAAAGACCTACACAGAGGGAAACTCCCATGGGAAGTAGAGATAAATAGAGAAATCACAGAAGAGGAATGGTCTAGGGCAATGTCATACCCGAAAAGGGTCTCAAGAAATGCTAGGCTGAAACAGACCCAATTCTACATACTTCACAGGACATACATGACACCTCGGAAAACTTCGCAATTCCCAGGAGCAGGAACAAAGAGATGCCCAGATTGTGGAGTAGGAAACACAGACATGGGACACATGTTTTGGTCATGCCCAAAATTCCAGAAATACTGGCAGGAAATCGACCAGTGCCTAGGTAAAAAAGGGATAAAAGGCCAGAAATGGTCAGCGGAGGCATGCCTCTTGGGGATATACATATACCCAGGGAAATATAGAGCAATGAGAAGAATGATCGACTTTGCATGCGTACTGGCCAAAAGGAGACTAGCGATGACCTGGAAAACCAAAGACGGGCCGAGAATAGAGACATGGTGGAAAGACTTGAAAGATGGTCCATGGCAGAGCAGCAGTATGGTATGAGGCACTAAGAACAGGCAGGAGAGAAAGCTCTGCGGACATCACAGCATGGAACGCACTGGTACATGACCTGTTCACCTCACCAGATGACAGACCTCCCTGAACCTGGCTCCATATGCACAGACATTTGCAGGCGATCATGAAAAACGAACACGATTGGCACCTGCTGTCTCTCACCCAGACAATGGCCAGAATGACCCAGGGAAGGCATACTCCTGCAGAGACTGAGACCGTGTTTATAGATACTGTTCATATTGGGGCTAGGGAGAGATTGGGAGGGGGTGCACAGGAAACACCAGTATCCTAATATCTCAATGATGATCAAACATGTTTGTTTTTTCTGTCCTTTTCTTTCCGTCTTTTTAGACTTGTGAAATCCTAATAAAATATTATTAGGGGCACATAATGGATTTCCCATTTCCAGCTTTTCCGTCTTTATAAAAAGTGTTTTTCAGCTAGCATCCCTTTTTCATGCTGATGTAAAACCAACAGACTCTTGTGCAATATGCATGCTTTTAGCCCTGTTGCATAAACGCCTGGCACAATTGTTAATTGCAGGAGGTATTTCAAATATTTCCAAAACTTTGTGCAAAAAAAGTGTTAACCTAGAACTACTAGATGTAACACCTTGTTGGCACTACGTCTTGCGAATGATAATTGCTCAAGGGAACAGTACTGCAAGAAATTGCACGCAGAGCTGATCCCCCTCTATATGATTTCTTTCTGTTTAAAATATGTCAGAAACCGTCCATTTGTCCTGCGGTGGGGAGCAGTGTTAAGGAGAATTCTCACACAAGTGCTAAATTCCCTCTACCATAGAGCCCTCGAGCCCTCCAGCCCATTTGCTATATTTTGGGACTTTGACCTTTTCATTTTCAGTGTGTTTTACTTTTGTGTTCTTTGGTTATGGAGTTTTAAAACGACTCCAGTGGCATCATCTTTTTCTGTGTCACACAGCACCTTCAGTGCAGTGACACAGGGATGTCTTTCAGACTTCCCAATGTTTAAATTCCTTCTCTGGGACTGACTACTGTCTCCCAGAGAATGTAAAGTTAAATTTACTTTACTAGTCTCTTTAAATTTACTGACCCAGCACACCCTATATTCCTATAGAGTGCTGGAGGGGTTGCCTAGCTTCCCCTGAGTCAAAACACTCATGTAACAGTCAAATGTTCCCTTTTCCTACTTTAAATGGCTGGTGGCAGTGGTTTAGATCAACTACCGTGATTTTTCCCGACCTCTAACAACGGTAGCTAAAAATCGGGTCAGCCATGTTTTTCAATATGGCGCCCAAGACCTATCTGTAAAAACAGACTCCAGTCATCTTTTTTCGCCATTTCTTTTAGGAAAAGTCCATTTTGTGTTTGTCTCTGCACGTCAAACCAGGTTTGGTCCCTTTGGCAGGCTTCAGTGCTGAAGCCCTCCTCTGGCGCCTGAGTATCTGGGGTGGACAGGATGTGAGGGAGGTGCCCGAAACTCCCTGTGCTTAGTCTCCTAGGAGACCTGAATTCACTCTGGTGTGATTGGCCAGCTGGCTGTCCGGCAAGGACAGCCACCCTACTGTGCGAGTGACAGCCAGGCTGGAAGGAATGGGGGAAAACTGTTTAAAGCAGGTCTCTGGGACTTGGAAAGCAGAGTCGACCACTGGAACGAAAGAACCGAAGACGAGCTGAAGGAAGAGGACTGCTGCAACTCCTGAACGACCGGTGAAGCCCTGCTGCAGATCCGAATTGCCTGAAACTCCATCGACAGAGAAGCCCTTCAAGGTTAACTTCTTCCCTTGAGTTTGGTGGGAACAACCAACTCGCAAGCCACCTGGACACCATCCCCATCTGGTCGAATTTTCATCAGAGTGCTGTTGATAACCGGATAGCCAGAGGGAAGGAAACCAGCTTGTGGACTTTAAGGCACTCACATCTTAAACCAACGTCTTGCTAAAGCTTTTGGCCTCATCCCTGGGCAGTGCAGGAACCTCCTGACATCCTCCTTCTTCTCCCCATGACTGAAGCTCAGGAACAGCGAGATCTGCTCGAACTGCCAGGAACAACTGCCTCAGGTACAGCTCTTCTTCATTAACAAGGTACTGTGCAAACGCAGTCCGGAAATCTTTTCGGCCATCGAGAAAGTGCGTGAAACTTTCCTCAACTTCGAAGGCTTGTCCTTCCCTAAATATTCGTCAAACTTTTCGCCTAGCCAAATCCTTCGAAACTCTGTGTCAAAGACAAACGTTATCTACCAGAACTGTGCTATCCTATACAAAGAATCTGAACCATTGACTTTGGCCCAGGCATATGAGAATAATTGCTTGTTGTAGTTAACTGAAACCTTTTTCCCTGCCTATGAATGTATTTGGGCTGTCTATTCTTATAACCTTGTCTTTTTCCCCCTTTTATAAGTATCTGAAGTGCCATTTTGCTCCCACTTCAGGGGAGCTAAACTTGTTCATTTACTTACCGGTTGTATTTTTGTGGTTTATTAGTGTGTGATATTGAGCTGCTTGTGCTAGTGTAATGTTTTCTAACTGTCTGAGTAAATAAATGTATATTCTTTTACCAAGAAACCTTGAGTAAGTGATTGTTTGAATCACTGTATTGGTTGGTCCTTTGTGTAACTTGTTCTGCTGATCACTTAAACTCTTGAGATAAGTCTGGCTGTTCAGCCATCGCTACCACTTTACTGTGTAGTACAGGCTTGTACCAAAGGTGAAATTGTGCTTACACTTGTAGTCTTAATTCCATGTAGTGTTCCCAAAGGGTACTGCATGTAATTCTGCCTAACAAGCAGCCTTTAGGTTAAGACAAACTTCTAACACCAAATACTTGGTGCTAAGTATTGTCTCCCCCCTTTGTAGAACACTGCACTGGCTGGCAGTTGAGGACCGTATTAAATTCAAGGTAGCATGCACAATCTTCATGCGTCAAAAGGGACTGGCCCTTGAATATCTAAGCAACTAAATCTCTCCCTATAACTCTCTGAGGGACCTTAGGTCAAGGGACCAACTGTTGCTGAGCAGCCCCATGTCAGTATTTGTTACCAGAGGAGACAGAAGTGTTGCAGTCTTCTGTCCTAAACTCGGCAACAGTCTACTGCGGGAGATCAGGGAGGATCCTACCCTTGCCCGGTTTCCGAAGGTCTTAAAAACCTTCTTGTTTAAATAATAATAACACAGTTCACCTTGTCACTTCTCATCCTCTCTCTATTTACACTCTATATACATGTGGTTCCAACTGCGCTTTTATACAGTTAAGTCCGTTTTGGCCGTGTTATAAATACTCAAAATCAAACAATCAAATCAGAGAAAGTAACAGTCTTGCAATGGGGGCAACCTATTGTCCACCAGATGTTTTTGCCTATAACTACCATGATCCGTTGCCACTGACTATACTTGTTAAGGCTGATGTGAGTTGTAGGCCAACACATCTGGAGTGTAGCAGGTTGCCTACCACTGTAACAGAGGATACTGTCCATTATGAAATGCTGGCGATGGTCTTAAGGGCCACAGTCTAATAAAGAACCTTTCCCTGTATATATCTGTGTCAATATTAATGCATTCAAAGTAATACTGTTTTACCTTGTAGTCATGTCTGTATTAGGTCGTTTTGAAAAATGAATGTCTCCTGAAAAGACATACCTTCCCCTGAAGAGATCTAGCACCACAAGCTTTTGCTCCATGCATGTCAGTAGGTCCAAGATGGAGCATTCGCTTGATAGACGTAAATGGAAGTGACTGAATCTGCCCCAGCCCTTCCAACCTCTCAGTATCTCTGACCTTGAAGTCCCCAATTTAGCATTTTCTCCGCTCATGGGGCTACGATGATTCAGAGTGTGGGGAACATTATTGGTTGAGAGTCGGAGAATAGCAACCAATGTCTTCTAGCTGTCCTTGGAACGGAAAACTCTCTAAGATATTTATTACTTCGGCTCAGTGAGATGCCTACTCCATTCTTCCTGTCCAAAGAAGTGGGTTCAAGCCCCCCTGGTCAGCCATACGTGACAAAATCGATCTTTGAGAATAGTGGACCAGAATAACATGAACCTATCATCTCCACTGAAAGACAATCAAAATCTCTGATTTAGAATGTCATCGCTACTGCTGATCTAACATCCTTACACATAGCATGTGTTGAGGAGATGTAAAAGTACTATCAGGCCGATTCATGGAATAAATGTGCGCCGAAAATCCCGGCGCAGAGGGGCCAATACGTGCGCTGCGCCGAAAATTAGCGAAAAGCGCAGGGAAACCAGCGCACGTCGATTCATGGAAGTCCGTGCGCAAGAAAAGCAGAGGACGTGCGCTGAAAAAGCGCGCGGCGCAGGCCGGCGCACAGGTCAACCAACGTCGTGGGCCACGGCCACTGCGCTATCACTCCGAGCGCAGCGCACAGCTCTAAAGTAGGCGGAACACAGGGCGGGACACTCGGAATGGGGAATAAAATGGGGCACAACACTCGGAATGGGGAAGAATGTGGGCGGCACGGGGAAAGTTTAGGAGGCAAGTGCGCGGAACGCCCACACGCTCGCATACAACACGTATTCATGGAATAGAATAGGGCAAAAAAGCGCACGCTCAAAGCAGCGCACAGGCACAAACAGGCACAAACACGACCGCCACAAGAAAGCAGGCGGTAGCGTCTCTGCGCCTGCAAGAAATGTGCGCTAAAAGGTGCGCCAACAAATAGCACCTATATACAGACATGATCAATGTCCAATACTGTGGCCCTCCAGGACAAATGACGTACAAAGGGGTACCCACAAACACAGACACGCGCTGAGAGAAAAAATAAACGTGTGCGTGTATACCGGGGTGCGCGGGAAGTTGCACACGCGATATGGCCGGGTACGTGGATTTCAGGGGTGCGCGGGAAGTTCCACACGCGATTAGTCAGGGTACGTGGATTGCAGGGGTGCGCGGGAAGTTCCACACGCGATATGGCCGGGTACGTGGATTTCAGGGGTGCGCGGGAAGTTCCACACGCGATTAGTCAGGGTACGTGGATTGCAGGGGTGCGCGGGAAGTTCCACACGCGATATGGCCGGGTACGTGGATTTCAGGGGTGCGCGGGAAGTTCCACACGCGATTAGTCAGGGTACGTGGATTGCAGGGGTGCGCGGGAAGTTCCACACGCGATATGGCCGGGTACGTGGATTTCAGGGGTGCGCGGGAAGTTCCACACGCGATTAGTCAGGGTACGTGGATTGCAGGGGTGCGCGGGAAGTTGCACACGCGATATGGCCGGGTACGTGGATTTCAGGGGTGCGCGGGAAGTTCCTCACGCGATATGGCCGGGTACGTGGATTTCAGGGGTGCGCGGGAAGTTCCACACGCGATATGGCAGGGTACGTGGATTGCAGGGGTGCGCGGGAAGTTCCACACGCGATATGGCCGGCTACGTGGATTTCAGGGGTGCGCGGGAAGTTCCACACGCGATATGGCCGGGTACGTGGATTTCAGGGGTGCGCGGGAAGTTCCACACGCGATATGGCAGGGTACGTGGATATCAGGGGTGCGCGGGAAGTTCCACACGCGAATAGTCAGGGTACGTGGATTTCATGGGTGCGCGGGAAGTTCCACACGCGATATGGCCGGGTACGTGGATTTCAGGGGTGCGCGGGAAGTTCCACACGCGAATTGGCTGTGTGCTCCCAGGCATTACCTGTAGACCCTCCACGGCCCCTGCAGGCAGCACACACCACAGGGAACTACCCTGCACACCTGCTCATGTCTCCCACCACCCCCACCCCCCATCCACCAGGGACACCCTCCACCAGGCCCCCACCCATGTCTCCCACCACCCCCACCCCCCATCCACCAGGGACACCCTCCACCAGGCCCCCACCCATGTCTCCCACCACCCCCACCCCCAGCACTGTGGGGAACCTGCCAGCAGGCCCCCACCCATGTCCAACCCATGTCTCCCACCACCCCCACCCCCCATCCACCAGGGGCACCCTCCACCAGGCCCCCACCCATGTCTCCCACCACCCCCACCCCCCATCCACCAGGGACACCCTCCACCAGGCCCCCACCCATGTCTCCCACCACCCCACCCCCCATCCACCAGGGACACCCTCCACCAGGCCCCCACCCATGTCTCCCACCACCCCCACCCCCCACCCCCCAGGGACACCCTCCACCAGGCCCCCACCCATGTCTCCCACCACCCCCACCCCCCACCCCCCAGGGGCACCCTCCACCAGGCCCCCACCCATGTCTCCCACCACCCCCACCCCCCATCCACCAGGGACACCCTCCACCAGGCCCCCACCCATGTCTCCCACCACCCCCACCCCCAGCACTGTGGGGAACCTGCCAGCAGGCCCCCACCCATGTCCAACCCATGTCTCCCACCACCCCCACCCCCCATCCACCAGGGGCACCCTCCACCAGGCCCCCACCCATGTCTCCCACCACCCCCACCCCCCATCCACCAGGGACACCCTCCACCAGGCCCCCACCCATGTCTCCCACCACCCCCACCCCCCATCCACCAGGGACACCCTCCACCAGGCCCCCACCCATGTCTCCCACCACCCCCACCCCCCACCCCCCAGGGACACCCTCCACCAGGCCCCCACCCATGTCTCCCACCACCCCCACCCCCCACCCCCCAGGGGCACCCTCCACCAGGCCCCCACCCATGTCTCCCACCACCCCCACCCCCCATCCACCAGGGACACCCTCCACCAGGCCCCCACCCATGTCTCCCACCACCCCCACCCCCAGCACTGTGGCGAACCTGCCAGCAGGCCCCCACCCATGTCCAACCAATGTCTCCCACCACCCCCACCCCCCATCCACCAGGGGCACCCTCCACCAGGCCCCCACCCATGTCTCCCACCACCCCCACCCCCCATCCACCAGGGACACCCTCCACCAGGCCCCCACCCATGTCTCCCACCACCTCCACCCCCCATCCACCAGGGACACCCTCCACCAGGCCCCCACCCATGTCTCCCACCACCCCCACCCCCCACCCCCCAGGGACACCCTCCACCAGGCCCCCACCCATGTCTCCCACCACCCCCACCCCCCACCCCCCAGGGGCACCCTCCACCAGGCCCCCACCCATGTCTCCCACCACCCCCACCCCCCATCCACCAGGGACACCCTCCACCAGGCCCCCACCCATGTCTCCCACCACCCCCACCCCCAGCACTGTGGGGAACCTGCCAGCAGGCCCCCACCCATGTCCAACCCATGTCTCCCACCACCCCCACCCCCCATCCACCAGGGGCACCCTCCACCAGGCCCCCACCCATGTCTCCCACCACCCCCACCCCCCATCCACCAGGGACACCCTCCACCAGGCCCCCACCCATGTCTCCCACCACCCCCACCCCCAGCACTGTGGGGAACCTGCCAGCAGGCCCCCACCCATGTCCAACCCATGTCTCCCACCACCCCCACCCCCCATCCACCAGGGACACCCTCCACCAGGCCCCCACCCATGTCTCCCACCACCCCCACCCCCCATCCACCAGGGACACCCTCCACCAGGCCCCCACCCATGTCTCCCACCACCCCCACCCCCCACCCCACAGGGGCACCCTCCACCAGGCCCCCACCCATGTCTCCCACCACCCCCACCCCCCATCCACCAGGGACACCCTCCACCAGGCCCCCACCCATGTCTCCCACCACCCCCACCCCCCGCCCCACAGGGGCACCCTCCACCAGGCCCCCACCCATGTCTCCCACCACCCCCACCCCCCATCCACCAGGGACACCCTCCACCAGGCCCCCACCCATGTCTCCCACCACCCCCACCCCCAGCACTGTGGGGAACCTGCCAGCAGGCCCCCACCCATGTCCAACCCATGTCTCCCACCACCCCCACCCCCCATCCACCAGGGGCACCCTCCACCAGGCCCCCACCCATGTCTCCCACCACCCCCACCCCCCATCCACCAGGGACACCCTCCACCAGGCCCCCACCCATGTCTCCCACCACCCCCACCCCCCATCCACCAGGGACACCCTCCACCAGGCCCCCACCCATGTCTCCCACCACCCCCACCCCCCACCCCCCAGGGACACCCTCCACCAGGCCCCCACCCATGTCTCCCACCACCCCCACCCCCCAGGGGCACCCTCCACCAGGCCCCCACCCATGTCTCCCACCACCCCCACCCCCCATCCACCAGGGACACCCTCCACCAGGCCCCCACCCATGTCTCCCACCACCCCCACCCCCAGCACTGTGGGGAACCTGCCAGCAGGCCCCCACCCATGTCCAACCCATGTCTCCCACCACCCCCACCCCCCATCCACCAGGGGCACCCTCCACCAGGCCCCCACCCATGTCTCCCACCACCCCCACCCCCCATCCACCAGGGACACCCTCCACCAGGCCCCCACCCATGTCTCCCACCACCCCCACCCCCCACACCACAGGGGCACCCTCCACCAGGCCCCCACCCATGTCTCCCACCACCCCCACCCCCCATCCACCAGGGACACCCTCCACCAGGCCCCCACCCATGTCTCCCACCACCCCCACCCCCCACCCCACAGGGGCACCCTCCACCAGGCCCCCACCCATGTCTCCCACCACCCCCACCCCCCATCCACCAGGGACACCCTCCACCAGGCCCCCACCCATGTCTCCCACCACCCCCACCCCCAGCACTGTGGGGAACCTGCCAGCAGGCCCCCACCCATGTCCAACCCATGTCTCCCACCACCCCCACCCCCCATCCACCAGGGGCACCCTCCACCAGGCCCCCACCCATGTCTCCCACCACCCCCACCCCCCATCCACCAGGGACACCCTCCACCAGGCCCCCACCCATGTCTCCCACCACCCCCACCCCCCATCCACCAGGGACACCCTCCACCAGGCCCCCACCCATGTCTCCCACCACCCCCACCCCCCACCCCCCAGGGACACCCTCCACCAGGCCCCCACCCATGTCTCCCACCACCCCCACCCCCCACCCCCCAGGGGCACCCTCCACCAGGCCCCCACCCATGTCTCCCACCACCCACACCCCCCATCCACCAGGGACACCCTCCACCAGGCACCCACCCATGTCTCCCACCACCCCCACCCCCAGCACTGTGGGGAACCTGCCAGCAGGCCCCCACCCATGTCCAACCCATGTCTCCCACCACCCCCACCCCCCATCCACCAGGGGCACCCTCCACCAGGCCCCCACCCATGTCTCCCACCACCCCCACCCCCCATCCACCAGGGACACCCTCCACCAGGCCCCCACCCATGTCTCCCACCACCCCCAGCACTGTGGGGAACCTGCCAGCAGGCCCCCACCCATGTCCCCCTGGCCCCAGGTCCTGACGATACACAATCATGGCAGTAATGGCCAGCATACCCAGCACAAACACCCAGGCAAGGATTGCATGCACCCACATAGTGAATGCAATCACATGACACAACCCCAAAGGCAAGTATGCAAAAGAACACATGTCCGTCACACACACATACACAATGGGTGCAAGTGAATGTCAAAACCCATATCATGACATGTAAGAAACCAAAGAGAAAATAACACAAGTGTAAGATAATATAAAAATGTATTAAAAACAAAAATTAAGTAAACTAATAAAACATACAACTATGTGGCAAAGTAAATAAAAGGTCCATGTCCGAGAACAAAAATGATAAACCAAAAAACAAAGGATTAAAAAATCAATAGAATTTGTCCAAAGCAAAACCATGTAGTAGGAAATCAAAGAAAAACCATTACGTCATGGTGTAAACAATAAGAAAATAAAAAAATGTATCTCCCAAAAAATAACAATATATACAGGAATGTTCCAGGGTCCATGAGCCCAACACCACAAATGAAACCTAATACTAACTAATAAAAAAAATATGTACAAAAAAGTGGCCATTGTCCGAGCGGTCCAAAATAATAAAAATAAATAAAGGAAACCTAGCACTAACTAACTAAAAAACTATATACAAAGGCAGCGGGCTAGTCCTGCGGCTCACTTGGTGATGCTGGCCAGGGCATCCTCGAACTCCATGTCAATGTCCTGGAGGCGGGAAACTGTCCTGGCCCCGAGGTCTCGCAGGGACAACCCCATGTGCTCACCAAAATCCCTGCGAGCCTCCTCGAGGCACTCAGCCCGCCTCAATGCCCGACGCATGGAGATCTCCGCCCTGGCCATGGCGAGCCGCTCCTCTTCCGCCCGCTGCCGCTCCGCACCTATCCGCTGGCCAAACTCCTCCCACACGGAACACACCGCCATGCCAGGGTTGCCCTGCCCTCCGGCCGATGCCTGCCCCTCTGATCTTGATGGCCCTGAGCCATGATGCCTCCCACGTCGAGCCCGCTGCTGCCTCCGACGCCACTGCCTCTGCCAGCACGACGGCATCCAGGCTGATGGTAACCACCGACGCCGTCGTGCACGTGCCCTGCCCGATGATGCCGGCACATCTTCCATCTGCTGGGGTCCACTTGCTGTGTTGTCCACCCCTGCTGGACCTCCGACTCCCAACTGTGGCAGGGATGGGATCCCCACCGAGCTGGCTGCATTGGTCGGGGCAGGTCCACAGGGGGCCATGGTGGCATCTGGGCCGGAAGACGGCAAGGAGAACGACCGGTGGATAGCCTGCACAGAGGAGGAGAGGGCCGTCAGATTGGCCAACACATGCAGGAACCCCCCGAACATGGCCGATCCCAATTGGGCCACGTCGGCACGGTGCACTTCGTGATGACGTGCGTGCTCCTCCCGGGAAGCACGCACGTCATCACGAATCACAGCTGTGCGCATCGCGACCCCAATCAGGACCTGCTCCACGCGGCCTGGGGTTCCCACGGCCGCAGGTGGAGGGGAGTCAGTTGACATGGACATCCCCTCTACCTGCGGACGGGCCTGGGACGGGGCGTCCCTGCTGGTGCATGGTGGTGCACTCACAGGGTCAGGGACAGCGACATGCACAGGCACCTCCACGGTGACCTGTGCTGCCTCCTGCCCCTGGCCCTGGACTGCACCACTTGCACCAGCAGGGATGCTCCCACCAGGCCCCATGTGTGCACCAGTGTCGGCCTCCTCCTCCTCTGTGCAAACCACCAACCTGGATGGCTCCTCACCGTCTCCCGCTGTAGCAGGCCCCTGTGGGGGCTCACCCACCCCTTCCGCTGCAGCCGTGGGGGCATCCCCGCCGCCTTGCTCCACAGCGCCGTCTCCGCCCTCTTCTTCACTAGCCGCTGCGTAGAGGGAGACAAAGGACACAAGCATCAGGCTACTGTAAAATGGTCCCCTAGACAGGAAGCAATAGCAGATGAGCACCCCTGTCAAAGTACACTTCCATCATGTCCCTCCACAACACATGGGTCAGTCCAGGCAAAACACACACAGTAACAGGCATGGTGCATGCCATGCACATTTCCATGCATGTCCAATTGACTCTTGAAACATTCAATGATATGTAACTCACATGCATCATGGCTCATGCATATCACATGCACACACTTCACCTCAGTCACATCCATCTGGCACCAAACACAACGAACACAGGCGAAACAAGGGTAAGTTGGGTGCGTCACTGAATCTGTGCATTGTCACACACATGTGTCATGCATCCATGGCATGCACAAGTCACAGACACGCAGGTCAGGCACACAGACATGGCTACCATATATGTACCTGGCATCAGCACCCATCCTTCACCCCCATCCATGTCCAGGTACAGAGACTGGCATGCTCTCATGTCCTAAATCTGCATAGGGCTCCCCATGCCGCATTTCAACACATGCAACAACCATGTGGGTCACACATCACTGGTCGCACATGCATTACCATGATGTCCCTGCACACATACATGCATACATGGCCCATGGCACACATACAGGCAAGTATCATAGAACCAGCACACCGCAACATGCCCTGTCTCACACAGTAATGCTTGCACACTTACCGCTCAACTCCAGACGGGCCTCCCTCTCAAGGACCTGGGCGTGGAGCGCTGGGCGTACGCGTTCCAGGACCCTCTTCTGGATGGAACTCATGCGGCCCCGGCCCCCCTCCACGAGGCGCCGGGCCTTCACAAGGGTCCTGGACCTCAAGTCCTCCCAGCGCTTCTTGATCTTCTGGACGTTGCGGGTTGCCACCCCCTCCGCGTTGATGGCAACCACACAGTCGGCCCAGATCCTCTCCCGTCCTTCCTTGCTGGCGCGGGACGATCCAAAGAGGGCATCATACTGCCCCAGGACATGCTCCACCAGGACACCAACTTCGGTGGCAGTGAAGCTGGTGCCCCTCTGGCCTGGGGTTGCCACTGGTGCCAGATGTGGAAGTGCCCGACATGGCAACCCCAGAGGCAGGTGTGGGTGGGCAACTGGGTCCTGGGGCTGGGCTGTGGAGCGATGTAATCCCAGTTGGGAGTCTTCAGTTCCAGCAGGGGTGGACACAGCAACTGGACCCCTGCAGATGGCTGATGTGCAGGCACCAAATGGCAGGGCACGGTGGCAGCAGGCAGGCAGGCAGGCAGGCAGCAGCAGATAGCACGTGGGAGGCTGCTCAGGGCACTGGGGGGGCAGTAACTCGGCCTTCTGGGCAGGAGCGTGGTGTTCCGTGTGTTTTCGGGTGGCCAGCTTGATACGGAGTGATTTGGCACGTGAAATTCCTGCACGTCAGCGTGAAATCCGAGGAAAGGCCCTTAGCGCGTAAGTGCGTCAGCACGCATACGCGATTCTATTGGACCAGAGTCCCTCACCGCGTAAGCGCGTCTGACGTGATCCGCACGGGCATTCCCCACTCAGCACGTGATGACGGAGCACACGTGGAAATACTGCACGTCAGAGTGTCATCGCGTGTAATTGGCCAAAAGTGCGCGTACACGCGATTGGCCTATGTACGTGTATTACATCGCGTGTAATTGGCCAAAAGTGCGCGTACACGCGATTGGCCTATGTACGTGTATTTCATCGCGTGTAATTGGCCAAAAGTGCGCGTACACGCCATTGGCCTATGTACGTGTATTTCAGGGGTGCGCGGGCACTTACACACGCAAGTACGTCAGCGCACCTGTATGCCTGCTGCGTGGGAATTTCCACACGCTATTGGAGTGGGAACTAGATTCCAGGGGTGCGAGGGTCACACGCTCGCCTAGAACACGCGCAAGGCATTAATTTGCGCACTTATCAATAAACAAGCCAGATGCCAGGATGAACATACCGTTCCTAGCAGCAGTGGCAGTGGGCTACCAAAGGAGGAGGAGGAGGAGAGTCAGGGCCAGAATATTCACACCCAGAACCAGCCTATTCGGGATGCCTGATGACCAGGTGTATGGGAGGTACAGGTTTCCAGCACACATCATACTGGACCTGGTCAGTGAGTGGGAGGATGACCTCACATCACCCACCCTGTGCCCCCAAGCACTCAGCCCCCTGCAGAAGGTCCTGAATGTACTGCACTTCTTGGCCACTGGATCCTTTCAGCGGACAAGTGCCATAGTGGGTGGTGTGTCACAGGCCACGCAGTCACGCTGCCTACACCAGGTCTTGAACATCATCACTGCACGGCCATCAGTCCGCAGGAACATATATCTCCCCAGGACTCATGCAGAAAGGCGGACGTGCATCCAGGAATTCTATGGTGTGGCTCAATTCCCCAAAGTGCTTGGTGCAATTGACTGCACACATGTGGCTCTACGTCCACCCAGGGCAACAGAGCACATCTATAGAAACCGCAAGCACTGGCATTCCATCAACGTGCAAGTTGTATGCAATGCCAAGGGAATAATCACATCAGTATATGCCAACTATCCCGGGTCCACCCACGACAGCTTCATCTACAGAATGTCTACCCTATGCCGGGACCTAGAGGCTGGCCAGCATGGAGATACATGGCTGCTTGGTGAGCATGAATGCCACTGCACATGCATGCATGTCAGATACTGGGTCATGACACAACACCACTAATGATACCCATCACCACCTCCGCAGGGGACAGTGCCTACCCTATCAGCCCCCACATGATGACCCCAATCCGGAACCCCACCACGCCACCCGAGGTAAGGTACAACACAGCCCACATTGCAACACGGGGCATAGTGGAGCGCACATTCGGAGTGCTGAAGTCACGCTTTCGCTCCCTTGACCGTTCTGGCGGGCAGCTGTTATATGCTCCCCGAATAGTGTGCAGGATCATAGTGGCAGCATGTGTCCTGCACAACATTGCAACACGCCGGGGCCTGCCCGTGGACATGGTGGTGCCCCCACATCCACAACCACATGCACGCCCGCTGCGCATGGGAGGGGAAAGGGCACGGGGGGAGGCAGCCCGTACGCAACTGGTGGCCAACTTCTTCACCTAGGAATCACAGTGCTGGCTAGTGCACACTGCTCTGGCACATACCATCTGACAATCAATGATGACACTACCTGACAATGTCACAAAATTACTTGACAATAAACTGTCAGATACACATCAGCCTGAGATTGTTAACATGGAAGTGTCACTATGTGTGCACCCCTACCTACACATACACCAGCAATGCATCACAACGAAAAGACACAACTCCATCAATCAAATATGCATTGCCACAGGCGATTCACTACATGACAACATTGCCATGTCACCCATTCCCTTCACAGTCCCGCCACTGAGGACACCATGTCATGGTATGTGAGAGCAAACAAACTGGCCATCACAACATGACACCGGTGTCACAAATAGCAGTGCCCCAAATGGAACATAGCCGCACTTGAACAGCTAACCGCGCTGGAGCCACTACTACACACCTGTGTAAGAGTAATTTCAATCAAATTACACACCAACCCACCCTGAAGCCCACCCAAACAAGACACAATGCATGTAATCAATGGTAGTCTCATTACCTGATTCTGCTGGTATGTCCTCACCGTCCAGATGTACAGTGATGGCGCCACGCAAAAGTGTCAGTGCACATCTACCGACATGTAGTCTGACTCCAGAGAGTATGCCCGTGTGAAGAACTGTGTGAAATACCTGCAAAACATGAGCAACATATGTAAGTAGAGGCACATATCAAACCATCATGCATAGTTAGGTGCAACAACAATGTACACTATGAATGTCTACACAGTATTGACTATGGACTGGCCAACAGCTCATGGGAGTCCAATGTCACCGTGTAATTTGCTGTCACTTGGGCACACCCTTTGCAAGCCCATGGAAACGGAAGCAGGAGGGGTGTGGATGTCTGGTACCCAAGCATCGAAACCAAACTCAGGACAAGCCTGCATGTGCCCAGCCACAATACAGTGTATGCCCAGGTACCCACACAAGGCAACACTCTTGGAAAAGAAAAGAAAATTGAGAAAAAATGGCCATGAAAGGGCCGGCGGGGGGGGGGGGCACCTATGAGGTCCGAGGACAGGATGCACGCCACAATCCACCTGTGTGGATCATGGGAAACTAAAACACCCCATAGGCTCGTGGCCCACACGGCTACTCTGTTGTGGGAGATGAGTCGCTATCGCTCTGGCCAGACCCTGCAGCTGACTCAGGAGGTGGGGGAGCTGCCTCAGAAGATGGTGTGACAATGGGAGGCAGCCCACGCAAAGCACGAGTTTGCTCCTCCATGGCTGCAAGCAGGCGGGTCTGGTAGTTCTGGTTCTGGGTTATAATCATGCGGAGGTCCCCATGCAGTAACTTCCGGGATGACCTGACCTCCGCACGAGTTGCCTGCATCTCGGCCGAGAGCGTCCGTGTCAGACGCTCCAGCTGCTCCTCTGTCCTTCTATGGGATGAAGCCTCAAGCTCTAACAGGGTCGACCTGAGGTGATGGAATTCTTCCCTCAGGCCTTCCCTGTGGCGCTGGGACTCCATGGAAAGTGATTCCCGCAGAGTCGCCAGTGCCGCCCGCCTGTCCATGTTGGACGCCAACATGTCCTCCCTGTGTGCCTGGCAGATGGACTCTGTAGCCTGCTCCAGTCGCTCCATCAGCCTTTCTGGGGGGACAATGGAAGTGGCCACCCTATCCATGGCCTGTGCAATCATCTCGGATGATGCTGCCTGTTGGGTGGCCATACCGTAGATGGATTGCTCCCAAGCGGTATTGCCAGGTGGCATACGGCCACCACGTTGACGGGCACCACACCTGCCTGGGGCAAGGCGGACTGCGCCTTGCTGTGCCGGCAAGGCCTCAGGCTGCAGGACTGCATTCCCTCTCTGATCTGCAGCCCCAGGAACAGGATCAGAGATTGTGTGGTGTGGCCCTGCATCCGTAACCACCGGAGGCTGAGCTGCCGACACTGACATCCCCATTGAGGGCAATGGCCCGGCTGCAGGTGGGTCGGACAGAGGAGATTCTCTCCCAAGAACACTCACCTGCGACTGCACATAGGTGTCATCCTCCGAGTCTACACCTGAATACTGCTCGGGGGAGGAACCCCCAGAGACACCCCTCGACAGCACGACCTGCAGCACTTGTGGGTTTTCACCCACAAACACACCACGTCCCTCACTTGTGGAAGGTCGGCCCGGGTTGCCCTCCTGGGACGGCTCAACCACCACATCCCCAGCATCAACAAGTGCTTCGTCCCCTGCAAAGACATGAAAGAGAAAAATGGAAACAGGCATTAGCACCATGGCATGCAACAAGGGCTGATGAACAACAGAGGCAGTAGTTCTACGACACATGTCCCACATGACTGGGAGACCTCCTATGCATTCACCATCACTGGGTCTGTAGGGGAGGCTCAGGGCATACAATGTACAGATTGGAGAGCAACGCCTGCTCACCATGCTGCCTAGCACTGCCATCACACATTGGCCGGTGATTGCCATGTCAAAGGCACATGCCATCACACACATGGCATGTGACATAGCCACCAAGTGAAGAGGGAGAGGAGGGCAACTTTTTTGGATTTCAACCACTCTGGTCCTGACATTGCATCATCACATCAATAAGTTAACATGTTGTACATGGATCTGCTAGTCCAAATTGGCCACGATGCACAGTGCCTTGTCTACATCAACAAAATGCAGTAAACAATGAGATTCCACCTCCCCATCACCTGTAAAGGAATCATATAGCATTCGTGAAGCACCGGTCCAGAAATGTATGAAGGTACAGCGGAGCACTGAGGGGTGGTGGGGCAGAAGGGGATGCCAGTCAACAATCCTACTGGTGCTGGTGTCATTCATGTCACGCAAGTGCAGGGGTGGGTGGCACAATGAAGTGCAAGGGGAAGTGGCGGCTGGAAGTGCTGTACAAGGTAAGTAGGACTTAACGTCAAGGGCAGATGGTGTTAGGCGCAGACAAGTGCTGGGGGGGGTGGCCTATAGGGGTACAGAGACAATCATGCAGTGCTGTGGGCTCGGAGGGGACAGGGGAGGTACACACTGCATCTGGCTCGGCAAGGTCCTTGCAGATTTCTATGTGTCCTGCAGAGTTGTCACATGCCGCAGATATGTGCCCTTGGATTGGGGATCTCATCTTGGTGAAAAGGGTGAGGCGCTATTGCCTTTGGAGCATGTGGCAGGCCAGTTTGCCAGAGGATGAGCATGATGCAGGACATTCCCTCTCTGCCACCCGGCACCTGTGGTTTGGGTTCACAAGATACGAGTCATGCCAGGACTCTGCATTGGCATGGGGCTTCAGACAGGTGGTCATGACCGTGGCAAAGACATCCAGTGTACCTGACATAGAGTGGAGCATGGAGTGGGCCCTGTCAGGATGGGAGTGAGCCTAAGGGGGAGCTGGATGGGGGGGAGATTTTGGCAGCATAAGCCTCGACTGACACACACTTCATGGGTTGGAATACCAAGAAGGTGTGTGACAGTGGTGAGGGTGGCTTTGCCTGTGGGGTGGTGAGGGTGAGCTGGGAGGAGAGGAGAATGTGATCACTCCAGGAGAGAGGAGTGCAGAGATGGACGGAGAGGGGAAAGTCAGATGAGATCAGAGCATCAAGAGTGTGCCCTGCAGAATGAGTAGGGACAGACGGGAGTCTAGAGGGTGAGAGGGAGTTGCTGAGGTCACAGAAAGGTCACGTGGGGGGGTCAACAAGCATGCAGGTGGATGCGTACAGCACCAAGGAAGAGGATTTCTGTGTCTGGGGACATGAGTGAGGAGGAGAGGTGAGGACACTCAGAAAGGAAGTAGTACATTTGACCAGTTTTCCCAGACACAGTACGCACAGTTTGTGAATGTCAAGGTGTGGTAGAGAGAGACGTCACACAAGCCATTCCAGAGTGGAGTAGGTCTAAGTAGGAGTGACAGTGGCAGGAATACCCTCAGGGAAGCCAAGGGCACACCCCCCCTGCACAGTAGTGGCGGGCCAAGGAGAGGGTCTCCTGAACATCAGGTAGGAGTGTGTGAAGGATGCAGACAGAGCTGGCCGTCAGACATGTTTCCATGAGACCAAGGATGTCAAGGTGCATAACCTCATGTAAGTGACAGATATCGGAGGAATGCCTGATGCAGCCGCAGTGAAAGGAGTGTAATTGTGGAGGAGGTTGACAGCCTTGTAGGACTTACGGGGAGTGCTAGAGATCAGAGGTGCAGCATGTGTAGGAGTTGGAGTGGGAGGCGGAGAAGGATCATGGGAGGGTGCAGGGAGGCAGTGCAGGATTGATGAGGAGAGAGGAGGGGGGACAGCAGGAGAGGAAAGGAAGTTGATGAGATGTGGGTAGCATTTCTCAAGGCGAATGAGGTTGGCCTAAGGGCCTTGGACTGAGATGCTCCCATTACCATGCACATCAATTGTGGCCTCTGAGGATTGGAAGGAGGCCAGGAGTACACCCCAACGGGTCCCACCATTGATGGTGGAAGAGGAGCAAGGAGAGAGGACAGGGACCATGTGAAGGGTCTATGGGACAGGCAAAGGCATGTATGAGCAGATGTCAGTGAGAGTTAGCTTTGAGTAGGCTCAGATGCACTTGTCAGCAATAGGGTGGGTCGCATTGGAGGGCAGGGTGCCCTCATTTGACTGTTAGCAAGCAGGTGTCGTGAGTAGGGCACGATGGTCTGAACTGTAGAAGTCAGGGAAGATAGACCATGAAGAGCAGCATGGAGTGTGAGGGAATGGGGCTCGAAACCAGACGGTACCAAAGCACACAGGTAGGAGGTGGATGTCAAGGCAACATCCACAGTATGACAGCATGTTGGTTGGCATTTATATACAGAGGACGCATTAGCATGTGGTATCATTGCATGTCAGGCATGTGAAGATGAAACTTGATTGGCTGGGGGAAAGTATAGGAATGGTATGTAAGACATCAGATGAATAGACAGGGGAGTATGAGCAACAATGTAGTGACAAAATGACAATTCAAGGGCAACTTCCATGGTGTAGGGCCATATGTGCACTGTTGCCAGTAGGGATAGTGCTGTGGGCAGATGGTGTTGCACTGAACATACTGGATGAGGCACATGGGTGCCACTATAAACTCTGCCACACACCCCCTTGACAGGCACCCAACATGAATGCTTCACACACACACCATGCACATGGATGATACACACATGCATGTGCACTCACCGGATGATGCCTCGTAATCAGGGAGATCTCCCACACCTTGGAGTTGTCCCTCGGTGACGTAGGATCCAGCTACGGACTCGTGTGGTGTGAGTTCTATTTCCTGTGCTGGGGACCCACCTCCAGTCACCAAGGTTGCGGCATGACTTGAGGCCAGCTTATCCTTTGCCCTGCGCTTAAGGTCATTCCAGCGCTTCTGGCAATCACTAGCTGTGCGCCTCTCTACTCCAAGGGCACTTATTCTGTCAGCAATGGTCTGCCAGTGTGCCTGGCGTCTGGCATGTGTGGTCTTGGACCCTGCAACGATGACCATTTCCCTATCATGATCTGACACATACTGAACAAGTGCATTCAGTTCGGCGTCTGTGAAGCTTGGCTTCCTTGATGGGCCGGACTGTGCAGCCGTGCCTGGGGCATCAGCCTGTGCCGGACGTGCACTCTTCCTCTTGCGCTTGGAAGGGGGTGGGGATCCAGAGTGTCCTACGCCGCTGTGGACACTAGGGGCAGGAGCCGTGGTGGACTCAGTACTGGGTGTGTGGGATTGCACACTCAGCATGGGAGTAGGTGCAGGCATTGGGGGTAGAGGGATGGGGTCAGGCCTGATCTGAGGTGCATGAACTAGGACCGACACAGTCTTGGCAGGGTGTATGAGAGGTGGGGTGGATGGAGCCACACCCTGGCTACGGGGGCCAGCAGATGACCTATCTGGCATAGATGCGCGTGCCCTGATGACACCAATGTGCACCGCTGCACGTGCAGTGGACCTGCTGACCTGGATGTCAGCGATGGGATCACCCTCGGACAGGTCTGGTGCCACAATGGGCTGGTCCGACAAGGGCTGATCAGGGTTGGTATCAGCCACATGACCCTCAACTGGGGGGGGGGGGGGGCATGGGTGTCCCTGACTGGTCCTCCAGACTGGGGGGGACAGGGGCACCCTGCAAGTCACAACCACGTCCCCTAGTGGATCCTCCACGGCCACCACGTGTGGCTCGGCCACCTTTGCCACCCTTACGGCTTGCACGCCTCCCAACCATGGCACTGATGTTATTGTGTGTATGGGAGTCGGTGTGCACAATTGTCCTGGGCAATTGGGTGTCAAAGGGGTTGGGTACCAGATGGTATTCGTACCCTAGTGCAGTGGCAAGGCTATATGACACCCCTGGGGAAAGATGACGGGTCACGCAACGCACAGGCACCCCAAAAAAGTTAAGGAACGTGCACAATACCCCTCCTAGACCACGTGTGCTGATGGAAAACCCTGCACTACGCTGTGGCATCCAGTAACACTAAAATGAACGTATGCGTGTCACACGCAGCTTAGAATGACCTCTGAAGGGGTAGGCTACACACGGGGCAAGCACAGAAGTTAGATACGTGCGTGACTCACCGTCTGCCAGGTAAAAGAGCGTGAAAAATGAGCGCGTTTGGTTGGCAACACCCCCGCCAAAAGAAGATGTGTACGCTGTCTGAGGAGACAGGACAACAGTAGAAGGGGACACTGTTTGAGGGAACAGGCCCAGGTAAACCAGTACAAGAGGAAAAAGAGAAAAAGCTGTCAGAGGTAACAGGGAGTACGAACTGGAAACGCCGTGAAGTAAATCGCGTGTGAAACGACAAGAAGTACAGAATTCACCCACTCGCTCTCCACGAAAAGCACGTACAAGGAAATGGTGTTCTACACTACCTTATATACAGGCCCACACGTACAGCGTCACTTACGGCGTGTACGTGCTTGGCCCATGTTCACCAATCACACGCTTTGTCACTTCTGCGTGTGGATCCTTTTTCACCAATCACACGCTTTGACACTCCTGCGTGTAGCTCACTTTTCACCAATCACACGCTTTGTCACTCCTGCGTGTAGATCCATTTTCACCAATCACACGCTTTGTCACTCCTGCGTGTAGATCCATTTTCACCAATCACACGCTTTGTCACTCCTGCGTGTAGATCCATTTTCACCAATCACACGCTTTGACACTGCACGTGCAGGTAACTATAGACGCACATATGCTGGTGACGGGTTTTCGCGCGATTCGCTGAGTGTGGGATTTTCACGTGCAAAATCACTCCCTATCAGGCTGTCCACGCGTTCAAACACGAAAGACCACGCTCCTGGCCAGGAGGCCAAATTACAGTCCCCCAGAGCCCTGAGCACGCTCCCACCTGCCATCTGCTGCTGCCTGACTGCCTGCTGGCCACGTGCCCCACAGTGCTGGTGGGTGGGGGTGGTGGGAGACATGGGTGGGGGCCTGGTGGAGGGTGCCCCTGGTGGATGGGGGGTGGGGGTGGTGGGAGACATGGGTGGGGGCCTGCTGGCAGGTGCCCCTGCACTGCTGGGGGGTGGGGGGGTGGGAGACATGGGTGGGGGCCTGGTGGAGGGTGCCCCTGGTGGATGGGGGTGCAGGGGGACATGATCAGGTGTGCAGGGTAGTCCCCTGTTTTGTGGGCTGCCTGCAGGGGCCGTGGAGGGTGTACAGGGTACACCTGTGAGGGCCCACCCAGCCTATTCGCGTGCAATAATTCCCGCGTACCCCTGTAATACACGTTCCCTGGCCTATCGCGTGTTCTACTTCACGCGTACCCCTGTAATACACATTCCCTGGCCAATCGCGTGTTGAACTTCCCGCTACCCCTGTAATACACGCACCCTGGCTGTTCGCGTGTGATAATTCCCGCGTACCCCTGTAATACACGTTCCCTGGCCTATCGCGTGTTCTACTTCACGCGTACCCCTGTAATACACGTACCCTGGCCAATCGCGTGTTGAACTTCCCGCTACCCCTGTAATACACGCACCCTGGCTGTTCGCGTGTGATGATTCCCGCGTACCCCTGTAATACACGTTCCCTGGCCTATCGCGTGTTCTACTTCACGCGTACCCCTGTAATACACGTAGCCTGGCCAATCGCGTGTTGAACTTCCCGCTACCCCTGTAATACACGCACCCTGGCTGTTCGCGTGTGATAATTCCCGCGTACCCCTGTAATACACGTTCCCTGGCCTATCGCGTGTTCTACTTCACGCGTACCCCTGTAATACACGTTCCCTGGCCTATCGCGTGTTCTACTTCACGCGTACCCCTGTAATACGCGTTCCCTGGCTGTTCGCGTGTGATAATTCCCGCGTACCCCTGTAATTCACGTTCCCTGCCTAGTCGCGTGTAGAACTTCCCGCTTACTCCTGATTTGAAGATTGCCCGCTTTGCTTTCCTTGTTTGCCTGCCCTGTGAAGTGGTCCAGGGTTAGCGCAGCCCTTAGCGATGATTTAGCGATTTTGATGGCTTTTCCTTGCGCGAGGGCGTTCTTGGGGGCGTTACTGGCGCTGCTGCAGGCTCGCTGCGATTCTCTGCGCCACGGCTGGTTTGGGAGCATGAAATCCATGAATACGCTGTGCGCGGAAATCAGTTTTAGCGCACGTGCCTGGCGCAGACTATCGCAGGCGCACGCTGTGCGCCAGCCGCGTGCGCTACTTGTGCGCTGGATTCTATGAATTACCCTGTTTGTATTTCCCCTCATGAATTGGGAGGGTTGTAATCAAGAAAGAAAACAGCCAAACGGGTTTCTGCTAAAAGATTTCCCTAGTAGCAATAGGTTTAGAAATGTGCACTTTACTTAAAACATGTGTTTCAAAGTGTTAGTTTGAAAGCAATGGATTCCGAAATTAACCAATCGTTCCCCAGCAATACTCTTGGAGGAGAATAGAAAAATAATTCTAGCTCCTGCCATGGAGTATTTGATGCAAGATGCTTGTCAATCATTGTAACCATCCCACGCCTTTCATCAATCATTCGTTTTTCCTAACCAAAAGAGTTTAAACATGTGTCCTCCAAGTCCATATTCAAGATCAGATTTTGCACCTTTGTACAGGAATGAAACCAATTGTGTTCTAAATAATGTTCTCACATATAATTTCAAGCAATGTATTTCCCCCAAATGATTTTGGAACGAAAAACGTTATTGAGGCAATTGTACAAATGCATCACTTTGTGCAGAATAATTTACTTGCAATGCATTCATCTCACCATGAGGGAAGCAGGGGTGGGAGGCTCTTCCGCTCCCTTTCCTTTCACCCTTCCCAACCATTCCATTCCTGGCAATATGCTCTTTCAACATCCTGCACACCACCTCAGTCAACCAGTCCCAGGAGAAACCCCTCAAACAAACATTTAGGCCCTTCAAGAACTTCCCGGTGGAAATCCTGACAGAAGAATTCACCAACCTCCACCGCCACCGAAAGTCCACAGAGACACCAATGACTCGATACTGTTGCTGGGCCAAAGTTCTTCAGTAACTCTTTGCATCAATGAACGATCATCGTTGAGGTGCCAGCCTCGTCTTCGCAGGACGTCCAGGACCGATCGTCGATGAGCACTGCCAGGACCGAAGCTGCTGCCCCGACGTCGTTGTTCACCTTTTCTTCATGGGATCTCGACCATCCGTGACGCCTGCCTTAAAGGGGGTCACTCAAGAAGGATCTGTCGACGACCTGGCGTCGAAACTCTGCTAAACCAGGTACATTGGGGCGGTAGAACTTTTATAGAAGGAGATAAGACTCTATTAGACAATATATGGACTGGGCTTGTGTTATATCTTTATTTACAGGTTGCCCAGGTGGGGGGGACCCTCACCCAGAACTGTGTCTAGGTAACAGGGCCAGTATTCTGCCTATTGTTTTAACCAACCTGCTTTCCTCCTATGTCTATTGTTGGTTCACCTTATTATCTGATTTGTATGACATTTGAACTGAGTATAGTTGATGCATTTTAATGGAATCAAAGAGTAATTGTGGTACCACATAGAAACTGTATATATTTACCATTTTAGATTAACTTGAGCACAAAGTGTGTTATTGTGATTGTGTACATAACTTGAGCCTATTTATATAAAAACTGTGTTTTCACTAACAGTTTGTTGACATTCCTTTGTGGGTGCTGGGGGACTACACTGTGTTTAAGAACCAGCCTGCACCACCTCCTGAGAGCTTAAGCCTTGATTGCTCGTCAATTGCTACCAACAATCTTGGCTGGGGTGCTCTCTGCTTCAACTCGGCCACATAGAGAGCAGGAGTACAGATAACCTCCCTCCAGTCTTTACACTGGTAGCAGCAGTGGGATGCTAATGGTTTTAAGAATCAGTGTGTAACTTTGCCACTTACAAAATAGACATTTGATCCAAGGACTTCTTCGCTCATCAACGACGACCGCTTTGTCCCGCCGGCGAAAGTCAAGGCCGCCAACGACCGAGGAAAATCCAACAGTGGGTTTCCCACCACCCAAAGACCACAGAGACGCCAACGACCCAACACTGTTGCTGGCCCAAAGTTGTTCAGTAACTCTTTGTGTCAACGAACGATCATCGTCGAGGTGCACTGCCAGCCTCATCTTCGCAGGACGTCCAGGACTGATCGTCGAAGAGCACTGCCAGGACCGAAGCTGCTGCCCCGACGTCGTTGTTCACCTTTTCTTCATGGGATCTCAACCATCCGTGACGCCTGCCTTAAAGGGGGTCACTCAAGAAGGATCTGTCGACGACCTGGCGTCGAAACTCTGCTAAACCAGGTACATTGGGGCGGTAGAACTTTTATAGAAGGAGATAAGACTCTATTAGACAATATATGGACTGGGCTTGTGTTATATCTTTATTTACAGGTTGCCCAGGTGGGGGGGACCCTCACCCAGAACTGTGTCTAGGTAACAGGGCCAGTATTCTGCCTATTGTTTTAACCAACCTGCTTTCCTCCTATGTCTATTGTTGGTTCACCTTATTATCTGATTTGTATGACATTTGAACTGAGTATAGTTGATGCATTTTAATGGAATCAAAGAGTAATTGTGGTACCACATAGAAACTGTATATATTTACCATTTTAGATTAACTTGAGCACAAAGTGTGTTATTGTGATTGTGTACATAACTTGAGCCTATTTATATAAAAACTGTGTTTTCACTAACAGTGTGTGGACATTCCTTTGTGGGTGCTGGGGGACTACACTGTGCTTAAGAACCAGCCCGCACCACCTCCTGAGAGCATAAGCCTTGATTGCTTGTCAGTTGCTACCAACAATCTTGGCTGGGGTGCTCTGTGCTTCAACTCGGCCACATAGAGAGCAGGAGTACAGATAACCTCCCTCCATTCTTTACACTGGTAGCAGCGGTGGGATGCCAATGGTTTTAAGAATCAGTGTGTAACCTTGCCACTTACAAAATATCTACACATTGTTAAATTGAGGTTTAGTTGTATACTAGATAACAACATTACAAGCAATGGAATCTATTGCAAATGGTAAATTGACTAGGATGAGCTTAGAGGCTCTCAAGAGTGTCTGTGAAGCCAGGGAGTTAGACTTTGAGGATAAGTCTAGGTCTGAGCTGACAGCTGACCTGGTGGACTACCCAACTGATTGTGAAGCTCTTGAAGGGAGGATGCAACCAATGAGGACCCTGCCCTTTGGGCTGTTATTGAATCTGGGAACGCCACCATTCCTGCTGCCTCTGTTCCGAACCCCAGCACTGCTTTTCAGGGGGAAGCCCTGAAGATTGAACTTTTAAAATTGGAGCTAGAATGGGAACAGTTAGCATTTCAATATAAGAAGTTGGCAACAGAAGCTGAATTGAAGAAAGAGGAGTTGGCACAACAAGTGATACTCAAAGATAGGGACACTGAGCACCAGAAAATTCAGTTTGAGAGATCTAGAGTGGAGACTTCTGCGAAACCAGTTGAGAGTGTCAGGTCCACAGTCACCAAGTTTATGAAAGGTTTGATTGGTGTCTATGTAGAGGGCTCTAATATCTTCCAATGGATTGACACATTTGAGATGGCTTGTGGAATCCATGATGTTGATGAAAGAGATTGGGCTAAGTGTTTGTTAAGCAGAGTACCTCAGGCTGGATATGACTGTATTCTGAAACTGAGTGTGGAAGAAAGGGGTCACTATGAGTGCATGAATTCTGTTTTGATTGCCAAGTTTGGCAAGATGCCTACCCAATACCGTAAAAGGTTCCAGGAATTTAAGAAAAGAGAGAATGTATCTTGGGTTGACTGGGTGAGTGCTGAACATATGAACATGATGGGGTGGATTGATGGATATAAGGTGAAAACTTTTGTTGAATTGTCCCACCTTTTGTTTTTTGAGCATTTTTCTGAAGCCTGTTCACCAGAGCTGCGTCAGTATGTTGCTGATCAGAACATTTTAGATCCCTTTAAACTGGCCAGGCTGGCTGACAAGTGCGTCTCCCACCGGATGTCCTCACAGACTCCAGTGGGAAGGACAAGGAAAAGAAAAGGGGACCTCTCAGAAGGCTGAGGAGTCCCAGAAGCAATCACAGTCAGGTAAATCAAAACCTTCCTCTCCTAAAACCCAATAATCTAGTGGGGATAAGGCCTATGTGGGTGGGAGTAAGAGTAGTGGTCCACCTGCTGCAAAGCAGACTCACAGTGGTTCCAGTAACGTAGCCCTTATTCCTGCCACCTGTTGGGACTGTGGGGCTGTGGACCACAAGAAGGGTGACCCCAAGCATAAAGGTAGGACACTTGGAGTCCAGGCTGTCAGCCTGACCTACCTTTACCCCATTGCCTGAGGTGGAGGCCACTGTCCTCCCCTCCTCTACAGGAATCACATTTGGTGCTCCTGTAGAGATTTCCCTTGTGTCCCTTGGGGCCTGGGACCAGTACGCAGAAGTACTGGCAACAATCCCACAGAACGCCTGTAGGTTTTTACGAAGTGTCCTCCTGAATGGCCAGCCTTCTACTGCTTTGAGAGACACTGGGGCAAGCATGACAGTGGTGGACCGGACCCTGCTCAAGCCAGAGGACTATGTAGGTGCTTGTCTGAGAACCACCAGGTTAGCTGGCGGGCCTCCCAACTTATCACCTGTAGCCTTAGTCAATATTACGATTGGAGACAAGACAGCAAAGCTTCCTGTCCTGGTTGAGGACAATGTACCTGCTAACATTTTGTTAGGCAATGATTTGGTGGAAATGGGGATGATCACAGATGGTCTACCCATGGCTGCTGTGGCGGTCACTCGATCACAGGTCACACCGGGTCCGGCTGTGAGTCTGGTACCCCAGCCGATGGGGAAACCCAAGGCAAGAAGAAGGAAGAGTAAAAAAGCCTCCTCTGCGTCAGGACTTCTTGGGATTCTTGCTCCGGGCGGCTGGGTCCAGTTGTGAACCCAAACCCAACTCCTGAGGGAGAAGAGGCAGAAGACCCTCCTGCTGAAGAGGTGCTAAACCCAGAGGATCACCCGACCTTCAATGCCTGCTGACTGAAGGGGGGCCCTCTAGGGGTGACTTCTGAAGGGGACAGAGAGAGTGCCTTTCTCTCAAGGGTCTGAGGAAACAGGCTCTGGTCCAGGCACAAGGAGAAGGGCAGAGGTCATTCTGGATATATTGGGATGGTGAGCTCCTTGTTAGTGAGACCACTAAGCCTGAATCTGATGCCCTCAAGAGGTTGATGGTACCCCAGGTTTACAGGCCCTTCCTACTGCCGTTGGCGTATGAGGTACCCTTAGCTGGTCATCTTGGTACCAAGAAGACAAATCAAAGGCTCTTTGCCCATTTCTACTGGCCCCGGATGGGAGTGAAAGTGGAGTTCCACTGCAGGACCTGCCCCACTTGTCTGTTGTCTGACAAGACTGGAGGCAGTGTCATTGCCCCACTGAAGCCGTTGCCAGTGGTTGGCACACCATTTGAGAGGGTGGGCATCAACATTGTCGGTCCCCTTGATCCTCCCACTTCAGGTGGACATTGGTTCATCCCGGACATGGTAGATCATGCCACCAGGTACCCTGAGGCTATACCCCTTTGGACTGTTATTGCCAAGGTGGTTGTCAGGGCTCTCCTGGGCATTTTTACCAGGGTTGTCTCTAACAGAGTATCCAACTTCATGTCGAGTTACATGAAAACGATGTGGAAAGAGTGTGGAGTAACTTACAAGTTCTCCACCTCCTACCATCCAAGACCAATGGTCTGGTTGAGAGATTTAATAAAACTCTCAAGGGCATGCTGGGTGCTTTGGAAGAGCCCTTAAGGAGGAAATGGGATCTCTTCCTGCCATGCCTGCTGTTTGCTTACAGAGAGGTACCTCAAGAGGGTGTTGGTTTCAGCCCCTTCGAATTAGTCTTTGGACATCCCGTGAGGGGCCCCTTGCCTTGATCAGAGAAGGTTTGGAAGCCACACCTCCAGGTCCTGCCAAGCAAGTGGGGGACTATGTGTTAGGCATCAGATGGAGGATGACACAGATGATGGGTCAGGCGACAGCAAACCTTAAGGCAAGCCAGGAATTGAACAAATACTGGCATGACCTTAAAGCATCACAAGTGGATTGGACTCCAGGACAGGAGATCCTTGTGATGGAGCCTACCAAGCCTAGAGCTTTGGCAGATAAGTGGACTGGACCCTTCAGGATCATCTCCAAGATGGACAAAGTCAATTATCTGGTTGACATGGGAGTCCCTGGGGTAGCCCCTCAGGTATTCCACATCAACAGGCTCAAGCCTTTCCATTGGTGAGCAGAAGTCTCATGCCTCTTTCTAGCTTCAGAGCAAAAAGAGGTTGAGAGTGAGCCCCTTCCTGATTTGCTGCATAGCAACCCTCGGAATAGCTCAGTGGAGGGAGTGCATCTCTCTCCAGATCTGACACCAAAGCAAAAGGGGACCTGCAGGGCTTTTCTCTGGCAGTATGCCCCTCTGTTCTCTCTGACACCAGGCCTCACCCTGTGGTGCAGGCACAAAATTGACACTGGTGACAGCGTACCCGTCAAAAGGAGATGCTGCAGGATGCCAGATACTGTTAAGAACCACATCCAGGCTGAGGTCACCAAGATGTTGGATCTGGGTGTTATTGAACCCTCAACCAGTCCCTGGTCCAGTCCAGTGGTCCTTGTCCCCAAGGCAAATTCCCAGGCAGGTACCAAGGATTGGTGGTTCTGTGTGGACTACAGAGGGGTCAATGCTGTCACCAAAACTGACACATACCCATTGCCCAGGGCTGATGAGCTTGTGGACACCATAGGTGCTGCCAAATTTGTAAGCACCTTTGACCTTACCTCAGGCTGTTGGCAAATAGCTCTGACGGACCATGTCAAGGAAAAGACTGCATTCTCAACACCTGAGGGGCTCTACCAGTTTAGAGTCATGCCTTTTAGGTTGAAAAAGGCACCTGCCACCTTCCAGAGATTAGTCAATCAAGCGCTCAGTGGTCTGGAGACCTTTTGTGTGGCCTACCTAGACGACATTGCCATCTACAGTTCTACCTGGGAAGAGCATCTGACTCACCTGGATAAGGTGTTGCAGGCCTTGAAAGGGGCTAACCTCACTATCAAGGCCACCAAGTGCCAGATAGCTCAGGGAAAAGTCACTTATCTTGGTCATGAGGTAGGAGGGGGTCGAATCCAACCTCTCCCCAGTAAGGTACAGGATGTACATGACTGGGAGACTCCCACTACTAAAATCCAGGTGAGAGCCTTTTTGGACCTCACTGGGTATTACTGCAACTTCATGGCAACCTCTGCCCCTCTGACACCTCTGACTTCGCCCAAACAACCGAGGAAGGTTAACTGGACAAAAGACTGTCAGAAGGCCTTTATTGGCTTGAAGGAAAGTCTGTGTAGGGCACCTGTGTTGTGTGCGCCTGACTACAGCAAATCCTTTATCGTCCAGACAGATGCCTGCAACACCGGAATTGGAGCTGTCTTGTCCCAGTTAGATGACAAAGGGAGGGAACATCCGATCATATTCATCAGTAGAGAACTCAACGGTAGAGAACTTAGGTGGGCTACTGTTGAAAAGGAATGTTTCAGTATAGTTTGAAGCCTTAGGCGTTTTTGGCCCTACCTTACGGGCTCTACCTTCAAGGTCCAAACAGACCATAAGCCCTTGAAGTGGTTTATGCAGATGAAGGGTGAAAACCCAAAATTGCTCAGGTGATCCATTAGCCTGCAAGGACTATGGGCCTCATTACACGGTAGGCGGTAACCATGGCGCTATTAGCGCCATGGTTGCCGCCGGTACCGTACCGAGTCCGCCTTGGTGGATGGCGGAATTACCGCCCTACTCCAAGGTGAGCGGGGGCGGTAATTCCCCATTCACCAAGGCCCTTCCCCATTCCCAGTTTTGCCCCATGGGGCATAATGGGAATGGGGAAGGTGCTAATTACGGTACCGCAAATTGCGGTACCGTAATTAGCTCCGAGGTCCCTTTGCGGGTCTCATCCTTAACGCCTGGAAAAGCCAGGCGTTAAGGGAGGACCTGCAAAGGGACCTCGTAGTAAGGGGGTAAGGGTTTACCGGTACCGGTGCCCTTACCGGTACCGGTAAATCCTTACCGCCTACCGTGTAATGAGGCCCAATGTGATGCTGGAAATCCATTGGAGTGATAGGGCCTCCCTGTTTTGTTCTGTAGTCCTTTTTTGTGTACGTTCTGTGTTATTTTCTGCACAGGTGTCCATGTGGGACTCCTGGCAGTGCAGCTCTTCTTCTTTTTGGTGTCTGGTCCTGTATCTTGATCCTCAGAAGCTGCTGAGCACCACAGTCCCCGTAGGATGTGTAGGCAACTACCGAATTGCAACAGAAGTCTCAACACCCCAAGGGGAAAGGGGATGAAATAAAAAACAGAACACAGGTCGCTCTCCCTCTCCAACCAGCAGAGCTCCACCTGCAGAGGATGAGACAGTGAGAGATTAATAAATAATTCTCTACTACTGTTATGTAGGGATCAGCAGTACCTGTGTAGTCTTCCTGGGGA
Organism: Ambystoma mexicanum; assembly: GCF_040938575.1. Lineage (NCBI taxonomy): Eukaryota > Metazoa > Chordata > Amphibia > Caudata > Ambystomatidae > Ambystoma > Ambystoma mexicanum. The sequence continues at coordinate 901,240,253 of NC_090934.1, forward strand.
TCTGGAAGACGGGATGAAATCTGAAACTCCACTCAACCTTCTTGCTGAGTTACATTTGTAAGTTGCTACTTTTAAGGCAGGTTTTAGAGAGTTTGATTTCAAGAAATGAGTTCACCTGATTCCTCTCAGCCAACTAACATTGTTCATTTGGAAAACGGTTTCTCTCTCTAATGCAGGAATTGTGCTCACTTTGTCTCTTCTGAAGTCTCTGTCTCCAAAACTGAGAGTTTAATTTAGTTTAGTTCAATAACTTAGGATTCCGTTCGCTCTTGCTAAATTGATAGTTCTTTGGGTTCACTCCTAGAAATGCCTCTGCTGAGTTTTTGAAAACAAACCAATAATGAATCAATTGAAAGTTGTCCTTCTTCAGTTCTAAACGTTGTGTTTTGCTTGCACCACCTTTAAGATTTACTTATTCTAAATTCCAAGTTAAGTAATTCAATTTAATAAAGAAACAAAAGAAAAGTGTTTCTCTGGTGCAGTGTTACGGAGACACTATCCTCCGAGCATGCGCGCAGCGACCTGTCCCAAAATGTTACAATCGGCCGCTGCGCATGCATCCGCAGAGACACTAGACGCCTGCCTTATTTTGAGAGTTACACTAATATCTCTGTTCATGCGTGTGCATGATCGGTTCATTCCGGAGATTACCAGTCGTAGTGCGAGCACTAAAAAATGGCTCAATTAAACAAACAAACAAAATAGTTTCAATTGCCTCTCAAGCCTATCGACGTTCACCCCAAGTACCTGAAGGAACGCACGGTATGTAGATTATAGTTCACAGCTGCTCACAGTATACCGTAGGTTACGGTTTTCAGTTCTCAATAGACACGGTATCTAAGAGACTTTGAATTCAATTTGTACTAACTAACTAAATACCTAAACTATCTAAATGTGCTTCTACAGCCAAACAAACGCTTGAATCAGACGACAGTTGCTCCACTCTTCAATAATTAAAGTCAATGGGCCTCATTACGAGTATGGAGGTCGCCATGCCGCTTTTAGTGGCATGGCTACCCCCATACCGGATCCGGTTCGAGGAATGAGGAATTACCAGGCCATTCCGACCTTGGAGGGCCCGGTAATTCCCTTTCCCGGGACCCGGACCCGGTACATCCCCATTTCCATTTGAGCCCCCATAGGGCTCAATGGGAATACTGCGGATGCTAACAACGGGCCCGTTAATGATGGACCCGTTGTTAGCATCCTGGTCTGCTAGTGGGTCCCCGCTAAGGACGTCTGATTTTACCAGACATGCTTTGCGGGACCCGCGAGCAGACCTCGTAATGAGGCGGTAGAGGGTTAACGGTGCTGGTAGCTCTACCGGCGCAATTAACCCTCTACCGCCTTACTCGTATTGAGGCCCAATGTCACTAATAAAGCCTTTTCCAAAGAATCAGAGTGCAGCGCTCCCACCAGTTTCTCTGCATGTCTTGTCCCACGTAGATCTGTATTTAAACCTGCTTCCTCACCAACCTGAAATAACATAGGGACTTAAATTGGGCCTTAATCAGGAAATCCATAAAACATGACCTCCCTGTTTAAAGGAGGACAATGAAAGGCAGTTTAGAATTCTCAAACTGTCTCCAAGTCCACTCTGCCTTCAATCATCTTGCGGAATGTTACCATCCAATCAAGTCCCTGCCTCCTGACCACTATGACGGCTTGGGGAACCTTCCTTAGGAACAATAGGAGTTAAGGTATGTAAAGTCTGAGTTGTGTCTGAATCATGCAAATAATTAAAGGTATGAAAGAATAACATCCTCAACCTAAACAGCAAAACCTGACAGTTGGTTTGGTGTACAGACCCTCGGGATACCCTTATGGAACCCATGGGTGGGGGTACAACCCTGTACCCCTAGTGTATGTTTTTGGGCACCTGTGTGTGGCCCACAGAGCAGGGTATGGGCTGGTGGCAGCTCCATGATGAATTTGACAAGTGCTCGGAGTATCCCCTATTTTGGGATACCCAGGCCCTGCCATTGTAATGAGTTGATTCCTCATTGAAGACAAGATGGCCCCTGTGGCCTCTTGCTTTCTATTGTCTGTTACCTTGTTTTCCCAAAGTCCAGGGAAGCCCTGCCTATGTCTCTTCCCCCCTGACTGGCTGTTGGGTGGAAGTCCATATATACTATTGTGGGGAAGTCCATGCCATACTGGCTGGAGCTGTCCCAGTGACTTTATATTGTGGGTACACCCTTGGGGTGGGACCTGGGTGAATGGAGTGTGTGACCAATATGCACTTCTTGTTATGGTTGTCTGGGTTCTGGTATGTTACACAAAGACTGAGACGGCCCTGCCCGAAACTGGTACTAATGCAGTGTGGAGTGCTGAATGGCTGAGTACTTGTCCCAATACACATTCCTTGTTGTGAGTTTTTGAGAGGGAGGAGAATGGCCTGAATGCCCAGTGAGCCTGATTGGCTGCCTGCCTGCTGAATGCCCTTCTGAGTGATTTGTTGCCTGAGTGTGACCCAGCAGAATGAATGAGAGCCCAAACAGTATATCTGGGGGCCTCTCACTGCTAGAAATCGTTCAGAAGCTGAACTCGAAACTGATGCTTAATCTCAAAGCCGAGCCCGAAGAAGTAGGTTGACTGCTGTTACCTTCACTGCAATTTAAAGCCGTTGTGAAGTTGAGACTGATCCGAGAGAGGACCTGTCTAGGAGACCTCTCCCCGATCTACGAGGGACCATCGTGCACCGCTAACCTTTGCCGAAGCTCCCTGGAAGTCAGAGCCTCGACAGGCTGCCGACCGGAGACGGGGACCACCGAGGAGACCGAAGAGAAGCACCAGACATTCCGTCCACCATCGTCAACCAGGGTTCGCAGATATGGTATAACCGTTGGAGGCCTGTCGAAGCCGTGTTGCCCAGAAGCGCGGACCGCTTGACGTGTGCCGGCGACGGCCGGAGCCGCAACACTCCACCTGATTAAGACCCTCTGAATCCAAAGACACCCTCGCCTGCACCGTCAACCGCTTTGTCCCGCTGGAGAAAGTCGAGGCCGCTGACGGGCAGAGGAGCATCCACCATTGGGTTTCCCGCCATCCGAAGACTGCAGAGACGCCGGACAACTCGATGCCCTTGCTGCGCCAAAGTTCTTCAAAGACCCTTTGCAGTAACGACCTATCGTCGTCGAGGGGCCCCGCAAGCCTCATCTTCACAAGACGCTCCTCGACCGATCGTCGACGGGCACCGCCAGGACCGAAGCTGCTGCCTCGACGCCATTGTTCACCATTTATTCGAGGGATCTTGATGATCCGTGGCTCCTGCCTTAAAGGGAGCTGCTCAAGAAGGATCCATCGATGACCCGACGTCGAACCCTGCTATTCCAGGTACATTGGTGTGGCAGAACTATTTTAGAAGGAAATAAGACTCATACTGAACAATATATGGACTGGGCTTGTATTATATCTTTATTTAAGGTTGCCCAGGTCGGGGGATTCTCACACAGAACTGTGCCTGGTGGTAGGGGCCCAGTGTTCTGCCCATTGTTTTAACCAATCTACTTTCCTCCTATATCTATTGTTGGTTCACTTTATTAACTGATTTGTATGACATTTGAACTAAGTGCAGTTGATGCATTCTAATGGAATCAAAGAGTAATTGTGGTACCACATAGAAACTGTATGTATTTACCATTTCAGATTATCTTGAGCACAAAGTGTGTTATTGTGATTGTGTACATAACTTGAGCCTATTTATATAAAGAATTGTGTTTTTACTAACATAGTGTGTGAACATTCCTTTGTGGGTGCTTGGGGAAGACACTGTATTTAGGAACCAGCCTGCATCACCTCCTGAGAGCTTAAGCCTTGATTGCTCGTCCATAGCTACCGTAATAGAGAATATTGGCTGAGGTACACTGTGCTTCCACTCTAATATATAAAGAGCAGGAGTACAGACACCCCCTCCAGTCTTTACAGGCTAGACTTCACCATTGAGCATAGACCAGGGAAGAGTCACGATAATGCAGATGGCCTTTCCAGAAGGTATGTTGACCGTCTGGATGAGGGTGTCAATCTTGTGGGAGATTAGATGCCCTAACTCAGTCTGGGTGGGAGGGGGCGACTGTGATGCTGGAAATGCTTTGGAGGGACAGGACCTCCCTGTCCTTGTTCTGTAGTCCTTTTTCATTTGTGTTCTGTATTGTTTTCTGCACAGGAGTCCATGTGGAACTCCTAGCAGTGCAGCTCTTCCTCTTTTTGGTTTGGTGTACAGACCCTTGGGATACCCTTATGGCACCCATGGGTGGGGGTACAACCCTGTACCCCTAGTGCATGTTTTTGGGCACCTGTGTGTGGCCCACAGAGCAGGGTATGGGCTGGTGGCAGCTCCATGCTGAATTTGACAGGTGCTCTGAGTATCCTTCATTTTTGGATACCTGGGCACTGCCATTGAAATCAGTTGATTCCTGATAGGAGACAAGACGGCCCCTGTGACCTCTTGCTTTCTATTGTCTGTTACCTTGTTTTCCCAAAGTCCAGGGAAGCCCTGCCTATGTCCCTACCCCCCTGACTGGCTGTTGGGTGGAAGTGCATATATGGTATTGTGGGGAAATCCATGCCATACTGCTTGGAGCTGTCCCAGTGACTGTATATTGTGGGTACACCCTTGGGGTGGACCCTGGATGAATGGAGTGTGTGACCAATATGCACTTCTTGTTATGGTTGTCTGGGTTCTGGTATGTTACACAAAGACTGAGACAGCCCTGCCCGGAACTGGTACCAATGCAGTGTGGAGTGCTGAATGGCTGAGTACTTGTCCCAATACACATTCCTTGTTGTGAGTTTTTGAGAGGGAGGAGAATGGCCTGAATGCCCGGTGAGCCTGATTGCCTGCCTGCCTGCTGAATGCCCTTCTGAGTGATTTGTTGCCTGAGTGTGATCCAGCAGAATGAATGAGAGCCCAAACAGTATATCTGGGGGCCTCTCACTGCTAGAAATCGTTCAGAAGCTGAAGTCGAAACTGATGCTTAATCTCGAAGCCAAGCCCGAAGAAGAAGGTTGACTGCTGTTACCTTCACTGCAATCTGAAAGCCGTTGTGACGTTGAGACTGATCTGAGAGAGGACCTGTCCAGGAGACCTCTCCCAGAGCTACGAGGGACCATCGTGCACCGCCAACCTTTGCCGAAGCTCCCTGGAAGTCAGAGCCTCGACAGGCTGCCAACCGGAGACAGGGACCACCAAGGAGACCGAAGGGAAGCACCAGACATTCCGTCCACCGTCGTCGACCAGGGTTCGAAGGTATGGTATAACCGCTGGAGGCCTGTCGAAGCTGTGTTGCCCAGAAGCGCGGACCGCTTGACGCGTGCCGGCGACGGCCGGAGCCACAACACTCCACCTGATTAAGACCCTCTGAATCCAAAGACACCCTCGCTTGCACCGTCAACTGCTTTATCCCTCTGGAGAAAGTCGAGGCCGCTGACGCGCAGAGGAGCATCCACCATTGGGTTTCCCGCCATCCGAAGACCGCACAGACGCCGGACAACACGATGCCCTTGCTGCGCCAAAGTTCTTCAAAGACCCTTTGCAGTAACGAACTATCGTCGTCGACGGGCCTCGCAAGCCTCATCTTAGCAGGACGCTCCTCGACCGATCGTCTACGGGCACCACCAGGACCGAAGCTGCTGCCTCAACGCCATTGTTCACCATTTATTCGAGGGATCTTGATGATCCGTGGCTCCTGCCTTAAAGGGAGCTGCTCAAGAAGGATCCGTCGATGACCCGACGTCAAACCCTGCTATTCCAGGTACATTGGTGTGGTAGAACTATTTTAGAAGGAAATAAGACTCATACTGAACAATATGTGGACTGAGCTTGTATTATATCTTTATTTACGGTTGCCCAGGTCGGGGGATCCTCACACAGAACTGTGCCTAGTGGTAGGGGCCCAGTGTTCTGCCCATTGTTTTAACCAATCTACTTTCCTCCTATGTCTATTTTTGGTTCACTTTATTAACGGATTTGTATGACATTTGAACTAAGTGCTGTTGATGTATTCTAATGGAATCAAAGAGTAATTGTGGTACCAGATAGAAACTGTATATTTTTACCATTTTAGATTATCTTGAGCACAATGTGTGTTATTGTGATTGTGTACATAACTTGAGCCTATTTATATAAATAATTGTGTTTTCACTAACATAGTGTGTGGACATTCCTTTGTGGGTGCTTGGGGAATACACTGTACTTAAGAACCAGCCTGCATCACCTCCTGAGAACTTAAGCCTTGATTGCTCATCTATAGCTACCGTAATAGAGAATATTGGCTGGGCTACACTGTGCTTCCACTCTTGTTGCGGCTCCAGCTTCCAGGCTCAGGAGTGGCACGAACGAACCCTCCCCTCCCAGGACTTGGTGCCTGCAAGTTTAAACTTACACAAGCCTTCACGACCCCGGCGGGGAAAGAGGATAAGGATCTCTTTGCTTGGATGGGTTCCGTAGCAAGGGTAACCGGTGATAGGACTAGGAAAGGGGAGGTGGACGGGGAAGGGGACATAGGATAACACAATACAACATTTGCACATTCACAGCATGCACAATTCCCCCCCACACCCCACAACGAAGGCTAGAGCCAGAAAGAGACTTATCTCAATGGGTGAGTGCTGGCCTCCTGCCTGCGCACTGTCAGGTCCAGAATCCGGAGCAGTGTTATTGCTGAAAAGAGAGTGGGAATTACCGACTGCGTGTTACCTCACACACTGCACCTTACATTCACACATTCTCACACAAGTGGTTAATTGCACCCTAAACATGCTTTAGGTGCGCCACGCTCAAGTAGTTAGGCACATGCTTCTGCCCAGGTTATCCCCTTCATGAGTGGGCTACAGCCGTGCGTGGCTCTGCGTCTATTTGTGGCCAAAGTAATAGTTCTACTAAGAGTGTTCCTGCGAAGGAAAAACTTGTGTTGTGCTTCACACGAATCAAGTTGTAACTTTTCAGGAAGCTGCGTATTAACAAGAACGTTCTCTTCCTGTAGGTTAACTCGCAGCAGTTAGTGGGTTAATACATGCACAGCTACGTGCTGCGTGACTCCTAAAGGCTGCACGTAGTTCAGATTGCAGAAACTACTGCACTGATAATCAGGACGTTTTCACTTAGCATTGCTGGAGCAGGGGGACATGAGAATCTTGGGCAGAGCCCCCTGCGCGTGCCCCCAACCGCAGCTGCTGATGAAATCTCCTGACTCTCTACGATGCGCTACAGCACTGCGCGCCTTCCCCCAGGTCTGCTTGGTCTGCCTATGGCTTGCGTCACTTATCTGAATGAGATTACGGGCCCGGGTGAAGGATGGCTGGGGTGTGGTCCCTCGTTCGCTTGCCCTTGCTCGGAGCTCCAGAGAACGCGTCTTCACTCGTTGCAGTTCTGAGCACAAGCCCCGTGCTCTTGATGATCTTGTGCGCACGCGCGCATGTGCCCCACCCGACGTGGGCAGTGATGAGTAGGTCTTGGCCCGGGGGTGCTTGGGAAATGTAGTCTGTAGGCCGATTCTCCTGCAGAAAGCACATAGGAGCCTTTTGTAAGGCAGGAGTCTACCTACAGAGGCATGTTTCTTGGTGGCGCTGGCTACCAGTAGTCTCTGCCCCTTTCCCAGAGCTAAACTACCATGTTTGTTGCCTTGCCCCATGACAACTCTAATATATAAAGAGCAGGAGTACAGACACCTCCTTCCAGTCTTTACAGGCTAGACTTCACCATTGAGCATAGACCAGGGAAGAGTCACGATAATGCAGATGGCCTTTCCAGAAGGTATGTTGATTGTCTGGATGAGGGTGTCAATCTCGTGGGAGATTAGATGCCCTAACCTCAGTCTGGGGGGGAGGGGGCGACTGTGATGCTGGAAATGTTTTGGAGGGACATGACCTCCCTGTCCTTGTTCTGTAGTCCTTTTTCATTTGTGTTCTGTATTGTTTTCTGTACAGGAGTCCATGTGGGACTCTTCCTCTTTTTGGTTTGGTGTACAGATCCTTGGGATACCCTTACAGCACCCATGGGTGGGGGTACAACCCTGTACCCCTAGTGCATGTTTTTGGGCACCTGTGTGTGGCTCAGAGAGCAGGGTATGGGCTGGTGGCAGATTCATGCTGAATTTGACAGGTGCTCTGAGTATCCTTCATTTTTGGATACCCGGACCCTGCCATTGGAATCAGTTGATTCCTGATAGGAGACAAGACGGCCCCTGTGGCCTCTTGCTTTCTATTGTCTGTTAGCTTGTTTTCCCAAAGTCCAGGGAAGCCCTGCCTATGTCCCTTCCCCCCTGACTGGCTGTTAGGTGGAAGTCCATACCTGGTATTGTGGGGAAGTCCATGCCATACTGGCTGGAGCTGTCCCAGTAACTGTATATTGTGGGTACACACTTGGGGTAGGACCTGGGTGAATGGAGTGTGTGACCAATATGCACTTCTTGTTATGGTTGTCTGGGTTCTGGTATGTTACACAAAGAATGAGACGGCCCTGCCCGAAACTGGTACTAATGCAGTGTGGAGTGCTGAATGGCTGAGTACTTGTCCCAATACACATTCCTTGCTGTGAATATCTGGAGGGAGGAGAATGGCCTGAATGCATTGTGAGCCTCATTGGCTGCCTGCCTGCATGAATGCCCTTCTGAATGAATGGTTGCCTGAGTGTGACCCAGCAGAGTGAATGAGAGACCAAACAGTATATCTGGGGACCTCTCACTGATGGAAATCGTTCAGAAGCTGAAGTCGATACTTGATGCTAAACCTTGAAGCCCCCTGGAAGAAGAATTGCTGCTCCTATCCTTCGCCAATCTGAAAGCTGCTGTTCCTTCAAGGAACTGATCCAAGAGGGGATCTGGCTTGGAGACCTTTCCCCGAGCTACGAGGAAAAGGCTGCCGACTGGAGATGGGGACCGCTGTGGAATCACAAAGCAAAGCACCCGGACATTGAAGTCCATCACCGTCAACGACCGTCGTCGCCAACCGAAGCCACAGTGCTACTTTGGCTAAGACATTTGATCCAAGGACTCCTTCTTATCACTGTTAAGATGGATTTCTGAACTCTGACCTGGAGGGGCAGAGGTTCAGAATGCCAACCTAGTTTCTTGGAACAGGGTAACCTCTGGACAAGCCAGACCAATCAGGGTAGCTGTTGAGGCGGTCAAGACTAAGTCTCAAGAGGGGTGAGGATGACTGAAAGACCTCAATGAGAACACAAAGCAAGGACACTTACAAATTACTCCAGACAGGTGTTATATTAAAAATATAGACACATTTATTACAAGGCCTTTGTAACATAGACCATAGCAAAGAGTCACAATTATACTGAAGTAAACCAACACATCACAATCAACACGATATATACATATATATATACAAGACCAGAGGGGTCTAACAGATTAAGAAGGACAAAATATGTAGACCACCTAGATGGGGAGGAAAATAGGCAGTGCAAGTAATCTTTAGGCCCAGTTCCACATCAAGAATACACCTAACTAAGAGGCAGTCCAAGCCCTACGAAGAGAGGAGCCTTATGCTCAATAGTACATGCACACGCGTGTGCCACTGGACAAAATAGGGTCTTTTCAAGGGTCACTAGCAGCTCAGGAAAGTGGATGCGGTTGATGAAGAACAAGTCCCCACTATTCAAGCAGGATCTCCACTTGCAGGGTGAGGCAGGTTGAGAGTGCGGGATAGAGTCGCCATTTCGCAACAGCGGTAGAAAAGAAATGGGCTCCTGCACTAGGGGCCATCGGTTGGGGTATGGACTACTCACCGGTCCCCGACGCAGGCAGATCCAGACTTCGCCAGTTCAGTCCACTTCACTGGCAGGTTTGAATGCGACAATCAGGACGTCTCAACACCGTGTAGTTTCTGCGGTAGCAGGCTTCAGGGTCAAGAGGGTCACAAGTGCAGTGAACTTGCACAGGTCGTTGCCACAGCAGGGCAACACAGTAACCGTGTTTACTCTGGTCCGGGCGCACTCGTCTCACTTCAGACCTGGGAATGCCAAGTGTAAGAAATTTGGTGTGAGGGTGCTGTGGACACAGAGTAAGCAGTATACCAAGTTTCGAGGGCTTCCTCGAAATTGCGGCGATGACAAAGCAAACATCCTGCGTAAACGGGTCATCCCACTGGTTGGCCCAGGGACACTACCGAAGAGGCTTACTTGCAGGGTTTGATGAAGGTGCCGAGAATAATTGGTCCCACTATTCCAATGGGTCGAAGCGCCTTAGCAGACCTTCTAGGATGATCAGATGCAGAGGGGTCTCGCAGGACCACAGCGTGCTCAGGGTGCCAAATCTTCCAGCGGGTCACCAGCGGTTCCTTGACTCAGCTTCTTGTTGCAGGATACTTGGCTCCTTATCCTTTGTTCGTGTGAACTCAGGAGATCGAGATGGTAGTGGTGTTTTCGGCCTCCTCTTATCCAAAGTTCCCTTCGTGCCAAAACGGAGAGGACCCAATGGGAGATCTGCTCACAAACACTCACTCCATATGTAGACCAATCACAGACCACGGTGGTCCCAGGCATTCAGGACACTCCAGACTCTCTGGCACCCAGGATGTGTATTGGGAACAGACATCCCAGCACACATCCTGGAGGCATACACACAAGGCATGCAGAAGCCCGCAAAAGCTTTGGGTTTCGCGGGAAAGTGCATGACCAAATAAGGACTGACCTGGGTCGGCTCGACCTGGGGAACGTGAAGGGGCAAGATTGCCAAAGGCCAGGACAAAGAACCTCGTGGCATGGCCATTTTGGAGCCAGGCCACCTATTCGTGCCAAACGCAGTAAGCGCGGATAACATGGCAAAAAAGGGTTCAAAACATAAGATAAACGATAGCTGCCACCAGTCCTGTCCGTGACACACCTGCACAGTTCATAATAAGTCCAGCGAGAGTTTCTAGGGCCTTTGGAATGACTAGTGACCCAAGGGTGCGGTAAAGTAAGTTACATTGCACTCTTGTTACATGTTGCACAAAAGCTGCAACATGAGGAAAGTACTAAGGGAAACAAAGTCTCCCTGTACTGACTGTCTTAAGGGCATGTCAGTTTCCCCATAAGAAGTGAGCCAAAGCCCAGAGCGGTGCAGCTGAGGGCTGCGCTTCTCTGGCAAAGGTTAGATCAGGGTGTAAAACAGCAGCAAAAAGTTTGGGGGTTGACACATGGAGGGAAAATTACATTCAAATATGAAATCTTTCCTAATAATCACAGACGACCGCTTTGTCCCACCGGAGAAAGTCAAGACCGCCAACGATCAAGGAGAATCGGCCGGTTGGTTTCTCGCCACCCAAAGACCACAGAGACGCTGACAACTTGATGCCCTTGCTGGGCCAAAGTTCTTCAGTATCTCTTTGTGGCAATGAACAATCGTTGTCGAGGTGCACCGCACGCCTCGTCTTCGCAGGACGTCCATGACCGATCGTCGATGAGCACCGCCAAGACCGCAGCTGCTGCCCCAACGCCGTTGTTCACCTTTTCTTCGAGGGATCTCGACGATCTGCGACACCTGCCTTAACCTTTTAAGTGCCATGGGTATTTCCCCCCAGTGCCAAGGCCTTTCTTGGTGATTTCGGTATGTGGCCATTCAATGCCTTGTAACTTGTTTGTTACATGAAATATCTTGGCCAAATTTGGCCCCTTTTTTTCCCACATGTACGCGGTCGTAACGCCATCCTAGGTTGCTGTAGGGGGTGAGAGAAAATAACCAGAAAGGGCACAAATTTTGTGTTTTTTGTAAAAATGCAAATGAAATGAAGTACAAAGAAGCCCGTGGTGTTTTCCTTGTAAGAGCTAGGAACAAGTGGTTTGCTGTGTTGAATTCCCCAGTTTCCTGGCTTTTAGGAACAGGTTGAGTGGAAATGAAAAAACATTATTTTGATGTGGTTAACAACGGTATTGTGAGAGGTAGGTGATTTTGGCCATTTTTGCCAATTGGACATGCATGGACGGAATGGAAGAACAGGGTAGGAAAGCCGAATTGGAGGACAGAAAGGCATACATTCTGAAAATTAGACAAACTTCCAAGTTTAGGATGGGGTGATTTGCGTAGGTCGGGCAACAACTAGGTAGGGAAAAATGTCATAGATTGGGGGAAAAGCGGGAAAATGACCAAAAAAAGTATGTGGTGGACATGGTTGGCTTGGTATGGCAATGGCTTCTATGAATTTTGAGAAAAGCAATGCTCCGCTACATTCCCCGACTGTTGCAGTTAGGAAAGTACACATTTTTTGTAGTGTTTCACAAAACAAGCATTACCACAAGCCAAACACTGAGCCATAGTACACAGGACTTTTGGGCTTACGGCCTGAACACACGTACTTAGCATGTGTAAATCAGCTAAACCAATGTGGTGAGGAACGGCAAGCATACATTTTTTGAAAGAGCACAGGCAGACCTTTTAAAGGGTAGCTGACTTGAGCAGGTTACAAAAGTGTATGGGGCCTAAAGCAGCGACTAGATGTAGGGCACATTTGGGAAATTAAAGGGTTGTGTGACAAAGGGCACCAGCAAATGGGTCAAAACGTTATGAAAACCACACAAACATAACAAATGTCATACATTCCTGCGTTCCCACACATATCCCGATGTGGGTGCACCTACCTGGGCGCCAAGGGGAAAGCCTAAAAGACAGCTACCCCTAAGTCTGTTCTGGGAGCTGAATTTCACACTTTTTCCAGACGGGCACACTATACAGATATGGGCCTCGAGTGTCCAAGCCACCAAGGGAAACAGGGAACCCCATGCATTTCCCAAAAGAGGACACCCATGGGAATCCGCAGAGGTCTGACTTGCGCAAATCGGCCCAGAATGTATTACCCAGAAACCCTGGCAAATCCGAAATCTGGCAGAAAAAATGCATTTTCCGCACATTTCACTCGACTCACCCACCAAAACCTGCCGCCACCAACACATGGCCTACCGTCCCGTGTTCTCACAGGTGTCCCAATGAAAATGGTACCTCACATGTGTGGGTGCACCTACCTGGGCGGCAAGGGCAAGCCTAAAAGACCCCTACCCCCAAGTTTGTTCTGACAGCTGAATTTCACACATTTTCCAGACGGGCATACCATACAGATATGGGCCTCGGGTGTCCAAGCCACCAAGGAAAACAGGGAACCCCATGCATTTCCGAGAAGAGAACACCTGTGGGAATCCGCAGAGGTCTGACTTGCGTAAATCGGCCCAGAATGTATTACCCAGAAACCCCTGCAAAGTCCAAAATCTGGCAGACAAAATTCATTTTCCGCACATTTCACTCAACTCACCCACCGAAACCTGCCGCCACCAACACATGGCCTACTGTCCCGCGTTTCCACAGGTGTCCCGATGAAAATGGTACCTCACATGTGTGGGTGCACCTACCTGGGCGCCAAGGGCAAAGCCTAAAAGACCCCTAACCCCAAGTTTGTTCTGACAGCTGAATTTCACACTTTTTCCAGACGAGCACACCATACAGATATGGACCTCGGGTGTCCAAGCCACCAAGGAAAACAGGGAACCCCATGCATTTCCGAGAAGAGAACACCCGTGGGAATCTGCAGAGGTCTGACTTGCGCAAATCGGCCCAGAATGTATTACCCAGAAACCCCAGCAAAGTCAGAAATGTGGCAAAATAAAACACATTTTCCTCACATTTCACTCGGCTCACCACCCGAAACACGCCACCACCAACACATGGCCTACCGTCCCGCGTTCCCACAGGTCTCCCGATGAATACAGTACCTCACATGTGTGGGTGCACCTACCTGGGCGCCAAGGGGAAAGCCTAAAAGACCCCTAACCCCAAGTCTTTTCCAACAGCTTAATTTCATGATTTTTTTCAGACGGGCACGCCATACAGATATGGGCCTAGGGTGTCCAAGCCACCAAAGAAAACAGGGAACCACATGTATTTTTGAAAAGAGGACACCAGTGGGAATACACAGAGGTCGGACTTGCGCAAATCGGGCCAAAATGTATTACCCAGAATCCCCGACAAGGTGAAAATTGTTTTGTTTCCCCACCGAATATCACACTTTGTCAGGGATTGGGGGTAATAAATTCTGGGCCACTTCGCGCAAATTGGCTTGTTGAGCTTTTCAACAAGACCCTAAAAGGCATGATAAGTGGCTTAGAATAGTACCTGAGGAGAAAATGGGATATTCTCCTGCCATGCCTTCTGTTCGGCTACAAGGAGGTGCCACAGAACGGAGTAGGGTATAGCCCCTTTGAGCCTCTGTTTGGACAACCTGTACGAGATCCCCTCAGTCTAGTGAAGGAGGGGTGGGAAAGCAAACCCTCATCCCCGTCACGAGATGTGGTGGACTATGTACTTGACCTTCGGTCTAGAAGGACAAAGTACTTGGAACAGTCAACAAAGAACCTAAAGGACAATCAGGAGGTGATGAAGCACTGGCACGACCAGAAGGCCACAGTGTCAGTCTATTCTCCAGGCCAGTTGGTGTGGAGTATGGAGCCTGTCAAACCCAGTGCCCTACAGGACAAGTGGACTGGGCCTTACTGTGTGCTGAAAAAGGTCAGTGAGGTGAATTATCTCATTGACTTGAAAGGACCTTAACAGATGTGCAGGCTCTTTCACGGCAATTGGTTAAAACCGCATTATAGCCGGGATGACTTGGTCATGGCTTTAGTGACTGACAAAGAGACTGTGGAGGAGACCGATCCTCCGTCAGACCTCCTGCACACTGAAGCCACAGATGGATCAGTTGAAGGTGTCAATCTTGCAACAGACTTGTCAAAACAGCAACTGACAGACTGTCGCTGTTTACTGGGACAGTTTGCCAATCTGTTTTCTCTGACTTCTCGTTGCGCAGATTGGTGCACCCATGATGTGGACACTGGAGACAGTAAGCCGGTGAAGAGTAGGCTTCACCAGACGTCCGATAAGTTCAGGGACACCCTCAAGGAGGAGGTTTCCAAGTTGTTGTCCCATGGAGTGATAGAGACATCCCACAGCCCCTGCCACATCACAACGGGTATTGGCAGGTGGGCTCGACTGATGGAGCGAAAGAGAGGTCAGCATTCTGAAGGACATGATCAGTTCATTGTGATGCCCTTTGGATTGGAGAATGCCCCAGCCACTTTTCAGAGGATGGTTAACCAGGTTCTGTCTGGACTGGAAAACTCAATTGTCGCCTATTTAGACGATATTGCTGTGTTCAGCCACACCTGGGAGGATCGTGTATCCCACCTGAAAAATGGGCTTCAGGTGCTGCACAATGCCTGCCTGACTATCAAGGCCACCAAATGCCAGATAATGCAGGGTACATGACCTACCTAGGCCACCTGGTCGGTGGAGGTAAGAAACAACCTCTCGAAGCAAAGATACAGGCTGTGAAGGATTAGGACATCCCCACCACACAGACACAGGTGAGCGCTTTATCAGTTCTCACCGGGTACTACCGGTCGTTCATCAGAGGTTATGGGACCATTGCCATGCTCCTGAATGATGTAACGTCCTAAAAGTTGCCAAAGAAGGTAGCTTTGAACCCCGCCTGTCTAAACTCCTTTCAGGATGTAAAGGATGGATTGTGCAGGGCCCCAGTCCTGAAAGTGCCAGACTGTGGTCAGGAATTCATTGTCTATACAGACGCCTGTGATTTTGGGATTGGAGCAGTGTTAGCGCAGCTGAAATCTGAAGGGTTAGAGCAACCTGTCGCCTATATTAGCAGGCGGTTGACAAAAAGGGAAAAGAACTTGTCTGTCATAGAAAAAGAGGCGTATGCAGTCATGTGGGCCATAAAGAAGCTGAAACCCTACATCTTTGGGTCTCACTTTATGACCCAGATGGACCACAGGCCTCTGCAATGGTTAATGATATCCATGCAAAGGGAGAACCCTAAGCTTCTGGGGTGGACCATATCCCTAGAGGGATTAGATATGGACATCCAGCACAAGCCAGACTCCCAGCATGGAAATGCGGATGGTGTCAGATGGTTCTTTCATCTTGGTGATGAACCAGACCCTTAGGGTGGTGGTTCACATGTTGAGGCTGCGAGGCATTTGAGATATTCGACCATCCGCACAGGGAGAGTGTGCTCGACTGGCCTTTTTTGATTTTTTTAATAATGAAAATGAATGATGGGGGACCAACCTCCGAGAAATGTGCGAGGCCATTCTGTGCACATTTCATCTGCTTCCCGCACAAAACGCATAGTCACATGTACGCCGGGTTGATACAGCCTACAGGCGCCATCTTCCCTTGTCCTATTCAGCTAGAATGTGACAGCCCCAGGTACATCAAAGCATCTCAAGGAGGACAAAGGAACAGCTTCCTACAGCATGGACAGCCTCATTTAAATATCAAAGGCTCCATGGATCTGCATTCCTTTTGTCCTCTGGCTGGTGACAGTGCATACTAACAAGATGATTGAAGCAAGCCTGCTGGGTGGGCTTGGTTACTGAACAGACAACAGGAAGGCAGGGCTAACACCCCTTTGGTGTGCAATGAGTCAACTTGAAGCTAGTTCCCACCTCTGTATGAAAGGCAGTGAATGGCCTGTCTGGGTCCAGCAATTACTGCAGGTGTCCCTGCAGAGCAGACTCCTTTCAGAGAGGAGAAGTATGTGGTTTGGGGGAGACAAGAAGTCTGCTCCCAGCACAGACTTAAAGGGGACCCTGCGCTTTAATCAAGAGTCACAGTGGGCTCAGTTAACCAGAGAGACACATTGATCTACAGCAGGCAGGGAGATGGGTGGGACCTAGGTATATGTTGTCACCCCCTTGTCTGTCCTGTTGCAGAACACTCTGGTCCTGACCTCATGCATAACAAGATTCTTGGTGGGGACCCAGGATTAGTTCATTAAGGTGGGCTTAGCCTACACCAATCACTGGGGCCCATTTGGCTTTAAAATAGGGTTGAACCCCTCACTTAGGAGATCATATGAAGACTTCCAAAGGAGTAAGAAGGACTCATTTGGACCCAAGTTGAAGGTACAGTCTACCTTACATCTTCCGCCAGTGAAGGAAGGCCAGGAGTACCAAGACAGAAGCAAGATCCCTCCTCTAAACATCTCCCAGGGAACAGAGGGAGATACCAGACTCAGAGAACCCGTCCAGCAGCTCCAGAACTGGTACCCAGCCAGCACACAGTATGTCCTGCTAGATTCTGCCAGCAAGCTTCCTAGCTGGGAAGTGCCAGACAGTCTCTGCACAAAAGACAAGACAGTTACCTGCAATCACTCTCCTGAGCTTTGGGCCGTCCGCCTTGAAAGGACACAAGCCATGTGAAGAAGGTAGGAGGATTGCCACAAACGTATCATCCAATGTCCATCTTGTAAGGCTATTTTCTGGACAGTCGAGTCCTAGAACCGCATCCGGCTGCACCGCTGACTGTTGTCACACTGCAGTCACAAGAGCCGTCCGAGCCGCCTCGACCAGCATTCCTGATCCACTAACCAGCACCGAGACAGCAATTCTTGGCCCTGAGCCGCCCTGCCGGAGAGCTTGCAGACGTCCGTCCACCGACGCTTTGCCAAACTGCTTGCCACTTGGTACCCGCACCTGTCTCCAACCACTAACTCTGTCTCAAGGCGCCTAGAGACACTTACGACCTTTTGCCCCCCCCATGGTACTGAAACAGAATAACCTTGAATTGTAAGACTGATTACTTTACCAAACTACCCTCCTGTCAGTATCCAGAGTGCATACCTTTCCTTTGTGAAACTGCCTTTCCTCTATGTTCCTTTGCAGGTTGGTTGTATTTGTAGTGTGCTAGAACTGTCTGTTGTAGTAATAATGAAGCAGATATCTTTATACAATCTTGACTGGACAGTCCCTTTTATCATATGGTAATAATTGTATTTTCGCTGTGTTGAAATTAACCAATGATCTGACCTTGCAGAGATAAGCCTGCCGTTCCGGCCACGTTACCGAAATTGGACAAGGAGGTCTTATAATTTACTTGTATTCCAATCTGTTCGGATCCCTTCTGGTGTACTAGAGGTGTGGGTTTGATTGATGGTTTAGAAACCGATATTCATCCCTAGAACACTGGTGCCCCGGAAGTTGATTTGTCTCAATGCTAATGATAACGCAAACAAATCCCTATTGTGTACTCTTAAACACCCTGAAGCGGCTGTATTCTGGCACATTGTTCGGGCACTTCATAAAACTGTGACTTAATATGATTCAAATATACTGACCATGGGCAGTAAGCTCCTCAGAATACGTAATGATTGATCGCCCAATGTTATCCGCAGATTGCTGCCGGTGGTGTTGGACCTGTTGGTCCTCTAAAATAAACAGATGTACACCAGCTTGGATTATTACAACTTCTTTATTCGGCATACAGGAGGATACTGGCCACCCTTTCCGTTCCTCCCCTAACACACCTTTTCCCGCGTCACCTCAGTTGGTGACGTGAAAGGGACGCTGTGTCTTAAAGGGGTAGACCCCTGTAACAACACCCCCGGACAAATGTCCCTTCGAGGGTTATACCCGGACTCCAACAACTTGGGCTTAACATTCTTCAACTAGTCTTGGTGGTCTCTTGATGACTCTTTGTGGACATCCTCGTGGCTCTTGCACCGAGCCGCCGTCAGTATTGTCACTGGGGTCTAGCTGACATAGAACCTGAGGTTCGAGGGGAACCCACTCTTCGTCGTGTGCATCATAGTGTTCAGGATCTGGGTCAGGAGGCAGAGGCCGCTCCTCCTCTCCTCTTACGGCATGCTTAAACAATGAACTGTTCCTGGTTACCTCCCTTGTGTCATTTGCCGCCGTTATCATAGTTCCTTTGACAGCAATCACTTGAAGAGGTTCAGGGGAAAATTGTGAGTCTGTTTTCTTGTTCATGCTCTGTTGGACCCACACTTCATCTCCTACATGGAACTCCTTTGTCTGTGCTCTCCTTCTTCCGTCTGTTTCAGCTCTGGTCTTTTCCTTACGCTCAGCATCCCTTTGAATGACCTCTCGATCGGGTTCGGGCTGGACTGCTGGGTTGCTGACGATTCTCGTGCGAACTTGATATTTCATCATGAGTTCCGCTGGGGTTCTGTTGGTAACTTCATGGGGTGTGTTGCGGTAATCTCTCAACATCCTGCAAAATGCCTTATATGGATCTGAACCTTTCTGCCATCCCGTAAGATTAGGGCCATCGAGGCGTGATCTTTTGATGAGTAAACCCCATGTGCCTTGCAAACACTCTGAACTTGTGTTCGCTGAAGGGTGGACCATTGTCAGACTTTATGGTGTTTGGGATCCCCTATTCGCTGATGACTTCGTCGAAGATGGCGGCTATGTGTGCGAATGCAGTCGATTTCACCTTCTTTACAATGGGGAACCTGGAATGTTCATCTATAAAGAGCAGCAGGTAGTCGCCCATTTCGAGCAGTCCATAGAAGTCTACTGCAACTCTTCCCCATGGGTGCTCTGGGATTTCAGTCATTCTGAGCAGTGCCCGGGGTTCCGCTTTGGCAGTGCACTGACAGGCTACACAGTTTTTTACCCACTGGGTCGACCATGTCATCCAAGAACGGGAACCAGACGCGGCATCTGAGTTGCCTTTTGGTGTTGTCAGCGCCCCGATGGCCTTCATGGGCAGTCTTGATGATCTCCGACCGGAGTGTTGTCGGTTTGACTATTCTGCACACCCGTAGTAGGATTGACTTGTCCTGGATGGCCAGTACCATGCATACCTTGGCTAACCTTTCAAGTTCATCCCTGCAGGCACCTGATTGTCGGAGCACTGCATGGCGAAAGCCCTTCCAACTATTATTTTCTGTCAGGCTTATTGCCAAAGCCATGGAGGTGTCCGCAGCTGAAGCGCAGGCTATGGGTTCAATCGAGCTGGCTGGGGGTAGAGTGTTGGCGTCAAGTAACTGATGTATTCAGCATCACCAGACCTGGGGACCGGTTTGCCGGTCGAGTGCCTCGACAGGTAGTCGGCCGGGTTGTTCTCACCCCCTGGCCGATGGATGATTTCAGAGTCGTATTCCTGTAGGCAAATGCCCCAGTGTTCAATCCTTGGGGGCATTTTCGTTCTCGGGTTTCCAAAGAGAGACAATAGAGCTTGATGGTCCATGATAAGGGTGAACTTTTTTCCGATTACAAAATTGTGGAACTGTTCGCAAACCTAGACGGCCGCCAAACTTTCCTTCTCCACCTGGGAGTAAGCAGATTCCGGGGGAGCCAATGCCCTGCTGGCGTAAGCCACGATGTGTCTCGGGTTGCTGTCAGGGCCGCAGGTCTGTGCTAGGATGGCCCCTAGTCCCACGTGGCTGGCATCTACAACAGTCTCAGTGTGCCAGTACGGATCGAAGTAGGCAAGCTTCCGGGCCTCAGCAAGCATGTGTTTGATTGTGTCGAACTCCCCTTGGCATTAGTTGGACCAGACAAATGGGACGTCTTTTTGTAACAGGCGTCTCAGTGGCTCTGTGATGGAGGCAAAGTGGGGAACGTATTTGGCGTAGTAGCCCACCATTCCCATGATCGTAAGTCGCAAACCTGGTTGTGTTTCTGCAGGTTGAAAATGGTGGACACTTTGTCTGGATCAGGGGTCATGCCATCAGCTGAGAAAATGTGTCAGAAGAATTTGAGTTTGGCCTTGCTAAATCGACACTTGGCTAGTTTGAGGGTCAGACCAGCGTCTTGCACGGCAGCACAGGCGGCACAAGGGGCTTCTCATGTTTCTCGCAGGACTTCCCGGATACCAGGATGTCGTTGCAATAATTGAGTGTCCCTTTCACAGGTCGGATGATCTGCCTGATGGCTTCGTGGATGATTTCAGCCGCCGATGAAATCCTAAAGTTTAATCGTTTATAGCGGAAAAGTCTGTCATGAGAGGCAAAGGTGGTGATCACTCTCGAGTCAGGGTTGAGCACCATCTGATGATAACCTTGGTTAAGATCAAGTTTTGAAAAGAGAACGGCTTTGTTCAGTTGGACTATCATGTCTTCGATCCTTGGGCCTGTGTTACGCTCACCTGGTTCCCACGGGGGTGTCGACCGGAACTGGGCCGCTGTTATTTCCACCAGCGTGACGTGTAGCGCTGAGATGACTGACTGGACTGGCCCTCTCAGCCTAGTCTGTCTGGCTCGCAAGAATATTCTTCTGCAAAGGAGAAGAGGAATTAACCACCCGTGGAATTGAGTGTCAACCCACCTTCCCCACTCCCGTGGTCTTCCCACTGATCACTCTTGATGTCCCCTCCTTAGTCTCACCTGATGGTTTGGAAGGATGAGCTCTCCATCCTGCGTCGACCGCAGGGGCGCGTTGATAACCAGTTACTTCACTGGCGTAGAGGAATTGGTGAGTTCCAGTATTGACTCTAAAGTCCAATTGTTCATAAGAGTTCAAATGTCTGCTCTTCACTCTGTCTGATTCCTTGCAGGTTGCCGATTAATCCACTTGAAGATTTCCAAATGGCACTCGGTAAGATTCAGGTAAGTCTATTGTGTTTTTCCCCTTAGGGGCCGGGGTACGGCGATGAAGCAGAGTTGACTGAGCCGACCCGAGATGAGGTGAGACCCCCGTGGTAAATCAGGTAAGTTTTGTGGGGGGTAACTGGTATTGTCCTTGCTTTCTCCCCTTAGGGGCCGGGGTACGGCGATGAAGCAGAGTTGACTGCGCCGACCCGAAATGAGGTGAGTACCTCCCGTGGTAAATCAGGTAATTCCTTGGGGGTAGCTTGTATGGCCTTAGATAGTCCCCTTGCTCACCTTGCTGTCTTTGTCTCCTTAGGTGTCGGAGGGCGGCCGCGAGATGGAATGCTGAAGTACCGCCAAGCAGGTGAGTTCAGCGCGGCGCCGTAGGAATGCGAAGCGATGCTTCAAAGACTTCTGTCTTTCAGTTCCGTGGCGAAATGGATCAGGATTCAGGTAAGGATTAAAGTTAAAACTTCTGTTCTAACCTTTATCCTTTTTGTCTTTTTGTTTCAGGAGTCCCAGGACTGAAGTGGGCGTGGCTGAAGACTGGAGCTGCTGAAAACACGGTGAGCGTTACGCTGCAGCAAGCAGAGTAACGCGAAGCACGTGTGGCTGTCCGGGCGTGTTATAAATAGCCTTGGAAGAAGATCCAGGTAAGTATTCTTCCACAGCCCCACCCAAGTAACAAAATAGTATCTTCAGTAAAATAGTCCCTCCTAAGCCTCATTTGGCTTGAGTCTTCATGCAGCATGGTCTGCCTCAGGTGAGTATGCAGCATGGTCTGCTTCAGGTAAATTATCAATAATGAGCCTGGCGCCCATGGCGCCAGGACTGACTTTATCTTTATGAGCCTGGCGCCATAGGCGCCAGGACTGTACCCAAACAGCCCTTAACTGGGGCTTTTGGGCATGCTCCAAGTGGCATGATGCCTGCTTCTGGGGCTGCTGGGCCTGGTCTGGTCTTCCGGGGGTAGGCATCATGACAGCACTCCCCCTCAAGGCCCCTCCTAAAGTCGTTCTCCCCCTTGGCCGTGGTTTGTCTGGAAATTCCCGATGGAACCTCTTCACTAAACGAGGTGCATGCACGTGGTCACTAGGTAGCCAAGATCTTTCCTGTGGACCATAACCTTCCCAGTCAATTAGGTAAAAGAGTTTTGATCTCACTCTTTTTGAGTCCAAAATATTCTTGACTTCGAACTCGGGCTCCCCGTCTATGAGGATAGGTTCAGGTGGAGTGGTTAGCCTTGTTCCTGGTTGCACTGGCTTCAAAAGAGACACGTGGAAAACAGGATGGATTCGCATATGAGCAGGTAGGTCCAACTTGACGGCCACTGGGTTAATAATTGCCTTGACAGAAAAAGGTCCCAAATACCTGGGGTTAAAGGTCCGAGTTCCCTTGAGTGGTAAGTGCTTAGTGGCTAACCATACTTCGTCCCCTATTTGGTATTGAGGAGCTTCACTTCTGTGCTGATCCGCATCCTTTTTGTATTTTTCCTTAGCCTTTTGCAAATGGATGGTTGCTTCTTTAAAGGCTTGTGTAATAACAGCATGGAGATGGTCCACTGCGGGCATCTCTAAATGCTGGGGTGAGTCCAAATCCGAGGATGGTGCCCATAGTTGGTAAAAAAAGGACTTTGTCCAGTTCCTGAGTGTACGGAATTATTGTACGCATACTCTGCGATCCACAGAATGTCTTTCCGATTCCCCTCAGACTGATGTAGCATACAACAGAGGTACTGTTCAAGAGTCTGGTTGGTCCTCTTCGTTTGGCCGTCGGTCTGAGAGTGGTGACTGGTCGAAAGCCTAACATCAATTTGTGCCAGTTGGCAGCATTTCCTCCAAAAATGTGAAATGAATTGACTGCCCCGATCTGAAATTAAAACTGAAGGAAAGCCATGCAGGCGGACAACATTTTCAAGGAATTCCTTGGCCAGGATTGAAGCTGAAGGTATCCCTTTTAAAGGAATGAAGTGGGCCATTTTAGAAAAAAGATCTACAATAACTAGAATGGTATTGTAACCTTGGTACGGGGGAAAATCCGTGATGAAATCTAATGACAAGGTATGCCAAGGGGTAGGTGGTATGTCTAATGGTTGCAATAATCCAGCAGGTTTTTTCTTTTGCCCTTTATTTTGTGCGCAAATGCCACAAGACATGACAAATGACTTGACATCCTTTCGCCAGGTAGGCCACCAAAATTGCTTCCTAATTTTAGCTTTGGTTTTTGCAATACCCGGATGCCCTTCTATTAAGGTGTCATGGTAATGGGAAATGACAAGTTCCTGTAGTTCCTTTTGCGGTAAAAATAGCCGGCCTTGGTAATAAGGTAAATCATCGATGACAGAGTACTCTGGACCTTTCTTTGCCCAGTCCTGTAGGGCAACGGAATCAAAGAGTTGGTGGATCTTGTTTTGAATGTTCTCCAGTGTCTGTATGGAAGTCAGGCCAAGGATTCTCTGTTCCGGAATTATGGGTACGGGTTCTAAAGTTATTTCTGCTTCTCCCATTCCAATCCGGGACAAGGCGTCTGCTTTACCATTCTTACAACCTGGTCGATAAGTTATTAAAAAATCAAACTCGGCGAAGAACAATGCCCAGCGGAGTTGGCGCGAAGATTGGGCTTTGGCTGTCTTTAGATATTGTAAGTTGAGGTGATCGGTGATGACCGTGATGGTATGTCTGGCACCCAGTAGATAGTGCCGCCAAGCCTTGAAGGCGGACTTGATGGCCAGCAGCTTCTTGTCGGTTATGGCATAGTTTAATTCGGGGGCTGAAAATTTTCTTCACCAAAACGCCACTGGGTGAAGCTGGTTAGTTTCGGGATCCTTTTGGGAAAGGACTGCTCCCATGGCTGAACTGGATGCATCTGTTTCCACTATGTAGGGAAGCTCAGGGCGCGGGTGTCTTAATATGGGAGCAGATGTGAATTTAGCTTTTAACTCTTGGAAAGCGCTCTCGGCTTCCTCTGTCCACACAAAGCGTTTGTTTTTTCGCAATAGTGTTGTGATGGGATGTACAATGTGCGAGAAGTCCGGGATAAACCTGCGGTAGAAATTGGCAAAGCCAAGCATGCTTTGAACTCCTTTGAATGAACTTGGTGAAGGCCAATTAAGAATGGCATCCACTTTTCGTGTATCCATCCGGATTCCTCTCAGGGTCAGAATAAATCCAAGGAATTCCATTTCCGTAGTGTGGAAGATGCATTTTTCCAGTTTAGCATATCATTTATGCTGGCGTAACTTCTCTAGGACTGCTCGGACTTGTTTTACATGCTCAGATTCTGATAAAGAGTATACTAAGATGTCGTAGATGTAAACTACCACAGAAACGTCGATAAGCTCTCGGAGGACATCGTTCATGAAGAACTGGAAGGCTTCTGGTGCATTGCATAGTCCGAAGGGCATCACCTGGTACTCAAATAGACCGTACTTGGTGCGAAAAGCAGTCTTCCATTTGTCACCCTCTTTGACACGTACCAGATGATATGCCCCCCGAAGGTCTAGTTTCGTGTATATACAAGCGTCCTTCACCTGGTCTAGTAGTTCTGGGAACAAAGGCAGTGGGTATTGATTCTTGATGGTTATCTGATTCAGTGCGCGGCAGTCTATACATGTTCTAAGGTCGCCTTCCTTTTCGGTACGAAGAACAAAGCTGAAGATGCAGGGGATTTGGAGGGGCGAATGAAGCCATTAGGAAGGTACTGGTCTAGGTACTGGCGCAAATGAAGATTTTCGGGTTCCGTAAGGGCATAGATTCTGCTGCAAGGTGGTTGTGCTCTAGGTACAAGATCTATTTGACAATCATAAGATCTGTGAGGTGGTAAGGTCTTTGCCTGTTCCTTTTGGAAGACATCCTGAAAGTCTTGGTATTCAACAGGTAATTGCATGGCTACTGGAATTACTGGGGACCAGGACTGAGTTTTGAGTTTTCCTTGGGTAGCAGGTGTGAACACATTCTGGGAAGGTTAGTCTCTTCTCTCGCCAATCAATAAAGGGATTATGTTTTTCCAACCAACGTATCCCCAGTATAAGCTGAAACTGTGGGGCCTTGATTAAGTCAAACATCATAGCCTCTCGATGCCCATCTTGACTCAGCAATGTCATCTCTGCAGTGAAATGAGTTACGGGTCCAGAGGCGATTTCCGTTCCATCTACAGTGGTGACAACAGCATCGGCCGTGGTCTTGCGGGTGAGAGATAGATTCATCCTGGTAGCCAATTCCCAGTCCAAGTAATTTCCTATGGCTCCACTGTCTACGTACGCCTTTACCGCGTGCATGCGTGATGGCTGCTCTGGATCTACAAGGACCATGGGTATGGTGAAATGCGAGGTCAGAGTGTCCTTCTTTAAGCTCGGCAAGCGGATCTCTACGCTTGCCAGGCGTGGTTGTTTCCCGAGTCAGATTTCACATGGTTTTCGTGTGCTGCTCCTATAACTTTCTTGGGTGGTTTTACAGGGCAGTTCCGAAGAAAATGACCAGCAGTTCCGCAATATAAAATATGCCGTCTTCTATCTCTCTCCTTTTGGGTTAGGGGTCCTTTAACCCCCCCGATTTGCATTGGTTCTGAGACATCTACTCCCTTGGAGCTTACGTGGGTTTTAACCAACACCCTGTTCTCAAACTTGGTTCGGTCAGCCTTCCTGGTTTGAAAGTTGTGATCGAGCTGGACCACTAGATCTATATATTCAGCACAGTCTTGAGGCGGGTTCACGATTTGGGCCAAAACATCTTTGAGTTCTCCTCAAAGTCCTCGATGGAATAATGTGATTCGCTTGGCTTCAGGCCATTCGGTTTCCACTACTAATCTATTGAAAGTTGCAATGTAAGATAAAAGATCCTGGTTACCTTGACATAGGGATAAAAGTTCGCTGTCCAAAGCCTGTCCTCGGGAGTGTCAGGCAAATAGACTTTCCATGCTTGTTCGAAAACCCTGGAAATCTCGAAGAATCGGGTCATCCTGGTTAACTAGTGGAATGGACCAATCCGCCGCACTGCCGCTGAGATATGACAGTACAAAGGCTACCTTGGCCTGATCGTTTGGGAAAGCTCCGGGTCTACATAAAAAGTGCAAGCGGCATTGATTCATGAATGTTGCAAACCCTTTTGGGTCCCCGGCAAAGCGTTCAGGCGGAGCCAAAGGAACGGCTCCAGGTAAATTTATCTTCACCGGGTTACTCGATGGTACAGGAGCTGGACTTGCCCCAAGTCCTGGTAAAGGTGTTTGTCCAGCCTGGCTCTGTAATAGTTGTCTGGCCAACTCATCAGTTCGTTCTTTTGACACTATCAGTTCCCTCCTGAGGGCATTGGTTTCTTGGCGGGCGGAATGCACTTCGGCCCTTAATTCCCCTAATAATTGGGCCGACTGATCAGTTTCCGAGGTCTCCATGACGCCCAGGTGGGTATTTGTGGGTAGGCTTCGCGTTCTGTTACGCTCACCTGGTTCCCACGGGGGCGTCGACCGGAACTGGGCCGCTGTTATTTCCACCAGCGTGACGTGTAGCGCCGAGATGACTGACTGGACTGGCCCGCTCAGCCTAGTTTGTCTGGCTCGCAAGAATATTCTTCTGCAAAGGAGAAGAGGAATTAACCACCCGTGGAATTGAGTGTCAACCCACCTTCCCCACTCCCGTTGTCTTCCCACTGATCACTCTTGATGTCCCCTCCTTAGTCTCACCTGATGGTTTGGAAGGATGAGCTCTCCATCCTGCGTCGACCGCAGGGGCGCGTTGATGACCAGTTACTTCACTGGCGTAGTGGAATTGGTGAGTTCCAATATTGACTCTAAAGTCCAATTGTTCATAAGAGTTCAAATGTCTGCTCTTCACTCTGTCCGATTCCTTGCAGGTTGCCGATTAATCCACTCGAAGATTTCCAAATGGCACTCGGTAAGATTCAGGTAAGTCTATTGTGTTTTTCCCCTTAGGGGCCGGGGTACGGTGATGAAGCAGAGTTGACTGAGCCGACCCGAGATGAGGTGAGACCCCCGTGGTAAATCAGGTAAGTTTTGTGGGGGGTAACTGGTATTGTCCTTGCTTTCTCCCCTTAGGGGCCGGGGTACGGCGATGAAGCAGAGTTGACTGCGCCGACCCGAAATGAGGTGAGTACCTCCCGTGGTAAATCAGGTAAGTCCTTGTGGGTAGCTTGTATGGCCTTAGAGAGTCCCCTTGCTCACCTTGCTGTCTTTGTCTCCTTAGGTGTCGGAGGGCGGCCGCGAGATGGAGAGAGCGTGATGGAATGCTGAAGTACCGCCAAGCAGGTGAGTTCAGCGCGGCGCTGTAGGAATACGAAGCGATGCTTCAAAGACTTCAGTCTTTCAGTTCCGTGGCGAAATGGATCAGGATTCAGGTAAGGATTAAAGTTAAAACTTCTGTTCTAACCTTTATCCTTTTTGTCTTCTTGTTTCAGGAGTCCCAGGACTGAAGCGGGCGTGGCTGAAGACTGGATCTGCTGAAAACACAGTGAGCGTTACGCTGCAGCAAGCAGAATAACGCGAAGCACGTGTGGCTATCCAGGCGTGGTTTAAATAGCCTTGGAAGAAGATCCAGGTAAGTATTCTTCCACAGCCCCACCCAAGTAACAAAATAGTCCCTTCAGTAAAATAGTCCCTCATAAGCCTCATTTGGCTTGATTCTTCATGCAGCATGGTCTGCCTCAGGTGAGTATGCAGCATGGTCTGCTTCAGGTAAGTTATCAATAATGAGCCTGGCGCCCATGGCGCCAGGACTGACTTTATCTTTATGAGCCTGGCGCCATAGGCGCCAGGACTGTACCCAAACAGCCCCTAACTGGGGCTTTTGGGCATGCTCCAAGTGGCATGATGCCTGCTTCCGGGGCTGCTGGGCCTGGTCTGGTCTTCCGGGGGCAGGCATCATGACAGCCTGGATGCCGTTCCCTTTGAATAGCCATGTTGGCCACCCTCATGTCCACACACAGTCGTAAGCGACCTCCTTCCTTTAGAACAATGACAAGTGGAGAGACCCACAGTGTCGGGCCAGTGGCCAGTTTAATGATGTCATCCCATAGGAGTTGATTGAGTTCTTTGGACACTGCCGCTTGGAGGTGGAAACCAACCCTACGCTGGTGCTGCGTGACATGGTGGACTGCTGGGTCAATGTGTAACTGTTAGGCAGAATCACCTGCAGTACCCTTAGGGAACACTACATGCAATTAAGACTACAAGTGTCAGTACAATTTCACCTTTGGTACAAGCCTGTACTACATAGTTATGTGGTAGCAGTGGCTGAGCAGCCAGACTTATCTCAAGAGTTGAGTGAGCAGTAGAACAAGTTACACAAAGGACCAACTAATACAGTGATTAAAATATACACTTACTCAAGGTTTCTTGGTTAAAGAATATACATTTATAAGTAACTTAGAAAACATTACACTAGCATAAGCAGCTCAACATCACACACTAATAAATCACAAAAATCCAACCGGTAAGTAAAGGAACAAGTTTAGCTCCAAAATGAAGTGGGAGCAAAATGGCACTTCAGATACTTAATAAAGGGGGGAAAAGACAAGGTTATAAGAATACACAGCTCAAATACATTCATAGGCAGGGCAAAGGGTTTCAGTTAAATACAACCAGCAATTCTTCTCAATAGGCCTGGACCAAATTCAATGGTTCAGAGTCTTTTGTATAGGATATCACAGTTCTGGTATATAAAGGTTAAGTCTTTGCCACAGAGATTAGAAGAATTTGGCTCTGTGAAAAGTTTGAAGAATGTTTAGGGAAGGACAAGCCTGTAACGCTCACCTGATTCCCGTAGAGGCGCCGGTCTTGACTGGGCGTATACCGTATCTTCAAAGGTGATGTGTAACACACGGCTGGCTCTTTGGGCTGGACCTCTGTGCACTGTATGTCTGCCTCGAAGGGTACGATGTCTGCAGATAGAAAATATGGGATTAAGGAACTGGGTTATTGAATGTCTCTCTCTTCTTCCCTTTCTCTTCTCCTGTAGAACCCCAAAGGTTAACGCTCTCACCTTAGGTAAGTGAACGCCGTGCTCTCCATCTGCCTCGGGGCAGGGTGCTGTAACCAGTTTCTTCACTGGATAAGGGGAGCAGGCCTCTTGACTTCAGAGGACTGCTGTCCGTCGTTTACTGCACGAACGGTAAGTTTCGAGTAATTCTAATGTCTTTAAAGTCTTTAGTAATGATGTTTCTTGTTTTGCAGGGTTCCGGCGATGGCGGATGACGGGCTGAAGTGAGTTGAAGATGGAGCCCGTGTGATGAATAGAACTGCCTGGAAGCACGTAAGTAAGCGCTTGTTGCCTGCTTCACGATGCGCTCTAACTGTCTTTTTATTTTGCAGGTACAAGTTCAGAGCGGCTGCAGGGTGCCGGAATACCCACTGGGTTAGATGTGGAAAGGAGTAATGGCACGTGAGTATTAAAGTTCCCCAATGTCTTTAAACGCACCTTGTTTTGTCTTTCAGATGCGGGATGCAGCGCTGAAGGCCTCCGGAGTGTGCAAAGAGTTGGTAAGCTTTTGTCTTTCAGATGCCGGAATGCAGTGTGAAGACCTCCGGAGCGCACGAAGAGTAGGTAAGCCTTTGTCTTTCAGATGCCGGAATGCAGCGCGAGGCGTTGGTGACAGCCGATGGACCAGGTAAGTGAAGAGCTGTCACTGAAGACCGTAATGCTAACCTGTTCTTTCTTGTCTTTATAGGTGTTGCTGAAGACTGGATTCAGGATGGTAAGCCTTTTTCCTTAGGCCCAGGATCAGATGCAGAAGACACGATGAGCGTTCTGCTGCAGAGGATGCAGAATAACGCAAAGCAAGATTCATCTATCGGGTGTGGTTTAAATAGCCTCCTGTAGTGCTTAGGTGTCTCCTTCCACAGCCACGCCTAGGTAAGAAAAGAGTTCCTGCTTTCCAGAAGAGTTCCAGTGTTCTGAATCTAGGGAGTGGCTCCTGCCCCACCCAACAGGAAAAGTAGTTCCAAACAGAAGAGGATCAGAGGCTCAACTGGCAGCCAAGTAAGCAGCATGGTCTGCTGCAGGTAAGTCCACCCAAGCATTATGAGCCCGGCGCTTCCAGCGCTGGGACTGGGCATATTTATGAGCCTGGTGCCACTGGCGCCAGGACTGGGTCCAAAAGGTCCCAATTGGGACTGGTTGGCACTCGGAACCTGGGTTATGGATCTGCTTCCAAGGGAGTTGGGAAAACCCTGACCTTTTGGAAGCAGAGATCATGACAGTACTCCCCCTCAAGGTCCCTCCCAAACCGGGCTTCTCCGGGGGTTTTGGCTTGTCAGGAAATGTTCGGTGAAATCTTTTGATTAGGCGAGGAGCGTGGACATATTCAGCAGGTTCCCAGGATCTCTCTTGGGGGCCGTAGCCTTTCCAGTCAATTAGGTAAAATAGTTTAGATTTGGAGATCTTGGAGTCCAGAATGCTTTTGACTTCAAACTCGAGTTCTCCATCAACTAGGATAGGTTTTGGAGATTTAGTTAGCCGGGTTTGAGGTTGCACGGGTTTTAATAGAGAGACGTGGAAGACCGGATGTATCTTCATGTGAGGGGGCAAGTCCAACTTGACCGCTACTGGGTTTACTATGGTAGTGATGGAATAGGGACCAAGGTATCTTGGGTTGAATGTGCGTGGCCCTTTTAGAGATAGATATTTGGTGGATAACCAGTCTTGATCCCCTACTTGATATTGAGGGGCTTCCTTCCGATGTTGATCTGCTCCTTTCTTGTATTGTTCTTTAGCCCTTTGAAGGTGAGAAACAGCTTCCTTAAAGGCTTGGGTGATTGTAGAATGCAGGTAGTCTACTGCTGGTGTTTCAAGATCTTGGAGGGGATCCAACTCCGAGGTTCGAGGGTGACTGCCGAAAAAAGAAAAAACGGGGTTTTCCCAGTTCCCGAATGGACAGAGTTATTGTAGGCATATTCGGCTATCCAAAGGATGTCTTTCCAAGTTTTTTCAGTTTGTTGCAGCATGCAGCGTAAATACTGTTCCAGAGTTTGATTGGTCCTCTCGGTTTGTCCGTCGGTCTGAGGGTGGTGACTGGTCGATAGTCTCACATCAATTTGAGCCGACCGACAGCAACTTTGCCAAAAATGAGAAATAAATTAACTACCTCGATCCGAAATTAGAACCGAAGGAAAACCGTGCAGTCGGACGATGTTTTCGAGAAATTCTCGGGCCAGAGTTGCTGCTGTTGGCAAGCCTTTGAGCGGAATGAAATGCGCCATCTTGGAGAATAAGTCCACGATTACTAGAATCGTATTGTATCCGGAGCATGGAGGTAGATCGGGATGAAGTCCATAGAAAGCGTATGCCAAGGGCGAGGTGGGATGTCAATAGGGCGTAAGAGGCCTGCTGGTCTTTCCTTTTGACTCTTGTTTTGGGTGCATACTCCACAGGACATTATAAAGTCTCTGATATCTTTTTTCCAAGACGGCCACCAGAAGTAGCGCTTGATCTTTTCTGAGGTCTTGGCCATACCGGGATGTCCTTCCATTAAAGAATCGTGATAACAAGAGATTACTTTTTTCTGTAAATCTGTGCTGGGTAGGTATAATCGTTCTTGGAAATACAATAAGTTGTCCTTTACTGCAAAGTCCTTTCCCTGCAGATGCCAATTCTGTATGTCTGCTGGAGTTACCAGTTGCCTGGCTTTATCCTTAACTTCCTCTATGGATTCTGTGGCGATTACACCCAGAATTCTTTGTTCGGGAATGATTGGTACAGGTTTAGGGTTGATCAAGTGTTCTTCCACTCCCATCCGAGAAAGGGCATCAGCTTTACCGTTCTTTGTACCAGGTCGATAGGTAATTATGAAGTCAAACTCGGCAAAGAATAATGCCCAACGGAGTTGTCTAGAGGATTGGGCTTTTGCGGTTTTCAAATATTGCAGGTTTCGGTGATCCGTAATCACAGTAACGGTGTGTCGGGCCCCCAGCAGATAATGCCGCCAAGCCTTAAAGGCAGACTTGATAGCCAGAAGTTCCTTGTCAGTAATCGTGCAATTGATTTCAGGAGGCGAGAATTTGCGGGACCAAAATGCCACGGGATGCAACTGATTGGTTACCGGGTCCTTTTGTGATAGAACTGCCCCCATGGCAAGGCTTGAAGCATCAGTTTCCACGATGTAGGGGAGTTCGGGGCGAGGGTGTTTTAAGATTGGTGCAGAGATAAATTTAGTCTTCAAATCCTGGAAAGCTTGTTCCGCCTCGATAGACCATTCAAAACGTTTGTTTTTCTTTAACAAGGCAGTGATGGGCTGGACTATTCGAGAGAATTCGGGGATAAACCTGCGGTAAAAGTTAGCGAAGCCTAACATGCTTTGCACACCTTTTACGGAGGATGGTGATGGCCATTTGAGAACTGCATCGACCTTCTTTGAATCCATACGCACTCTGCCAGGTGATAATATGAATCCCAAGAATTCAACTTCAGTCACGTTGAAAACACATTTTTCCAATTTAGCGAAAAGTTTGTGTTGACGCAATCTTTCGAGGACCATTTTCACGTGTTTCCGATGTTCAGATTCCGATGAAGAATAAACGAGGATGTCGTCAATGTAAACAACAACACACACATCTATGAGCTCTCTGAGGACATCGTTCATAAAATATTGAAAGGCGGCCGGGGCATTGCAAAGTCCGAAGGGCATGACCTGATATTCAAATAGCCCATACTTGGTGCGGAAGGCCGTCTTCCATTCATCGCCCTCTTTTACTCGTACCAAGTGGTAAGCTCCTCTAAGATCCAGCTTTGTATATATGCATGCTTTTCTGACTTGGTCCAGGAGTTCAGGGATCAAAGGTAACGGATATCTATTCTTAACGGTGATCTGGTTCAGGGAGCGATAATCTATACAAGTTCTAAGGTCTCCTTCCTTTTTTGGAACGAAGAACAAAGCTGAAGAAGCAGGGGACTTGGAAGGACGAATAAACCCATTTGCCAGGTATTGATCCAGGTATTGTCGAAGGTGAAGGTTCTCAGGCTCGGTGAGGGCATAAATTCTACTACAAGGAGGAGTAGATCCAGGTATCAGGTCTATCTGGCAGTCATAAGACCTATGAGGAGGTAGAGAGTTAGCCTGATCCTTCCGGAAAACATCTTGGTATTCTAGGTATTCGGGAGGTAACTGGGGAGTCTCTGAAGAAATTGCTGCCAGTGCAACACCAGGTGGAGGGTGACAAGTAGAGACACATTCTGGAAACTGGACCGTTCTTGCTCGCCAATCGATCAGAGGATTGTGTTTCTCTAACCAAGGTATTCCTAGAATAATCTGAAACTGAGGGGCCTTGATCACATCGAACACGATCTTCTCATGGTGTCCATCTTGACTTACTAGCGTCACCTCTTGAGTGGTATGCGTTACTGGCCCGGAGGCTATCTCCGTACCATCCACCGTAGTAATGACGTCCTTTACAGCCTTGGGACAAAGAGTTAGATTCATCCTCAAAACCATGTCATGATCCACATAATTGCCGATGGCACCGCTGTCGACGTAAGCTTCAATTGCATGTAATCGATCCGGATTATCAGGGCTAATGAGGACCATAGGTATCACGAAATGCGAGGTCACGGAACTGGTTTTCACGCTCGGCAAGAGGACCTCTATTCTTGTCGGGCGAGGTCGTTTCCCTGCTCAGAGTTTGTAACTTTGGTAACTGTAGCTCCTACTGCCTTCTTGGCAGGTTTCACCGGACAGTCTCGAAGAAAGTGCCCTGAGTTTCTGCAATAGAGGCATAATTGCAACTGTTTTCTCCTTTCCCGCTCCTTTTGTGTTAGAGGACCTTTCAGACCCCCTATTTGCATGGGTTCCCCGGAGTCTACTCCTTTGGAAGGAGTTGGCGGTTTGGAAAATACTCGAGCATCAAACTTGGAACGATCGGCCTTCCTGTTCAGCAGTCTGTGATCTATTTGAACGACTAAGTCTATATAGTCCGAACAATCTTGTGGGGGATTCACTACTTGGGCTAACACATCTTTGAGCTCTCCACGTAGACCTCTATAAAACAGCGTAATCCTTTTGTCCTCAGGCCATTGAGTTTCCACTATCAGTCTGTTGAAAGACGCAATATAAGCCAAAAGGTCTTGATTACCTTGTCGCAACGAAAGAAGCTCATTGTCCAAGGCCTGCCCCTGTGAATGTCTTGCGAACAGTTTTTCCATACTGAGCTGAAAAGCTTGAAAATCATGGAGGACCGGATCATCTTGATTTACTAGAGGGATCGACCAGTCTGCCGCATTGCCACTAAGGTACGAAAGCACGAAAGCTACTTTAGCTTGATCAGTTGGAAAGGCTGCTTGCCGGCATAAGAAATGCAACCGGCACTGATTGATAAATACTGCAAACCTCTTTGGGTCACCAGAAAATCGTTCGGGCGGAGCCAGAGGTACATTCCCAGGTAGGTTGATCTGCACTGGATTCATAGAGGATGTAGAAGGAAGATTTCCCCCAGATGCGGGTAACGGGGTCTGTCCGGCTTGTGACTGTAGCAATTGTCTAGCAAGATCATCTGTTCGCTCCTTGGAAATAATCAGTTCCCTTCTTAGAGCGTTCGTTTCCTGACGGGCTGCATGCACTTCTGCCCTTAGTTCCCCAAGTAACTGGGCTAGCTGGTCGGTATCCGAGGTTTCCATAGCGCCTGGACGGGAGTTTTGTGGTGGTCTTTGCGTTCTGTAACGCTCACCTGATTCCCGTAGAGGCGCCGGTCTTGACTGGGCATATACCGTATCTTCAAAGGTGATGTGTAACACACGGCTGGCTCTTTGGGCTGGACCTCTGTGCACTGTATGTCTGCCTAGAAGGGTAAGATGTCTGCAGATAGAAAATATGGGATTAAGGAACTGGGTTATTGAATGTCTCTCTCTTCTTCCCTTTCTCTTCTCCTGTAGAACCCCAAAGGTTAACGCTCTCACCTTAGGTAAGTGAACGCCGTGCTCTCCATCTGCCTCGGGGCAGGGTGCTGTAACCAGTTTCTTCACTGGATAAGGGGAGCAGGCCTCTTGACTTCAGAGGACTGCTGTCCGTCGTTTACTGCACGAACGGTAAGTTTCGAGTAATTCTAATGTCTTTAAAGTCTTTAGTAATGATGTTTCTTGTTTTGCAGGGTTCCGGCGATGGCGGATGACGGGCTGAAGTGAGTTGAAGATGGAGCCCATGTGATGAATAGAAGCGCCTGGAAGCACGTAAGTAAGCGCTTGTTGCCTGCTTCACGATGCGCTCTAACTGTCTTTTTATTTTGCAAGTACAAGTTCAGAGCGGCTGCAGGGTGCCGGAATACCCACTGGGTTAGATGTGGAAAGGAGTAATGGCACGTGAGTATTAAAGTTCCCCAATGTCTTTAAACGCACCTTGTTTTGTCTTTCAGATGCGGGATGCAGCGCTGAAGGCCTCCGGAGCGTGCAAAGAGTTGGTAAGCTTTTGTCTTTCAGATGCCGGAATGCAGTGTGAAGACCTCCGGAGCGCACGAAGAGTAGGTAAGCCTTTGTCTTTCAGATGCCGTAATGCAGCGCGAGGCGTTGGTGACAGCCGATGGACCAGGTAAGTGAAGAGCTGTCACTGAAGACCGTAAATCTAACCTGTTCTTTCTTGTCTTTATAGGTGTTAGGTCCTGGATTCAGGATGGTAAGCCTTTTTCCTTAGGCCCAGGATCAGATGCAGAAGACACGATGAGCGTTCTGCTGCAGAGGATGCGGAATAACGCAAAGCAAGATTCATCCATCGGGTGTGGTTTAAATAGCCTCCTGTAGTGCTTAGGTGTCTCCTTCCGCAGCCACGCCTAGGTAAGAAAAGAGTTCCTGCTTTCCAGAAGAGTTCCAGTGTTCTGAATCTAGGGAGTGGCTCCTGCCCCACCCAACAGGAAAAGTAGTTCCTAACAGAAGAGGATCAGAGGCTCAAATGGCAGGCAAGTAAGCAGCATGGTCTGCTGCAGGTAAGTCCACCCAAGCATTATGAGCCCGGCGCTTCCAGCGCTGGGACTGGGCGTATTTATGAGCCTGGTGCCACTGGCGCCAGGACTGGGTCCAAAAGGTCCCAATTGGGACTGGTTGGCACTCGGAACCTGGGTTATGGATCTGCTTCCAAGGGAGTTGGGAAAACCCTGACCTTTTGGAAGCAGAGATCATGACAAAGCCTTCGTAGTTGAGGAAAGTTTCATGCACTTTCTTGATGCCCGAAAAGATTTCCGGACCGCGTTTGCACAGTACCTTGTTAATGAAGAAAGCTGTAGCTGAGGCAGTTGTTTTTGGCAGTTCGAGCAGGTCTTTCTGTTCCTGAAATTCAGTCGTGGGGACAAGAAGGAGGACGTCGGGAAGTTCCTGCACTGCCCAGGGAAGAGGCCAAAAGCTGTAGCAAGACGTTGGTTTAAGGTGTGAGTGCCTTAAAGTCCACGAGCTGGTTTCCTTCCCTCTGGCTATCCGGTTTTCAACAGCACTCTGATGAAAATTTTGACCAGATCGGGACGGTGTCCAGGTGGCTGGCGAGTTGGTTGTTCCCACCAAACTCAAGGGAAGAGGTTAACCTTGAAGGGCTTCTCTGGCATCGGAGTTTCAGACAATTCGGAGCTGCAGCAGGGCTTCACCGGTCATCCAGGAGTTGCAGCAGTCCTCTTCCTTCCTCTCCTCTTCGGTTCTTTCGTTGCAGTGGTCGACTTTGCTTTCCTAGTCCCAGAGACCTGCTTTTAAACAGTTTTCCCCCATTCATTCCAGCCTGGCTGTCACTCACACAGCAGGGTGGCTTTTCTTTTCTGGACAGCAAGCTGGCCAATCACGCCAGAGTGCATTCAGGTCTCCTAGGAGACTAAGCACAGGGAGTTTCGGGCACCTCCCTCGCATCCTGTCCACCCTAGACACTCAGGCGCCAGAGGAGGGCTTCAGCACTGAAGCCCTCCAATCCCAACAAACAAAGGGACCAAACCTGGTTTGGCGCGCAGAGACAAACACAAGAAGGACCTTTCCTAAAAGAAATGGCAAAAAAAGATGACTGGAGTCTGTTTTTACAGATAGGTCATGGGCGCCATATTTAAAAACATGGCTGACCCGATTTTTAGCTACCGTTGTTAGCGGTCGGGAAAAATCATGGTA
This sequence comes from Ambystoma mexicanum, assembly GCF_040938575.1. Lineage (NCBI taxonomy): Eukaryota > Metazoa > Chordata > Amphibia > Caudata > Ambystomatidae > Ambystoma > Ambystoma mexicanum. The sequence goes on from NC_090934.1 coordinate 901,277,640, forward strand.
GTTTGATCTAAACCACTGCCATCAGCCATTTAAAGTAGGAAAGGGTAATAGTTTACTGTTACATGAGTGTTTTGACTGAGGGGAAGCTAAGCAACCCCTCAAGCAATCTATAGTAAGATAGGGTGGGCTGGGTGAGTACATTTAAAGAGACTAGTAAAGGCAATTTAACTTGACATGCTCTGGGAGACAGTAGTCAGTCCCAGAGAAGGTATTTAAACCTTGGGAAGTCTGAAAGACAACCCTGTGCCACTGCACTGAAGGTGATGTGTGACACACAGAAAAATATGATGCCACTGGAGTTGTTTTAAAAACTCCATAACCAAAGAACACAAAAGTAAAACACAAATCAAAATACATGAAAGAGTGGGAAAAAAGGCTCACACTCTTTCCACGTTAAAAAAACAAATCTTAGAAATCCAGCAAAGTTGCTGTGGGTCTCAAAAGGTAAGGGCAATTAGCAAATATTGAGAATCCTCCCTAACAGTAACTTGACCGGGGGACCCTTCATCTTGACCGGACCCTGGCACAGAAGCGGGAATTCACTCAGGATGTCGTCCTTCATAATGGTTGGAATCACGGGTGGTTTGTGATCCACGTTGCAGATGCGTCTTTGTGTTTCACACCCAGGTGCCGTTGAGCTGATGGTGTCACCTTGTTGTACGCGGATGTTGATGAGGCCTAGGCATGAGGCGGTCTTGTAGCTCAGCAGGCATCACCCTTTGGTCGGGCTCCTTATGACATTGATGATAGTTGTCATCGATTTGTCACCGTGGATGAGCCGGTGCTTGAATGACCCAACGCTGTGCAGAGGGGTGTCAGACCCCATTGAAATATCCTGGAGGATGTTTGAGCCAGTGTGGGTTTGCTGTGGATTTTTTGAAATTCCTTCTCCCTCATAATGTTCACAGTGGCTCCTGAGTCGAAGAGGAAGCAAAATTGTTTATCACAGATGTTCACTTGTATCTGTGGCGCTTCTTTTGCCTCACTGTCATCCATAATGAGGTTTGGAAATTCGTCATGTGCCTAGAGATCATATTGTTCGCATTCGTAGTCTTGGCTGAATTGAGGCATGGCGTGGTGGCTTGGTCGTGAAGGAGGTGGGCCATCATATTCGTCGCAAATCCGTGGGTTCAGATCTTGTGACTCATATTCCTGTGGTTCATCGTCTGGGTAGAATTCCTCAACAACGCTCACATATCTTCTTGGCCCCTGTTGGTATGGGCGTACCTGTTATGAATGATTTTGTGGTGCCCTTTGAAATTATCTGTATTGCAGTGACGAGGGTGTTCGTGGTGTCGGAAAAGGTCTGCCTTCCCTGCAGACAGCCTAGAAGTGTCCTTTTCTTCTGCAATTTCTGCACTTTTGGGTGAGTGCATGGCATGAGCCAGCATGGGGGAAAGCCATGCCGTATCTGTAACATTGCAATTGCATCTTTGGGATTGATGAATATTTTGGTCCATGTTAGGGAGAATTCTCAAGAATGTGCTAATTTCCCTTACCTTTTCAGACCCCCAGCAACTTTGCTGGATTTCTAGGATTTGATTTTTTACCTGGGAAGAGTGTGAGCCTTTTTTTCCCACTCGTAAATGTATTTTGGCATATGTTCTACTTTTGTGTTCTTTGGATATGGAGTTTTAAAACTCCATAGGCATCATCTTTTTCTGTGTGTCACACAGCACCCTCAGTGCAGTGGCACAGGGATGTCTTTCAGACTTCCCAAGGTTTAAACACCTTCTCTGGGACTGACTACTGTCTCCCAGAGCATCTAAAGTTAAATTGACTTTACTAGTCTCTTTAAATTTACAGACCAAGCACACCCTATCTTCCTATAGAGTGCTGGAGGGGTTGCCTAGCATCCCCTGAGTCAAAACACTAATCTAACAGTCAAATGCTACCCTTTCCTACTTGAAATGGCTGGTGGCAGTGGTTTAGATCAAACTACCATGATTTTTCCCCACCGCAAACAATGGTAGCTATAAATCGGGTCAGCCATGTTTTTCAATATGGGGCTCAAGACCTATCTGTAAAAACAGACTCCGGTCAACTTTTTTTGCCATTTCTTTTTGGTAAGGTCCTTCTTGGGTTTGTCTCTGCACACCAAACCAGGTCTGGTGTCTTTGTTTGTTGGCCTTTGGCAGGCTGAATCCCTCCCCTGGCGCCTGAGTGTCTGGGGTGGACAGGATGTGAGGGAGGTGCCCGAAACTCCCAGTGCTTAGTCTCCTAGGAGACCTGAATGCACTCTGGTGTGATTGGCTGGCTGGCTGTCCGGCAAGGACAGCCACCCTATTTATTCATTTATTTATTTATTACATTTATATAGCGCGCAGGCAGCCCAGGGGCATTGTGGCGCTGTTACTTGTAAGGAGACTTAGTTACACTGGGTACAGGTTGTGCCTTGGGTTACAGTAAGGCAGGGACCTGTGATCGGCTATAGGTGGTATCATACAACATAATACATCATACATGTTATTCATGAGAACTTGGACATATGGTGTCGGGTAGGTGAACAGGGTTTACGAAAAGCAGTCAGTGAGGGTTCAGATCGCAGAGAGGTGGGAAGGGTGTTCCAGTGTAAGGCGGCAAGGTAAGGGAAGCTGGAGCCCCCTGCTCTGGCTCTTTTTACCCTAGGTACTGAAAGCATGTTTGCATAGGGTGACTTAGTGGGTCTTGTGGAGGAGACCGGGTGGATTCTCTAGGGTAGGTACACTGGGGCTGCAAGGTGGACGCATTTGAGGGTGATGCTTAGCGCTTTGAATATGATCCTTTCCTTTATGGGGAGCCAATGGGATGCTTTTCTGGCAGCGGTGATGCGCTCTCTCTTGGCAATGCCTTGTGAAGCACATAGGGCACTGTTCTGGATTACTTGCAGCTTCTCAAGGCTTTTGTTGGAGGTCCCTAGGAAAAGAACATTACAGTAATCTAGCCGCAAACCAGTTATGGCTCTGGCTATGTTGGTGCATGTGTCTTTTGACAGAAAAGGCCTGATTGCGTTGAGGAGTTTTGCATGGTAAGCAGCAGAGGAGGCGATGGCGTTTACTTGTCTGGTCATGGATAAGTTAGAGTCTAGATAGAAGCCTAGTGTTTTTACTGTGTCTAGTACTGGGATTCTGATTGAGTCAATGGTAAAGTGACTAAACTGGGCGTAAAGTTTCTTGAGGGTGTCAGGGGAGCCTACGAGTAAGAGCTCAGTTTTGTCAGAGTTAAGGCAGCGGCCGTTGATAGCCATCCACATTTGGATTGTGTTATATATGTTGTTGAGAGTTGCGCAGTCAGTGTCATAGTCGCCTGTGAGTCAGTGTGAGAAGGATCTGAGTGTCGTCGGCGTAGTTGGTGTAAGAGATGCCCATGGCGTCAAGGATGAGGAAGAGGGGGCGGGTGAAGATGTTATAAAGGGTAGGGGAGAGGCAGGAGCCTTGGGGCACCCCACATAGCATGATGGTGGGTGATGCAGTGGCTAGGTCAGAGAAGACCTGCATGGTCCTGCCTTGGAGGAAGGAGGTGATCCATGTGGTGGCTTCTTGGGAGAAGTTGGCTGTGGAGATGAGGTGATGGCAGAGGATGTCGTGATCTACAAGATCAAAAGCTGCCGAGAGATCGAGGAGAAGGAGTAGGACAGGTTTGCCTTGGTCCCTTGCATCATCCATTTGGTTTTTGAGGTCGAGTAGGGCGGTCTCTGTCCCGTGCCTAGGGCGAAAGCCGGATTGTCTCAGTCCTAGGAGGTTGTGCTCTTCGAGGAAGTGCTGGACCTGCAGGTAGGCTGCTTTGTCTAGAATCTTGAGGAGGAATGGGACTGTGGTGATGGGGCGGTAGTTATTGGGGGAGGTGGGGTCAAGTGTAGATTTTCTTTATGAGAGGTCGGACCCATGCTTCCTTGAGGCATGAGGGGACTCTTCCTGTGGTGAAGGAGGCATTGACGAAGGCTGTTAGGAAAGGAGCCAGGGTGTCTGAGCAGTCTTTGATGATGGAGGCAGGGCAAGGGTCACCTTTGCAATTGGAGGGTTTTATGTTTTTCATGATGTTGATCATGTCTTTCTCCTGGATGAGTTTGAATGAGAAGGTGGGTGGGGCTTCTGTGGGTGAGGGGACCCTGCTGTGTGAGTGACAGCCAGGCTGGAATGAATGGGGCAAACCTGTTTAAAAGCAGGTCTCTGGGACTTAGAAAGCAGAGTCGACCACTGGAACGAAAGAACCGAAGACGAGCTGAAGGAAGACTGCTGCAACTCCTGGACGACCAGTGAAGCCCTGCTGCAGGTCCGAATTGCCTGAAACTCCATCGACAGAGAAGCCCTTCAAGGTTATCTTCTTCCCTTGAGTTTAGTGGGAACAACCAACTCGCAAGCCACCTGGACACCGTCCCCATCCTGGTCGATTTTCTTCAGAGTGCTGTTGAAAACCGGATAGCCAGGGGGAAGGAAACCAGTTAGTGGACTTTAAGGCACATACACCTTAAACCGACGTTTTGCCAAGCTTTTGGCCTCTTTCCTGGGCAGTGCAGGAACCTCCCGACATCCTCCTTCTTGTCGCCATGACTGAAGCTCAGGAACAGCGAGATCTGCTCGAACTGCCAGGAATAACTGCCTCAGCTACAGCTCTTCTTCACTTTAAAGGTACTGTGCAAACGCGGTCCGGAAATCTTTTCGGCCATGGTGAAAGTTTGTGAAATTTTACCGACTTTGAAGGCTTGTCCTTCCCTAAACCAACATCTAACTTTTCGTCTGACCAAATTCTTCTAAGATCCGTGGCAAAGACTTAACCGTTTACTACCAGAACTGTGCTATCCTATACTAAGACTCTGAACCATTGACTTTGGCCCAGGCCTATGAATTGAATTGCTGGTTGTAGTTAACTGAAACCCTTTGCCCTGCCTATTAAAGTATTTGTGCTGTTGATTGTTATAACCTTGTCTTTTTACCCCTTTTTAAAGTAACTGAAGTGCCATTTTGCTCCCACTTCAGAGGAGCGGAACTCGTTCAGAAACTGATTGGTTGTGTATTGTAGTATATTAGATTGTGATATTGAGCTGCTCTTACTAGTGGAATGTTTTCCAAATGACTGTGTAAATAAATGTATATTCTTTTACCAAGAAACCTTGAGTAAGTGTTTGTTTGAATCACTGTATTTGCTGGTCCTTTGTGTAACCTGTTCTGCTGATCACTTTACTCTTGAGATAAGTCTGGCTGCTCAGCCATTGCTACCACATTACTGTGTAGTAAAGGCTTGTAACAAAGGTGAAATTGTACTGAAAATTGTAGTCTTAATTTTGTGTAGTGTTCCCAAAGGGTATTGCATATGATTCTGCCTAACAGTCCACTAGTTCTCTCACCCCCTCTTGCGTTATTTGTGTAAACCGCTGCTATTACATCCCCTCTATCCTGTTTGGGTATTATTGTGCTCGTCAGCTGCGTTGCTTGTTTATTCACCCTTTCAAGGATTCAGGTCATTTCGCTGACTTCCACAATGGTGAGGGTTTTTTGAGAAGTTGTTTCTTCAACGTGGGCAAGAGACACCCTTCGATTACCCTTGGACGGATGGCCTCCTCCAGGGAAAATGCGTGAAATTGGCAGTGTGCCCCTTTAATTTGTAGTCTTGTGATGAACTCATCCACAGTTTCATATATGCGTTGAGTACATTGGTTAAACATGTATCTCTCGTAGTCTCTGTTAGGTTCTATTACCAGTCTCTTGTTGAGGACTGTGATTAAGAACGCAAAATCATGGTGTTCTGCCGCCGGGATGGTTTTGATTAGTGTCTTTATTTCTGTGCCAGCAGTATTGATGAACATGCTGCATAGGCGTGGGGATGTCTCTTTACCAACAGCCGCTATAAAATTATTGAAGTCCTCGAGCCATTCTACCCACCGAGGCCCTTTATCGGTTTGCGGGGTCATCGAGAAGGGTGGGGGCATTCACCATGCTGTTGCAGTTGTTCTTGTTGCCGGTGTTGGGGTTGGCGGGGCCTGTCCTGCACGATCAGGGGACGAGCTCATGGTTGTGGTGGGAGCTGTGGTGGCCCTCTGGCGCTGCACACCCTGCCATCTTTCTTCTAGCTTGGTGGACGTCCCTTATTATCTGGGAATGTCCCTTCATTTGGTGACCCTCCCTCTGATTAAAGCGAGTGGAGCATTTGAGTGTTGACTGCCTCACACTTGGTGTGTGTGATGGCACTCTTGTAGAAGCAGGCCCAGTTGGGGAGTGGTGGCACCCACCTGGGGCTGTGAGAAGGAGTGTCCTGGAGGCCCCTGCTGCAGGCAGTGGAAGCAAAACTGTGCCGGTCGCAGGTCAGTACTTCTTACTGTCTCCCCACGTGTAGATACAGCAGGGAACAGTGCACGGTCCGCTCTGGGTGTGTGTGTTGCTCTCTGGGCAGCGAGTCGGCAGGGGGGCGTGGCTTGGCTCACGCTCTTCAGGAGCAGCCTTTGGAGAAGGAGGAAGCGGCTGTGTGAGCCGGGCCGACTCGATGCTGCAGCGAGATCGCTGGGACGTTATCTTCATCAGGAGGAGGAGGAGGACTTTGTGAGCCGTGTTGGCTCTGCGGAGCAGCGGGACCGTTGCTGGAACATCAAAGGCATCCTGATGCTCAGTCGGATCACTGGTGCAGCCTCAAGGACGCGTGGCAGGATTGCCAGAACATCAAAGGCGTCCTGGCGCTCAGTGGGATCACTGGCGCAGCCTCAAGGACACGCGGCAGGATTGCCGGTGAGCGGAGAAGGAGGACGCTGGTGTGCGGGAAACACCTCGACACCAGCTGTTGGACCTGTCGGTCCTCTAAAATAAACAGACGCACACCAGCTTGGATTATTAAAACATCTTTATTTGGCATACAGAAGGATACTGGCCAACCCTTTCCGTTCCTCCACTAACGCCCCCTTTCCTGCATCACCTCCGCTGGTGACGTGAAAGGGACGCTGTGTCTTAAAGGGGTAGACCCCTGTAGCAGGTGGCATCCTCATCCCTGACGAAATAGCTGACATGGTTGGAAACCTCAGATGTGGTGTGGAGAGTTGTATTTCTAAATAAAAACAATAAATTCATGCAAAACGAGCCTCATAGAAAAAGCATTTGTGTGTGTGCCACTGCGGTTTACGAGGAGAAAATGCATTTCCAACATGTTGTGCATACAAATTCCCTTGGTGTGCTCTCCACAAAACGATTTATGGCAGAAACTTAAGAAAGGAAGGAGGGCACTCCAGCAGTTGTGCTTTTTGCAATGCCAACACTAATGTCTTCGCCATTACTTGTTGAAATTCTATAAAGCATTTCCTATGGTGTTAACTGTTTTATACACTCCTAATGTTGACACGTTTGTTAATGTCGCTACAATCAAAAGGTGGCCCCAGTACTTACCTACGGGGTTGAGGCTTGTCTCGTCCTCCCCTGGGAAACTTGGGATTATCTTGAAGGTCTCTTCTGGAAAAGAATACTACATCTCCCCAAAGCAATTCCTGTGGCAATCATTCGACATGAGCTATGCCTTCCATCACTGTACTTGAGAGTAGCATGGAAGGCGTTTCTGCTCTTCAGGAAGGTAAGCATGACAAACAGTCCTCCTCACTTTGATGTGATCAAGAAAAAAGGGCACGATATGAATGATTGAGCTTTAAACCAGTGGAGGGAACATTGTACAACTATTCTACAAAATTTGGGACCTCAATTCATATCCTATGCAAAAACTTGACATATGTAAAAAAAAAGATCTTGTGGCAGGATGATTGGTGTGAAACAGAAACAAGAAGATAAAAGTCTGATACAACCCAGACAACTAAATGTTACTCCTGGCTATCTGAAAGAAATGTCCAAACAATAAACAGAGGGAGCTGTTCTTGCGATTCCGGCAGAATGTGCTCCATACCAAAATAACGCTACAAAGATACGGTTGCAAACAAGAGAATGACAAGTGCCGCCTCGGTGGTCTACAGACTGAATCCTTAAAACACCTGCCATTATTTTGGCCCAACTTGAAGGATCTAAGATCAATCCACCTTTATAAACACATGTTCAAAAAGGTGTGCCTGGATGCGGAAAAGTGGTGGTAGGTTTTCTATGGGGGACAAAACTCAAGAATGATATTCGCCCTGGTAACATTTTTAGAAGCAACTTTTGGAAAACTGAAGGAGTGCGGAACGTAATTAATTTTACTCGACCAGTTTGGATAACTGGACTTAAAGAATGGAAGGACATTTAATACGTGAAATAATTTTTAAACTGAAATGATTGAAATGTATGAGGATGGTGAAAAGTTAGTAATAATCTAAAAACCAAATAATAAAAAAAAATGGGTATCTAGCTTCCCTGTTTTCAAATTATAAACCTGCACCTTCTGCAGTTTGACATAACTGTCCCATCCATCGACATTCCCTACGAATATGATTTGTCAGATCAAGCAAGTTTACCAATCCTCGCACCCAAACTATTTATCGTGCAATGGTTAGAAATGATCGGTATAACTGTAACCTGAGAACAGACTGTAACCTATTGCTCAGATACCCACCTTCCAGGGAAACTCCCTACCCAACACACTATCATTAAATTGACTTTTCTGTGAAAAAGTGATCCTGACAATATATAAGGTAATAGAAACATGCATGCTTTACTTTTAAAGGAGAAATGGCCACGGCAGGGTATGCATATCTTCAAAAGGTAATGAAGTAAAATAGGTGGATTAAAACAGAAATGCATCTGTGTTTTCCTACAACGTGGACTGTCAAAAATAAGGAAGGGCACATGCCGTGGCATACGATCTGAGAAGTTGACAACCATAATGAAACAATCCATGCTTGCAGATTTCTAGAGATGATGGATTGCATTTTTTTAAAGGAAAGGTAGCCTGCTCCCAGGTTTCAGAGCTTCAGACTGCACTCCCATCTTCCCTCAATTGAATTGTGCCCCACCCCCACTCATAGTCTGGCGTTCACAAGGTGCGAGTTCCCAAGCACGGGGGACTTGTTCATGAGCCAGCAAGTTCAAAATAAATCAACAAATGAATGGGAGGCATCAGGGACAAAGTATAGCAGCTCCGGGCACTCTGTCAGATCCACGCCTGGCAACCAAAGCAAACCAAGCATTGGCAATGCTAATAGTTTTGGCGTTTACTGATGTTCTTTGCATTTTGCATTTATAGGCATCTGGGTGCACAGTTTCAAAGGCGGATGTGATGCGGGATGCAGGCGTGCAATAGAGCAAGAAGGGTAACAGAGCTATGAAGGAAGCCATTGATAGAGGGTGCCATTGATGCTGAGCAAGGGAAAATATGGGCGCGAAACAGTGAGAGGGTACAAAATAAAGTGAGAGTGTCAGAGGAAGGATCAGAGGAGATAGTGACAGGGGGTAATGTGGCTGGAGGAATAGAGTGGGCAGGGTGGTGTATGGTGGGTAGGGGAATAAAGGGTGTTGGGTGGGAGGAACCAGAGAGAGAGGGGAGTAGGGTGCATGGTGGGGGTAAAGAGAGAAGGGGAAGGTTGAGTAAAGAAAGAGGGGTAGGCTGGGCGGTGGTAGTTAGAGAGGGTAGGGTGGGTGGGAATAGAGAGAGAGGTAAGGGGTAGGGCCTGAGAGGGCAGGGGTAGAGATGATGGGGGTAAAGAGAATGAGGGTAGGGAGGGTGTGGGTAAAGAGGGTGTGGGTTGAGAGGGTGGGTGGGGTAGAGAGGGTGGCAGCAGAGAGGGTGAGGGTGGGTGGGGGTAGAGAGGGTGGGGGTAGGGTGGGTGAGTGGGGATAGGGTTGGTGGGTGGTGGTAGAGAAAGTAGGGGTAGGCTGGAGGGTGGGGGTAGAGAGAATGGGAGTAAGGTGAGTGGGTGGGGGTAGAGAGAGTGGGGATATAGTGGGAGAAGGGAGGGTGGGTAGTGTGGTCATCCAGAGATTGGGGGTAGGGAGGGGGTGGTAGAGACAGTGTGGTAGGGTGGGTGGGAGTAGAGGGGATTGGGGGTAGAGAGGTTGGAGGTGGAAGGGGTGGAGAGATTCGAGGTAGGGTGGGTGTGGATAGAGATAATGGGGATAGGGTGGGTTGGTGGAGGTAGTGAGTGGGGTAAGGTAGGTGTAAGGGGTAGAGAGGGTGTGGGTAGAGAGAGTGGTGGTAGGGTAGGTGAGTGGGGGTAGAGAGGGTGTGGGCAGAGAGAGTGGGGTTAGGGTAGGTAGGTGGGTGGTGGTAGGGTCTGTGGGGGTTGCCTGGATGGGGTAGAGGATTAGGGTGGGTGGTTGTGGGTAGAGAGAGCAAGGGTAGGTGAATGGGGACAGACCGAGCTGCGCTAGGGTGGATGGGTGGGTGAGGGCAGAGAGCTGGAGTAGGGTGGGTGTGTGGGGTTAGAGAGAGTGAGACTAGGGTGGGTGGGTGCCTGTAGAGAGAGGAGGGGTAGGGTGGGTAGAGTGAGCAGGGGGTAAGGTAGGTGGGGGTAGGGAGAGCGATGGTAGTGCGGGTGGGTGGGCATAGAGAGACTAGTGGTACAATAGAGAAAGTGGGTGTATGGTGAGTGGATGAGCTAGAGAGAGCAGGCATAGGGTGAGCGGGTAGGGGTAGAGAGAATGGTGGTTGGGTGGGTGGGGGTAGATAGAGCAGGGGCATGGTGTGTTTGGGGGGTTATAGAGAGTTGGGGTAGGGTGGGTGAGTGCCTTTAGAGTGATTAGGGGTTGGTAGAGAGAGCGGTGGTAGGGTGAGTGGGGGTAGAGAGAGTTGTGGCTGGGTGGGTGTGCATAGAGAGAGCAGTGGTACGGTGAGTGGATGTAGAGCGAGCGGACGAGTGTGAGTGGGGGCTAAAGAGATTGGGGGTAGGGTGGGCAGGTGTAGATAGATTGGGGGTACAGAGAGCAGGGTTAGAGTGGGTGTGTGGGGTTTGAGAGAGCAGGCATAGGGTGAGCAGGTAGGGGTAGAGAGAATGGTGGTTGGGTGGGTGGGGGTAGATAGAGCAGGGGCATGGTGTGTGTGGGGGGGTTATAGAGAGTTGGGGTAGGGTGTGTGAGTGCCTTTTGAGAGATTAGGGGTTGGTAGAGAGAGCGGTGGTAGGGTGAGTGGGGGTAGAGAGAGTTGTGGCTGGGTGGGTGTGCATAGAGAGAGCAGTGGTAGGGTGAGTGCACCTCTCTGCGAGCTGAACCCTCATTAATTGCCTTCCGCAAAGCCATGAAAACTACCTTGTTCACCTAACCAACCCCACATGTTTAAACCTTCATGACTAACATGTATGATGTACAATGGTGTTGATGTATTATGGTGTATGATACTCCTTATCGCTTAACACAGGATCTTGCCTTACTGTAACCCATGGCACAACCTGTACCTGTAACTAAGTTCCCCTACAAGTAACAGCGCCACAATGCCCCTGGGCTGCCTGCGCGCTATATAAATGTAATAAATAAATAAATAAATAAATAGAGAGAGCGGGTGAGAGTGAGTGGGGGGCTAAAGAGAGTGGGGGTAGGGTGGGCAAGAGTAGATATATTGGGGGTACAGAGAGCAGGGTTAGAGTGGGTGTGTGGGATTAGAGAGAGCAGGGGTGATAGGCAGGATTCTCAAAATGTGCTAATTTCCCTTACCTTTTGAGACCCCCAGCAACTTTGCTGGATTTCTAGGATTTGATGTTTTACCTGGGAAGAGTGTGAGCCTTTTTTCCCCACTCTTCCGTGTATTTTGATGTGTGTTTCACTTTTGTGTTCTTTGGTTATCGAGTTTTAAAACAACTCCATAGGCATCATCTGTTTCTGTGTGTCACACAGCACCTTCAGTGCAGTGGCACAGGGATGTCTTTCAGACTTCCCAAGGTTTAAATACCTTCTCTGGGACTGACTACCGTATGTAAAGTTAAATTGACTTTACTAGTCTCTTTAAATTGACAGACCCAGCACACACTATCTTCCTATAGAGTGCTGGAGGGGTTGCCTAGCTTACCCTGAGTCAGAACACTCATGCAACAGTCAAATGTTACCCTTTCCTACTTTAAATGGCTGGTGGCAGTGGTTTAGATCAACTACCGGGATTCTTCCAACCACTAACAACGGTGGCTAAAAATCGGGTCAGCCATTTTTTTCAATATGGCGCCCAAGAACTATCTGTAAAAACAGACTCCGGTCATCTCTTTTCGCCATTTCTTTTAGGAAAGTTCCTTCTTGTGTTTGTCTCTGCGCGCCAATCCAGGTTTGGTCCCTTTGTTTGTTGGCCTTTGGCGGGTTTCAGTGCTGAAGCCCTCCTCTGGCGCCTGAGTGTCTGGGGTGGACAGGATGTGAGGGAGGTGCCCGAAACTCCCTGTGCTTAGTCTCCTAGGAGACCTGAATGCACTCTGGTGTGATTGGCCAGCTGGCTGTATGGCAAGGACAGCCACCCTGCTGTGTGAGTGACAGCTAGGCTGGAATTAATTGGGGAAAACTGTTTAAAAGCAGGTCTCTGGGACTTGGAAAGCAGAGTCGACCACTGGAACAAAAGAACCGGAGACGAGCTGAAGGAAGAGGACTGCTGCAACTCCTGGACGACCGGTGAAGCCCTGCTGCAGGTCCAAATTGCTTGAAACTCCATCGACAGAGAAGCCCTTCAAGGTTAACTTCTTCCCTTGAGTTTGGTGGGAACAACCAACTCGCAAGCCACCTGGACACCGTCCCCATCTGGTCGAATTTTCTTCAGAGTGCTGTTGAAAACCGGATAGCCAGAGGGAAGGAAACCAGCTTGTGGACTTTAAGGCACTCACACCTTAAAACTACGTTTTGCCAAGCTTGTGGCCTCATCCCTGGGCAGTGTAGAAACCTCCCGACGTCTTCATTCTTGTCCCCACGACTGAAGCTCAGGAACAGTGAGATCTGCTCGAACTGTCAGGAACAACTGCCTCAGCTACAGCTCTTCTTCAATTTAAAGGTACTGTGCAAACGCGGTCCGGAAATCTTTTCGGCCATTGCGAAAGTTCGTGGAACTTTCCCAACTTTGAAGGCTCGTCCTTCCCTAAACAGTCGTCAAACTTTTCGCCTAGCCAAATTATTCTAAACTCCATGGCAAAGACTTAACAGTTTACTACCAGAACTGTGCTATTCTATCCAAAGACTGAACCATTGACTTTGGCCCAGGCCTATGAACTGAATTGCTGGTTGTAGTTTACTGAAACCCTTTGCCTTGCCTATGAAAGTATGTGTGTTGTCTATTCTTATAACCTTATCTTTTTACCCCTTTCTAAAGTATCTGAAGTGCCATTTTGCTCCCACTTCAGGGGAGCTAAACTTGTTCATTTACTTAGCGTTTGTGTATTTGTGGTTTATTAGGGTGCAATATTGAGCTGCTCTTGCTAGTGTAATGTTTTCAAACTGACTGTGTAAATAAATGTATATTCTTTTACCAAGAAACCTTAAGTGTCTGTTTGAATCACTGTATTGGTTGGTCCTATGTGTAACTTGTTCTACTGCTCACTCAACTCTTGAGATAAGTCTGACTGCTCAGCCATCGCTACCACTTTACTGTGTAGTACAGTCTTGTACCAAGGGTGAATTTGTACTGACAGTTGTAGTCTTAATTGCATGTAGTTTTCCCAAAGGGTACTGTATGTGATTCTGCCTAACAAGGGGTAGGGTGTGTGTTTGCCTGTAGAGATAGTCGGGGTAGGGTGGGTGTTTAAGAGAGCGGGGTTAGGTTGGGTGGGGGTAGAGAGAGTTGTAGCTTGGGAGTGTGGGCATAGAGAATAGAATAGCGGTAGGGTGGGTGGGAGTCGAAAGAGAGAGCAGGGGTAGAGTGAGTGGGTAGGGGTAGAGAGAGTGGAGTTATGGTGTGGGTAGGATGGGGTAGAGAGAATCACTGTTGGGTGGGGGTAGAAAGAGCGGGGGTAGGCTGGGTGGGGGTAGGGAGAGCTGCTAGTTGTGGAAGGGTGGGTGGGTGTAGAAAGAGTGGGGATAGGCTGGGTTGGTGGGGGTAAAGAGAGTGGGGGTAGGGCGGGTGGATGGTAGAGAGAGCAATGTTAGTGTTAGTGTCAGTGGGTAGGCATAGAGATAGCAGGGCTATGGTAGAGAGAGTGGGTGTATGGTGAGTGTGGTAGTAGGGTGGGTGGGGGTAGATATAGCAGGGCAGGGTGTGTGGGGTTATAGAGAGTGGAGGTAGGGTTGGTGAATGCCTTTAGAGAGATCAGGGGTTGGTAGAGAAAGTGGTGGTATGGTGGGTGGAGGTAGAGAGAGTTGTGGTAGAGTGGGTGTGTGCCTGTAGAGATAGTCGGGGTAGGGTGTGTGTGTGTGTAAAAGAGGGGGGTAGGGTGCGAGGGGGTAGAGAAAGTGGTAGTATCTTGGGAGGGTGGGCATAGAGAGAACAGCGGTAGGGTGGGTGGTGTCGAACAGGGGAATGGCTGGTGGGGGTAGGGGGAGTAGGGTGGGTGGGGGTAGAGAGAGTTGTGGTCGCTTGTGTGGGTGGGCATAGAGAGAACAGCGGTAGGGTGGGTGGGAGTTGATAGAGAGAGCAGGGGTAGGGTAAGTGGGGGGTAGGGTGGTTGGGTGGGGGCTAGGGTGGTTGAATGGGGGTAGAGGGAGCTGCTAATTGTGGGAGGGTGGGTGTAGAAAGAGTGGGGATAGACTGGGTGCTGGAGGTAAAGAGAGTGGGTGTAGGGTGGGTGGGGGTAGAGAGAGCAATGATAGTGTAGGTGGGTGTTTATAGAGAGAGCAGGGGGATGATAGAGAGTGGGTGTATGGTGAGCGGATGGGGTAGAGAGAGCAGGTGTAGGGTGAGCGGGTGTGGGTAGAAAGAGTCGCAGTAGAGTGGGTCTGGGTAGATAGAGCAGGGGCAGGGTGTGTGAGTGGGGCTATAGAGATTGGGGGTTGGATGAGTGAGTTGCTTTTTGAGAGATCAGTGGGTGGTAGAGAGAGCGGTGGTAGTGTGCGTGGGGGTAGAGTTTTGGTAGGGTGGGTGCGAGTGCATAGAGAGAGCAGTGGTAGGGTGGGTGGATGTAGATGGAGCGAGTGTGGGGTGAGTGGGGTGGCTAGTCATAGTGGGGGTAGGATGGGTGTGGGGGTACAGAGAGCAGGGTTAGGGTGGGTGTGTGGGCATAGAGAGTGGGGGTAGGGTGGATGGGTGCCTGTAGAGATAGGCAGATTATGATGTGTGTGTGTAAGAGAGTGGGAGTAGGGTGGGTGACGGTAAACAGAGTGATGGTAGCTTGGGAGGGTGGGCATAGAGACAACAGTAGTAGTGTGGGTGGGTGTTGATAGAGAGAACAGGGGTAGGGTGAGTGGGTGGTGGTATAGAGTGCAGGTGTACAGAGTGGCGGTAGAGAGAGTGGGGGTAGAGAGAGTTGGGGTAGGGTGGGTGGGGGTAGAGAGAGTGAGGGTGGGGGGCTGGGGGTAGAGAAAGTGGTGGTAGCTTGGGTGGGTGGGCATAGAGATAACAGCGGTAGGGTGTGTGGATGTCAATAGAGAGAGCAGGAGTATGGTGAATGGGTGAGGGTAGAGAGCGCGGGGGTAGCGAGAGTCGGGGTAGAGAGAATCATGGTAGGGTGGGGGCAGAGAGGGGGGTAGGGAGTGCAGGGTTAGGAAGAGTGGGCGTATGGAGGATGAGTGCCTGTAGAGAGATCAGGGGTTGGTAGAGAGCAGTGGTTGGGTGGGGGTAAAGAGAGCGTGTGTAGGGTGAGTGGGGGCTAGAGAAAGTGAGTGTATGGTGAATGGGTGGGGGTACAGAGAGCAGGGGTATGGTGGGAGTGTAGGGTTAGAGAGAGTGGGGGTAGGATGGGTGATTGCCTGTAGAGAGGTCATGGGTTGGTAGAGATAGTGGTGGTACGGTAGGTGTGGGTGGAGAGAGATGTGACAGGGTGGGTGAGCATAGAGAGATCTGCAGTAGGGATGGTGGCAATAGAGGGAGCAGGTGTAGGGTGAGTGGAGAGCTAGAGAGTGGGGGTAGGGTGGGCAGGGATACAGAGAGCAGGGCCTGGGTGGGTGTGTGGGGTTAGAGAGAGCAGGGATAGGGTGGCTGGGTGTCGATAGAGAGAGCAATGGTAGGGTGAGTGGGTGGGGGTAGAGAGAGTTGGGTAGGGTGTGGGTAGAGAGAATCATGCTAGGGTTGGGGTAGAGGGAGTGGGGGTAGGGTGGGCAGGGCTAGATAGAGCAAGGGTAGGGTGGGTGTGTGGGGTTAGAGAGAGTGGGGGTAGGGTGGGTGAGTGCCTGTAGAGTGATCAGTTATTGGTAGAGAGAGCAGTGGTTTAGAGAGAGCTGTGGTAGGGTGGGTGGGTGTTTTTAGAGAAACCAGCAGTGGGGTGGGTTGATGTAGAGCAAGCAGGTGTCAGGTGAGTGGGGGTCTAGAGAAAGTAGGGATAGGGTGGTCATGTGGGGTACAGAGATCCAGGGTAGGGTGGGAGTGTGGGGATAGAGAGAGCGGGGACAGGGTG
This sequence comes from Ambystoma mexicanum, assembly GCF_040938575.1. Classification (NCBI taxonomy): domain Eukaryota; kingdom Metazoa; phylum Chordata; class Amphibia; order Caudata; family Ambystomatidae; genus Ambystoma; species Ambystoma mexicanum. The sequence continues at coordinate 901,293,949 of NC_090934.1, forward strand.
GGTGCCTGTAGAGAGAGTGGGGGTAGGGTGGGAGTGTGGGCATAGAGAGAAGAGCAGGTGGGTGGGTGGTGATACCGATAGCAGAGGTAGGCTCAGTGGGTGGAGGTAGAGCGAGTGGGGGTGAAGAGATTGGGGTTAGAGAGGATGGCGATAGGGTGGGGGTAGAGAGAGTGGTAGTACAGTGGCGGGTGGGGGCAGAGATGGTGGAGTGGAGAGGGTGAGGGTAGAGAGAGAGGGGCAGGGTGGATGGGGTAGAGAGATTGGGGATAGGGTTGGTGGGTGGGGTAGAGAGAATAGGACTATGGAAGGTGGGTTTGGCTAGAAAGAGTGGGGGTGTGGTAGGTCAGTGGGGTTAGAGAGATTGGGGATAGTGTGGGCTGATGGGGTAGAGAGAGTGGGTGTAGGGTGAGTATGATTAGAGAGTGAGGATAAGCTGAGTGGGAGGGGTAGAGATGATGTGGGTTGAGAGAGTGGGGGTAGGGTGGGTGGGGTAGACTGAGGTATGGTTGGGTGGGTGGGGGTAGAGAGTGGGAGTAGGTTGGGTAGTGTTAGAGAGATCAGGGGTAGGGTTGGTGCGCAGTGTTAGAGAGAGTTTGTAGACCCACGGTTGGGTGGGTGCGCATAAAAAGAGCAGGGGTATGGTACAGAGAGTGGGGGTATGGTGGGTGAGTGGGCACAGAGATAGCAGGGGTAGGGTTGGTGGGTGGGCACACACAGAGCAGGTGTAGGGTGAGCGTGGGGCTAGAAAGAGTGGTGGCAGCGTGGATGGGTGGGGGTAGAGAGAGTAGGGGTAGAGTGAGTGGTGGTACAGAGAGCAGGGGTAGGGTGTGTGTGGGGGGGTTAGAGAGTTTAGGGTGGGTAGGTGCCTGTAGAGAAAGCAGAGTAGGGTGGGTAGGTGTAAGAGAGCAGGGGAAGGGTGTGTGGGGGTAGAGAGCAGTGGTAGTGTTGGTGGGTGGGCATAGATATAGTGGGGATAGGGTCCGGGATAGAGAGAGTGGAAGTATGGTGGGGTAGAGAAAGTGGGGTTATGGTAGGTGGGGGTCCAGAGAGTAGGGGTAGGGAGAGTGTGGGTGGCAGAGCGAGTGGGGGTAGGGTGGGTGGGAGTAGAGAGTGTGTGGGTAGGGAAGGCTGGTGGGGTAAGGTGGGTGGGGTAGAGAGGGTGGGGGTAAAGAGGGTGGGGGTAAAGAAGGTGGGGATAGAGGGGGTGGGTATAGTGTGGTGGGTGTAGTGTGGGTGTGGGTAGAGAGACTGGGAGTAGGGTAGGTTGGTGGGTGTAGAGAGATGGGGGTAGGGTTGGGATGAGGGGAGATGGTTTGTGGTAGAGAGAGTGGGGATACGGTGGGTTGGTGGGGAGAGATAGTGGGGTAGGATGAGTTTGGTTAGAGAGAGTGGGGTAGGGTGGCTGGGTTGAGGTAGAGAGGGTGTTGGTAGTGAGAATGTTGGTAGAGTAGGTGGATGGGGGTAGAGAGAGCTGATTAGGTGGGTGGTGAGGGTTAGGGTGGGTGTTAGTTGACAGAGCCATGGTAGGGTGGTTGGGAAAGGTAAAGAGAGTGGGGGTAGAGAGAGCAGGGGTAGTGTGGGTGGGTAGGGTTAGAGAGAGCAGGGGTAGGGTTGGTAGATGGACACACAGAGAGCAGGTGTAGGGTAAGAATGGGGCTAGAAACAGTGGGGGTTGGGTGGGTGTGGGTAAAGAGAGCAGGGGTAGGGTGGGTGGTGGTACAGAGAGCAGGGGGTGGGAGGTAGGCTGGGGATATAGAGAGTGGAGGTAGAGTAGTGTGGAGAGAGTGGGGGTGGGTGGTTGGGGTAGAGAGAGTGGGGGTAGGGTGGGTGGGATTAGAGAGAGTGGGGGTAGGCAAGGTTGGTGGGGGTAAGGTGGGTGGGGTAGAGGGGTGGGTGTAGTGTTGGTGGGAGTAGAGAGACTGGACATAGGGTAAGTTGATGGGTGTAGTGAGTGGGGGTAGGGTAGGTGGGTGGGGGTAGGGTAGATAGTTTGTTTTAAAGAGTGGGGATAGGGAGGGTTGGTGGGGTACCGATAGTGGGGGTAGGGTGAGCTGCATTAGAGAGAGTGGGCATAGGGTGGCTGGGTTCAGGTAGAGTGGGTGTGGGTAGAGAGAATGAGGGTAGGGTAGGTGGATGGGGGTAGAAAGAGCTGGATTAGGGTGGATGGTTGGTAGAGCAAACAGGGGTAGGGTTGTTGGGGGTAGATGGAGCCACTGTATAAGGTAAAGAGAGTGGGGGTAGGGGAGGTGGTGCCTGTAGAGAGAGTGGGGGTAGCGTGGTTGGGGATACAGAGAGCAGGAGTATTGTGGGTGGGTGGGGTTAGAGAGAGCAGGGGTAGGATTGGTGGAGGGGGTAGAGACAGCAAGTGTAGGGTGGGGGTAGACAGAGCAGGGGTAGTGTTGGTTGGTGGAGGTAGAGAGAGTGGGTGTAGGTGGGGATAGGGAGAATGGGGCAGGGTGGGTGATGTTGGGTAGAGAGAGCAGGGGTAGGGTGAGTAGAGGTAGAGAGAGTGGAGGTAGGCTGGGGATAGAGAGAGTGGAGCTAGAGTAGTGTGGAGAGAGTGCGGGTGGGTGGTTGGGGGTAGAGAGAGTGGTGGTAGGGTGGGTGGGGGTTGAGAGAGTGGTGGTAGGGTGGGTGTGGGTTGAGAGAATGGGTTTAGGATGGATGGATGGGTGGGTGTGGAGGGAGTAGGGGGTTGGGGTGGGTGGAGGTAGAGCAAGTGGGGGGTTTGTAGAGAGAGTGGGGGTTGGTTGGGTGGGTTGGGGTAGAAACGGTGGGGGTAAACAGGATGGGGTAGAGAGGGTAGGTGTGGTTAGAGAGACTGTGGGTAGGGTGGGTGTAAAGACAGTGGGGGAGTGGGGTCCCTCTGGCCCTCTGCCTTCTCCCCTCTCACAACAGTTCTGAGACCTGCACATAAAGGAAACTGCCTCCAGTGAGCCAGGACTTGGAGGGCGGGGTGTGGAGGGGCATTGATACAGCAGGGAAAGGGCCAATCACCGCCTGTGCTTAGGTTTAGAAGTTGCATATGCCCTTGTCGAAATGTCCCAGAGCAGCCAACAGCTGTTTCTTTTGGGGTGAATGACCTTCACACTTAGCTGGCTCTGAGATTTGACAGCATCAACGATTGCGTAACAAATACTATCCTTCGAAAAAGCTTTTCAGTGCAGCTATTCGCACCTCCAGACAATCACTTGAAACTTACATGAAAACAGCCTGTTCAGTCATGCTGCTTCCTATCACTGAATTCCCATCACAGGATAAGAATCAGTTATCTCCATTCTGTGCTTTCTGTTTTGAAGTGAAGAAAGCAACCAAAGGGTTCTGCACCATAATGGACGGTGATGGAGAGCACACAGACTCTGATTTAATGATAAAGCAGTAGAAAAAATGTTGGGTGGCAAATTTTATGCAGGATAAATATTAAGTTGTCTTACCTCATGCTGGAGCCAATGATCAGCACTTGAAAGCACCCTTTACAGCATGTCTACTCCCACGGGATGGAATAATCCTGCTTTGAACCCAACTTCATAGCTATGCAAGTAACAACAAAGGCAGCTGCCTCAGTCTGCCAACAGATCACTCTTCTCGGACTTTAAACACAGTCTGACCGGAATTCATCTGACAAAAAGCATTGGTGCATACGAATGAAAATCTAATGTGCATCTAGTTAAGTGCAGTCATTTTTCTCCTACTTTGATAGCACACACAGCTCCCGGCAAAAGCAGCAGGCCTGCAGACGCACGAGAGGGTGAAGGCCCATCTGGTGCTTTTGCCAATGCCATACACTGCTCCCGAAGTCCCCTTTCTCCTTTTTTTTAAATACATTTACAGTACCAATTGTTTAACGATTAGGTGTCCTACGCCACCAAAGCACCAAAACCCAAAAAACACTCAGTTCACATAGTCTGCGAGGCCCCCTTCAACACAAGAGGCCTTGGGCAACTGCCCCTCATGTCCCCACCCCTGGCGACCAAGGAGGGTGTGCTGTGACCATTCTACGCAGACTTTGGTACAGGGGGTATAATATGCACTGCACACATACAACAGTGATGTTCATCGCTAAGTAGAAAGTCTTTCAAAAAATGTGCACATCCTTGAAGTTTGAACATTCAGAGCTATATGCCCAACCTTTTTAAGACTGTTTTTTTCTTTCGGGTGCTTGTTTTTTTCTTTTTTAGTTTTGCATTTCTTCACACTGTTTTGCAGCCTAAACCGCCTTTTAAGGGATTTAAATTGTTACATGCATTTGCCACCTTCCCTATTTCTCTTCGACACATGTCAGTAATGGAAATCTCACCAAAAAACAATGTGATCAGGGCGATCTTCTGGATAAATCACCTACAGTATGGATATTACTCCCACACTCATTTTGTTTGCAAAAATATATTATCATTTTTGGATCAATTCTTTTGTTAAAACACTTACATTCACATCATAGACATCACCTCTTATTTAGAGATCAAGAATACAGAATACATAGACATTTGAAAGCCACCTACAGTTCGGAGATATCTTAATATGTCCCCACAGAATTCTGTTTACACAGGAATGAGATTGACAACAAGTACATCAGTTGGCACTCACTCATCACAAATATAAATCTCAGTTTGTCACCCCCTTCTCATTAGGGATAGTCTTAATGCACCTTGTACCTTGTGATTTGGCTTCATTTTACAATGTATATAAATGACACTTTCTTCAAACAACATGTCAACACATAAGGCCTGATTCATGGAATATATTGCGTGGAAAATCAGGGACTTGCACGCGAAATCGTGTGCAAGCGCCCATTCCCCGATTCATGGAACACAATGCGCGAGGCTTACCTGGGTCCGACACGTAAATGCGACAGCACGTACGCCTTGTGTGAGAACCCAAGCGAAGGGCCGTTCGGGTCTGCGCAGCCACTTAAAAAGATGGCAGAACATGTGGAATGGGGAACAACATGCGAAAATGTGGGCGTTATGAGGGAGGACACATTCAAACAATAGCAGCGTGCATACAAGCGCAAAGAAAGTGTTTTCATGGATTGAAACAGGGATCAACGGCGCGCAAAATAGTACGTGCAAATCCCAAAACTGCTACGCCACGTGATAGCAGGAGGAAACGTCAACGCGCACACAGAAAAATACTTAAAAAGCATGCACAATCAACAAATGCACGTATACTGCCAGGATGAATGTACCATTTGTTGCAGCAGTGATCGTGGGACACCGCAGGAGGAGGAGGATGGCCAGGGCCCAGATTTTCCACCCAGGGAGCACACTTTTTGGGATGCCTGACGACAAGGTCTATGCAAGGTAAGGGGTTTCCCCCTCATATCATCTTAGACCAGGTTACAGAGTGGGATGATGATGTTACATCACCCACCCCGTGCTCTCAAGCTCTGAGCCCCTTGCAAAAGGTGCTCACTATACTGCATTTTTTGGCCGTTTGGTCATTCCAGTGGACTACTGCTATAGTTGGGGCATTTCACAGCCCACTCAGTCATGTGCCTACACCAGGTGTTGGCAATAATGTCTGCACACCCCGCAGTCTGCCAGCACATCTATATGCCCAGAACACCTGCTGAAAGGCAGGCCGTGGTCCAGGATTTTTATGGGGTGGCGCACTTCCCTAAAGTGCTTGGTGCCATCGATTGTACCCATGTTGCTTTACGTCTACCTAGGGCAACAGAGCATATATATCGCAACCGGAAACACTGGCACTCCATCAACGTTCAGGTTGTATGTGATGCCAAGCATCATTACTTCTGTCTATGCAAACTATCCTGGCTCCACCCATGATAGATATATATTCAGAATGTCACCCCTACACCGGGCCTTGGAAGCTGGGAGGCATGGCAATACATGGCTCATTGGTGAGTATAAATGGCCCTGCACATGCATGCATGTTAGACACAGATAAATAGACACCAATGACAAACATTCTCACCTCTCCAGGGGACAGTGCCTACCCTCTGAGCACTTACATGATGACGCCAGTACGGAATCCCACCACACCTGCCCAGGTAAGATACAACACTGCCCATATTGCCACTCAGGCCATAGTGGAGTGCACATTCAGAGTGCTCAAGTCACGTTTCCGCTCCCTTGACCACTCTGGTGGTGAGTTGCTATATGCACCACCAGTAGTGTGCAGGATCATACTGTCAGCATGTGTCCTTCACAATGTTGCAACACAGCGTGGCGTACCGGTGGACATGGGGGTGCCCCTACATCCACAGGCACGCCGCTTGCGTATGACTAGGCAAAGGGTACGCGGAGAGGCTGCCCATACCCCGCTTGTGGCTACTTTTTTCACCTAAACTCCATATCCTGTGGAGAGCACACGACCATGCCACATTCCAGGTGCCATTCAATGATGACAATGGGCCAATCAACTGTGCCCCCAAACCACCCTGAGCATGTGCCCCTGGATGTGCAAAATTGTGGTCTTCTTACAACTTAAAAGACATTCCTCTCTAACCAAAACAAGTAACACAATGACACTACTACCAACATGCCAAACCTTCCATTAAGTCACCTCTGAGTCACTCACCCCACCCCATATGTCATATAAAATGATAATTATACTGTGTCATGGTATGGCACGTCATGCAAAAGTATATTTGGAAATGCCTGAGACACAAGGCAAGTGTCTCAAAGAACTCAAGAATGGATGGAACAAGGGGTGAAAAAGAACACTCGTACAGAGCCATAAAATCACTGAAAACATAATAGTAATTCCAGGCTGTCTCTGTGCCAATTAACACTGGTGACAACAGTGATTATGTCTGATGAAGAAGCTACAGTTTCATCAAGTGTATGAATGTGCCACCATGCAGGGACCGAGGACAGGGTGGAACACACAGAAGCTGTACAGGCATGGTACAATCAGAAGGAGCATGTGCACAGACATTTACAGTGGAGTGTCATTTGGAGGGTGGGAACAAGTTCCGGGGTGGCCCAAGTGCGTCCAGTCAGTGGAGGCTGGGGTAAGTGCAGAGAGATGCAACTCTCTAGGGTCATTCGCCAAGTGCAGCGATGATGACACTAGTTCAGTTCCCAGACGCAAGTGCCATAACATTGCTGGGGGTCACAGGGGCCTGTGAGACCCTGAGGTACATCAAGCAGCCAGTTGTCAAGCTGCAAGCAAAGAAATATGTAGAGAGTGAGAGAGCAGAGGGATCGCTTAACAGGGAAGAGGGATAGAGAGGGAAGAGTAGAAGAGGAAACTCTTGAGGAGTTTCAGGAACATATGGATATGAGGCCCCAAACGGAGGGTGGCATGAAGGGCAGTGGGTGGCCCCTGCTGACGATAAAGATCACCCTCAAAAAGTCTGCATTCAGAACTGGCACACCTGAAGAAGGTTGGAGTAACATGATGATATGGCTCTGGAGGGACAGCATTGAGGTATGAATATTTGCAGGTAGGTAGTACACAGGCCCCACAAAGCCCTGTGTACAATGTATACTTTCTATGAATCAACTCTTTCAGCCACGGCCATCCAGTGGAGGACAATCAGTGGCAGATAGATGTGGTCCCTGGCCTTGACGTCAAGGATAATCCTTGCAGTCTTGTTCTGAATGAATATCAGAAGGTCACTCCTTCTGCTTCCTTCTTTCCCTCGGAGCGTAACCAGGTGCAGCACCCCTCTTCCCTGACATCGGGAGCCCTACGGAATGCCAGCCAGCACATCAGAAGAATTAAGATAAGCCCTCCCTGGGCTTATTCCATCGCTTTTGGCACTTTTTCCTGATTCTAAATAAGTGCTCTGATGTCACCGAGCACCATAACTTCTGCGGAAAAGGAAGGCATTGATGCTTATCTTAAGGATCACTTGTTTATTATACCTAAAACAGTTTTACTCCCCCTCTGCCTAATGCAGCCCGGCCATACCAAGATGGCGGCCCGCATTTTGTTGCCTAGAGCCCTTTGTCTTCGTTTGTTGCTGCTTGCCTGGGATTGGTCCCAGGCCCCTACATCTCAGCCTATGGGGTAGCCGGCAGGCTTGGCCGGCCCTCTCTCCAAAGGCCCACTCTTGGCCCCTGCATCCTTTACCCTCACTCCTTCTGCTTCCTTATTTCCCTCGGTGCGTAACCAGGCGCAGCACCCCTCTCCCCTGACATCGGGAGCCCTCCGGAACGCCAGCCAGCACATCAGAAGAATTAAGGTAAGTCCTCCCTAGGCTTATTCCATCGTGCGTACTGGCGCTTTTTCCGGATTCTAAATATGTGCTCTGATGTCACTGAGCACCATAACTTCTGCGGACAAGGAAGGCATTGATTCTTATCTTAAGAATCACCTGTTTATTCTACCTAAAACAGGTTTACTCCCCCTCTGCCTAATGCGGTCCAGTCATAGCAAGATGGCAGCACGCATTTCGTCTCCTGGAGCCCTTTGTCTTCACTTGTTTCTGCTTGCCTGGGATTGGTCCCCTACATCTCGGCCTATGGGGTAGTCAACAGGCTTGGTCGGCCCTCCCTCCAAATGCCCACTCCTGGCCCCTGCATCCTTTACCCTCACTCCTTCTACTTCCTTCTTTCCCTCAGAGCGTAACCAGGTGCAGCAACCCTCTGCCCTGACATCGGGAACCCTCCGGAACGCCAGCCAGCACATCAGAAGAATTAAGGTAAGCCCTCCCTGGGCTTATTCCATCACGCGCACTTGTGCTTTTTACTGATTCTAAATATGTGCTCTGATGTCACCGAGCACCATAACTTCTGCAAACAAGGAATTCTTATCTTAAGGATCACCTGTTTATTATACCTAAAACAGGTTTACTCCCCCTCTGCCTAATGCGGCCCAGCCATACGAAGGTTGCGGCCCGCATTTCGTCACCTGTAGCCCTTTGTCTTCGTTTGTTGCTGCTTGCCTGGGATTGGTCCCAGGGCCGTACATCTCGGCCTATGGGGTAGCCAGAAGGCTTGGCCCGCCCTCCCTCCAAAGGCCCACTCCTAAGGCCCCTGTCAGCTACCGGTACGCTACACAGTCGCGTGTGAGCCCCCACTCTTCCTATGGTCGCCTGTGTGCATGTGAGCCCCCCACTTCCCTATGGTCACCTGTGTGCTGTGTGAGCCTGCACTCCCCTATGGTCGCCTGTGTGCCGTGTGAGCCCCCCACCCCCCTATGGTCGCCAGTGTGCCATGTGAGCCCCCACCCCGCCTATGGTCGCCTGTGTGCCGTGTGGGCCCCCACCCCCCTATGGTCACTTGTGTGCCATGTGAGCCCACCACCCCCCTATGGTCGCCTGTGTGCCGTGAGAGCCCCCCACATCCCCTATGTTCGCCTGTGTGCTATGTGTGCCCCCCTTTGGTCGCCTGTGTGCTGTGTGAGCCCCCCACCCCCTCATGGTCGCCTATGAGTCGTGTGAGCCCCCCCATGGTCGCCTGTGTGCCGCGTGAGCCCCCCAACCCCTATGGTCGCCTGTGTGCCGCGTGAGCCCCCACCCCCCTATGGTTGCATGTGTGTCGTGTGAGGCCCCCTTGTATTGACTTTGTGCACTTGTACGCTGCCGCCACCCTGCAACAAGGGGTGGCCAGTATGTTTCTTCCACTTGAATTGACATTATGCATGTGTATGCTGCTGCCACCCTGCAACACGGGGTGGGCAGCATGTTTCTGCCACTTGAATTGACATAATGCATTTGTATGCTGCTGCCGCCCTGCAACAAGGGGTGGGCTGCATGTTTCTGCCACTTGAATTGACATTATGCATTTGTATGCTGCTGCCGCCCTGCAACAAAGGGTGGGCAGCATGCCTCTGCCACTTGAATTGACATTATGCATTTGTATGCTGCTCCTGCCCTGCAACAAGGGGTGGGCAGCATGCTTCTGCCACTTGAATTGCCATTATGCATTGGTATGCTGCTGCCACCCTGCAACAAGGGCTGGGCAGCATGTTTCTGCCACTTGAATTGACATTATGCATTTGTATGCTGCTGCCGTCCTGCAACATGGGGTTGGGCAGCATGTTTCTGCCACTTGAATTGACATCATGCATTTGTATGCTGCTGCCACCCTGCACCATGGGGCGGGCAGCATGTTTCTGCCATGTGAATTGACATTATGCATTTGTATGTTGCTGCCACCCTGCAACATAGGGTGGGCACCATGTTTCTGACACTTGAATTGACATTATGCAATCTATGTTGCTGCCACCCTGCTACACGGTGCTAGGCAATATGTATGTCTCTGCTAGCACCCTGCAACATGGGGTTAGGCTACATGTATGTATGTCTGTCTTTATTAGCACTTATGAACTAAGTGAGCTTTCTGTAACAGTGCAGCGATGCCTGAGGGCTGTTGTGCGCTTCATACATTCAAATAAACATAAACTAACAGGGTGTGGATTCGAAGCACAGATATAGAGCAAGAGGCAGTTGCAGTAGTGCAGCCTGGCTAAAATAAGGGCTGTGGAGACAATGACCTGCTGGTGGAAAGTGAGAAAAGGTGCAGTACCTCAGAGGAGGTGTAGCAGATAGTTGTACTTCCAAGAGATGACAGAAATGGGACATGAGAAGGAGAGATTTGAGGTAAACATAACCACAATCATGTATATCTGTGCATGTTGTTGTGGCTTTGTGGCCAAGGGAGTCTGGCCACAAGGAAAGTGTGAAAGCTGGTTCTGGGGCCACAATCTAAATGCTGGTGTCAAGGCAGGGGTAATTTGGAGCACACCATGACTGAATCGTGGACAGACAGTCATATATGAGTGATGAAGATTATGCGGCTGAGGGTAGCCTGAAATAAAGTACTGTGTCATCCACATCACACTTGTATCCAGAGGTGAAAGTGCCAATCACACATGCAAAGTCAGCCATTTACACGTAGAATCACCATGGGGATAGCTCACATCCCTGTTTAGGGCCACAGTTAGAAAGAGCCATAGAAGAATGAAGGTTTGTGTTGTACCACGTCACCCATACCAGGGCAGAAAGTAATGAGGTTAACCACACCATAGCTTGATCCATGAACCCTGTGGACCATATACACAGTACTTCCCATGATACAAGTGGTGGGTGGGGGCACCAAGGACACATAAGGCACATGGACATGATGCATGCTACTGCATCAATAGCACGCAATAGAGTGGGGGGTGGAAGTGGAGAAGATAAAGGACTACGTGATCAATGTGACCTTAAGGAGTACTTGCTCAATGTGCATGGTGAGAGTGAGACTACTACACAGAAGGCATGACGCAGAGCAAATGAACCCACCACCATCCCTTCAAATACTTAAGTGCTTCACACACAGGGAGTAGTTGCCTGAGGTATCCAGGAGTACAGAAGGGTAGTATATCATCAGGAAGCGTTGAAGACGGTACCGGAACCCATACATCACTGTGGATGATATCCCGGTATTACAATGTAGTACGTGCACAGTCAGTGAGCCTCAGAAGCATTAATATTGCAGAAGGGACGTTGGCTCTGGGCCTGAGTCAAATGACGAGTCAGGCATACATAGGGGTCATTCCGAGGTTGGTGCTAAGGGAACAACGATGCCGGTAAAGGAACACAGTCATCGAATACCGCTACGGGCTATTCTGACCAGCCCGACCGCTATTAACGGCATTGTAAAGTACGGTGCCGTTAATAGCGGTCTGGACGCGGGCATGCGACCCACCATGCCGGCAATAGCGGCATGCCATAAACTGGAGTAGATCACAAGGTAAGCGGACATGCAAATTACGGGTTCATTAAGGCGTTAAAAGAGCCTATCGGCATGCCGTAAATACCGGCATCGCAGACCTACCGTAAAATGCCATGTGCAGTGATCCCAAATGCCACAGGTGCACACAATCAGCACAGGTGAGGCAATGGAGTTTGTACCACTACAAAATGAGCACACCCACACACCACACCCCTTACCACACCAAGATCAATCCAATAGCAGCATCAACACTTCAGCTGGAGGACATGCATGCATTGCAACACCAGCAACAACAACACCAACAACAACAGCAGGCACCACAGAGGAGATGCAGCAGGAGAAGGAGGGTGAGACAGGCCCTGCATGCAAAACCAGTGCAGCCAGCTTAACCACGCATGCAGCCCGCAATCCCAAACATCAGAGCCAGTCCCTCCAACCCAACCCCGCAGCACAACCACACCCTGTACCGTCTGGACTGTGACACCATCAACACCATTGTGGACATGATATACGACTGTCAGTCTCATTGAAATATGCACCGCTCTACTCAAGGTACTGTCGGTGCTCCACCTCAAGCACACAACGGAATACATATCTCTACCACAGACTCCCCAGGAGATACTAGAAACAAAATGTGCCCTCCATGCCATGGAGGTGGTTTAACCCAATCACAAACTATACCACCAAAAACAGGTGGAGATGGAAGGTGACGCAAGCAAGATCATCACACATTGTGGTGCACATTATCCCAGATCAACCACAGGAATGCTGCATGTCACCATGGGAAAAAGCAGCACAGAATGCCAGAAATTGCAAAGGCTACTGCCAACGCTCACCATCAGAAAATCCTACACAACAAAACAAATCACCAAAATCACACAAACACAGCAATATGCGTACACAATGCATGAGCTACAATACGGCAGAGCACACCGTGTATCATCTTGAAGATGCAACCCACACCATTATTCCATGGCACAGGACACATTGAGGGCCAAAAAATAGCTTGCATACAACCAGGGACATGTGCATGTGACCAACGATAATCTGCTGGCATGTGTGACTAGTACAGCTGTCCATCATTATCCGCATGACATTTACCTTTAATTGCCTGCATGCAGGTGATAGTGGCTATCCCTTGAAGCGTGGCTCCTCATCCCTGTCCGTAACCCACAGAACAGGCACGAAGAGGACTACAATTGTTCCCATTCCCATACCCATGTGCACATCGAGCAGACCTTTGGCCTGTTGAAGGCACGATTTCACTGCCTCATCCGGGTCGGGCACTCCGCTACAGGCATGAGAAGGTGGCCAAGATCATCATGGCATGTGTCAAGCTGCACGATATGTGCATCCGCCGGAACGTGCCCCTGCCCCCTGACATTGAACTGCTACCACCTGGTGATGATGAAGGGGAGGAAGAAGACGTGGCTGGACATCATTGCGGTGGTGATGCACAGGAGGCCCGTACTGTGTGCAAGTACGTGATTGCACAATATTTGTGACACACATGGCAGCAGAGGGTGACATGATGGTTGGACAGAGGGCACTGGGTGTGGGGGTACAACTACACCATGCACTGTAACTGAATAATTGACACATGCGCAATGATGAATGTCCACACACCCTCACACCCCTCCCCCTGCCCCCACAACTCCCCTACACAAGTCCCATTGAGTCCCTGAAGCCTACATGAGGCTGCCATTACAATTACTCGGCACTCCCTGACCCAGGGGGCAGCATGTCTTGTCTTGTCGGCGCTGTGTACTGGCCGACCTGCGGAACAGGCTCGTTTGTGTGGAACTGCAGGACGATGGTGTGGCCGCCTGCTGAGGTTGTGTGGCAGGATGCCCTGCCTCCATGGCATCCGCGATGCGCCCTAACACCTGCCGGAGGACCAAGACCTCCTCGCAGAGGCGGCTGGTGTTGTCCGAGAAAGATCTCACCATGGAGGCAGTGTTGTCCGTAATGGACCGGCCTAGTGCAGCTAACTCCGTACGCCACTCCTCTCTGGCCTGCCTGTTGTCCTGTACGAACTCACGCACAAGTGCAGTTAGCAGGTCAGCACACTGCAGCCCTGCGGGTGCACCTGTGGATGTATTGGGCCCCTGGCTGTCATGCCAAGCCTGCTCAGCCTCCCCAACACTGGAAACTGGACTGAAGTGTCCCTCTGTGTGGTCATGGGGTGGTGGCGTTCCCGGTATCGAACAATGATACTTGGGGGGATGCAAGTTGAGTTGAGGTATGGACCACATCCATTAGATCGTCCTCCATGGTGCCCCAGATGTCCTCCCGTGTGTCATCCAAAGTCAGGGGTGCCGTGGCTGCCACCTCCCCAGCCAAACTCGACTCCTCTGAATGTGGTGCCTCGAATGTGTCATCAGGCTGACCAGTGGGTGGAGGTGGTGGTGGTGCTGTGCCCTCCACGGGCCTTGGTGTCACAGGTGCAATGGGTACCTGCGTTGGCTTGGATGCTGGTACACGGCACCCCCTGGCTTGTCCCCTCGAGGTTGATGCCGGTTGCTGTCTCCTCGGACCTTTTCCGCAGTGTGGCCTGTGCAGGGGTAGCGTCCTGCCCATCACTGTCATGGTCACTGCCTGTGGGGGTGGAAGAGAGGGACGGCATGAGTGATGTTTTGATAGGCATCATACATACATTGGGACAATTGCTCATCCACACAATTGGGGGTAATAGGCATTTGTGTTTGGAAGGCCACGTCATTTGATACATGGGTGGTAAATGCAAGCATATGTTGGCGTCACTTATGTTGGCTAGCAACAGTGCTGTCTGACATGCATACTATTTTGCACATGCACGCTGTGTGCCTCGTGGAATTTCCTACTTTGTGTGGTATGTGTCATGTATGATATTGCCTTGCACCAGGCATCTGCATGTGTCTGTGATGCATCCGCCTACTTTACGGGGAGTGTGTGTGTGTAGGCAATCATAGCGTGACTCTTCGGACTGACATTGGGGTTGACTTTCATCAGATTTGGCATAGCAGTGTTTACTTTGGACACTCACCTCCATCGCCCGATGTTGTGGGGCCACACTCCATCTTGCCTACACCTTGGATGGATTCCGTCCCAATCATGCTTGCGCATATGTCCTCCCATGGGGTGAGCTTTATAGGGGAACTGGGACCTCCTCCTGTTCCCATGGCCTGGCTGCGATTGACAGAGAGGATGTTGCGCACCCTTAGTCGCAGGTCGTCCCATCACTTATGGCAGTCTTTTACTGTGCGTGGTGTATTGCCTACAGCACTAACCTTCTGGGCAACAAGTGCCCAGATCTCTTTTTGCCTAAGCACTGCATCTCTCCTCATGTCTCTGGAGAAGACTGTGGCAGCATGCTCGTGCAGTGTGTCCACAAGCATCTGGAGCTCATCCTCATTAAATCGTTCCTTTCTCAGGCGGGCATCTCCCTTCTTCAGGGCCTAAGGCATTGTGGTTTTGGAGGTGGATGTTTTCTAACAATCAGCAGTGTCCCAGGGGTCCTGTGTGGTGAGGATGGCAATGGATTGTGTTTTTAAAGATGGCAGCCGTGTTCCTTCCCGTTCCTGTGGATGACGCTATTTCCGGTTCCGCTTATTAGCGGTGACCGTAAATAGTGGTGACCGTTAATTACAGTCACCGCTATTTACGGTCATCGCTAATGACGCATTGGACAATGTCGGTAGTGTTATCTGCGCTACACTTGATGCCGGTAAGGGCTTTTTGGGAGCCTTTTGCGGCATGGCGCTAGATACCTTACCGGCATGGCGTAAAGCTTGTGCCCGCAAAGTCGTAATAGTCCTCTATTAGCAGACTGGTGCCAGCACAGACACGCTATTTGCGCCATGCCGGTAAGGGACGTTACTTACCTCTAAACTCGGAATGACCCCCATAATCTTGCTAAGCTGTAGGGGTCACAGGGCAGAACAAGGAATGCTCATGAGCTGGATGCTGCAGTAGTGTAGCCTGGAGAGTTCCACAGCACAGTTTATAGTGATAATCTCGAAAGCAAAAATGTCGAAAGTCATTTTTGTGAAAAAATAATGTTGAAAAATAAAAATCAAATTTCTTTTTAACTACGTTTTTTATTCGAAATTGGGGGTGTTCCCCGCAAACCCGCCTTTTTTATTTATTTTGTTTTTATCTTTTTTTTTACTCACGAAACCCCCCAAAAAATATATAAATAAAATAAAAAATAATTCGATTTTTTATTTTTCGACATTATTGTTTCGACATTATTGTCATTCGACCTTTTGTTTTCGAAATTATGACCGACCACCCCACAGCACGTGTAAGATTGCACCGTGCAACGCTGCGTGATGTTGTGGAAGTGTACAGTAACTGTGCATCAAGAGCTGCAAGTTGGACTCCTTGACAATCACACAAATATGTGGCAGTAAGGGATGGGGTAGTCGAAGATTAATCCAACATTCCTTCCTTGGGATGAGTGTGCAAGGAGTGAGCACATGCAGGAAGGACAGAGTCAATGGCAGAAGTAGGCTGCAGTGGAGCCAACTGGGACATGCACATTTTTAAATTGGTCACAAGCCAAGGTTATTTTGAGGGCACCAGTCCAGGAAGGCTGTGAGGCAGACATGGTGAATAAGGGTGCAAGTGTGTCACTCGGAACAGTGCTGAAGAGTAGTCTGTCCTCATCATAGAATCAATTGGACAATCGTTCAAATATACGTTGAAGCAGGCAAATGTATATGTCAATGATGCATGGAAAAGGAATGGACACCTACATGATGCCACAGGTGGTGCCTGAAGTAGGGTAGACCAAAGGACCCAGTATGGGTTATCTATGGAATAGATTTTTTGGAATGACTTAAGCAAGTCCGCTGTCCATTCATAGGGCATCAAAATGAGGATGGAATGCATCACTGTGTGAAAAGCATATGAGACATCAAGGATGTTGAGGACATCAGGGCATTATGAATCGAGCGATGCTACCATTCATTTATGTGACCCCTGTAGAGCAGTGTCTGTTGCTCCGTACAGTTTCAATCCACACTGGTGTTGATGTATATCCCCAAGAATGCCCACATGGGTGTACATTTGTGTGCAGACCAACTTGGCAAGCATTTTCTCCCAGATGGTGTATAAAGCTATTCTCCAGTATGTCATAGTAACGATGGTGCGCACAAGTGAGTGCCTGATGGAGGATTTAAACTAAACACCAGTAAAGGAGAGTTTGCATAGATCAGCAAGAGCATTAGACAAAGAGGAGATGTTGGCAATGATGGTTCTGTAGGAGCAGCGGTACACCAATAGGGATGACACATTCATGTACTCGTCAACATTGTTCACTACTTCAGGGGAGACATGAGGGAATGAGGAGAATGAATAATGATGATGGTGTCAGGGGGTGCCGCGGTGCAGAGGGTTGTGTTTGAAGAGCCTGTCACTAGTTGGTTCAGTCAGTCATGTCTATTTGCAAGACATATGTGCTGCGAGCGCATACCAAAGGTACTGTGAATGAGTTCTTGGAGAATATACATTGGATGTCTTGACAATTATTGAGCCACTCACCTCTTGCATCTCCGCCAGAACCCTGCTTGATGGCACAAAGTACTTCTGCACACTGATGGAGTTGCAATGGAAGACATAATCCGACAACACAAAGCAAATTGATAAATTCATGAACAATTAAATAATGCTAAAAGTACACTGTTAACCACCTGACTATGGTCAATGCAGACTTCATTGTCACCGCATAGCAATGGTGTAATGCTGCACCTATTCCAATGCAGCACTGCCATGCACCCAGACGCGTTGCACTAGAAGCTGCATACACCATGTTGCTGCATGCATGAGAAATGGAAGAAAACACACTGACAAAATGAAATCTGATGTGCTGTTGGACTAAATATCCCACATACAATCAGACATAGCAACATGTCTGTGGCTTTACAATGCTATAGCACACACTAGTAGCTGAACCATAATTTAGATCTACCAAATGTGACAAACATCCCTAATCCCACAAACCGTGCTAGGCATTTGATGTGTCACTCATTAGACCTGATAACATTTCGATGAGGGACACCTCAGCCCAAAAATCTGCACCTAACACAGTCCACAAACTGTTGACTATGCTACACACTCCCAAACAACCATGAAAGCTGGACGCACAGATAGAAAGCACAGTTATCATAATCACTGAACAGTGGCCCCAGCAATCCATCTGATGAACATGGCCATAGCCATCATTAGAATCACCCCTGTGTGATTCATGCCCCCTCAAGCAATAGTGATTGAGCCCAAGTTAAGTCAATCCAGAGAGAACACATACAATGCCCCACTCCCATGCCAACACCACCAGTGTCAGCAAATGCCATGCACTTACCTGTCCGTGGAAATCACCTGCCTTGCATACGATGCACACCAATGGGAGACGCTTTACCGAAATGGAATGCAATGCAGAGTAACAGCACACACAACATGCACACACATGATCAGACTTGATCACAGAAAGAAAATATGCATACAACACACAGTGTAGGAGCAACACAGGGTCCCACGGTTCTAAGTTATTTCGCCGAACGAAATTTCATCGTGGGACATTTCATCGCCAGAACACCCATCGCCAAAAACCCTGTTTTTTAATTTATTTATGGGTGGGGGTCCCTCCCCAAACCCCCCCCTACTTTAATAATCATACCCCAACCCCTACAAAACACCCCCCAAACATTTTATTTTTTAAAAAAAGGGTTTTTGGCGAGTGTTTTGGCGATGAAATGTCCCACGATGAAAATCTGTCGGCGAAATGCGTGTATACCGGTCCCACAGGGTGAATGGTTATTGATAGTGATTTGTTCAGGAGTACTTTGTACCACAACAGAGAGAGGGAGGGAGAGAGAGTGTGACACAGAGAGGGAATATCAAGGAAAGGACAGAGGTATACACATAGGTAGGTTACACAGTGACATGAGCACCAATCAAATTACCATAACAGCATGCCAGCATGCAAAGGACATATAAGACAACCGACACATTCAGCAAACATGCACAACAATGAGGCATGCTCAACATGCAAGACAGTGCAAGAAAGTACAAATGCTTACCCGCTGACTGTTCCTGCATGGTGTAAATCCCACATCACCTTCACCTTTAAGTGTCTTTCCTAATTTGGTACAGGAAGGGCAGTGTCTGGTGGAGGGCATGATTAGCAAGGACTTCAAATGGTGCAGGGTGTCTCCCCCGGGACAGCAGTCACCGCCACATCACGGATTACTGGAACAACATGGGAGAACATATTAAAACAGACATTGCAAACTACCATTGACACAGCACACGTGCAACGGAACAACAAACCTATAATTACCTGCACATGCCATCCTGTGCACCACCATGCAACCATGCTAGTTGACTTCACTAGGCATGCCTGCACGTACACCACAGCACACGTGTAGTCGTTGGGGAGTTAATGGCATACCTCAAGGGAAATCAAGATAAAATGAAAAAATAACACAACCAGGAAAAGGCAAAACAAAATATGATATGCCAACATCTGGCCAGGGAGGTGTAAAAAACTAAACAAATTAATAAAAGCAAGAATAAAAATGTCCATCTTGGACCAGGGGGGCCCACCCAAGAGGGGGAGGGGCAGGGTGGACGTCAACTGCCACATGGATGTTGAAAAAAACAATTCCCTCCATGGGCTCATGGACCACACGGCTATCTTGGATTGGAAGGCATGTCTCTGATGTGGCCACCTTCATGTGTAGAATCAGAAGGTGGTAGTGGTAAGGGAGGTTGACCACGTAGGGCCCTGGCCTGGTCCTCAGTGGCAGTGCTCAGGCTGGACTCAGATTAATGCATCTGCAACATGAAGCCTCAGAGGTCCTCATATAATATGATATGATATGATATTTTATTTCTATCGTGCTGGTACACAAGTGTTTCAGAGCGCGACAAGGCAAGGGAGGGGAACAGGGGAGAACAAAACAGCGATCTTACTAGGCCCAGTGACATTGAGAACGCGCAAGTGCATGGGAGAGGGGGAGGGGAAAAGTGCATGGAAGGGGGAGAAGTGGAAAGTGCAAAGCAGAGGAGAAACAGATAAATAACAATAAATAAATAAATAATAAAGGCAACAAACAGTTTTAGTGCAGCCAGCAATTTGCAAGTGCTAGGTTTAAGGCAGCAGACAGGGTAGGTCTCCGAAGTACAGGAAGAAAAAGGTGGGGGCTGTATGGGTACAGATACAGACCCCAGTGCAAGGAGTGGCCCGGAGGCAGTGCGGGAGGGTGGCAGGGTGAGCAGGTACCTGGGCCTGGAGGACAGAGAGTGGCCAGGTGCATGGTGCCAAGAGAGAACAGATCAGCAGGGGAGAAGGGGAGCGAAGGCAGAAGAAAGGAGGAAGGTCTTGAGGTGCTTCCGGAACCAGAGATGGTTCTCCTCAAGTTTTAGAGTGGCAGGGAGGCTCTTCCAGAGGGAGGCCCCACCCGAATCAGAGATCTACCCCCAGCTCATTTCTTTGAAAAACGACTGACCCTGAGGGAGTTGGAGGTAGAGGAGCGGAGAGCTCGAGAGGGGAGGTATTTGCGGAGGGATAGCTGAAGGTATTTTGGACCCAGGACCCAGAAAGCCTTGTGGACAATGCAGAGGGTTTTGAATTTAATCCTTGCATCCACTGGGAGCCAATGGAGAGATTTCAGGGCTGGAGAGATACGATCCCAGGGCTAGAGGCCAAGGACAAGTCTCGCAGTCCTGTTCTGGATTAGTTGCAGAGGGCGGAGAGTAGAGGCAGGTAGATTTAGAAAGAGGCTGTTACAATAGTCCAAGCTTAAGAGAACCAAAGCTTGGGATACCATGAGCTTCTGGGGGAAGGAGAGGAAAGGCAGAGTACCTCTGAGGAGGTGCAGTCGGAAATTTGACTTTTTAGAGACCTCAGAGATGTGGGCGGAGAAGGAAAGGGTGGAGTCAACGATGACCCTTAGTTTCTTAGCCTCGCAGGTGGGAGTAGGAGGAGGGCCAAGGGAGGCCGGCCAGAGAGTGAGGGGAAAGAATGGTGAAGGTGTGCCGATGAGGAGTATCTCTGTCTTGCTGGCGTTCAGACAAAGATCATTGGTGGCACACCAATCTTGAATGGCAGTCATGCAACACCTCACGGGATGCACAGCTTTCCTCTGAGATGGTCTACCTCAATAGTTGCATCTCCTGTTGGTACGGCGTACTGTGTGCTGCCTCTAGCACTTCCATTGAAGCTCTGAAGGACAACAACCCTTGCCTCAGGGCTTCCTTGTGGGCCCGACCCTCTGCAAGCAGGGATGCCTGCAGAGACCTCAGATCGGCCAGTCAGCTCCTGCTGCTGGCCTCCATGTGCAGCCTGTGTGAGCGGGATCTGGTCCGCAATGCCTGCAGCTCATGCTCTACCTGTGTTTCTGGTGGTATCATGGAATTGGCCACCCTATCCATGCACTCAGCCTACATCTCATAGGCAGCACCCTGTTGTTGTGCAACACGCAGCATCGACTGCTCCCACACTGTCTCCCCAGCCTGCACACGTCCACCACGTTTTCAGGGCCCATGCCTGCCTGACTCAAGGGAGCATGGCCCTTGATGTGATGCCACTGTCTGTGGCTGCAAGACTGCATCCCTCCATTGGACATCTGTCCCAGGACACAAAACCAATAATGTGGAGCGTGGCTGTGCAGCCCTAACCAGCACAGATGGATGTGACACCACTGACTGGTCCTGTGAGGGCACCTGACCCCCTGTAGACGCATGAGCTACAACAGCTCCAACACTTGATGCACTCACCTCCGACAGCATAGAGGACTGGACATTCAGTTCAGCACCAAAGATACTGGTTTCATAGGAGTCAGTGTCATACTGAGACATACCCCCGATGGACTGTAGTACCAGTGGATTTTCATGGGCTGCCACACCACGTCCTCCACTGGTGGTAGATTCCGGCTCAGACTCCTGTTCCTTCTCTACCTCCTCCGCTGTATCTAGTGCATCATCACCTGCACAAGCACATATAAAGACATGAAGAATCATGTTAATTGTATCGACAATATAGATTGCTATCACAATGCTGTTCTGCAACACATTGCCATGCATGTTACCATGCCATAAATCGCATATACACACTATGTACAAGAAGCTTCCAGATCATGGCGTATGCAGAGTTGCCACAATATCCCATGTCCCTGACCATGTAGCCAGTGGCCACATTGCCAACAGACATGGATCTCTGAAAGCACATTATGTCCCATGGCACAGCAAACAGTTGACAAAAAGATGTTAAATGTGAGTACCTGTAAACACGTCCACACATAATCACAGCCACGTCCACTACAATTACATGAAACACCAGTGTACCACTGGCACAGGGAGTGCCACAATGTGAACATAGCCTGAGTAGGAGTCCCAGGTGTGTGATGTGGAGAAAGTAATGACATGCCCTTGGAGATCAGAAGAGAGGACAGTGACACACAAGAGGCACAGGGGCATGGACCCATGGAGTGTGTGTTGAGTGTGGGAGGTTAACAGGGAGGAATTATGACAAATATTTGACATCGGGGTCAGTGCCATAGCTGCAGAGGGGATGTGCACAGTGTAGAAAAATGCAATGTCACTCATGGCACACTGTCAGGCACACTGCCAGTGTTCATGGAAGCTATCTGTAGCATGGAACCACCTACATACATGTGTGGATGTACTATCTACAACATGCAGTGCATGATGTGTAACACGTGCTTCAGACACAAGCACTTGTCTAGCATAGCAGAGTTACTAACATCACTGATGCAACTAACCAGATGCCATGTTGTGGTGGCACAAAGGTATGTGCAAATGATGTACGGCACATGGGTTGTATCAACTCTGCAGTACACTGCACGAGTCAGTTCAACATGACATGGTTCACCCAGGGCAGTCATTCAAATGCCGGCACAAGTGCAACATAATCATACTTCTTTCTTTAATCTACTTACACATTTTTAAGATGCACATGGTTGATCACTCACTGTGTCCTTTTAATTTGGCAGGCCTCCACATGAATTAACGTGCTCATGGCCTCTTCATGTGATCTGAGCTCCTGCTCCTGCGGTGACTCCCCTCCAGTGTCAGAGCAGAGGCGAGGTTGGCACCCAGCTTGTGTTTGGTACAACGGTGGAGGTCATTCCACCGCTTCATGACCTGAGCAGCGGTGTGCCTCTCATTCCCTAAGGCATTGATGTCATCCGTGACTCGCTGACAGTGCACCATATGCTGAGTATGCTCCCTCGCTGTGTGCACATGTCACAGTGGTGTGCGCCCACGTAGTCCACGAGGATCTGGAGTTCATCATCATTGAAGTTCCTCTTCCTCGACGTGGCGTTGTCCTGTGCCATGCTTTGGGCTTGAGCCTCTTCCTGTCATGCACGCTTTGCCTTGTTGGCATGTGGTGCAGACCCTGTGTGGCTGGGACCACTCAGGGCACCAGATGCTGGACCACCAGTGGCCTGGGTCATGGCATCACCCACTGATGCTAGGACAGCAGCTGACCCTGCAGGTCCCTGACACTAGGTGGGACAACAACAGCTGCCCCGGCAGGTCCCTGGCCCTGGGTGCTGGAGACAGGAGATTTACATGGACGTCCCTTCCCCTTTGAGGGATGGACATCAGCTGCCCCTGGGTCTCTGTGTACCTGGGGGGGATGACAGCAGCTTCCACTGCAGTTCCCTGTCCCTGGGTGGTGGGGAGAGAAGCTGCCCCTGCAGCTCCCTGACCCTGGGTGCTGGGAACAGGAGCTTTACATGGACGTACCTTCCCCTTTGAGGGACGGACATCAGCTGCCCCAGGGTCTCCGTGTACCTGGGGGGGGGGTTGACAGCAGCTACCACTGCAGCTCCCTGTCCCTGGGTGGTGGGGAGAGCAGCTACCAGTGCAGCTCCCTGTCCCTGGGTGCTGGGGACAGCATCTTCCACAGCTACCGCTGAAGGTCCCTGACCCTGGGTGGTGGGGACAGCAACTGCACCTGCAGCTACCTGACCCTGATGAGGGGTGACCACAGCTCTTTCTACACGTCCCCTGCCCCTGGAGGAGGGGGCAGCAGCTTCGGCTGCACGTCCCCGATCCCGGCCACCTCTGCCACCTTTCCCTCTTGGGGCCTTCCCACTCATGGTACAGATGGACTTGTACAATGGAAGGCACACCAAGCAATTGTCCTGGGCAATCGGATTGAGGGGGCAGTGTACGTGATGGAAAACGTACGTCTGTGGTCCAGCAAGGCTCAATATTACCCCTGGTGAAAAAATATATGGGACGCGTAACATACAGGTACCCCAACAATCTAAAATGACTGTACGAGACACCTCGTTAGCTCCCGTAAAAAGAAAAAGTATTACTTGATACGCTGTGGCACCCAGCAACACAAGGAATGCATACACAAAGCCCAGGAAAGCTACTGTAATGGAAATAATGGAGGTACGCGATACACAGGGGCACCCAGAGTATGAATAATGCGTACGCTACTCACCATTAGCCTCTGAAAAAAGAAAAGTACACACACGTGTGCGCAGAGACAAATCCCCCACCAAAATAAAAAGTTTGTACTGTCACAGTAGTGAACAAATTGCGCAGCACCCCAAAATTCTCTGTAATGCACTTGTCCGTCCACTCCAAGTCCACTCCAAATCGCACGTACGGTCGGATTTTCTTCTATGCACTTCTTTATCCCGAATCTGAACGCCAACGCCCAGATCGTGTCATGTAAGTTACGCGCTGAGGGCCTTTCCTCTGATTTCATGTGTCTACGCTAATTTTGAACGTGCAGAGTAACCGTCACTCTGTTTCCAGCTACCCACGCAATAGACACAGAAGACCCATGCTCCTGCCTACGAGCCTTTTTACCTGCCTCCTTCTGCCCTGAGCTGCCTCCTACCGAGCCATCTGCTGCTGCCTGCCCACTGTGTGTCCCTGCTGCCCACCTGCTCTGCATTTTGAGTGCCTGTTGTCCAGCTATTGCCAGTACTCCTGTCTGTGGCCCTGTGACCACCTCTGCTGATTCACCAGACTCCCCACTTGCCAATCCATAACCACTGCTCCACTGCCCAGCCCCAGGACCACCTTGCCCACCCACCTGCCTCGGAGGTTGCCATGTCTCAACCAACATCTTCAGAGGTAAGTGGCAACCCTGCGGCAGCGAGGCAGATGGCTGTCAACTTCACTAGGAAGGAAGTTGACATCCTGGTGGAGCAAGTGCTGGGGCATTATGATGCCCTCTTCAATGCCCCAACACAATTCGGCAAAGGACGACGTAAGCTGATCTGGGACGGGATCTTGGATGCCATCAACGCGGAGGGGGTAGCATCCCACACCTTCAAACACGTGCACAAGCGCTGGGAGGAACTAAAATCCAGGACCCACAACAAGGCCCTGCACCTCCTCCAGGCCGGTGCCACTGGAGAGGGGTGCAAGTGCCGGATCAACAACACCAACATGCGGGTCTTGGAGAAGTGCGGCTGCACACCCAGGTCAGCGAGTTGCACAGACGTCTGGAGTCGTCAGGTGAGTGTCCATGTGTTGCTGGGCTCCACAGTAAATTTGCATGTTCCCGTATGTTGGGAGTGGGCACCTTGGGCTTACAGCAAGTATGCCTCTTGTACGGTGCATTCCCAGACAGTGCTCTACATGTGTGCAGTGAACCATGTGTCATTTTAATGGGATTACATTTACATTGTGTGTTGTACTGCTGCATTTCACAACGTGCACATGGTTTCTTACATGTGTCTGAGATGTGCCCGTGTGACAAGTGTGATAGATGAGGTGGTGTTGGCAACCTCATGTGCATGCATGGTGTTTGTGTGTATGTGTCAGAGATGTCATTGTGTGACTGGCCATCACTCATGGATGGATGAAACCAGTGCATTTCAATGTATGAAGTAGTCATGTGGCGGGTTTGCCATTGAGGGTACTCTGATGTGATTGCTCATTGCACTGCTTGAGGACTGTCAGGTGATGTGTGTGCATGACATGTGTATGAGCACATGATGCATGTGTGTGTAGCATGCGCGATTGATAGGTTGTGACAGTGCCATGTCCCCGGATGTGATTGTCTGTTGGGATGATCACACATGTATGTGCATGTATGTACATTGCATGTACACGTGTGTTGTGGAGGGGGATGATGGTTGTACCCTTTACCAGTGTACGTCATGTGAAAGTTTTTGTTGCCATGCACACATTGGTGCAGTACCCTGATATTTGTGTTCTATGTCTCCTTATCTGCAGTTGCGTTGGAAGAAGAGGGCAGAGACAGTGCTGTGGAGCAAGGTAGCAGGGATGCCTCCACCAGGCCCAGCCATGCCCCCTGGACACAACTTCATCAAGGAGCAAGGAGGCTGGTGCTGCATCTGGACCATCGGCCAAAGCTGCTGAGGGGAAGACCAAGAGGGTGAAGGTGGACGTGGGCTCCTCGGCAGCGGGGGGGGGAACAGGTGAGACAACACAGGGGCCATCCAGTGCGGAAGGAGCTCAGGAGTCATCCAGGATACCGGGAGAATAGGCGGCCGTATTAACCCAGCTCATGGGGTCAGGTGGGGGTGGTGAGGTGGGTGTGACTACTGCAGTCCTGCCCCTGGGGCATGAGGCTGTGCAGGTCACTGTGGAGGTGCATGTGCAAAAGCCTGTCCCTGGAACAGTGGCTACAGCTGTATGCACCTGCCGGCATGCCTCAACCCGGACCCAGCCCCAGGTGTCGGATGCTTCCACTCAGACCGACACCCCAATGGCGGCGGCTGTCGCTATTCGGGACAGAGTGGTACCCTCTTGGTCAGTGTTGGGAGGCGTACCGGTGACATACGTGATGAAGTGTGGGCTTGCTGTCAAGTGCTTGCACATCATCACAATGACGCCTGGCGTCTCCTCAACTGGCTAGCAGCATTCCTTGTCTCGATTGTGCTGCGTGGGCTGTCCACTAATGCAACCCCCTCCTCGTCTTCCTCCTTTGTGCTCCAGTCGTCCTCTGGGGCGCCTTCTGGGCCAGATAACAGCAGGGCCCCCTGTGCAACAGTCCCACCCATATCGGCCCGTCTGGTGGAGCAAACATCCCTGCCAGAGTTGGGAGTCGACAGTGGATCAGCTGAGGTGCTCACCATGCCGATCCAGGCAACAACAGGAGCACCAGCAATGGAGGGAGAGCAGGCACTCAGGAGCAGGGCACGGGCCAGACACGCCCGGCTAATGTCATCAGGCCGGAGGGTGTCCACACGAACCGTGCACCAGGCGCTATGGCAGCAGCGGGCTCTAAGGAGGAGGCTATTTTACTCAGGGTGTTACATCACAAGGGGGCAGGTATCCAGCGTCAGGCAGGACACAAATGTGGACCTGAGAACTAGAATGTCTTCCATGTTCGTGCGCTATGGGCAGCATATCGGAGCAGGGAGGCAGTGGGCTCGGGAGGCGAGGGTGACAATGGCCAGGGCGAAGATTGTACTGTGTCGGGCAAGGAGGTGGATGGCCATCCTGGAGGCAACTTGCAGGGAGGTGGAGGGGTTGGAGAGGAACATGTTGGAGTCCCTGCAAGCCCTCCTCCCCCTTCCTGGGGGAAATGGACGCAGTGCTCGATGATGCCCTGGCCAAAACTGTGAGTGAGATAGGTGATGAGGAGGAGATGGACTAGTCCACTGCCTATGTACATAGTTCTGTAGGTGTAAGTTTCCTTTGTTTTTTTTGGTTTTTTTTGGAGTGAACTATTTGGACTATACTCCAGTTTTTGTTTGTACATAGTTATTTAGGTGTAGGTTTTCTGTTTTAAAAACCAGACATTATGGACTTTGCTTTCTCTTTTATCTTGTAAATAGTTGTTTTGGAAAATTTAAATTTATTTTTTTGATTATATACATTGGCACTATTATTTTTCTTTTACAGACTGCACGCTATTAACACTTCTGTATATTATAATTTGTTTTTACTCAAATTCATCGCTTCTTCACTTTCATTTTGGTGTGCGCATCTATGCTAGGCTATTTATGAACCGCGCTTCTCGCTATTGGTAGTCATGTGTCTGGTTGCATACATGCCTGTGTATTGTTGCTGGGATGGTTTGCAAGGGTATTATCTACATGTGGTTTTCCGGTGTTGGGGTGTGAAGAAGACGGATGGGTGTGCACTGTCAAATGGTATTTCATTTCAGATGTGCAGCATCACTCAGTGTTTGCCTTCACTGTGGTTGGTGTGGATGGAGGTGGGATGACTGTGGGAGTGCTACATGTTCCACATCAGGCCACATGTCTTAGTTAATGCTGTGTGACACACGTCATGATTTCACCTTCACCTGCATGTGTTTCCGCAGTATTCATTCGCTCTGGTGTTGGTCACCCTCTTGCACTGGAATAGAGTAGTGTTTTGTTTTAACATTCCACAGTGGCTTGCTCGAATCACCAGTCTCTGTGAGTTGGGCACTCTCTGACTGCCCTGTCCTTCACACATGCCTGGGACAGTGATGTGATTGTTAGGAGGTATTTTGATAATTAACCAGCTCATTGATGCTCAGGCTGTGACACACGGGTCTATTGTTAGTTGATGCAGCACACATTGTAGGTATGATTACTTCTGTCATGGGCAAACAATCGGTCACTTGGGTAAACTGGGAGACCCGAGCCCTTTAAGACGAGGTAGCAATACACTTGAGATGGATGGGGATGCAGAAGTTACTCAAACATCAATAATTGAAATGACTCAGATAGTTGCCAAAAAGATAACTGTTTTCATATCAATTTTCTAAAACAGGGAGTACAACGGACATCAACGGACGTCTCAGCGTAAGATCTCTCAATGCATCTTAAAAAATCGTCATGGATGACGTCAACCTACGTATTTACTGACGTCATCCTATGTGGCAAACTTCAAAAACCTAGTGGCTATTGTAATAGGTTCTTCAGGAATATCTAAACATGCAATCCATAATAGTCTAAGAGAGTGAAAAAAGTGATAGGTTTCTTAACATCAGATGGGGCAACTAAGACCTCCCCTCAAACAGGCCACTATGAACGTCACTAAATACACAATTTCCCATTGGCTATACATACTATAAGACCCTTAATCACGCGGCCCCCTACAATTGGTTGGCAATCTAACCTCCATCAGTACTTTTCCACCTATGTTAGCAGCACGCAGGCTGGTCTTCCAGATGCTGGTGTGCTAGTCTTAACCATAGCTTGCCACCAATTAGCATATTCATCTATCACCACCTCAGTGGTCGGCTGTCAATTAAGGCTTTGAATTTGTCCTTGGGCGTGTTCTTTTGCTCTGGAGAATTCAGGGGAGTGAAGGCATGCTCTGCCCTCATGCGTAGGTGTGATCGTCATGTTCGTCTAACTTCATCCTTCCACATGACTGAAGACCTCTGATGTCTTCCTTGTTTTTGTCTATGTCTTCTGAACAGGAGTTTCGTTCTTTCACACGTTTTGTATCCAATATCTGCTCACTCCAGCCTGATAAGACCTTGGCTTCTTGGGGCTCGTCAAGCCTTGCCTTTCTGAGTTTCACTCCTGTTAATTCGTTCACTTATTTTTTAAACTGCGACACACTGGAAAAGAGGCATTCCTTCTCTGGTCCAGCTCTGCTATAATACGTAGTGGAAACATCCATTCTTTACTCACTTCAAAATATATATTTATGTTGGTGCATGCCGCAATCTATTCACTATAAAGCTAGCCTCAAGAATACTTTGTCTACTTGGGTTTCGTTGCATCTGTACACGTGTAAAATAAATTGATATCTTCATCGTTTCTGTAGCATACGTTTCTTCGTCTTGATCCCAAGATGTTACTTATCTTTGATACTTTCTTGATGCCTTATAGAATATCTTCATTCTCTTATCTCTGCATCTCTTCCATGTACGTCAGCTTGCTTCATGTGGCGGTGGTGGTGGTGATGATGTCACCAATCTGCTCTTTCATTCATTGGTTTTGCTTCTTCCGGGATTTCATTCAAATGGCCATCATACCGTCTTGTATGCAGGTATGGCTTTCTCAATGTGAACCTTGCCTCCAGGACTGTCCTCGGTATCAGTATTTTCACTGGTACCGTACGTGTATCACACTCTGGTTCCCAACATATTGGCAATATGGGTGAAGTGGTTGAGGTGGGGGTACTTGCCTCCTTCTCTACACTCCCCCCTCTGGGCAATTCATTGCCCACTCTCCCCTCATCCTTCATATCTAGACATCCTTGTCTGAAGAAATGTTTCATTGGGATCCATATCTGTATGACTCCCTTCAGGCATCCAGCTGATTTCACATGCTCATCCATGTTCCAAGTTAAGGGCATGCACTGTCCACTTGGGCTGCAATAGATCCACATTTCTACATACCTCTTATGGTTCTTTGGATACAGAAACTTCTTTCCCTCAGGTGCATGGATACTGGCCTTCACAAAGTCTCTGACTTCTTCATTGTCAAATTTCTGGCCTTCCATCCTGATTCAACATCGATCATAATGTTCATCCCCATGGCTTTCTTTGCTGTCTTCTTGCATTGTGTGATTACTATCTTGATCACACACAATCCAAGCAATACCAACACAATCAGGGCTCCAAGGAACTTGAACATGCCTACCACCCATTGTTTAACCCAAGAAAAAAGCGATCCAAACCAGCTGTCATCAACAATGTCTTGTACTTTGTCTGTCATCTGGACGTGTAGTTTTGTCAGCATCTCTATAGCCTCTGTCAAGGTGCCATTCTCGTCATCATGAGAGTTTATGAGCGTGCAACATGATTTTCCGATTTGTGCACAAACACCTCCATCCATAGCTATAATCATGTCCAGGACATATCTATTCTAAAGAGTCATCAGTGGTATGGCTCTCATCTGTTCTCTCATTGCATCGAATCCCTTTATGGTAGTGTTGATTGTCTGCAGCAATTCCCATCTGGTAATCTGCAGCCATTTGGCATTTGCTCCAACCTGGATTCTTGGCATGAAGATCCATGTGAATAACAACAAAGTTTGGCTGAACAGTCTGTGCTCATATGGAATGGAGTCAAAAGCTTATATTGACTTGGCTGAGAAATAGTTCAGCTCCACATATCTCCTTTGCCTTAGGTTAGCATCTGCTTTCAGGAAATTGTCAAAACTTAAGCCACTTTTAGGAATCACCACCGCTGGAACATGGACATTCACTAATGAGCATTGTCCTCCCCAATCATTGGGTAGCTTCATATATGCACTGGATCCACAAGCCCAATAGTGATCCATGATCACTGCTGTTCCAAGTTTCATTCCTGGTACATCAAAGATTCGACCACAGTTCTGGTTCTCTCCAACTTTTCTTGTGCCATTGTTTCTGAAGCACAGCTTTGCACTCTCCAAAGGGTCCTCCTCTATCTTCGACCAAGGTCAGTAATTTAGCAAGTCTCTGCCATAGTGGCTTGCATCCATTTTGCACTATGTCATTGGTTGGCTGATAACAACCAATGGCCACCCATGCTCTGCAGATCACCACTCCTTCCCTCTTCCCATCCATCTGGTGATAGTACTGATCCCCAAATCTGCATTTGGCCTCTGTTCTTCCATCTACAAATTTCTTCTGCAGATTTTCCTGGACTTTTCAGTCTTTTGTTTACTTCCCATCTGATTCCAGCTCCTTTCACTCCAGGTTTTTCGTATC
Source organism: Ambystoma mexicanum (assembly GCF_040938575.1). Taxonomy (NCBI): domain Eukaryota; kingdom Metazoa; phylum Chordata; class Amphibia; order Caudata; family Ambystomatidae; genus Ambystoma; species Ambystoma mexicanum. The sequence goes on from NC_090934.1 coordinate 901,325,187, forward strand.
TGATCACGTGATTCTTAGTATGAGCTCTTGGCCTTGTCTTTGTATCTTGGATATAGCCGTCTTCGTCTGGATCTGTCCATTCAGTTGCCCATTTGAGATAGGCATCTCGGCCCATGAACCAACCTCTTGTACGACAGAGTGCTATGTGTGAAAGACAATATGCTGGTTGGACATCTATTTCAATAGCTATGAAGATCTTAGATTTCCCCATGCTATAAGGCAGGAGTGCACATACAAAGCATTCCTCCTTTGAGCTTCTTCTTCCCACTTGTTTCATATGCTGATACCATATGTTATTCCCCAAGTGTGCTGTACTGTCCAGGTAATAATTCAACTCATGATCATCCTCCCTAGTACTTCTCTTAGGTCTCGTTCTTTTCTTACAAGCTTCTCTAACCATCTCATGCAATATGTCAGCATAGTTCTTCCTTACTGGACCAATCATAGAAACATGTGTCAGTGTGCTGGGTGCTTTTACATTTGCTACCTATGAGGTAGATAGTTCCAGAAGCTTCATCCTAGTGAAATAATATGCAGGTATAAAGATGTCTCGCATAATCTCCATAAGTGACTGTCACGCTCACCTGGTCTCCACTGGGGCATAGCACGAAGCTGCACGAATTATGTCTGCACTGATGTGGCACTGCTTGAATGATGAAGCTACTTGCTTCTTCTTCCTTGATATCACCCCAGGAGGCGTTTGTCTGCAAGGTCGAACCAAGATATTAGCTACTGAGTGGGGCTGGATTGGTCCCACCTCCTTTCACCTCCTGATGCCCTGCTCCTCTTCTGTCTCATCTTGGAGTTTTGTGGGGTAGGTTCTCCATCCTGCAATCTCTAGCAGGGGCGCAGTATACACAGTCTTTGCCCGGACCTAGTTACTTCACTGATCCAGTGTGGCTGTTGCTGAGTCTGGAAAGCTGGATTACGCAGGTAAGTCTCTATGCCAATGGATGCTTGATATGGGTGCTTAAAGTCCTTATTGCCCAAGTTTTAAACGTGTTTTGTCTTTTCTTTCAGGCGCGGTCTTGTGTGGATTTCCGATGAAGAATGACTCTTCCTAAGATGCTGAGCAGATTTCCTTCAGGTGAGTATTAGCACGAGTGAGTGGCGCTGAATGTCTGAATAACTGTTCTTTTTCGTGCGCGACTAATCTGCTGTTTATTTTCCTTCTTTGCAGACGCGGTGCGGCTCCACGACGGCGATGCGAAGAACCGCTCCAACGTATTCTGGAAGAATGCTAACCCTGGGTGATTATTGGATGCTTATGTGGATACCTTCTTCTCTGCAAGGGCGGCGGTTCGGAGATCAGCTGAAGGCAAGACCGATTGGATGAAGGGCTGCAGGTAAGGCCTTTGTTGCTGTACTAACTTCTATTCTCTTCTCTTTCTTCTCTCAGGTACCGATGGATTGGAATCTCAGAACAGGCGTGGCTGTAGAAGTTCGAGGACTGAGCAGACACGGTGAGCGTTACGCTGCAGGAGTGCAGAATAACGCGAAGCATGTTCTGCCTGCAGGGTGTGGCTTAAATAGCCTTGCAAGTAGTTCCAGGTAAAGTAGTCCCTTTAGCACACCCTGCCCTTCAGGTAAAGTAGTCCCACAGCCACACCCTGATTATGCAGAAAGGCTCAGCCTCACTAGGCTGAGTAAGTAGTCCCAAGCAGTTCAACACATATCATGAGCCTGGCGCCAAAGGCGCCATGACTGAGTCCAGGAGGTTCTAGGACACTCCTTTGGGGCTTGATAAGCCCTTCTTGGTGCCAATGACTGGGGTGGGCCCATCAGTTCCAGGAGTTTTGAAGCATGCACCATGACAGGGACCTCCTTCTAAAAGGTAACTCAGGCTTATTCATCACAGGACCAGGTGCCCTCGTGTGTATCTCTAGAGTAGGAACAATTACATAAGGTATCGCTGCCTAGTAGTTGCCACGTCTGTACCCTCCTTCTGTATAGGAACAGTCACAGAACTCTTTGCTCCATTTGCATTTATGTAGTAAGCAGTGCTTACTGTAAGTGAGAGCAGTATCACTAAAAACAAAATTCAAGTGTAAATTACACATAAGTATGTCCATTTTCAACAATAGCTTCTTCCACATTGTGGACGTCTCTCATGATCTGCCATAATAATATTACTATTGATGCTGCTCAAATAAACTTTAATCGGGCAACATTATGTAATACACTGGAAGCTGCTGATTCTGCTCCACAAGTTCCCTCAATCAACTTCAGCAGGCTGACTATACGATGATGAACAAAAGTTCCCAGTGAAGACCACGAATTGGCCTTTTACCAGAAAACATGAAGATTCTCCTTCAGCATGAAACAAAGTACTTCAACCAGTAGATTTTTGGATCTTCTGCTTTGAAAGTCTCATTCAGTTCTCAGTGTTCTCTCAGAGTAAAAATTCACCTGCGTGATTATGTCTCTCAGCATTTCATTAAGTGCTGCATTACTTCTCGGATCCCTCAGGAATGTGCAGACATCAGTTTGTCTCCCAATAAGATGCGGCACTCCTCAATCAAATAATAGAACACCAACTGTTCCCTCTTCCAGTTATCGAAAAGGAACTCCAAATCTGGCATGCTCTCCTTTATGATCAAGACTTAAACATGTCTCAGTCTAATGTCAACAAACTCATGTGGCTCAAGAACAAATAGATTCCCTTAACTCCTTTTTAGTGACTGAAAAAGAGTGTCCCGACAATAATCCACAGTCCAATATACTGTCTGTTTATTCAATAGCTTCTACGTCCTTCTTCCTCATCATAGACCTAGTCTGCACGTGCTGTGGTTCTTCCCCGATGATTGATTTCGACAGGGGTGGGATGAAGGGGGTTCTTCAGCATAGATTTTCACTTCTATGAGAAATAGCCAAGCGTGTCTGCCTTGGACCTTGACTGTAGACGGTGTCACGTCTTCCACTATGAAGTGGCCGTTGAAATGCAGCTCGTGCCACTACCTCGTGAAATTACGAATTAGGATCGAATCACTGGGGAAAAGTTTGGGAAGACATAGTTCTTTAACTCTGGTTGCTGTAACATCTGCTTCTGTGTTCTGAGCTGCCCCACACCCCTTCCGCTTGAGCTGATCTGAAATGACAGAGATACTTGAGGTCATGCATGTTAAGTAATCACGTAATTCCTTTCCTAACAATTCTGCTGTTGTCTGGGCATCACTTCTAGTTCTAGACAGAGGTGTGAGAGGTGTCCTCTTTCACCTCCCTGTCACTATTCATGGGGCGTAGGATGGTGGTCTGAGCCTTGTTGATTTCTCAACGCATACAATGCCAGTGGTAGACAATGCAACCATCCTTCCTTAAAGGTAAGCTTCAATTTGGCTATTTGCTCTTTAACCAAGCCGTTGAGTCTCTCACAGACCCCATTTGCTTCCGGGTAATACGCTGATGAAAACTTGTGCTTTATACCAAACAACAAGCTTATTTGCTCAAAGACTTCATTGACAAAATGAGGGTCATTATCTGATCTTAATACTTCACATATACCCCATCTAGGAAATACTTGTCGTACTAAACATTTTGCTGCACAGGTGGAGTCTAGGTGTGTACAAGGACCAGCCTCAATCCACCTCGAAAAGGGATATACCACTGCAATCATGTATCTATATCCATTACAAACATGCAGCATGTTGACAGTCGATATGCAAATGCTGAAAGGGACCTTTAGGCCTTGGAATAACTCCTCTAATTGTGCACACTGTGTGCCCAGCAGTAAACTTTTGACATAGGATACAATTTACTACATAAAATGCAACGTGTTCTACTATATTTGGAACAAACCAATCCTCCGCAATAGTTGGGGCAATGCTCTCTCTAGTAACGTGTGCAGGGTGGTGTAGCTGCTCCAATGCCACCCATAATAAGGCTACAGGCATCACCGGTTTACCAGTGCTGTCTTGCCGCCACAATGCTTCAGAGGGGTTTAAAGAACACCCTCTCCACGTCCACAAGTCTTTCTCATCTTGAGGCGCTTCCCTTTGAATCCCTATCAACTGAGTCCTAGACATATTATTATAACACTCAGACACACTCATCATCACCACCATGCTTTCATTAACATCAGGCATGTCAAACAACATAATAATATCTAAACATGCAACTCATTTTGCTTCCTCGTCTGCCTTTTGATTTCCACGTGCGATAAAAGGGGTCATTACAAATTGGGCGGTAAGTTGTTAATGGCACCGGTAAAGGTGCCGGAGCTATCAACCCCTTACCGCCCTATTACCAGGTCTCCTCGCGGGACCCCTAAGGTCCAAGGTTGGAATGGCCCGGTAATTCCTCATTTAAGGAACCCGGAACCTGGTAAGCGGGTAGCCATGCCGCTAATAGCGGCATGGCTACTGCCCAACTCGTAATGACCCCCAAAGTCTGCTCTTTTAGTGTGTGCTGCGCATTTAAGTACTGAAATGGCTACATAAGTCTGTCCAATAAGGCTGTGTGCTGCACTGGAGTTCCGTCCGCTGGGAGGTAGCCCCTCCTTTTCCAACGTGCTAGCCTTACATGCACTGTCGACGTCACATAGGCGGAGTCACTGTACACTGTTACTTCCTGGTCTGCATGTCTCTCGAGCGAGATAATCAGTGCCACTAATCCTGCAGCCTGTGCCGAAAAGTGAGACGGTAGTCGTGCACTTATCAATACTTCAAACTCTCCAATGGCCATGTGCTTCACTACAGCGGCAACTGTATATCTTTGTCCATCATTCTGATCAATTCTAGAAGAACTGTTAATAAAGAGAATCTCCCCAGCTGCCAATGCATTTTCCTTCACCCTCGGGAGTTCGTCATAGAATTCCTCATAGTTTGGGCAATCGTGTGCATGCTCGTCCTCTGCCAGTGGTTCTGCTACTAACATGACAGGATTCAATATTCTGCATCAGACTATTTTAATTGCCGGTTTCGATATGACTACCTCGTAGGCAGAAGCCCTTTGAGAAGTCAATGTGCCTTTAGGTTTTTCCCAAATAGCAAACAATGCATGTTCAACAAATAACGTCATGGAACACCCCATTACTATACTAGCAGCCTTCTCGATGGTGAATGCAGCTGCTGCCAAAGATTGTTCACAAGGGAAATTACCCCTCATTAATGGGTCTAGAATCCTGCTGTAATATGCAAGGGGCTTGTACCCCAACGTAGTTCTCTGCATGAGTACAGCTGTCATAACAGTGACATTCGTGTGCGAGAACAAAAAGAATTCCTCAGCATAATTGGGAATCCCTAAAACTGGAGCTGTGCAAATTGCCTTTTGTTACTCACCAAATCCTTCTTCCATCTCCTAAATCCAGACCATTTTTTCCTGATTTGTCTGTGCTTTCTTCAGAGACTGCAACAAGGGCCTTATGTATGAACTGTAATCAAAGACCCATGCTCTTACATAGTTACATAGTCCCAGAAATCTCTGCATGTGCTTTAGCGTGAGTGGCTTTACTGTTTTCAAAATAGCCTCAGCCCTCTCAGGAGTAACTTTCTTTCCTTCATGTGAAATTAACTGGCCTATGTACAGTACTTCCTTTTGACAATACTGCAATTTCTCCTTGTCTACTTTATATCCTTTGTCTGCAAGAATAATCATTAGTTGAACTGAATCGCGTCTGCACTCTTCCTCTGAGGTGCTACAGACCAATATATCATCCACGTATTGCAACACAACACTTTCCAAATCAATATTGCTTAAATCCATATGCAGGACTCTATTGAAAATCGACAGAGACTCACAGTACCCCTGGGGCAGGCGAGTACTTTTCAGATGAGTTTGCCTGAACGTAAATGACATCAGATCTTGCGAGTCTTTATGCAATCAGATTGAGAAAAATGCCTTTTTCAAGTCAATCACAGTGAAATATCTTGCCTTAACAGGGATATTATATAAGATTGTCGATGGATTAGGAACTAGAGGGAACTCAGCCTCTACAATCTGGTTAATAAGGCGTAAATCTTGAATTAAACACCACAACCCCCTTTCCCTTTCTTCACAGGATAAATGTTAGTATTACACAGTGACTCTGATGTCACTAGGATGCCCTGTTCCATCATAGCAGATATCGTCTCAAAAATACCTTCATCTGCCTCTCGAGACATAGGTTACTGTCGTGCTTCTGGTTTCAATTTAATCTTCACTTCTCCAACCCCCTTCAATAGGCCTACGTCATAGGGTCCTGTTGTCCATAATGAAACTGACACTTTCGGCATGTCTTCATTGAAATACTTGGGGCGTCTCTGTGCTAACATCATTTTCTGGGGAACCTCACATTTAATTGCTCTTACCCAATAAGTAATGTTCATCTCAAATGCTACTTCATCATCTGACGGATAATCTCCAAACATATCCTCATCACTGACGTTAGTCAATCTATAACCTTCCCCAATGGCAATCACTGTGCAACATTGTCTGCCTTCATAATCATTTCCATCAAGCAAAGACATTTCTCCTCGCATTATGGCTGCTTGTAATTCTAAAGGGAAGATTCGCCGTTCATCTTCATCCACAGGTATCTTTGGCCTGAATAAAAATTAATCAGGTATTCTCATAGTTCTACCCACTAAACCTGGCACCCATGTTAACAGAATACGTACCCCATAGTAAAAGACTTCTGTTCTAACAGTATACTCCTCGTATGGCCATTTGTCCTGCAAATTCCATAATAAATTCACTCACGTTTAAATAATGCATTCCTGGTGTTGAACATACTATGCCTTTATCAGTGAACAAAATCGTCATGTTCAATTTGGTCATTAAATCCTGACCCAATATATTGACAGTTGTCTGCCTTCAATATAACAATACCACACTCCTATAGAGGCTGACAATTCTTCAGTAAAAGGAACCCTTCTTGTAGCTCCTGTGAAACCTTGAGTATTCGTAGCATTTCCAGACATCGAAAATGTCCCCTCTCATATACATGAGCGTGTTGCACCCGTGTCTACTAAAAAAGAAAAAGATGTGCCTCCTATATTGACATCAACCCTCGCTTCCTTTTGAGTATTGGGCGTCACAGATAGTATCAAACACATCAAGTCTCCCACTGAGCTGTCCTATTGTGGATACATTCTCATCCCTGTACCTGTGAAAGGATTCCCTCCCTATCATGGCCACTGGTCAAGGGCCATTATGTCCCACAGGGTTCCAATGGACCCAGTCTTGGCGCCTTTGGCGCCAGACTCATCTGAAAGTGTGCTTAGCATCCAGGCCTGGGCGCGGCCATCCACAAGCATTGGGAGCACATGCAGAAGTCTGAGGGAGTGGTAAGGTGGGGCCAGAGGGTGGGGCTGAAGGGGAGTGGCTGGGGCCAGGCTATATAAGCCAGCCCCACTCGCGTGCTGGCACTTTGCGTTAGTCTGCTGGTGCAGCGTAACGCTTACTGCCGTCTACAGATCCTTACCTGTTTCCAGTTTTGCATGCTATCTTCAGTCTCCAGAACTCTGCAGCAACTGCGCGCATATCCCCCAAGCAGATTGGGGGATTACGGGCCCCTATATCTAAAGCTGAGAGAGAAAAAAGGAGGCAACAACAACTTTGTTTATATTGCGGCAAGGCAGGACATTTTCTTGTATGTATGATGCCTATCCAAACATCACTCATGCCGTCCCTCTCTTTCACCCCCACAGGCAGTGAGCATGACAGTGAAGAGCAGGACACCACCCCTGCACAGGAATGTGGCTGGGGTGGGGATGTCCCGTTTGGAGGGGGCTGCCTGCAGGGGGGTGCCATAGGTGATGGGGGCTGGGGAGGTGGTGTCCCACCTGGAGGGGGCTGTCTGCAGGTGGGTGCCACGGGTGATGGGGGGTCAGGGGGGTGGTGGCCATCTGGAGGGGCTGCGTGCAGGGGGCTGCCACAGGTGATGGGGGCTGGGGGAGGTGTCACGTTTGGAGGGTGCTGCCTGCAGGGATGTGCCATGGGTGATGGGGCTGGCTTGGGGGTGTCCGTCTGGAGGGGGCTGCCTGCAGGGGGGTGCCACAGGTGATGGGGGCTGGGGTAGGGGTGTCTCATCTGGAGGGGGCTGCCTGAAGGGGGGTGCCATGGGTGATGGGGCCTGGGGGGTGGTGTCGTGTCTGGAGGGGGCTGCCTGCAGGGGGGTGCCATGGGTGATGGGGGCTGGGGTGGGGGTGTCCCGTCTGAGGGGACTGCCTACAGGGGGGTGCCACGGGTGATGTGGGCTGGGGTGGGGTTGTCCCATCTGGAGGGTGCTGCCTGCATGGGAGTGGCACAGGTGATGGGGGCTGGGGTGGAGGTGTCCCGTCTGGAGGGGGCTTCCTGCAGGGGGGTGCCACAGGTGCTGGGGGTGTCCCATCTGGAGGGGGCTGCCTACAGAGGGGCGCCACAGGTGATGGGGCCTGGAGGGGTGGTGTCCCGCCTGGAGGGGGCTGCTTGCAGGGGGGTGCCATGGGTGATGGGGGTTTGGGGGGCGGTGTCCCGTCAGGAGGGGGCTGCCTGCAGGGGGGTGCCACAGGTGATGGGGCTGGGTTGGGGGTGTCCCGTCTGGAGGGGGCTGCCTGGGGCTGGGGGGGTGGTGTCCTGTCTGGAGAGGCGGCCTGCAGGGGGGTGCCACAGGTGATGGGGCTGGGATGGGGGTGCCGGGGATTGTGAGGTATTGGCACGTGATTTGGCTGGTGTATGGGCTGGGCTTGCGTGGGAGGGCACGCGTTTTGTCTCGAGTGCGCCCAAGGATAGCAAGGTGCTGATGCGCGATTACGCTGGGGTGCAGCCAGGGATTGCGAGTTGCTGACGTGCGATATGGCTGGTGTACGGGCTGGGCTTGCGTGGGAGGGCACGCATTTTGTCTGGGGTGCTCCCTGGGATAGTGAGGTGCTGGCACGCAATTATGCTGGCGTGCGGCCAGGGATTGCGAGGTGTTGACATGCGATTTGACTGTGTACAGGCTGGGCTTGCGTGGGAGGGCACCACTGGCGTAACAGGGGCCCCCGCAACCTCCATGGTGCTGGGGGCCCCGCTAGCACATGTCCTGGGAGGGGGCCCCACTTGACGAGAAAAAAATGAAAGAAATTTTTTTTTCAAAATTTCTTTTTCAAAATAATATTTATTTTTTTAATCCACTCTGCATTCATAAAGAAATTATTTCTGTAACAGAAATTATTTCGTTATGAAGGCATAGTGACTACAAAAATATACGTTCTTTTTGAAGTCCGAGAGCCCCCCCCCATGACATGGAAAACGCCAGGCTGGAGGCATCTATGCCATCGGGTGGAGGGGAACCCTATGACTTCAAAAAGAAATAGTTTATTTTTGAAGTCACTCTACATTCATAAAGAAATTATTTCTGTTATGTTTCGGTCCTTAAAGGAAATAATTTCTTCATGATGTCAGAGTGACTTCAAAAATAAACAATTTCTTTTTGAAGTACTAGGGCTCCTCTCAACCCCATGACATGTGCGTGTGTGAGTGTATTTTGAAAGGGTGTACACTTAAATGTGTAGGTGGCTGCCTGTGTGAGTGTATGGTGAAAGGGTGCACACAAATATATGGGTGGTTGTATGTGCGTGTGTGCCTGTACGGTGAAAAGGTGCATACTTAAATGTATGGGTGGCTGTCTGAGTGTGCCTGCATGGTGAAAGGATAAACACTTATGGCAGTCTTACTAGGCCTTGTGTCATTCAGATCGTGCAAGTGCGAGAACAAGAACTGCAAGGGGAAAGGGAGGGGGGAGTGCAAGGAAAAGGGGAGGGGAAAACAGGGCAGTAATGCTCTGAGTAAGTGTAGCCAGTGCAGCGTGGCTCTGGGTAGAGCAAGGAGAAAAAGGGACTGTAGAGTAACAGTTACATCCCTTAAGTGCGTGGTAGGCCCATAGGCAGTGCAAGGGTGACTGATCAAGAAAGAGCCTGGACTCAGTGAGACTCTGAGGGTAGGCAAGCAAACAGTCGGTACAGCAGACGGGTAGGTCAGCAGGGTAGGGAGAGAGAGAAAGCAGAGGAGAAGAGGAATGTGTTGAGCTGCTACCGGAACTTCAGGTGGTCCGCTCAAGTTTGAGAGGGGCAGGGAGGCCATTCCAGATGGAGGCAACTGCAGAGGAGAGAGATCTACCCCCCACTCTCTGCCTGGAGAAGCGTCTAACCCTTAGAGAGTTGGAGGTAGCTGGTGGAAGGGCTTGCGAATGAAGGTAATTTTGAAGAGAGCGTTGGATGTAGTGTGTGCCCCGACCTCAGAAAGTCTTGTGGACAATGCAAAGGGTCTTGAACTTGATCCTTGCAGCCACCGGGAGCCAGTGGAGAGATTTCAGGGCTAGAGAGATACGATCCCTGGGCTTGAGGCCAAGGATAAGTCTCACAGTCCTGTTCTGGATTAGTTGCAGAGGGCGGAGAGTAGAGGAAGGCAGATTGAGAAAGAGGTTGTTGCAGTAGTCCAGCCTAGAGAGAAACAGGGCTCTGGAGACAGTTAACTTCTGGGGGAAAGTGAGAAAGGGAAGAGTCCATTTGAGGATGAGCAGCTGATAGTTGGACTTCTTGGCGACGTCCGAGATGTGAGGAGAGAAAGAGAGAGTGGAGTTGAAGATGACACCAAGGTTTTTTGCCTCGCAGGAAGGCGAAGGAAGAGGGCCCAAGGTGGGCAGCCAGAGTGAAAGAGGTAAAGCAGGGGCAGGGGTCCCAATGAGAAGAATCCCTGTCTTACCGGCATTAAGGCAAAGATCGTTGGAGATGCACCAATCCTGAATTGCGGATAGACAGTCAGGAATGAGCGAGAGAGGAGAGGAGCCTGAAGGAAAGCTGAGTGTCATGCGCATAACACTGAAAGTTAGAGGAAACGGTAGGGATCAGGTGGGCCAAAGGGGCCAAGTAGAGGTTGAAAAACCAGGGTGAGAGGATACAGCCCTGGGGAACGCCACAGGTAGAGAGAGAGGTGGCAGAGAGAAAGGGACCAATTTGGACCTGGGAGGGGCAGTCCAAGAGGAAGGAGGTCAGCCACACCAGAGCCTGATCTGTGATGCCCAGGTTCTCATATAGTCAGTCAATTGATCAGGATGGCATGGTTGACTGTGTCGAAAGTAGAGGAAAGATCAAGGAGGATTAGGACAGAAGGAATGCTGGAATCAAGGTTAGAGAGCAGATATTCATGGGTGTTCAGGAGAGCAGTTTCCGTGCCTCTGGCAGCTCTGAAGCCAGACTGTTGGTCATGGAGACAACCAACAGATTCAATGTGGAGAGTAAGCTGGGAGAAAGCCAGATTTTCCAAGAGTTTGCCCAGGAAAGGGGTGATGGAGATTGGGCGATAGTTTGCCAGGCAGGTAGGATTGGCAGACCACTTGTTGAGGAATGGGTGCACAAGGGAGTGCTTAAGGGGAGAGGGGAATGTTCCAGTGGCAAACGAGTGATTACAGAAATCGGCCAAGGCTGGAGCGAGGGTGTCAATAAGTTCCTTGATGGTTCTGGAGGAGAAGGGGAGCACCTGTTTGGACGACACTTTCATAGATCGGACTTGTCTAGAAACCTCGTTAGGTGTTGTCAGAGAGAAAGAGGAGAAAGGAGGAGGAGAGGTAGAGATGGCCAAAGGGGGACCGAGAGAGGAAGAGGGAGAGGAAGAGGAGATAGAGGACAGGATGTCCTGAGTTTTTAGCAGAGAAGTGAGAGGCCAGAGCCATACAGAGGTCCTGGGAGGGAACAGGAGAGGTAGAGACTGCAACATTATTGACCAGTTCCTTGCCAATTCTAAAGAGTTTGGGCCTCATTACACGGTAGGCGGTAAACCATGGCGCTATTAGCGCCATGGTTCATGCCCGTAATTTACCGGTACCGCCTTGGAGGAAAGGGGAATTACCGCCCTATTCCAAGGTTGGTGGGGCGGTAATTCCTCCTTCCTCCATTGCCCTTCCCCATTCCCATTTTTGCCCCATAGGGCATAATGGGAATGGGGAAGGCGCTAATTACGGTACCGCAAATTGCGGTACCGTAATTAGCACCCTGGTCCCTTTGCGGGTTGGATTTTTAACGCCTGCAAAAAGCAGGCGTTAAATTCCCCAACCCGCAAAGGGACCTCGTAGTAAGGCGGTAAGGATTTACCGGTACCGGTAAAATACCGGTACCGGTAAACACTTACCGCCTATCATGTAATGAGGCCCTTTGACTGTGTTGTTAGAGGCCGCAGAGACCCAGGCTTGAATGTGTGCACTCATCTTGATGAGTATTATTGCTTCGACTGGCATTTTGGTGCAACCAGTCTAGGTATGTCTAAATATTGCCTCGTTTGCTTTACTGTAATGTACACTGATCTACATTGTGCAGCCAGTGGGACATGTTTTCAATGTGGCATGGCATTTTTAATAGTAAAGCATTAATATTCCTGTGCACTGTTGTTGACTTGCATGTATGCTAATGTTAATGTTAAAGGACATTTGTACCGCGCAATATCACCACCGGAGTGGTCCCCTGGCGCTCTGGCGGCTCTGAAAGAGGGAGGGCAGGTGAGTTAGTGGTTGGAGGCTGGAAAAGTGCAAGAGAGCAGTGATGTACTGTTGGCAGCCTCAGCCCGGTGGGTCCGTCGGCTGGGCCTGGGGTGTATGCGGCCGGTAGTCGTCGTGTACTGATGTGCGAGTCTATGTGCGTTTATTGTTTTGTTGTTGCAGTGTGGTGAAGTTTGTGCGGTTTGTTATGCTGGAGGTTTGTGGTTGTGTTTGGTTTGGAGTTTGAGAGGGGTATGCAGAGGAGGAAATTGTTAGTGGTATCGGTTAGTTGGCATCTCTATCCTGGGTTGACCAGTATTGGATTGGTGTTACCCTACAAAACAATTGCAAACACTCTGGCTTTTTAGCCAATTTTTCTCAGAAAGTGTGCTGTATATTGCATGAAAACACATATTTATATCGTTCTCCTAGTGTAGTGTGCGGCATACACCTTCAGCAGCACGCTTGTGCGTATTGTGCAAGTGTGATAATCTAGGCCGGTCCAGAGTGTGGCATGACCTGTGATTTGTTGCCATGTTGGGGGGGCCCCTCAGCATGGCTTGCAGGGGGCCTCCACATTTTGTGTTACGCCAGTGGAGGGCACGCACGCCTGGCGATAGCGAGGTGCTGACGTGCGATTAGGCTGGGGTGCGGCCGTGGATTGCGAGGTGTTTGCGGGCGATTTTGCTGGGGGCCTGGATGCTGGGCAAGGGATGACGCTGAGGATTGGGCCATGTTGCGCCTTTCACTTGCTTTTTGGTGTGCGTGGAGGCGTGTTTGGGCGTTCCTCACGCAGCTTGCTGTTACTTGCGCAACAGCTACTGATGCCTCTGGAAATCTATGAATATGCGTGCCGCGCATGTTTTTATCTGCGCACGGCTCACGCAGGGTCCTTCTCGGCGCACACACTTCAAGCCATTTCTGCGCCACATTCCATGAATCGATGTCATAGTGTTTCGGCCTTATGAGCACATCACCAGTGCTCTCACTTTCTCAGCCTTCATCAGAACAGATATCTTTGTACATCTCCCAACCTTGGGTTCCTGTGCTGTGCTGTGTCTACAATACAAACATACACAAAAGCTAAACAAGATCTATCTGTATATATTTCACATACCTTGTACAATAAACTTTATTCAAAAACATTAGCAAATAGTGTATTTACCTCACAACAATTCTCAAGGACCCCTTCGTGACGCGTGTCCAAGAATGTACTCCTAGTGTACACTTTCCTACAACACAAAATAAATTAGAACACCCATCTTCATTATTGTGTTCAACCTCACTTCCCAATCTGATCAATGAAGGGTCACTTCAATGCTGACCATCTTTTTCTGTGTGTTCCTCACACCACTTCTCAGAGACCCCAACTTCCCTTGCATCCCGATCTTCCTCATAATGCACGTGTTTCCTACAACAAAGAAATTCTTTTAGACATCCGTCTTCCATCCTGATGAGAACAACACTGCCTATATTGCCTCATTTCTAATTCAATGCTCACCTTGTTTCTCCGATTAGTAGAAATCTTTCAGGAGCCTGAAAGGGGAAAAGAAAGTTATTTCTGTGTATCAACTGAGCTTTTGTGTTGGGCACTTCGGAAGACTTTATGTGTACAATGTAGGTTATTTTTCCTTTATCCATCCTAGAACTAAAGGTTACTGTATTCCTTCTCCCGAAATTATGAGAGACAAGACGAGGAGACATTTTACTGGGTGTCTAATACTCGAGTAAGCAAAAGCTGCTTCACGCTCCTCTATGGCACCAGTGCTATGGGGGGAAAGCCACACATTTGCACCTCCAGGAGGGGGCAGGCAGCTCCTGCAGAAGGAGGGTTAATGCTGATAAAATTGAGAGACAACAGCCGTCAAACATTTCAGGGAATGCAGGGAGGTGCAGAGCATTGTTGCACTTTTTGATGCTCCAGGTCACTGCAAGCTACTGAGCGAGATTAATTGAGGAAGCAGTTTTTGAGTAGTGCAGAAATAGTGAGAGAGATCCCTCAGGTTCCAACTACAATATGGTGCCCGATACTATGACAATTGCCTTGTGCTACAAATGCACGATAATGGCTGGAAACTGGATAACTGTCCTCAGATATTCTGTGGCCATGCAAGGTGCCGAGACAGCTGCCTTCTCGGTCCAAGTGCAGAGTAATGCTAAGTATTGGACTGAGGCTACAGACACAGGACAATGCAAGGTTATGGTACATCCGTCTCAGGGTCTAGTTCCATGGCAGTGGGGGCACAGAGACAGCTGTCCTCTGGCTCTGTGTGCAGGTCAATGTGCGGTATTAAGACAAGTCAGCTGTAATTGGGCTGTAGGTGCAGGTTAGAGCTCGACACTCAGACAGCTGCCTTTTGGGGGGTGATAAGTGGTTTGAGGGTCCTCTGTATCAATGTGGGAGAGTGCCTGCCGCATTGGGCATGATTGTGTATGTGTGCGTGCCTATGTTCTTCTCTGTGGTTAATAGAGCCTCCTTCCCATGCGTGTGCGCACCTGTTTGTATATTTGTGTGTTTGTCTGTGCCTTTGCCTGCTGAACTGTGTGCTTCCGTGCTAGCTGTATGTGTGCCTTGCAACTCGCCTGTGGGCTACTATGCGTGTCTATGTGCAAAAATAGCAATTCATGATAACTGCATTAAAAAAATCAAGCAATGTGTGAATTGCTGTGTAATTGTAGGTATTGAGCAAATATATGCATTAACTACCCTTAACAACCCCAGCGGCCGGATTGGGCACCACACCTCGCACGGCCCTCCCTTCTGGCTTTAAATGGAGGGGAGGCGCGCCGCGAGGCAAAGTCGCGGAGGGAAGGCCTGGTGAAAAGGCCTGATCCCCTCTCTGCAGCTCTCTGCTGCTCGGAGCTGCCGCCTGCTGCCTCCTGCTTCCCCGCCATCTACTCTCCCATCTGCCCATCTGATGTGTTGTGTGCCCCTTCCACCCGCTCAATGATGAGCACTTGCTCACAGTCACCGCATCTCCCTCAGCGTCCCTCGACTAAAACCCGACACGCCGGCACCCATGATGATACGCTGCCTGCAACACTGGGAAAGACGCTACAGTCGGTTGCTGGGGCACTCCGTGATGAAACGACTCCACATTTGGGCGCATGCGCCCAGCCTAATTTCTGGCACAGTCTGCAACACCTCCTCACCATCTGGTCTTCTGCCCACGCCACTCCATTGATCATGGCGCCGCACCCAGTCTCGGCTCCATAAGCTTGGCCAAGTACCAGCCCACTACACACTCTGCCACAAACTGTGTGAAACTATCTCTGTCCTCAAGCCACACTATACATATTGCTGCTTGCCAGCTTGTGCCACATTTACTCTGTGTTACCATTAGCCCTGATGCTATGCCTGCAGTCCATTTGCCCATATTGTTATCTGATGTTAATGATGCCACTAGCCCTGATGCTATGCCTGCAGCCCATTTACCTATACTGTCATGTAATGTTAGTAATGCCACTACTCATGTAAGCATGCATGCAGCTCACCCACCACCTCTGCCCTGCATTGCTACCACTGCCACGTCTCCTGCTACAGGTCAGTGTTAGGCAGGATCTTGTGCAGTGCCCTTAGGGACCACTACACACAATTAAGACCACAAGTCGTAATATGTAATAAGGTAAGTCCAGACGTGCAGGTAAGATACTGATATGTCTTTAATGTCTCCAAGTACAGGTTTACTCGTAGGAGAACAGACACCGGCTTCCCACCCGGCGGGCACTCACCAACTGACTCTCCCTAGAACTCACGCACGTCACCCAAGTCATACAATGCACTTTGTAGGCACGTGCATTTCATTCCATTCGAGATCACAGATTACAACATAATACAAGTTCACCTTTGGTACAAGCCTGTACAAGGTTAAAGTGGTAGCAGTAGCGGAGAGGCCAGACTTATCTCAAGAGTAAATGAGCAGTAGTAGAGATTACACAAAGGACCACAATTACTGTGACTCAAGCAAACCCTGACTCAAGGTTTCAGGTAAAAAATATAAGTACATTTATTTTTAAACCATCTGTTATAAAACACAACACTTCTATAAATTCAAGACCACACGTAAAATACACCACACACTACCAAATCCACTCTTTAAATTCAAGGTAAGTACATTAGGATTTTA
This sequence comes from Ambystoma mexicanum, assembly GCF_040938575.1. NCBI lineage: Eukaryota > Metazoa > Chordata > Amphibia > Caudata > Ambystomatidae > Ambystoma > Ambystoma mexicanum. The sequence continues at coordinate 901,341,720 of NC_090934.1, forward strand.
CAGACCGGTGTTGCGATACTAACTCGTACCCGCAGATAGAAATGCTCACAAAGTAAAAACACACTTTGTACTTAAGAATTTCAAACAAGGGAAAAGTGAATAAAAATCCTAGGCAATACTTTTTCAAGGCAAGGAGACTCGAGGACTTATTCAAAGATACAGATTAAAGTCAATAGGCCTGCGCCAGTGTTAATGGAGCAGATGCTCTGTTGCCGAGGATCACACGTTGAGCAGTTCGAGATTCAAGATGCCAAGAGTTCGTAAAGATTGTCAAATGGAAGGAAAAGTTATAAGAGGGAGGGATGAAAGAACAAATCTTCGTGGAGGAAAAGGGTTCACCCCGATTCCGGCTGGTCAGACGGAGAGAATGACCAAATGTGCACAGTACCTTATTCCGTTGGAGAAAAGCTGGTGCCACGGCAGTTGTTCCTGGTAGTTCCTGCAGACTCATGGTTCCTGCGGCTTTAGTCATGGGGACAAGAAGGGGGACGTCTGGAGCGATCTGCACTACCCAGTTATGAGGCCAGCAGCAGCGAAAAAGACAACGATGAATAAAAGGTGCACTCCTTTAAATCAGGAGAGGGCTCTTCTGATGGCTATCCGGACCACTACAGCACAGCAGTGATTTCGACCCAGGAGAGGATTCTCTGACTGAAGAAAAGACGAGCTGGTTGATCCCACCAGGCTCAAGGGAAGAAGATTCCGGACTGGATCTTCTCTTAGTCGTTGAGGGAGTAGATAGCTCAGGACAACAGCAGGGCTTCACCGGGACTAGGGGTTGCAGCAGCCATCTTCTTCTCTGCTTCTCTTTGGTTCCTTGGAGTTCCAGAGGTGACTCTGCCTTCTAGCTCAAGAGTCCTGCCTTTTATGCCAAAATCCCCCATTCACACAGCCTGGCTGTGAATCACTCAGCAGGGGGGTTGTCCAGCCAAGACAACCACCTCAGCCAATCAACACAACGTGCGACTTGGGTCTCCAAGGAGACCCTGTGCAGGGGGTGACTACACCCCTCCCTCACATTCAGTCCACCTGGACACCCAGACGCCAAAGGAGGGCTTCTGGTCAGAAGCCCACCAAAGGTCGACGAACAAAGGAGGCAAACCTGAAAAGAAATGGTGATTCAACCCAACAAGGTGTGAAATAAAAAGTATTTGGGCTAGCGGGTTTAAAGTTCGAGGCTACTAAAATAGCCAAATAGCCTAAAACAATACCACGTTATGTAATATAATTGCGGTAGGAAAATTAGGGTAGATACCACTGCCACCAGCAAGTCTTAATGTTCAGGGAGCGAAACAATGCTCCAAGAGGTACCGATAAAAAGGGCTAAAATTTAAGCCTTTCCAATACTCCAATACTCCATGTAAGATGGGTGTACTGGATCTGTGGTTAAATGACTATGTAAAGTTAATGGCAACTTTACCCTTTTCTTGGGGACAGTAGTCAGCCCCAGAAATGGAGTCAGTGGGAAGTCTAAAAGACAACCCTATGTCAATGCACTCAAGGTGCTCTGTAACACACAAAAGAGTGGGGGCTACTGAAGTGGTGTACTCCAGAGTCCACAATCACAAAAACAGATGTAATGCACTTGGCAAAATACAGGTAAGACTGGGGGAAAAGCTTACCCTCTTACCAAGTGGAAAAAATAAACTCCAGAAATCCAGCAAAGCTGCTGAGGGACTCACTAGGTAAGGGACATTAGCCATAGAATGAGAATTCTCCCTAACACTCAGGCTTCCCTCCAATCAAAGGCCACTGCTCCTAAGTCCGCCACTCCCTCTCCCATCTTGCATATCCCACTTAAATGTGCCTTGGTCAACTCCTGCTCATTCTCATTCTATATCCCTATCAGCACATACCTTGGATGTACATGACCTGATCATCAAAGACAATCTTGACATACTCTTTCTCTGCAAGACTTGGTTAAATGAAACCTCTGGCCCTGCCCTTTCCCTTGCCGTCCCATGCGGTTACACTATATTTAGACAAGATAGGACTGGTCAAAGGGGCGGTGGAGTAGCGGTCATCGCCAAGGACACGCTCATCATTAGAAGGATCCATGGGGAATTGGGTCCGAATTCCGACTACATCTTATTCAAACTGAAGCTCTTCCCGAATTGTACTATTGCCTTCCATCTTGTCTACAGCCCGCCGGGCCCCTCACTGACTTCCATGAGGCCCTTATGCATGCCCCATCTGATAACCTCAAAAAATCATTCAAAGTCATACTCCTGGGTGACTTCAAGTTAGGACTCAACGAAGCCGATGATGCCAATGCCTCTGCCCTTCAAAAAGCCCTATCCACCCTAGGGTTTACCCAAGCCATTTCTGAGCCTACTCACATTAAAGGTTGCACGCTTCACTGGGCCTCCCATCACAACTGCTCCCTCTTTGTCTCTGAAATTTCTCCTATTCTGTGGTCTGACCATTTCTGCATCAAATTCGACATCACCACCCCCAAAGGGCCTACTAAGGCTACCATCCCTCTTCCTGCTGCCTTCGCAAGAAGTTCATGGAAGCTCACTATGGAGAATCTAGCCCTCTACCTCCTGGTATCCGCCCTCCTGCCCACCCTCCCTAATGCCCCAGAGCTTTTGGCAACAGCTTTCAATCGGGTCATTACCCAAGCGGTAGATGCTATTGCTCCGCTCACCCTATAAAAAAAAAGAAAGCAAAGCACTCTAATGCCTGGTTCACCCAGGAGCTCCTTCAATTTCGTTCAAAAAAAGGGCAGCGCTTGCTGCGTGGAAAAACAACCCTAATGACGCTTCGAAAGCAGCCTTCAAGATAATCTCCAAAGATTATAAAACTGCTATCATTCGGACCAAAGCTGCCCCTTTCAACTCTAGGATTGAAAATGCAAAGTCTGGGACAAAGGAAATCTTTGTTATCTTTCGAGAATTAGAGTCTCCCTCACCCCGCCTCCTACTCTCCTTAAGGATGAGACCTGGTGTAATAACATTCAAGCTGCCATGCTCGACAAACTTTCAGCAGGACAATAGCAGAACACTTTATGTCTGCAATTTAGCTTTGTGAAGTCATGTATTTGCATTTCCTTTCTGCCTCCTTTCACTTGGCCTCTCTTTTTCACTTGATCTTAGTTTTGGATAGGGAACTGATGGGCCCATATAATTGTTTTGTTTGTAGACAACTACCCTTTATCTCCTGATGAAGAAGACGTACCAAACCATCGTTTACACTTCGAAACCGGTTGAGAGAAACCTAGGATAAGGCCACTTGCGAAGTCTCTTTTTGCCCTATCCCGACTGCTGACCACCTCTTCTAAAATCTACTGTGGCCATGCATTGTGTGTTGTTGTTGCTGACCACTTAAAAAACCTATTGTGGCCCTGCACTATATGTTGTTTTGCACAAAAACTTTTTGTATAACTATGAAATTGTGGATGAATTGTTACATTTGTTATATGTTTTTATCTTGTACTTGTTGATGAGTTGTTTGTGCACGTGATCCAAGGCAATGGTCACTTTTGCTAAGTGCATTTTTTCTCATTCAAATACTTCCTGGTAAAGAGTTGATATGGGGAAATAAATAAATATGGATAGTCAGTCACCCAATTATGAGGTGGGCCTGTGCCTGTGTAGAGAAGAGTTCCTACCCCACAGTAAGCTAATTCGCCAAACGCTACAATGCCCTTCTGCTTCTCTGGTTAGTTCACACGGGTGCATGATGGGTTCTAGGTTTGCAGAAGAGGTATTCGCTACATTCAATCATTAAGTAGTGTCTGTTAACCCGTTAATAGGGAAATGGAGGATTACTTAAGGATGATGCAGAGACGGAGTGAGGGATAACATTCTCTCTATATTTCTACTTAACAACTGCACTCCCCTCTCCTTTCCCCTCCCCTTCCGGTTCACATGCTAATGTAGGTCATTCTTACTTAAAACTGCAGTGTCCTGTCCACGGTAGCACCCCACCCTCAAAAATTTTCTTTTGTGGCTCTCAGAACTCTTCGATGAGGTGGTGAGGTTTTCTCACCATTCGCAGGCCTGGTCAGGGGGCTCACCTTCTGGTCTCTGTGCCTGCTCTAGTATCTCTCTCCTGCTGACAGCCGGTGGTCTCCAGAGTTCGTCTGGTGGATCATCTCTTTCCACTTTGTGTTCCATCACTGGTCTGTGGCCTTCTCCACCATGGAAGCGATGCTTGAACTGTGACGCATTCCTGGTTAGTTCTTGATCCTCATTTCTTGCCATTATCATGGACCCTTTTGTGGCCACCATGCTGAGCAGATGTGGCCCGTAGCAAGGGTCAGTTTTCCTTTTCACCTGTTGCCTCACAATGACCTCCTTGCCTACCCTAGTTTTTTGGGCCTGGCTCCTCTCTTGTGATCTGTCTCTTCTTTGTCTTGCTGCTTCCTTTCAGTGTCCCTCTGTATTACATCAAAGTCGACATCTCCTCAATATAGTGGCATGTTGACGATTCCGGTCCTTACATGGTATCATTATCTCCGACAGTGTTTTCCATGTGGCATCATGCATTGTGTTACTGTAGTCTTTTTGCAAGCTGCAGAGTGCGTGGTGGGGTGAGGTACCTTCTATGTGTGCCTTTTGAATTGTTCTTTTAATGGAGGACATGAATCTTTTGTCCATCCCATTCGCTTGTGGCCACCTCAGTGTTTACTTTTGGTGGACGAAACTCATGTGCTCAGCGAATGTTGTGAAGTCATGGCTGTTGAACCGGGTTCCATTGTCCGATTTTATGGTGTTTAGAATTCCCCGTTTACTAAGTACTTAGTCGACGATTGCAGCTTCCTGGGCAAAAGTCGTTGTCAGTGTTTTCCTGATTATTGGTAAATGTGAGAATTTATCCATGAAGATGAGCAGATAGTCGCTGGTGTCCATCGAAGTCAATTGCTACTCAGTCCCACGGTCTCTCTGTGATCTGGGGGTGTTGTATTGGCAGTGGCAGATCAGCTCGCGTGGAGCACTGTGAAGGCAAGCACTGTCGCACCCATGTGTGGGAACCGCACGTGTCGTCTTAGTCCTTTTTTTGTGTTCTCAGCGCACCTGTGTCCCTCCTGTGCAGTGTGGATGACTGACCGGCACAGTGTGGGAGGTATTACTAGTCTGCATCCATTGTCCATTACCGCTATTTTTCTGTGTACTTTTGCTAGTTGGTCTAATTCTGTCCGATTCGCATGAGGGTGAGCTGCGACTTGCGTACGGTAGTATCGCCATTTGTGTTAGTTAGATGTCTGGCTAGGGCTATGGATGGGTCTCTGGTGGATTCTCTGGCTATCGCTTCCAGGGTGAACGCGGGTAGTAGTGCATTCGCGTGACATAGTTAATGTATTCCAAATCACACTCTTTTGTTTCTTGGTTCTCACTCAGGTGCGTGAGATGTAGTCTACCAGGTTGTTCCCCCCCTCCCCTGGGTCTGTGGATGATTGTGTAGTTGCAGTCCTGTAGTCGGATGCCCCATTTCAATCCTGGCTGGCATCTTGGTCCGGGGGTTCCCAAACAGTTCCATGTAATTTCATTGCGGGATGTTTATTCGTGGGGGCTTTTACAGCAGATTTTTTTACGAAGAAAACAAATTGAATTAAATTTATTTTTATTTTTTGGGGGAGGTTCCTCCCGAACCCAACATCCCCTTTAATTTTGTTGCTATTCTCAAGCACCCACACCCCAAACATATATTTTTCTAACCCCCCTAAAAATTTGATGAGTTTTTTTCATTAAAAAAATCACGGTAAAAACCCCTGCGAAAAAACATCCTGTGATGAAAGGACATCGTGCCTCCCAAACAATTACAGTAGTGCCTGGTGGTCTGTGACCAGCATGAATGTTTTCCCGATGACAAAGTTGTGAAAGTGCTTGCAGGCCCAAACGGCAGCCAGGTTTTCTTCGTGAGTATGCTGTCTCAGTGGGGGAGAGGGCTCTGCTGGCATAGGCAACAATGTGTTTGAGTACAGCGTCCTTGTCTCTGGCTTATGTTAACAGGGCTTGCGTCAACTATCTCATTATGCCACTCTGGGTCAAAGTAAGCTAATCACTTTATCTCTGCTAGCGCATTTTTGATGCCATTGAATGCCTCTTGACAGTTGTCTGTCCATACAAAGGCAGTGTCCTTTTCCAGTAGACGTCCCAAGGGTGCTGTTGCTTAGGCGCAGTGTGGAAGGTATCTGGCCCAGAAATGAGTGAACATCTGCTGCTTGCGTTGGTGCTGGCTGACAATGGTGCTGACTTTGTCGTGATCAAGGGCCATTCCTGTGTCAGAAAAGATATGCCCAAAGAATCTCAATTTCCACTTGTTGACGTTGCATTTGGCTAGGTTGAGTGTCGAACACATCCTCTGTAGCGCAGTGCATGTCTCTAGTAGAGCCTGATCGTGTTCCTCTTGCGATGTCCCGTAAACAAGGATGTTGTTACTGTAATTTAGTGCCGACTTGATGGGGAGGATCACTTGGTGAATGGCTTCCTGGAATATTTCCACGGCAGAGGAGATGCTGGAATTAAGCCGACAGTATCTGAACAGGCCCTTATGCGTTGAGAAAGTCGTAATTACCCTAGAGTCGGGGTGTAGCTCAAGCTGCTGGTACCTCCGGTTGAGGTAGATTTTTTGAGAAGGTGTTGGCTTTGTTCAGCTGCACAATCATGTCCTCGATGCTGGGGCCTGGGGTTTCTCTCTCTGGATGGCTATGTTGGCAACCCTCATGTTGATTCATGGTCTGATTTTGCCACCGTCTTTGGGGCACTATCACCAGTGGGGAGATCCATAGAGTAGGGCCTGTGGCAGGTTCAGTGTTGTCTTTCTCTAGTAGTTGATGCAACACCTTGGAGACAGCCTCCTGGTGGTGGAATCCTACTCTCGTGGGTGCTGAGTGACAGGTCTAACTGTGCTGTCAATGTGTAGCTTGATGGCAACTCCTTTGAGCTTGCCCAGCCCTCTGAATAGGTCCGGGAACCTTGCTTTAAAGGACTCCTTGGATAGGGGTAGTGTGTGCATACTGCAGTTCGATTCTTTTTTATCCTCGAGGGTTCATGACAGACTGGACCATGTCGCTGCCTTGACAGTGAACGTCGATGAGCCCCAAACAATGTGCAGTCTTGTAGCTGAGGAGGCAATGCCCTTTCGTTTGGCTGCAGATGACATGAATGGTGGCCTCCATCGATTTATTCTTGTGAGATAGCATGCGCGTAAACATGCCGATTGCAGTGGTTGTGCGGCACCCCATTGAAAAATCCTTGCCATTGATCTGGATAGCATGTGTTTCATGGCCATCTGCGGGACTTCCTGTACCCCCATAATATTCACTGCAGCACATGTGTCCATCAGGAAACAGTGTATTTGTTCCCCATGTTGAGGGACTCTCAGGGGGCTCCTCCACTTCCTGGCTGTGCTGGATTAAGTTCACATATTCATGTGTTATTCCTGGTCAACGTCAGTGAAATAGTTCAAGCTTTGGTTCATTGAATGCAGCCCACATCTCTGGGTCGGGTATGGTAGGTTGTCATATTCATCCCTGTATTGTGAGTACTGTGCCGACTGGTCTTGTCCTTGGCTGTACCCGTCACCTGATACCTCTTCCAATGCCCTTGCGTAGCTTTGTGGTGCCGGCCTATACCCCTGATGTGGTCTGCCTCTAAGTTGCGCAGGGGGGAAAGGTTGGTTGCCCTGTCTCCAGTTGTTGGTAAGACCTTGCCTTTGCATGGGGAATGGTTTTCCTTCTCGGCAGACAGACTGAAAATGGCCTTCTCTTCCACTGCTGTGTGCGTGCTGGGTATGCCCCAGAGTGTGGGAAATCCAAACCACATCTGAAACATAGTCTCTGCATTCAGTTTGGTTGTCTGTAGGGTCGCCGGTAGGTAAGTGGTGTTCGGTCTCCTGGTTTTTGTGTCTATACAGCAGCTACGAGTTCGCTTTTTTCTACTTTTTTGTTGGAGGTGTTTTCCATGGAAGCTGCTTGTGCATCAGCCTCTCGTCGTTTCGTGCCTTCTCTATGACCTTGTCAACAGGTGGAGGCTTTTTTAGTAGTTGTTTCCTAAATGTGGGGGGGATACAACCTTCGATAACACAGAGTCTGATGGCCTCGTCGTCCGAAACATGGAGGACTCACAGTGCACACGTTTTTGGCATAGCTAGGTTATGAACTCCTCAATGGTTTCCTGTGACTGCTGGGGGCATTAGTTAAACATGTACCATTCATAATCCCTGTTGGGTTGAATTATGAGCTTTTTATTTAGTGTCTCAATCAAAGTCTCTTTTGTGTTCCTTTCCTCAACGGAGATTATTTTTAAAATATATTTGATTTCTTTCCCCACCAAATTCGTGAACATGTCAGATAATGCCAATGATCTGTCCTCCCCCATGGCTCTGATAAAATACTGGAACTCCTCTAGCCATTCCAGCCATCTCGGTCCATCGTCAGCTTGAAGCATCAGTGTGAACGGTAATGGCATCCTGAGGAATGCCACACTGGTGGTGGCTGACATGTTGGCCGCTGTGCGTCATCTTGTGCTTCCATGCTCATGTTTGGTGTCTGGTGAGGCTAGCGAGCTGATGACCATAGGTGATGCTGCTTGTGCAGGATGCTGGTCTGAGGCTTGTGTGGAGGCGTTGTTCGCCCTGGTATCAATGGTATTTGTGTCCACTATCTTTTCTTTTTCATGATATCTTTTGGTGGTGGTGACGGTGCACTGCAGGAGATTAGGCTCCTCACCTGTGGATATGGTGCATTGTAGGAGTGCACGCTGGCACGTTGCAACTGAATTGCAGCAGAGCAGCTGGAAACACCAGAGGCCACGATGAGGGGGCATGCTGGATTGCACATGTGGCAATATGGTTGTCGGGCGGAGTTGGAGGAAGCCGGTGGGCGGGATCGCCCCGGCAGTTGAAGGTGGCGGGATCACCATGTGGCGCAGGGGCATGGCTGGAACACCCGTGCTGGAGGACACGTCACAGAGCAGGAGGAGTCGGCAGGCGGGATCGGCTTTAGCCAGTGCAGGTAGCAGGATCACTGCATAGTGTGGAAGCACGGCGGGATTGCCCGTGATGGGACCTGCAGCATCACGCTGTGCACATAATTACTTCACCGGATTGGTGCCCTGATGGACGTCGGTGCACGACGGTTTGTTTCCGTGTTATGCCTCATTGCCAGTTGCAACACTGTTATGAGGGCAAATGGAGGATTAATCAGGGAAACACAGAGATGGAGTGAGGGATAACTTTCTCTCTTTATTTCTACATAACAAATGAACTCCCCTTTCCTTTCCTTTCCCCTCCCCTTCCGGTTCACGTGTTAAGGTGCCCACGTGGGTCTTTCTTAAAGCTGCAGTGTCCTGTCCACGGTAACAGTGTCTGGGAATCCTTTCAGAAATGGTTTTGATTATTTGGGTTGTAAGGATGGTTTTGTGTGGCAAAAACAGATTTTTAGCGCATATGTTTGACGGTCCTAGTTTGCATCCAAATGTGTATGTTTAGGAATGATGACAGCATGTGAAAGAAAAAAGCATTCACCCCAAATAGGGCTGTCTCTTCATGGTTCCAATGGAACTCTAGGGTCCTGATAAGCCGCAGTCATATTGCCTTCAGTAGAACGTTCAGAGACTCCTCTGTAGGGCACCCATGATAAGGGTGACACTGGTCTCTTTTGGTGGACATAGAGAACATGCTAGTCAATTTTGTTTCATCTTTTCTAAATTGCATCTATCTTTTTACCGCTCCGTCTGCGTAGTCACCCTGAAATCAATTGTTATATAGCATGCACGAATCGCCACACCTTGGCAGCTGGCAGTTGACTGTCGTGTTTATTATGTGACATGAGATTGGTAACATTGCAAATAAAGCATGCTGCATACCCCTGTTACTGCGTGTTGCCAGGTATCAGAGGAATCAGAAAAAGAATGCAATTTCATTTTCCAAGATTTATTAAACATTTAGCTGTAGGCCTTTGCATACAAAATAAATTAAAAGCATATAAACATACTTAAAATGGGGCAGTATTGGTTCAGAGGTAAGAGAAAAGGGGGAGGGGGCATAGGGTGACAAAGGAGGGTAGCAAGGAAAGAGCAGTAGTGGCATGGAGGAGGATATTTAGATCTGTGGGTGGAAGTAGAAATATTCTTGAGGTGAATAACCTCCATGGATGGCTTAGACGGGTAATGTAGGCCTCTTGAATGGGAATTGAGAGAAGGCAATCAGCAAAAAGAGGCATCAGACAAAGGAGGAGTAGGAGGAGTATGTCCTAAAGGTGGAGTTGTTGCCCCAGATGGAGGGTCCTCAAAGGGCACTGGATTGTGAGAATGTCATGTGTGTTATACTGCATTGTGCATTGGGTCTTAGTCTTTGTTATGTGCAAATATTACGTTTTTATTAATCTATTAGTCAATTCCATGTCTCCTGCTCTTCTAATGTACCCTGTGGTAGAGGTTAAGCTATCACATTTAGGCTGTTTCCTGAGAACATGTCTTGCGTAAAGTAAAGAATCATTTCTGAGGTGTCATTGATCTCTACATGTTTCAGGCTATTTTCCAGGCCTCCTTTCCTTTGAACCTCATATAGTGGGTATTGCAACAGGATGTGTTCAACATTTTCTATCCCTTTGGCACTGCACTCATGCTCCGTGGTGTATTCTCCTCTGTTGATTGGATTCCAATAGACGTTCCCTTGCTAGCGCAAAGACGCCTTGCTTCTGTGTAGTGTGTCTTATCTCCCACTCCTGTGGTCGGAAAATTAGGTAGTTTTTGTCAGGAGATTTTTTTTGTGGTTGCCTTTCATTGAGGATATTTGAAATAGAACATGGCCACATGCAGGGACACACCTTCAGATTTCTTCCCATAAAGGGCTTTTTGTAATTTTACGTTGGTTGACATTTAATTTCTTGCAGAATTCTGTCTAATATATGGACAATCTCAGCCACACTCCTTTGTGGCTGCATAGACCATTGTCACCTTTCTCACTTGCAAAGCTGTAGTCTGCCTCCACAACTTCTGAAGGCGCTGTCATTGCGATCTGGATGATATTTATTGTAACTTGATCGGGTGAGCCCAGTGGCCATTGAGTTGTGTGAATTTGGCCATGTCTTTCTCTTACATCATTCTATCAAATTGATCTTCGCTTTGACAATTTCCGAGAGATATTCTAACATTCCTGACCCACTTTCTCTGGTGATCCCATCCATGTCTCCCAATACTTACCAAAACGTATTGGAGGTGCCCATGAGGTGAATATTTCAAGACATAGATTAGGCCAATGGGCCTAGGCGTTGCTAGGTACAGTATTGAACCCTCTTGAGAACTACATTATTGCCATAGTAGTTCTGTAATTGTTTTAGCCCTTGCACGCCCCTATACCATTAGCATGGATTTTGCATTAGTGACCAGCATTTTATTTTCAAGGCAAAGGATTCTTTCATCCCCACCGGTTTCTGCAGTGCCTGTGTGCATGCCATTGGCGCTCATCAGAATTGGTTCATGCTTCATCCGAAAATTCAGTGAGTTTTACTTGCTTAATTGTTGTGCTACGGAAAGTTGCTGACATAGATATTAAGCACAAAGGGTGGCAGTGGACCCTTTCTTCACTTCACTTACTTCACTTCTGACCTTAATCAAGATTTGCAGTCACTAGATCCATGTTCGTGTCCTTTGTTTACAGTTCTCACCACACTCAAGGTGGTTGTGACGTCAAGAAGAGCATAGCGAAAGGTTTGCCAACGCGGAGACTTGCTTTCACAATGTCAGCCAGTATCCAGTGACTCTTCATCAGCTAAATGAAACCAGCCATGGATTAATCTCTACTGTTTGCACACCCTGTGTCAATATATGCGTTTTAAAGGTAGGGATCTCACCTTCCTTATGAACTTTAGGAACACAAACATGTTTCCAACTTTCAACTCGTTGGGAACGTGCTCCTTCAAATTCATGAAGGCAACCTGAGACCCCAATATGCTATGCTAATTTATGTGCCAGTACTATGGTCCCTCTGTGAGGTATCTTGGCACATGAGCCTAAGGGACCACCATAGAGGTGAGTATCTAAATGACTAGAAAAGGAGAAATCAGGTCTTTATGGCTCGTCAAATCTGAGAGGGTCTTACATAGATCTAATCTCTGCCTGAATATTCTTTCAAAGCCTGAGAGCAACTACAGGGATAGAATACCCTCTCATTCTATGGAACAGTTACCTAGGGACCACCCGGAGAGGATGGGTTGACTGAATATATCATTCATGGTATTGAATATTTTGTGGACTTTTACAAAAAATGGCAGACTAAATAAACCCTGTCACCAGCCACATGGAGAAAGACAAGCCTTTGTCACCACACATGAAAAATCGCAACCCCAAACAAGCGCATTAGGTTCTCCATAATACATGAAAAGTAAAGGAGGGAATTGACGGACTCTGTAAGGAATTGTCCAGATGGATAACTGATATGGGGATAGGTCAAGAATATGAATTGTCAGACAAGATTTGTCTAACCCAATCCATGGCACAGTTGCAGATCCTGGTCCGTGGAGATAGCAAAAGAGGATGGCTCAATCATGGGTGTTGAACACTGTCAGTAGATCTAATCAATTGTATTAAATTGACTCTGTTGCCATCGAACATCCTCCAGCTGTCATTCATCACAGGATTAATTTAATCCCTTACCGGCCCAAACCTGCTTAATGCAGGTCAGAAATCCTCTAGAATTAGCAAGAAACTGAAGTTTATTTCTATGATTGCATCCTCCAAATGTTTGCCTGTAAATGGCACCTTGAAGAAGTGTGGGTATCCGTGTGGGTGTGTCCACTCTTAAATAAATCGTCACATGGAAATGAGCTAATCGTGGCAGAAGGGTCAACATCTTTATACTTATGTTCTGGAAAGGAGTTCTGACAATACCATTCAAGAGTACTCAGCAGTAGGTTAGTTGTTTGGATGACGGTCTCAAGAAGGGCTCATGCATTCCAATGATGTTTCTGTCTTAGCTGGATTGGCTCTGCTTAATCTTCTCAAAACAACCCATCAATTTCTTGTCATGGAGATAGACAAGGTTTGTCATGTGTATTCCATCTAGGTCATGTAAGAAAGGAGAAAGAGGGGTACAGCTTGAAAGGAAAGAAGTATGAGAATGGGAATGGTAACATTGTCAATTAGCCAGGGATAGTCGCAGTGTAACTGAGTTTGCTTAAATCTACTGTCAGTGAGATGGTGACATGACAGTTCCAAAGCATGTGCCACTGAGTAGACCAAGAGTCTGCAACATTTGGCTCTCCAAATGTTTTTGCATTAAGATTCCCATCAGCCAGCATAGCAATGGTGAGTGATCATGAGAGCTGTAGCCCAAAGCATCTGAAGAGACACAGTTTGCAGACCTGGGCTGTAGAAAAAGTAATATGTCCGCAATTGTCCCCTTGTCCTAGCAGTAGTGGAAGATCCCCAAAACTACTGGCCATAAAAATGCAGGAAATTCAAGGCCATCATGGGCCAGAGGGTGATAGGAAATTAGGCTATAGGGCACATTGTAATTTCAAGAGTAAATTACACAGCGTCCACCACTTACATTTACACTTTTATGCAAAGTGTCCACTGTTTTAATAATTTCTAACAAGTGGTAAAAAAAAGGAGCTGAAACAAGCAAAACCACCTTAACACATTTCTTATCTAGTACGTTTTCAAAAAAGTGTAAAATTCTCACGTAACTAACAATTGCGGGATGCAGTTGCAATGTATTCCTATGAAATCCACCTGTTTTTAGCAGGTGCTTAAAAAGGGGGTATTATAGGAAGTCATTGGCTTTCAGCCAGCATGAAGTGCAATGCTGGAAGATTTGGCACGTTGATGGGAGAAGCTGGCAAACATTTTAAGTTCATTCTGTTCTCCAACTCTGACTGCTAAATATTTGAAAGTCTAGCTGAGAGGAAAACGTGACAGCAAAACAGGCTTACCACATTGCAGCTACTTTTACCACCAATTGTTCTGCTCTGCTTGACTTTGCAAATTGCACACATCTCTCCTGCTCCCTTTCTTTCAATGGCAGCATCCTTCGCTTTGTCGTCCCTCAGCCACTGTTCCCTGTTTAGGGCAAGCATTTATAACAACACAAAGTTTAGTTAAACATCATTTATATGAAAATAGACATATTCCATATAGTTTGTTGTATGTACAAAACGTATCCCACTGGTACGATCCCGATTTTAGTGATTTCATTTTCAAGCAATCTTTCTCTCATAAGGTAACATGATGGTGTAAGTCGTCCAAGGTGTTTTGAATACTTGTATTCTTCATCAGGGGGCAATTCCACTTCATAAATGTCACAAAGCTAAATCATAACTAATATTACACTTACCTGTTTCCAAATTGAACAAAGGTCCACCTTTACACTGATGTTTTGACAAGGTCAGCTGTTCTACCAAAGAATATCAATAATTGCTTATAAAGACCTGATTCTTTTTGTATGTTTTAAAATATTATGCAAGGAATTGTTTTATTGGAATACTAATGCTACATAAACAATGCTTTTGCTCAACTATATTATATGGCCTGGATGCATTGTGCATGAAAGAACTTAACTGGTTGAAGGTTTTGGAGGCACATTTTAGGACTGGGCCCCAGTGTTCCAGTAGAATTGTTGAGAATGGAATTGGGCCTTACATCTCTTCCCACCATGGCTTTAAAAGGAATGTGTTTGTTATACATCAAACCTCAATCAGGACCTATATGCCCATTGTTGAATCTGTTGGGATAGGCAGCTGATGCAAGGACAACTAATACATTTGCACAATTGGCGAATCAAACGTTTGGTATGTGGACTGGAAACCAGACTGGGACTTTTATCATCAAACACATCAAAATAAATGTGTTTCCAAACTAGAAAGATGGGACTGGACCACGAATTACACTCATCTGATTAAATTAAAAAGCCATCCCTCAAATACAGGGTGCCTCAGAGCTATCTGACCATGTGACTGGCACCTTCTTTGCAGCGGTTGATCTTGTTATTGAGGATAAACACACTTCCAGTGTTATCGAACTTAGCCCAGGAACATGGATTGGGGCTAGATGAAAGAACATGTCAAAGATGTAAAGTTACAGGGAGAGAGGAAATGGCCTGTCGCATATTGACTGAATGCTATGAATTAGGATCTCTGTACAAGAACATGATGGGTAGATTGGTCCACGACTATGATGGAATAAAGACTGAGGCTTGTTAGTGCTACTGCCTAAACACCGAAAACAAATCTAGGCACATTGCACTTCATAATGTAAGGAGGAAGATCAAATAATTAATTAATTAACTAGAATGGTCTGGCATGGGGAATGCAGTGCTTGATGAAACCCTATGATGATAGTGTATTAATTGTTTTCATTTTTCAATTAGGGGGGAGAATCAACAGCAAAGTAAAGATTTTAATATTAAGTGAAAACACTTACATTTTGATTGTTAATTGTTTCATGTTTTAAAAATTGTTTCATGGTTTAAATATGTGAAGTATATTTGTGTATTTGTATATATGGAAAAGGTTCTTAAGATCTAATCATATTAAATTAAAAATGACATAAACTATAATACAGCATCTAATACTCACTGAAAAATGTTATCCCTCACCGTCGTCACTTTTCAATATATAATATTCCTTCAGTTTAGGTCCAGGAATATAAATGTGACTCCCCACAACAATATCATGGTGTTAGTAAAAAAAAAGACTTCTCAAATGTTCACGGATCAAAGCTGTCTGAACACTCCATCAGATTCCATTTAATGTAACCGAGCAGCACTCTTTGAAGTGTTTATATATCAACTGACATTACTTTACAATGCATGAATGTCACTGAAAAAGGGAGATGACACTGAGGGTTGATCTAATAATAGACTAACAGTCAATGGAATGGAAGTTGAGTTAAACGCACAACATTATTTAGACCATGGGAGACACATTTGCTACTTGCCACCTTTACTCTATTGAACAACTTAAGAAGTAATGAAAATATGAGCAAGAGGCCACCAATACAAATATCACTACATCTAAAAACAAAAAAAACGAAATAACATGCATGAATTCCACAAGGAAACGCATAACTACTGTTGTATGGCATTGTTTCTCACTGCCTACCACTCCAACCTAATACCAGTCCCCAATCTCTGTCCGTTTGTTTGTTTATGGTGCTACACATGCATAATTAATGTATTTGACACACAATTTAATTTATTTGTAAGAGATCTTTCTGTTTAGTAATATAAAACAAAGTTTTGAGAAAGGCTTTGATGGCTGAAACACATGTTAACATAGACGGAATATGGATGAAACTGAATATGGTCCCTGAGACCTAATTTAAAAAGGAGAATTGATCCAAATTAAGCCTTGAGTATTTTCCTGGGTGACTGGCGCAATACAGCAGTACAAAACTTCAGAATCACAGTGAAACAAGTACTGTGCTGTTCCCATTTCTAATCTATGGTGACTTTAGGGTACCATTGTGGAATGAATAGAATATCAAATAAAGCAATCCTAATTGCTTAATGTGTAATCCATAGTAAGGACCAACTATGAAAGTAATCAAATCTACTCTAGATGTTTAAACCCGTGCTGACTATCAATGTTAATCCATTTTTATACAGTTATTTGAGAATCCCAGGCATGTAAAATCCATATTATATATTAGTGTTTACATTGATCTATGCTAACCAGTTAGACAATGGGCCTCATTACAAGGTTGGAGGTAATCATGGCGCTATCAGTGCCATGACTACCTCCAATACCAATACCGTGTCCAGTCCCGTTCAATGGGGACTTACTGGTCTATTCCGACCTTTGCGCGACTGGTAAATGCCCATTGAAAAAGCCATTCCCCATTCCCATTTCAGCCCCCATAGGGCTCAATGGGAAGGTGCTAATAACGGTACTGCAAATTGCGGTACCGTTATTAGCTCTGAAGTCCCTTAACGGGTCCCTTCCATAACGCCTGGTAAAACCAGCCGTTAAGGAAGGGACCCGCTAAGGGACCTCGTAGTAGGGTAGTAAGGGATTACCGCCACCGATGCCCTTACCGGTGCCGGTAATCCCTTACCGCCCACCTCGTGATGAGGCCCAATAAATATGTAATTCAATTGTATATCTCATCTTTTATATTCATTCATTCGTTCATGTATGTAAACAATGTACAATAAATATGTTATTATTGTTTAATATCTCTGACAGAAGTATTCATGCAGGGAAATCATCATATTTATAATTCATTGATCCATCTATATCACCCTCTCACATTTTTTTCTATTCGGATTTCACATTTTCTTATCAAATAAAGCTAGATTAATCGTATTCTAAATTAATTCCTCTGTTATTTAGATAATCTAATTTTTTAATCCAGCCTATCTCAGCTGCTGAGCCTATCTGGGTTTAATCTGAATAAAAACGAACCTTCCCAAACCCTTACATGAGCTACAGTTGCCTAGTTTACAGATAGTAGTAGTTAGAAAGAAGCCCAGATAGATTTGGGAATAGTAGCCCAGTTAACTGGACATGCTTCTTTTTCTACAGTACTCAACCCCAAATTCCTAGGACTGTCTTCTGGCACAAAATGAGGAGAATGGGATTGAAACACAAAATAACTTGCTCAGGAAACAGAACCTGATGCTTGGCAAAAGGTCACCTGCTGAGTGTTCTCACTTGGAGACCCTTTAAAAGCAACAGGTGGGTTTGAATATTAACACAACACAAATGTGTCTACTGCTATGCAAGAATCCAGATTTAGGCCCTTCTATTTGACAGCAGCAAGATAAATCGGGATTTGGGCAATAGATAATCTGGGGCATCCTGAACAACCCTTTCAAATCCCTGGTACAAATGCATTAAGACGAGTTTCAGAATTTCACTGCAAAAGCACATTTATATGCTGGGTGTACCCAACGTATACTAATATTGCCACGGTTAAATGTTTCAAGCTGCCTGCACCCAATACATGGCAGCATTCCAATGTAAATACACATCTTCATGCTGCTTATTCTCAATATATACCATTATTGCTATTGAAAAACAACACATCATTATTATGTGCCCAATATATGCATGCATGCCACTGTAAAACACATTTTCTGGCTGGCTGTGCCAAAATTATTCCAGTAAAGCCACTTTTAAAATGTGTTTATGCTGCCTGCATCCAATATATGTCAACAAGTTACAGTAAACACACATACTGGTTGTGCCCTACATATTCCTGCATACCACTATCGAAATACATCTTGTTGCTGGCTTTGACCACAATATATCAGTATTGAAACTGTGGAGACATGATCTTGCTTGCTGTGCCCACTATTGAACACATGGCACTGTAAAAGCATGTTCATGCTGGATGTGTCAAATTTATGCATGGATGCCGCTGTATGAGTAGATTTTCATTATGGCTTGTTTTCAATATATGCCAGCCTGCTGGCGTTGCCCCATATATGCAAGCAGGCCATTGTATTGTGCTGCCCAAAATATGCTATATCCTATGTTATGTTAATTTACATTATGTTATTGGGACTTAACATTGCACAACACTGGTATTTGCATGGACACTAGGTGTGCCGGTAAGTCTAAAAGAGAAATGAGTGTGTTAGGTTAGTGAAGAGAGAGAGGAAATGCAAGACAGCTGTGCTGTTGTGTTGATGCGTGTAAACTGGAAGTGCCATGAGATCTGCATGCAGGTCTGTTTTTAAGTGTCAAGTGATGAGAGCGCAGAGGCATTTGTGTCCAATGGGGAACCTTGCTCGCCCATGGTGCTAGGATGCATTGGCCAGGACTGTGATGTGTAAGTTGATTTCAAATGTAGAGCTTTCTGTTGGGTGAGCTATCCTAGCACCTCAAAGTGACTAAGTCACAGGTGTGTCCTTATAAATGTACTATAAACAAATAAATATTGTTAAGTTGCAGTGTGTGAATGGTTTAGGTGGTATTAGTATAATGTATTTGATCATAGAGTTTGAGATCGTTAGTGCAGGCAGGTGGATGGCCTGGTGGACAGCTCAGAGCATCCATCCAGTGTGGCCATGATGACTACTCAGTAACAATGTCCTTATGTTAATGTACATTAGAGGATATGCCCTGGGCCATACTTGAGAAGGCTCTGTCACTGGCAGTGAGCAGTGGCAGGTCCTGGATGAGAGTAAAGAAAACAAACATAGGAGTGAAAGCCACAGGGAACATACAGCAATGGGTAGCAAGTGGAGAGCGGATGAGAACAGTTTTCCAGTGAAGTTCAGAGTAGGGTTTCTAGCGAGGAAAGAGTCATTTCGGAGTCCTTAGCAACACCTCAGCATGCTATGATATGATATGGTATTAATAACGCACCTATACACAAGAGTTTCAAGGCGCGACAAGGCAAGGGAGGGGAACAAAGGGACGACAGAGACAACGATCTTACTAGGCCAGGTGACATTGAGATTGTGCAAGTGCCGGAGAGGGGGGAAGGGGAAAAGTGCAGGGGGAGTGCAGTACATAGGATAAACAGTAATAAATAAAAGCAATAAATAAGAACAATAAATAAGAAGTGCGCAGCAGTGCGATATTCTCAATCCATGGTATTGAGGATATCGGAATCACCAATTTCAAATGGACACCTGAAGCGTGCTTATTAGGGGTGTCACGGTATTAGTTTTATGACGGTACGATAACCTTCTGGCCAAATAACGGTATATCATGGTTATCGCGGTATGAAGGTGGAGTTAACTAATCTTAACAAATATTTTCTAAAAGGTCTTAAATTGTCAGATTTATCATCACAAACAAAACCAGGCACCCAGGGCCAGAATTGGGCTTTTCAACATACTTTCCACTGAAATGCCACCCCTCCATCAAACACAAACACACGCATGGAGAATAGCTTTTCTTAAGTGGTCATTTAGGCTTTTAGCTCCACCACTGGCTACTGGTGAAGATGAACATGTTGCCATCTTGATAGCCTGCATGCCACAGATCAATGGAGGCTGATTGTAGTATACGCTTGAGCGCATACACACACAAACACACATGCACACTCTTTATGTTACAGCTTTTCCAAATCAGATTGAAAAGCACACTTAACGGTATAAACGGTATACCGGTATAAACAATGTGACAGTTATTATTGTTCAATTAATTGGTTCACGGTATATTTAACGGTATACCGTTATACCGTTACATCCCTAGTGCTTATTGGGTGTGTACTCTTGCCCGAAGACCACAAGACATGTGACTAAGCTGCTTGATTTAGCTTGAATACTAGTGAAATGAAGAATCGTTATGAGATGGAAGAAGGCCTCTGGCCTGTAATTTGCTGTGTGGTGGGAGGATGTGAGAAGATGGTCCATGGCTGAGACTAAGATGTGGTATAGGAATGTATACAGAGGATCACACAATGTTAACAATAATATACTGGCCTGGAATTCCCTTAAACCAACAAAAAATGGTGGGAACCTCCAACATCTGGCACCTGGAGGTAAAGCAATACATATGAAACAGGTAATGGTGCCAGAATCAAGAGAGCAGCTGAAGGACAAGGCAGGCAAGAGGTATCACATTAAATCATCAATTTCTTTTTATTATAAATTGAAGTAAAAAAGTAATTTTACACATCTTTAATTAATTCATTTTTGTAAAAAACATCCTAAATCACAGGCATTCATACATTCATTCAACTAATGCAACTCTAAAAATAATGCATTTAGATTTTCTTATGGAAATGTGAGACAATGCAACAACAATTCCATTATTGACATTTTTTTTTTTTAAATTTTTTTTTATTTTATTTTGTTCATTCAAAAAGACAATTAATATTATCTAAAGCATTCGATTTGTATTTTTACAAATACAATTCCCATGTAAAAGAGAATGCAAATATATTTCCCGTATTAAATGGTTCACTCCAGACAGAAAATATCAACTATTAGTGCCCAGACTATTAGTGCCCATAAACATGAGTCTTCTTAATCAAACAGGCTTCTTATTAAATAGTTTCGACTTGATTGGTAATCTATGTCTTCATCAGGATAGGGATGAACCTAACAACGCTTCTGAAAACCATACAGGAAATGGTTGGATGGTCCTAACTTGACCAGCGTCTCTTCTAAACTCGAGATACTGGGTCAGAAATAGGTTAGCGTTGTAACACATCATGCTCCTATACGCATGAAAGATCTCTCAGTGTCAAATGGATAAGTTTCCTTGGCTTTATTTACACAGATTATAAGCACAATCTGTCTCTTGTTGCAGTCAACGGGTTGTTGACTGCAACAAGAGACAGACTGTGCTTATAATTTATAGTGTTGTTAGGTTCATCCCTATCCTGATGAAGACATAGATTACCAATCAAGTCGAAACTATTTAATAAGAAGCCTGTTTGAATAAGAAGACTCATGTTTATGGGCACTAATAGTCTGGGCACTAATAGTTGATATTTTCTGTCTGGAGTGAACCATTTAATACGGGAAATATATTTGTATTCTCTTTTACATGGGAATTGTATTTGTAAAAATACAAATCGAATTCTTTAGATAATATTAATTGTCTTTTTGAATGAACAAAATAAAAAAATAAAAAAAAATATTTCAATAATGGAATTGTTGTTGCATTGTCTCACATTTCCATAAGAAAATCTAAATGCATTATTTTTAGAGTTGCATTAGTTGAATGAATGTATGAATGCCTGTGATTTAGGATGTTTTTTACAAAAATGAATTAATTAAAGATGTGCAAAATGACTTTTTTACTTCAATTTATAATAAAAAGAAATTGATAATTTAATGTGATACCTCTTGCCTTGTCCTTCTGGAATTCCCTTATACAGTCCTTTTTCTATCCCTCTGATGATAAGCCACGTTCAACACCACATACGTCTGTTTCTGAATGCTGCTATGTGTGTGGTACCCTTGATAGTTACAGGCACTCTCTACTGGATATATGTAGACTGAGGTTGGGTTCCACGGCCCAAGGTTGGACCATCAATCTGTTAATTGTTTGAACGCATGGGCCTCATCTGCAATGGATCGGATAACATCTGTAATCACTGTTGATGGCTGTTGTACTATATGTTTTGTTCTTTAAAAAGTTTAAACTGGATTGATGTTGAAATGATGAGGTCATGGCGCTATATCTGAGGCAGTCAGAAGAATTACACTGGCCACAAGGGCAGAGATCACATTGGGACCCTAGGGAACAAACTCTCAGATGGGGAGAAATTGAAATTGCAGTGGGACACACTGGCGCAAAATAATAATATATTTTTTTAAATATTTCACTTTAATCTAAAGCACTTTACATAGGACGTATTTACATACATTACCATTATGTAATCGCTCGGTTTAGGGTACCCAACCTCTGAAAAGAAACATGGATTCTCAGGTAGGTTGTCAGAATCTAGATAACGTCAAAGGTCTGTCCATAAAGGGTATTACCCAAATTGTTCGAACACAATTGTTCGAATGACCCAATTGATCGAAAGTCAAGGGTCCGAATTGACCTTTGCACAATTGACCGCATATATATATATATATATATATATATATATATATATATATATATATATATATATATATATATATATTTTGCTTTGGTTTTATATATATATATATAATGGGGGGTTGCGGGGGGTTTCCCCCCCGCAGATATGTAACAATTGACCTTCACAATTCGGTCAATTGTGAAAAGGTCAATTGTGATTCGAACAATTGTAGTTCGAACAATTCGTATACATCCCCATAAAGTGATAGGGAGGTGCTGTCAGGCACTATCCTCTGTGCAAGCTATTAACAGTCCCCATAGGGGGTGTCCTGGAGTTTGGAAATAACAGCCTCACCCATCAACAGCTATTTCCCCCCAAAAGGGCAGGAAATGTTGTCTTTCTGGGATAAGGCAATGCCTTGGTTATAATGTTTACCCAGTTCTAGTTAGCAAACACTAGCAAAGTTATGACAGGTTTAAAAAGGCTTGAAAATAAATTTCCCACCTGAAATATGAAGGAAGAATAAGTCATTTGAGCTAGGTCCTACATGTCACAGCGCCACCCAGTAGCCATCACTGGAAATTCACCTCCAGTTCAGGGCCACATGAGTACAGCATTGTGGGTTTTACTCACACCATTGCCAGGGTTTGGTATCAAAAGCGAAGGTACTTAGGTACTCACACCATTTGTCAAATGTTGTCAACAAATATCATATTGACAGTTATTGTGAGTAAATGCCTAGATACTCACAATACTGCTCAGTCAAACTAGCTTACATTCATGTTACACATTCAGTCAAACACACAAACACCTATATTCACCTACATATTCTGCCACTTATATTACTTATAAGCTGTTGTCATTTACACTTGTGTTTTAAACAAATTCAAAGAAGTTTTTAAATAGAAAAAACCGAAACAATACGTTTACTGAGCTCCATCATACTATACATGATTACAAATAGGAAGAACATACTTTAAGAAAATATTGGTAGAAGGTAAGTGGCAGCACTGTTTGGGACTGGGCATTAGCAAATGTATTTGGCCATAATCTGAAATTAAGGTTTTCTAAACTGTCTCAATGGTTCAGTCAAAATGTTCTGAGCGATTTGGGCTCAAACAATATGACTAGAGCATAGGTAGTTCAATTTTGGGATTGTTTAGAAAACCTTCATTTCAGATTATGGCCAAATACATTTGCCGATGCCTAGTCCCAAACAGTGCTGCCACTTACCTTCTACCAATACTTTCTTAAAGTATGTTCGAGGCAGTGGCTGCTGGTTGCTTTTTTAATTTATTTTTTAAACTTTCTTTATTGATTGATTCACAAAGGAGGAGAGAGAAAACCAAAATGGTATGTATACACCATATTTTTGTGACTGCTGCTACTACATTCCATTGACTTCACAGGATAACATAAACTCATGTGACATTGTTTTATCACAGTGAGAAGTGCATCCCAGATTTGTTCAGAGGTAGGAAGGCGATTGCATTCAATGTCTGTACTTAAGTGTTCAATCTTTATCTGGGTAGAAAATAAATAAGTGTTGCTTGCATGAAACATGTGTTTAATTATTTGGCAATAGGAGATTGCATTCAGTGGCTGTAACTGAGTCTTTCTTTTTGTGAGGGGAGAAAAATACTTGTTGCTAATTCTTTGAAACAGTAGAGTACATTCAGTAGCTGTAACTGTATGCATTGTCCTTCTACAGAGAGACCAATTACCAGTTACAGAAAACAAGTCTGATAATTATTTGGAGGTAGGCCTAGATCATATGCCTCTCTCAATCAATGCTGTGATGGTTTCATAAATGCCCTCACCTGCCTCCTTGGTTAGGGGGTACTGTTTTACCCTTGGTAAAATCGTTCCTGGTTTCAATTTAATCTTCAACCCTCCTATGCTCTTTATGCATCTCACATCATAAGGACTTGTGGTCCATAAACCGATGGGTACTTTGGCAGTGTCCTCCTCCCAGAATGAGCGTGGTGCCTCCAGCGCCATTGCCATTCTCTGTGGCACCTCTGTGGTGTATCTGTAACCATTAGGTTACACTCATTCCGAACACCATCTCCAGTTCCTGTTTTTCTTCCTGGAATAATTCTTCATCTATCACTGTGGTCAACCTGTGCCCCCTTGCAACTGCAATTATTGGTCTTAATGCCCTCCCTGTGTCATCTATCCATGTACTACAATCCTATCCTCCCTTGCCAACACTGCCTCTGTTTCTATGGACACTATTGTTCCTTCTGGCTCATCCAATGGTGTTTCTGGCCTGTACATGTATTTGTTTTGAACTCGCCGTACCTTCCCCGCAATGTCTGCCATCCATGCAATGACAATGTCAGTACCATATTGAAACATCTCTTGGTCCAGTGGCATGCCCCTCTGTACCGTGCATCCACAATATGCTTGAATGATCTGTTTTACATTGAGAATGTGTATGCCTGGTGTTGAGCACACTATGCCTTTGTCTGTGAATGAAATGGTCATGTTTAGTCTGCTCATAATGTCTTGTCCCAATATGTTTACAGGTGTCTGTTGAGAGTTAAGTAGAGGTAGTGATAAGTCATGCTCTCCTATAGATAGCAAGATATTATCAGTAAAAGGAACCACTTATCGAGCCCCAGAGAATCCTTAAGTGTCCATGGCATCGCTTGACAATGTAAATATTCCTTCCCTAATGAATGACCTAGTCGCCCGGTGTCGACAGGAAAAGAAAACGTTTTGTCACCTGTCGCCACCCCTATGCGAGGTTCCTCCACAGGGTTGGGTGTGATTGACAGTATGGGACACATCAAGTTCATCTGTGGGCTGTCCTATTGTGGGTACATGGACAATCCATTTCCTGTGAAGGGGTTGTTCCCTAGCAGCATGGTAACTCCGCCAGTCATCGGACGGGTATTGTCGCTGCTGTGTCCATGTGTGATGTTGCATCATCATTCTGTATCTGTGCTAGTTTTCGTGTGCTCCCTCAAATCTGTGCTGCTTGCAAATACTGTGGTATTGGTGCTGGCATCTGTGGCACCTTCATTTGTGCTGGAGTTGCTTGTGCTTGTGTGTGTGCCTGCAGCATTTGTTGATATGTGCCCGGCGACTGCCCTTGTGGCTGTTGATCCTGTGCATGAATAATATTCTTGTCCCCCTTGATATGGCTGCTGGCCCTGCTCTCCCCAATGCTGTTGCATACCTCTAAATTGGCATACCCTTGAAATGTGCACTAGCTGCCCGCAGGTTCACTGTGGTTCCCTTCCTTGCCCTGAAAATCCCCCTGAAATGTCCTCTGGGTTCTGTTGCACCTGTTGTCCATATCCCCGAAACCCTCCTGGAAACCCCCCTTGATTGTGATGCATATGTGGCCCGAAGCCACACCCCCTTTGTAGTCCTCCCCTTCCTCGAAACTGTTGCTGTGGTCTGCCCAGTCCCATGTACCCTCCTCCCATGGCGCTGCAAACTGTTGTGGTTGCTGATGTTGCATCAGCTGCTGTGTCTGTGGGGTGGGGATGGTTATAACCGCTCCTTCCATCACATACTTTGATAGCTTTCTCTGTACTAATTTTGCCTCCTCTGCATTCCTGTCCTCCGCCTTTTGCTTACCTTTTCCGCCATAGTCTACAATGATGCATTATCGTGAGCTGTATCTCTGGCCATCCTTTCACTTCCACCCCTACCAGTTTCTTCAAACTCTTCTGAACTGGCTCTGGTAATCCCTTCACTAATATGTGGTAAAATATTGCTGCTGTTTTGTCCTAAGGCTCTCGAGTTTCGAGGCACCAAAGCTCTTGAATCTCCTTAATGTACTGCACAGGATCTTCATCTTCCCTCATCTTACGTGACATAATAGCCCCAATGCCTGACTTACCTGGGTATTGTGTCCTTAATTCTTGTCATACTGCTGCCTTCAGTTTGCAAATGGCGCCCGTTGTGTGCTGTGTTCTGTGTTGTCATCCCTGGGAACCACGCCCTCTTACATACGTCATTGGCTGCATCTCTTAATATCTATACTAACAGTCCCTTTATGTTACCCACCGCTAGTCTGTGGCCAGCTGTAATCTTCTCCATCTCATAAATCAATTTTCCAGCCCCCACACTCCACGATGGTAAACTATACACTTCACATTGTCCTTGTCTGTATGCTTCCATGGCACGTACTGAGGTCTCACCCCGCCTCTCTCTAATAGAGGCATCTCTGTGTATGCTGTCACCTCCTCAGGTGTCCTTCTGGTCTGTCTAATTTGTCGAGGCCCTCTCTCATCCTCAAAATCTGCGCATATATCTACTGGTTCCAATATAGGCACTCTCCTGTTATCGTCATAAGCTCTAGACAATCAATCTCTCAAACAAGCTATGGATGTCTCCCTCCTCCTTCGTCCTGGGAGATCCCTTAGTCTATTAATATATGTGCTATGTTTGGTGCAAACGTCATCCATTTGTGTCTGCTCGTATGAACCTCCTCCCTCTTCTCCCTGTGTATGAGTCCTAAACTCCCATAACACCCGTTTGTCCCTGTTGCTGTGGACTGTGATCGGTACTGCTCCCCCATGTCGTCCCCACTGTATTTGTCCTCGTTTTCAGACCCCATGTTGCTACTAAAATCATCTGTGAAACTCAGTGTTCTCGATGTCAAGTCTGTGTTGGGCATCATGCTAAGATCGATCTCTTTCAAGTCACCCCTGCTTCCTCCTGCCCAGGCCCCTAGACCTGCTCCACTTTCCTCATTTGCACTCCTTTGTTTGTGCTGTCAGGTCTGTCTGTATGTCCTCCTCAAATCTATTCCTTTCCCTATCCAGTGTTGCCTGTGTCTTCACTGCCCTTATTGCTTGCTCGTCCTCCTTCCTGCGCACTTGTTCCCTTATCAGTCTGTCCAACTTCAACTTCCTCTGTTCCCTCTCAGCTAACTTATGTTTTTACTGCTCTGCTATCTCTCTCTGTCTCTCTGCCTTCTCCAGCTCCCTTTCCCTTTTCTCCCTCATCTCCCTTTCTGCCCTTTTCCTATCTTTAAGATCTCTCTCGATTCTTTATTCCCGCTCCCTTTCCAAGGGTTTTCCCTCTCTTCCTCCCTTCTTCGTTCCCTGTCCTCCCGCTCCAGTTTCTCCTCTCTCCTTCTCTCTCTCTCTGTCCTCGCACTCTAATATCACCTCCCTGTCCTTCTACGTTCTATGCTCCTCGTCCTTTAGTTCTGCCCAGTCTGTGGAGCCGCTCTCCCTTTTCAGGCTCTCTATCGCCTCGGTCGCCCCTTCTGCCTCTCCATTTGTCTTCCCTTGAAGCTTTATCCATTTGTCGGCGCTTATGCCTTTGAGGTGCTCCTTTGCACACTGCTGTGCCTCACTGCTCATCCCAGAATCACTAACTGGCTGCCCTGCACCTTTCAGCTTCTCCTCCTTGATGGAGGCTTATATGTCGGAGTTGAATACCCCTCTGCTGCCCATAGTTCCCTCATTGGATACATTCCCTGTTCTTCATTGGATACGACACTCGGAGGGGCAGGGGGAGGTGAGGAGGGATGAGTCCTTTGGTCCTTCACCTCCTGCTGGCTTAGCATCCACTGACGCCTCGCGGCATCCTCCTCGCCCTCCTGAAACATGTGCCACAACTCAAATATGGCCAAGCATTTTGTCAATTCCTTCCCCTTGTAAGTACCCTGTATGTGTGTCAATAGTGATTCCTGCACGTCTTTGGAGAAACTTCCACAAGGTGGCCATGGTTTGATTAATTTACCCTCCGTACTTTTGGACCATTCTATGCTATATTTACAAATCTTTCCCTAATAAGGTGGAAGTGTTTTACACAGGTGCTGAAGGGGCATATCACCCCCACTCTTGCCTTGATACATATCAATACCTTTTACCTGACCTCGAGTCGAGGGTTTTGATAGCCCGCTGTTTAGGGGGAAAAGCACAATGCATTGATAATACTTTCCAGTTTCTACGAGCCTCTCTGGCTGTACAACTTATCAGGTGTGCTCTGTGCACCGCCCCTCCTTTACAACCGCCGCCTCCTCAGGCACACTCACAATCCTGCGCATGCGCCTTCTGCGCACCGCCACCGGTTCACCTTGTCTGCCAATCCCAATTATCCAATACTAGCTCCTCCCTGTCTCAAGCTCTCTGTGTTCTATATGCAAACCTAAGGGTAACGTCATCAAGCTATGAGAACGACATAGGAAAATCAAATATTGCGTGCATACTGTAATAGCACATTACTCCCAAACCCACACAAAAAACACACAGCTGTCTTCCTGCACTCCAGGCAGAGTATACCAATATCCTCCTGTGATCAAACTGCTGTGATCAAACTGCACCCGCTGCATCACCTAACGTGTGAAATGCCTCACTTCAGGAGACTTAGCCATTTGATTCACCTTCTGCAATCTAGGGCAGCTCCATTGCTGACCTTCACGGGATACCATCATCTATGACCCGAGCTAAAATGCCCAACCCACAGGAATACCTTATTTACATAACGTTTGTCATCCAGGTCCTCAAGTCAATAGTCTAGGTTATTCACCAGAACCTTTTTCCTCTAAGACCGACATGCCCTAAACACAAAAAAGGACTTCTACCTGTCTTTACTTACAATACTAAACAATACTTCGACAATACTCAACAATACTAAACAATGCTCCAAAGTACTCAGTACCCTCCCTCACACCCACAGTTACTGTTAGACTGGGTCAATACTTATGTTCAGTGGTGTGCTAGCTCTGCTCAGCTTCCGGCTCCCCATGAAGGTGCTCGCCTCCCGGTTTTGGTCTGCATGGACAACTCGCTGACTTTGAGCAGGATACTTCACAAGGGGCTCCTGACAACCTGTAAATGGGCATGCGTTTTCCCATCTTATCAAAATATGCAAGGGTCATGCAGCCTTTCAGGTTCGCCCACGAAGGAGATGACCTGGTGCTGGGCTGACACAGCCAACCATACCTCTGCTACCAACTTGTTGGGACAAACTCCCAGGTATGCCCGAGGGCCACTAGGAGTTTGCAGACTCTCAGAAGGCCCAACACTTTCCACAGGACAAACAGAAGACTCAGTCAAACGGCAAGTCCAAACTGCAGTTTATTACAGCAAAAACTGACAGGGATCAGTACAGGGACAGAACAAATCCATGCACATCTCAACTTCTCCTGACTCGCAGGCCAGTTTTGTACCCCAATGATGTCAGAGTGATGCTACAACCTGGGACTTTCTCCAGAAAGATCGGACCACTGGATTGGGTACTGAGTACTAGACCACCTATAGTGAACAGTATACATGTTAGTCTACTGGCCCTTGCATGTCAGGTGACTGGCCTGGTACATCCCCAAATCACTATCTATAAAAATGTTGCAGTGTGAGGGTTTTACCATTGGTTCTTGCCCGTTGCCACCCACCCTTAGGATACTAAACTGCGATTGGCTAGAGCTAACATCCCCAGGCTGGGGATGCGCAAAGGTTCTCAGCTATTGGTGTACCTTTTCAAGGTAATAAGGACTATGTGTCTGCATTATAACTTGTGTGCACCACCTTACTCTATGAGAGTGCTCTTTCGCTCCGTGCAACACTTGTCTCACATTGTAACATCTTGGTTGCGGTCCTCTGTCTGGTGGCATGAAATCGTCTCCCTTTCCTAGCGCTGGTTGCTGTCCATTGTCAGCATCGGCCCGGTCACGTGTTCGGAGACCATGATTTGGAGCTGTGCAGCCCTGAATAATGAATAATTATTCACATTTACTGCAGCTGGTGCTACCGTCGTTCAGGGAATGGAATGTCATCTGTATCTTGTGGCCTTGGCAGCGGGTCCTGTCTCACACGTTTGCTCTCTGTTCAGCCTGAATTCAGCTCAGCTCTTGCTGTGAGGCCTGTGGCATGCTGTATTTTTCCTAAACCATTATGCACTTTCTACAGTGTTCATGCTATTCTATATTCTCCATTGGTTAGTCACACTTGCTTATATCAGGTCCCATTGGTGCATGGAAGCATCTGCAAGCTTTGCTCAGGACCTCTTGCTTCTTGCGTTTGTCTACGTTGTTGTGTTTAGCTAATGGCAAAATAATAAAAGCAATGAGAGTATGTATATGTATCTGTTCTCTAACTATGGAACTGTATGCTCGTGTTCTTCGTATATTTGAGTGTGTGTTTGTGTCCCGAAGTGCGGAGGGCACGTGTGCTTCATGTCTAATGCTGCTAAGTCATGGTGTCTCTATGGATGTCAGCAACATGGCTTCTAGGCACTTTAATCAATACTGTCAATCAACGTGTCTTTAGTTGCAGTCTGGGGCTCCTCGTCCACTCTGGGGAAGATTCATATGGCACCTGGCCTGTAGAGCTGGCTGAGCGGGTACCTCTCGACATACCTGTCTATCATTGGAGCACCAGCAATTGGTCCGAAATAGTATGAGCGATCGCAGTGTCTCCTGGCCTTCTTCCGTGTCATGTATTTTATAGGAGGGGGAGGAAGGGGTACATTTCCCTATCCCTCTTCACAACAAACACTCATCACCAGCTACCAACTTCATCCAAAGCCTCCCTCCCATGCATAGGTACAGCCAAAACTTTAAGGCTCACCTCCGGCACACCAGCACCAACCATGCCTTGGACTAACTACTGCTTAACACACCTTAGAACATGTACCTTCTCTACCCATCCAGTTTTAGCGGCACCCTTACATCCGTACATGTAGCCGGCCCATTCACATCATCCAACCAAATACTCTCATGAGCACTGATCAATGCATGATCAATCATCGCTCATGCCTCGGATGTCAGGGACCTTATTACCAACAACAATTTGGACATACTAGCCATAACTGAAACATGACTTCACCCTGCAGTGGGACCAGCTCTCACCATCGCCATTCCTGCAGGTCACACGATCCTCTGTTGTGATCACCCTTCACGCAAAGGTAGGGGAGTTGCTCTCATCAACAAAGACACACTGTCCTTTCGAACCATCTCCCCCACAGCACCAGCCATCTGTGGCCTACTCGGTATGAGGCTAACAATCTCACCAACCACCACGTTAACCACTCAGACTTCTCATTGCTTTAATAACAGCATTAGACCTACATCCAAAGTCCTTCACTTGGGAGACCTAAACCTGGGATTTAAGGAACATTCAGACAAGGACACCCTCTCACTAGCCAATTCCCTTGAGTTTACACAACATTTCTCAAGCCCAACACATTAACTAGGAAGATATCTAGATTGTATTGGTGACCTGAATTGTAATGCAGCAAACATAGTTGTCTCCCCCAATCTCTGGTCAGATCACCACACTATCTCCTTCAGGGTGCCTACCATGCCTGTCTAGACTTCTAACTCACTCCCTTTACCACCTGCGATCACAAAATGTTCCTGCAACCTTACTAAAGCGCATCTCCTCTGCATCCTCATAGCTGACTGCCCTCTCGCCCGAGCCTCCCTTCCTCCTGATCCAACAAACCTCGTTGACACCTACAATACTTCCATCCTATCAGCCATCAATGCCATTTCTCTGCTAAGCTTGTAGAGCTAAACCAACCACGCATATACATTCTTGGTTTACACAATGTCTCCAAGTTATGCGAGCCAAAAAGCGTGCACTCGTAACTAGCGGGCTTGAATCCTAATCTGAAACCAACAATGCCATTTTCCTTAAATTTCTCCAAGGAATATAAACAAGCCATCCTTGCAGCCAAAGCAACCACACCCTCGAACAGAGTCCTCAAAGCCTAATCCCTCTCACGCTATTTTCCATCCTACGGGAGCTGGAAACACCCATTACACCACCTACTAACTACACCAAAGATTAAATCTGCTGCCAAAATATCCAAGACACCCTCACCAATGAGGTTGTCACCCTCCAGGGAAAAATTGAGAAGAAGCAAACCTCCATCCTTACTAAAGAACACAAGATTGATCATCTTCTTTCCCTGCCCCTCGCCCCATCCCCATTCACTAACGTTTAACTTCCATCACATCACAGAACTGGACATCTCCAATCTCATCACTGGCCTAAAACCCTCACACTGTCAAGGTGACACTTGCCCAGCCACTCTCATTAAGGACTGTGTGGAAGCACTTGTTCCCATCATTACTACATTCATCAACGCCTCTTTCACTAACAGCTTTGTCTCACCTGTCCGTTAGGATGCTTGAATCTCCTCACTCCTAAAAAAGCCTCTCTTGGACCTACTACTCCAATCAACTATTGACCCATCACCACTGTCCCATTCCTACTAAAGATTTTGGACAATGCTGCCTACATTCAAATACAAACCTACCTCAAACACAATAATATTCTAAGTCCATGACAGTTCAGCTCTCACCCAGGTCATGGCACGGAGTCTGCCGTATTGGACCTTAAAAAAACAACTAGACAATATCCTAGCCCTCCTCCTACTGCTTGCCCTTTCAGCCCCATTTGACCTGATCAACCACAAAACTCTGTGCCACCACCTGCCAACTTCTCCCATCCAGCCGTCAAATGGATTAACTCTTTCCTGGCAGATAGAACAGCCCATGTCTAAGCTGCCTACTCAAATCAAGTTCCCTGCAGAGTTCCACAAGACTCGTGTGTCTCCCCAACATTATACAACATCTACACAAAACCTCTTTTCGACCACCTTGACTCTTTGATATATCGTTTGCTAACTACACCTATGATACACAAATCCTCATCCTACTCTCAAGCAAATATGACCATTATTCCAGCAATATTAACAAAATCTATGACATTATTCAAGCCCGGATAGCCACTCGCCAACTCTGTCTTAATGATGACAAGGCAGCAATCTTGATATCGTCCCCCCATCCCACCTAGCCATACTTTCCACTCCTTCACCATTGATACTTGCACCATCCCCCTCTCCTCTACTGTTAAAACGCTTGGCATCCACCTGGACTCTAGCCGCAGCATGACCCAGCATGTCAATGCAATTGCATCTTCAGCAGCCTACACTGTGGGATATTATGACCCACTCAGATGTGCCTCACTACGTCACTTTACTGCATTGGGGTAAGAAACAGCACAATGGCCGCACTGACTCCTGTGGGCGCCAAGATATCTAAACTGTGATTTTTAACCACCAGGAAATGGCTGCACCCCCTGCTACACACATTTCAGGTGGGATGGAACAGAGTACTCACTGCAGGAATGTGCCAGTGTGCTATGCAACATTTAACATGGAGTGGAGTGAAAGAGGCAGTAGTAATTTGCTGAAAACCCAACATGCCTCTTTAAAATGACACTTTCCCAACCTTAAAAGTGCTGCTTAGTGCTAAATTCATCAATTTCTCATGAACCACTGTGATTAAAAAGGCCCTGCAGTGGCCAGGATCATTCATTGTGTCTCAGGGGAACCGGGCCTCATTTGAATGACAGCTCCTGTCAAAAGTATCCTTGAAAAATCAACCAGAGGTTTTGTTTTTATTTTTTATGGGAAACGCGTCTATTTTCTTTGCAACAGTATCAAGAATCCGCTGTCCAGAGAAAGACTCTAAATAGATGCCTGTAACTGTATCCATGCTGCAAAACAACTCAAGCACTCAAGAGAACTATAGCTGCACAAAGCATATATTTGCTGGAGATAAAAACCGAATTTAAAGAGATACATTGTTGTGTAAAAGCCTGATTACTTAGAAATGTAAAAGGATTTGTTACTGTTAAAAGTACACCTATAAACTGTTTTAATTCTATAGGTTTAAAGTCAATATTTAAAAGGAGAAAATCAAAGCTAAAACCCAGGCTGAGTTGGCAAACTATATAAAAAAAATAAACTTGGTCTGCCAGTTGCTAGCCCTGAGAAAGGCTGACACCTCATAAACTTCTGGAGCAGGAAAGGCTAATTGCTAGATTGGATGCTTTGTATACCCAGGACAAAGGGACTGCCCAAGTCGCATCAGACATTTGTCTTTGCTGCAGGCTGGAAAAATAGCAGGCTGAGACTCTCAGCTTTCAAGTGTGAGGTGCAATAAACTTCAATCAAGAAAGAGGCCCCTCATCCTGCTTCAAAGGAATTGACATTTGCTTGCAGCTGGTGGGATTAAGTGACAATAGACTTCCTTTTGGTTTTAAAAAGCCTATTTTGTAACTGAACTTCAAGACATTTAACTTTGCAGCAAGAATGAGGAAAAATATGAAAAGTTTGTAGTTTTAAATCTAATTGTATGCTCTTTCTTTGAAAACGTGGTACAACTCATTACTGCATAAGGAACAGAAGTTGTAAAGAATGACAGAAGGAAAGTATTGATATTGCGCACATAACATTTTGTACACATATCCCAGGGGTAAATGCGCATCTGTGCACCAAGTTGGGAAAATTTCGGCCAAATCTTTCATGGTTAAAATTGACAAAATGTAGCAGAAAGGCAAAACCAGGTCCCACAGACTTGGGGTTTGGATTGAAGTATGACCCACAAAATATGCAACCTGTGTATCTGATTTTCTTAGAGGTTATAACTGTGTAAATATGTATTTGTGGAAAAGTTAGATTTTGGTTCCAGTGGCTAGGGGAGGTTTCTAGTCATTGTAAAAATCATCCCATAAACATGACATCCTTTTCTGTGATCCAATCAGCGAAGAGCAAGGCAGAAACTATGCTCTTGCCCAATCCTAACATTTGGGTGTGGGTAGTAAGTCTGCCCCTGCCATATACTTTAGTGATGTCATTTTGCATGATAAGTAAGGGAACCTGACAACACACACACACACTGATTCCTGACTTTCTTCCTGATTTCCTGTGTGGCACCCTGTTCCTGATTTCTTCATCCAGCTTGATCCTGATTCCAGATTTCACTGCAAAGCAAAGGCCTATGCATTGCTGAACCCCTTTTCAGCTAGGCCTCAAATTCTAAAAATCCCAAGAACACAAGGGAAGCATCCTGATCCAGTCTGGCTTGCTACTACTAGATTGATGCCTGCTCCAAACTCGCCATCCTGCTGATCTCCAGTCTCAAGTAATCAGAAGGGCCAGTCCAGTGCAGTCCAGTGCAGTCCAGTGACCAG
This sequence comes from Ambystoma mexicanum, assembly GCF_040938575.1. Taxonomy (NCBI): domain Eukaryota; kingdom Metazoa; phylum Chordata; class Amphibia; order Caudata; family Ambystomatidae; genus Ambystoma; species Ambystoma mexicanum. The sequence goes on from NC_090934.1 coordinate 901,377,076, forward strand.
AACGGCCTAGATGATCCTGTCCCGCCCGAGTTGCCCAGCTGTCCTTGGTTAGACCCGATCCGTGTGATGACCGGAACCCTTGACGGTCCAAAATCCTAAATTAAAGTGGACTGTAAGTATTAATAGGAATCATAGAAAACCATAGCATAACTTGCCTTGCCTTGTCTCATCCCAATCTCTACACCATCCTATCCTTACCTTAATAATTTGTAACATTCTCAGAATTATTATTGCAATCCTGTCTTTGATTAATCTTGCTAAGCGCTATTTCTTTAGTCATTTTTATCTTGTGTAAATCTTAAACTATCAATCCTACTTCGAGTGATCTGACTAGTTCCGCCTGGGCGGGCACTGGGGATCTGGTGTTGAAGTCATGAATCAACTCTAGAACTTACTGTGTCCCTCCTTGGTATTCTGGCCAGAATGCTCTAGCATAGAGTAAAACTATAGTAAATATTTTCTTGTCCAAACTGAGTTTCTTTTCTCTTTTCACTACGCGATTTTTCTAAAAACGCCTCTCATTCAACATTGCATATCTTCCTCAGTTTAATAGCTAGAGACTTAATTTCAACTCTGGATTATACCTAAGACCTGTAGCTACACCCCAACCCAAAAACACTCCAAATCCGTGTATTTCACCTGTTTTTCATAAAAAAAATGGTTGGTTAATTTCAGGCGGGAATCCACAATTTTGCAAAGTTTTACATGTGTGATTTCTATTCTAAATTATTTTCAACCTTCCATTCAGATTCAAAGTGTTTACTTTTGCTCAAACTATAACTCATGATTGTTAGCATCTTTTCAATGTTGCTCCCATAAATATTTGTACTGATTTAAGAATGTTTGCACGCATTCATTGTTTTACCCAAGCCAATTCCGAATGTCATTTTAAAGTGTAAGATTCCAAATCCGTTTTTCTCTCTTGTTTGGGGAGGGAAGGCTGGATTCAAATTCTGTTTTGTTTTCCTTATTCTTGATTTCCTGCTGCTTCCTTATATATAGTTAGAATTGGTTATTTGTGGGTTGAGGAATATTGCACAGGGAAATCCTAACTTAAATGATATCTTTCCAAACAAGCCAAAAGTGTTCTTTTCTCTGGTGTTTGATATTTGTGTCGCTATAGAGGGAATTTAAGTGCATTACATCCCTTCCTATCTCTTATTGTCACCATCTTGGTGATTGCTGCTCCCTATTAAAATTATATGTTGGATTTGAATTTTAAATAAATACATTAATATTACCTTTACCAACCAACCTGATTCCTGGTCCATTGTGACCCGGGGTATTTGAACAAGGGATGTGATATGAGTGGTATTTCACTCAAAATATTGAACCTATAGATATAATAAAATAAACATTTCAGCTGTGCGCTGCATACTAGGCTGAGACCAGGGTGTATCGCCTGATTGAAATACTTAACAACACCACCAAACTGCTGAATGCAACCAAACAACTTGTATCCAAATGCAAATAAAAAAGTGCTAAAACAAGTAAAATCACATTAACACCTTTGTTATCTAGTACGTTTTCAAAAAAGTGTAAACGCCTCACGTAACAAACAATTACGGGATGCAGTTTCAATGTGTTCTTACGAAATCCACTTACTTTTAGCAGGTGCTTAAAAAGGGGCTATCATAGGAAGTAATTGGTTTTCAGCCAGCATGAAAATCCAATGCTCACAGATTTGGCACATGGATTGCAGCAGTTCACAAACATTTTAAGTTCATTCTACTCTCAAACTCGGATTGCTAAATATTTGAAAGTCTAGCCGAGATGAAAAAGTGACAGCAGAACAGGCTTAACACATTGTCCCCACTTTTACCACCAATATTTTAGTTCTGCTTGGATTTGTAAATGGCACACATCTCTCCTGCCCCCTTTGTTTCAAGGCCAGCATCCTTTGCTTTGTCTTCCCTCAGCCACTGCTCCCCTGTTTAGGGCAAGGAAGGTATATCCCGCTCTATGGCACACTCTGATGAATCCTCTTTCTGCAGTTTATCTTTCCTGATCCTAATCTCATCTCATCGAACTCCCAGAAAAGAAACGCGTTACGGTTTCACAAACCTTCTGAAATCAAGAATATGGAAATGTCTAAACACCAGCTGAATGGGGCTCCTTTCTGTTCTGTGGATGTGAGGATGCCATATCAGAGTTGCCTGGGCCTGTTGGAGACACTGCAGTAGATCTCTGAAAGAAATTACCAGGCACTCTGGTTCCTTTACCGATCACCTGATGAATGCCTGATGAAGCATATTGTTGACTGATTGTGTTGCCCAATAAACAAAGACTTCAAAGGGCCCAATGCGGCACAGCACCTGAGAAAGTTACAGTAACGTTTGCCATGACTCACAACCTGCTGACCAAAATTCTAAGAAAAATGAAATGAGAGCCTGTAATTTTCATATCCCGGCAAGCTCTTTCTCTGTGCCAAGATGGTCATGCATCACAGAGCCCTTAGCTCTGTACTTAGAACTAACCATTCCCAGCGTAACATACGACATTCTAGCATATCTTAAAGGTAAATACCAATCAGTATATCATAGGGTAACTTCTGTCCCCCTTCTTAAATAACGGAATTACCACTGATCACTTCTAGGAAGGGGGCGTAGGTCCCTGTGACTTATTAATGGTCATTGAAAAGGCTAAACGTATAGGTAACTGTCTTCCTTTGAATTTGAAAGGCATATTTGTATCAGATGGAATGAGAGGTGTGTGAGGTATATGTACTGTATCTAAGTTCCATTTATTACACGGACCTATATGATGCGTCTTTGTAAACACGTAATTGTCAACCTTGTTCCATTTCAGAGTCCCTGTGATGGCATAAGATAGCATAGAAGCATAATTACATACAACACCTACTTTTGGTTTTAGCTCGTGAGGAGGCATTCATCCTATATCACTTTTCTCTTTAGATACTGGAACATTGAGCCGGTAATTCACTGTTCATTGGCACTGGAACCACCATGCTCTGTGTGAAGAGAAGTGGGGGTGAAAGAAGTAACTTTACATTATTCTGAATGTATTCCAAATGTTTGCGATAGTGAAAGGTAAAGGTGACCGTCTAGAACCGTGCTCATTCTGTTTGTTAGAAATGATAGCTGTTGTTGATTTGGAAGGGCACACAGAGGTGCACTTTGCCATTTGGACTGCAGATGGCAACCTAACACTGAGAAATTGCATCAGCTGAGTATGGAAACATACCTCAACAAAGAAGATCACAACACTCGTGTTTCTATTGGTGAGCTCTGAACATGAATACACATCTATGCAACCGATACCTCACGAAGACATACCATAGGGTACATATTTATATTCCCCAACCCACTGCAGAATGTGCTTGTGTTTTGTTGCATTTCTTCTTATGTATATACGATACATTGTGTGCAATTGCCGTGAGGAGAGGACACTTTCTTTCTTGCTGCTGCTGCTGCTGTCTTTTTTCAACGTGCGCTGGGAGTTCTAAGAACTCGCGCATTTCGTATTTCCAACTCGCCTGCTCGCTCGCTTCTAGGAGGAGGCGGAGCGCTGTGCCGTCACGTGACTGATCACCTGACCCATCCAGGCACATAAAACAGAGCCCAGCACAGCCGAGCGGCGTGTGCAATTGCCGTGAGGAGAGGACACTTTCTTTCTTGCTGCTGCTGCTGCTGTCTTTTTTCAACGTGCGCTGGGAGTTCTAAGAACTCGCGCATTTCGTATTTCCAACTCGCCTGCTCGCACGCTTCTAGGAGGAGGCGGAGCGCTGTGCCGTCACGTGACTGATCACCTGACCCATCCAGGCACATAAAACAGAGCCCAGCACAGCCGAGCGGCGTGTGCAATTGCCGTGAGGAGAGGACACTTTCTTTCTTGCTGCTGCTGCTGCTGTCTTTTTTCAACGTGCGCTGGGAGTTCTAAGAACTCGCGCATTTCGTATTTCCAACTCGCCTGCTCGCTCGCTTCTAGGAGGAGGCGGAGCGCTGTGCCGTCACGTGACTGATCACCTGACCCATCCAGGCACATAAAACAGAGCCCAGCACAGCCGAGCGGCGTGTGCAATTGCCGTGAGGAGAGGACACTTTCTTTCTTGCTGCTGCTGCTGCTGTCTTTTTTCAACGTGCGCTGGGAGTTCTAAGAACTCGCGCATTTCGTATTTCCAACTCGCCTGCTCGCACGCTTCTAGGAGGAGGCGGAGCGCTGTGCCGTCACGTGACTGATCACCTGACCCATCCAGGCACATAAAACAGAGCCCAGCACAGCCGAGCGGCGTGTGCAATTGCCGTGAGGAGAGGACACTTTCTTTCTTGCTGCTGCTGCTGCTGTCTTTTTTCAACGTGCGCTGGGAGTTCTAAGAACTCGCGCATTTCGTATTTCCAACTCGCCTGCTCGCTCGCTTCTAGGAGGAGGCGGAGCGCTGTGCCGTCACGTGACTGATCACCTGACCCATCCAGGCACATAAAACAGAGCCCAGCACACCCTTGTGGCGTTAAGCCCGAAGGAGTAAAGGCCGCTGGCTGTTGTGCGGCTGTTTGGCGCTGGAGGTGCCTACAACGAGGATATTGCTTCCCTCTCTAAGTGACCAGCTCGAGAGGAGCTGCACAACGATGGGCCGCTTTAAAAGTGAGAACTCAGATTCAGGGGCGGAAGAGCGAGTGAAAACCAGGCAACAGGTAAGGCAGCGTGTTGCTTCTGATCCGGCTTTGGCCAGTGGATTGTCACCGATTGTGGGCGGCCCTAACAAAGGTATGTTGCCTTGGAAACAAAGCCGTCTTGTCTTCTTAGCAAAAAAAGCACATGTGCAGGACCAGCCCCAAGCACCGGCCATACAAGAAATTACTTCTATTGACCTGGTACACGATGAAGGGGATTCTGGCAATACACTGACGGAGGCCCTATTCAACCCAGACCTAGAACAGAGCCTACATGTGGCGGATAGGTCCCAGGGGGAACAGAGTCAGCACACCCTGCCGAGTGACCCAGGGGGAAAAATATACCTGCAAAACCCTTTAAAGGCAGGGTCGTCCCCGCACGGGTCTCATTGCCTGGAAATGCCCGGTGGGGCAGAATCCTCGGAAGGGGGGCTAGACACACACAAGGAGAATCTGGTTGTGGAACAGTCCTATGCTGTGGCCCCAACAGGTATGGCTATGGGAGCAAAGGTAGAAGGGTCAGATTTTTATGATTCAGTCCCACCCATGAACAAGGAAGACCTGAATGAGCAACAAGGGTCTGTACTCCCCAGCATACAATCAGAGAAAATTAGGGAAAATCTGGAAATTATACCAACTCAGAAGGAGGTGATCACAGAATTTCCAACTACAGAGAATGATCTGCCTCAGATGTATCCTGCCACTCTGGAGAAATCTCCCAGCCCACGACAAATCCATTTAAGCTCTGGAAGCAGTTTCACCGATATGGATTCAAGTGTCAGTGACTGCGGGGAGCACAGGCCTGGTTCTTTGCAGGAAACCTACCCTCAAAGTGCTGGCATGGACAGGGCCTGTGAGACCCTTAGTAATACAAGCCTCGCTTCCAAATTAATCCAGGATATCTCAAACCTCACGGGCAAAATAGTGAGAGAAAAAAGGAGAAGTTTATCGTTCATCAAGGATAAACTAGCTGCGATTGACGATGAAGTGGATCCAGCAGATCAGTTTCCTTCGAACTCCTCACAAATAGGGGGTAATTTGCATCAAACCCCAGGAATTAGACAGAGGGATTACAGAAGCCAAGCCTCCCAAGGGGAGGCGAAAAAGGCCCACAAGCTGGGCATAGATGACATCGCCCTGGAAAAAATAAGTGATCTGTGCTTGAAGGGAAGGCAGGAAGACCTAGCTCACATCCAAAATGTGGTGATGGCATCACTAAACATTACGCTTGCTCCTTTTTTGAAACTTTACGAGACTCTAAATGAAACTTTGCAGTTATTACACCTATCAACAGTAAAAACTGAGGAAGGGATGGGTGAAATAGTTAGTTTCACGAAGCAATTGGATATGAGATTACAAAAAGAGTCGGACCTCTCACATCAATGGCAAAATCGCCTATGTGATTTGGCGCGTCAGGAGTCAAATGATAAGCAACTACTGATGGAAGCCATACTGGATGATCATAAATGGATAAGAAAATTGAATCAGCAATCCGCCTTAAGATCAGACCCAAAGCGAAGTCCTATAAGGGACCGGGACCCGGTAGATCCTAGGAGGAAAGACCTGGAAGACCGGAGAAGGACAGACCCGGAAATGGCAAAGACAAAGGAAAAAGTTGGCGGTCCCTTAGTATTAGGGAAGGGCATAAAGACGTCTAAACCTACTAATCCGGACTGCATCTTGATAGTAGAGGATGAGGAGGTAAAATCAAGCTTTGCGATCTTCAAAGAACCCCCACAGCAATTGGGAAAAAACAGCACTAGCGCAAAAGACCCTCCCCATAAAGACCAGAAAGAAACAGGTCAAAAGAAAGCAAAAAAACAGGTATGCAAGCGTAAGGCTAATGGATCGAGAGCCTTCTTAAGAAACATCAACCTGCCTATCGAGGAGCCGGAAGAGCCGTTACCTAAGAAGCCCAGGAGAGAAATTAACTTGTTGAGTGTATCGAAGGAAAAAGTTGTGCAGAAGATACCTCAAGATGGGGAGTCGGTCCTGCAAAAGAAAAACGGCCGGGACACAAGTGGCTGTCTGAGTGATCTCATTGAAATAATTGAGGAAACCAGAGAGGAAGAGATGTGGGACGACATCAGCTTATCAGAATGGCAAGAAATTGATAAGGGGTTAAATGATGTCCCGACAGGAAAAGAATCAAGAACAGAGGAAGAGCAGCGAGTGAATAAGCTCACTGGGAAAATAAGGAAAAACGAAAACGATAAACAAATACAGGACCGTTCTCATTATCCCAAAGACGAACATCGGAATGCCATAAGGAACACACGGGACAGGCATCAAGCAAGTAGATCCCATCGATGGTCAGAACAACGAGACCGTGTCCCAAAAGATGAGAAGGAAAACGCTAAAAGGAGGCCACGGGACAAGTACCGAGAAAATCGATCTCATCGGTGGCCTAAATCGCCGTGTAAATCCCGTGACAAAAGGGCAAAAGATCTCAGAGGAAAAAAGATTGACATTAAAACCCAAGAACTACGATCAATCTCACAGGACAAGAAAAGGAGCCCGAATAATGCAACAAAAAGTAGGGACTTATTAAAACAACTAGAAGCCAGACGAATGGCTAGACGTCAGACAAGTATAGGGAATCTTCCGAGAAAAACCCCAAGATACAGGAGTCCTGAAAAGTCAATGACAAAAGATCAGCAAGGGGTGAGATGGGACACCCCAGGTGGGTATGAACATTTCCACACACTGAAACTGGAACGGATCTGGAGAGACAGACGAAGGATAGTGCTGAATAGGAACAGGGTGATGTCAATACTTAAAGATCTACCAGCAAGTCGGAAAATCCACACTGATGATGTGGCAATTGTGGAATTCATTGATGAAGAAAAGCCGGACGTGGTCCTACTACACTTGACAACAAGAAAATTGAAAGATAGCTTACTGGATGTAAAGAACAACCTGGAGTCTTGGGGATATAGACTTACAGACCCAGATAATAAAAGTACCTGGAGAGAGGCAAATACCCAGAGACCTGTCGATGACAGGGTGGAAAAAATTATAAAAACCTGAGAAAGGAAACCCATTAACACGCGACAAGAAGAGAGGTCGAACCAAAAGTTAAATACCAGGCAAGATCGCCTGGATACAAAGGACCGTAGCTCAGAACCAGTGCACAAAATAAACAGCACCCAGAGGTCAACAGATAACCAACTAACAAATCTGAGATTTACAGTTGATAACTCAAGTAAGAAGACAAAACGGGCAGGAGTCAGTAATCAGACACTGACAAAAGTGGAGAGTCGAGGACATACGCCCAGTATCAATCCAGAAAAAAAGCGACAATAGATCGACCGCATCGGTGTAGGAATTAAATCCCTCTTAGCCTCATGGAACACACAGGGATTTGTCCATCTATATTCGGGAGAAAGTAACTTCCTTGAGAAATATGAACTAATTTGCATACAAGAGAGCTGGATTAGAACAACTCCCGTATGTGAAGGTCATTTGGTCTATATAAATCCGGCACAGAAAGGACCTTTGGGAAGACCCCGGGCGGGGGTTATAACCTTAGTGAAGGATGACTGTCAACTCCAAGTCTTAGAACATCTGACGCCAAATCCGCTTCTCCAAATACTTAAAATAGTGAAAAACAGAGGACTGTATGAAAAGAGACTCCTGTTAATAAATACATACTGGAATGTCTCCGAACTAGCTACGGAGAATTATCTATCGGATTTGACGGTGGCTCTTGACGCCTCAATGCGAGAAGACAAGGACCAACTGATTATCATATGCGGGGACCTGAATATCAAATTGCTGGATAAAAATGGCTTGTTGCAAAGAAGACACAATCTCCCGAACAATGAAAAACGCTGGCTGGTAGAAATGGACATTCGAGAGTTGTCAATGTTGAATGGTCAAACAGCAGGTGATATTCCGGGAGCGGACACCTGGTTTGCGAACTCAACGAAAGCCTGCTTGGATTATTGCTTTGTCGCAAGAAATACATTGCCTTGGATAAACTCCTTTAAAGTTGTCCCACAGACTCGTAGCGACCATGCTCTCCTTGAAATTGAATTACTCTGGAAAACGGAAGAGCCGGAACATCAAAACATCCCCGAAATGGAACTATCATGGGGACGTAACAGGCTGAAAATCAAAGCAAGGACAATCCCTCAACTAGCAGTCCGGCTTACTCATAACTTTTAAGTTAACCATGAAACAGCGGAATATGGCTGCCTACTTAAGGAGTTTGAGATTAAAAAGGGATTAAACAAAAAAAAAGATTTTACGAGGAATCACGCATATAGCAAAATCCTGGTGTAAAAAAGAAGGGAACATCGTGCAGATTTGAGACATCTCCAGAAAAGCAGCCACATTAACAAAGAGGAACGTATAAGACACTGTAAACAGTCTTATAAAAATTGGCTAAAATCCACTAGGATTTGGCGAGCACAAGCAGATGCCGAGAAAATGATGGCAGCAATAACTACATCTAACTCTAGGTCCCTGTGGGAGATAATCAATAAAGGGGATGATTTTCAGTCAGCCCTGACAGCCAGTAACGTCTCAAAAAAGGACTGGGTAAAGTTTTACAGTGATCTCTTTCAGGAGAAAGGCTCAATAAAGACCAAGAAAAGTTCGGGGAACGAATGGCGTATTGATATCGACAGGGATGACATTTTAACAAGAATTCAAAAATTGAGTTCATCGCGAGCTGCCGGTCCAGACGGCATCTCGAATTCAATGCTGAAGGAAAACAAGGAAGAGTGGGCGGATTTTATCCTGGTACTATTCCAGCAGATATTAAAAACAAGATCAATCCCACATTCTTGGAAAGAGGCCCTAATTGTACCCATATATAAAAAAGGAGACCGTAACAATCCAAGGAATTACAGGCCCATCGCCCTCCTAGATTCCATAGGGAAACTGTTTTGTTCCATCTTGCTAAGAGATCTCAAAAAGTGGGCAATTAGGGAAGGGATTCTGGACAAAAGACAAACAGCTTTCATGAGTGGCGTCGGAACATCATTGAATCTATTCATTTTGAACATGCTAAAGATGCGGGCACTAAAACAAAAAAGGAATATTTACCTGGGCTTCATTGATCTCGAACAGGCCTTTGATGGGATCTGTAGAGAACTGCTTTGGTCCAAACTCAGGAAATGGAACTGCCCGCAAGATCTGCTACAGGCCATTCAGGAACTGTACACCAACACCTCAGTTCAGATAGTGGTCTCAAAAGGAGGAGATCTGACAGAGAAAATCTTAACCACCAAGGGCATAAAGCAAGGGTGCGCCCTGGCACCTTTCCTGTTTGTTTTGTACCTAGCAGACATGAAAGATTCACAGGAACACATTCGTGCATTCCCCCCAGTATTTCAGGAGGAAGCCCTCTCATGGATCATCTATGCGGACGACGTGGTATTTATGGACCAAACTCCCATAGGTCTGCAAAGACGCATGGTGGAATTCAAGTCTTATTTAAGCAAAAACCATCTGTCGGTCAACGTAAAAAAATCCATGGTCCTAATAATGCAGTCGGCACGAGGTCCTAATTTCGGGAAAAATAAAAAGGGCTTTACATGGTCATTGGACAATCAACCTCTGGAAATAGTTGATTCAACAGTTTACCTGGGGGTCAGAATAAATAAAAACATCAATGAGCAGGGCCAACTAAATTTTATCAAAGAAAAGCTGATGAAACTCTCTAATCAAGCTCGAGCCCTGCACCGACGCTACGGAACCTTTTCAATGATGCCACTAATCATATTCTACAAGCAAAAAGTAGTGGCAAGCATAACATACGGAGCTGAATCGTTGTTAAATCTTCACTGGAAAACGTGGGCGGTTCTAGAGGCTTTTTTCTGGAGAAGGGTACTTAGGCTTCCGAACTGTCTCCCTGCATCGATAATAAGACATGAGTTGAGATTACAATCAATGGAGTCAATAGTGCTGTGGAAGACCCTCTCGCTATTTCGAAAATGTATCCTTGATAAACCTCCCATTTCATTCGAATTACTAGCGAATAAAGAGGTAATCAATGCAGATCCGCATTTTAATGCTTGGAAACAGAACTGCTTTGAAATTCTGGAACATAATCATATCAAAATGGATACGCTAAAAGATAATCCCGAGAAAGCAAAGAAAAAAATACGAGAAAATGACTGGATAGCCACTGACAATCTAAAGAGGGAGAACACAATGTGTTATTATATCATCTGGGAGCGCAAGGCACTGAATGATCCTCCACCTTATCTCCGAAGATTTCCCTCTTCAAAATATAGGGATCTCTTGATGAGAGTCAGATTTAACATCCTGCCAACATGAGAAGTGCAATATTTAAGGAAACAAATTCTAAAGGAAGCTGCTAGTTGCCGTTTCTCCAATGCTCCGGACATCTTGGAATCAGTAAAACATTGGACGCTTTCCTGTCCGGCCTTAATCACCCGAAGGAACTTATACCTAGGAGATTGGGTGGATAACATAAATATATTGACAGATGAGGATTATTGGGAACGAGTTCTGACGGTCCAAAAACTTGGTCCGACCCTGGAAGTACTACGATTCATAGAATCAATATTAAAAGGTCTCGAGGGTAATGATGAAGTGGAAGAGGAGGTTGAATCTTCGTAAGGATGGTGGGGTCTGGAAAAGGACATTGACTATTTTCTGGGTCTTTGTTAAAGGTTGAAAATTTATTTAACCAATAAAACATAAAAAAAAAAAATACGATACATTAGATAATAGTTAAGTGAGGATGTTTAGTTGTTTGTGTGTGAGTGAGCTATGTTTGGAGTTTGTTTTCAGGAAATGTCATATGGTTATGTGTATGCATCGATAGGATGATTATCCGTCTTAGCACTTTATAGGATCTTTTGAATGTATTGTAATTGTGTGGCACATTGATGATTTTTAGGATTGTATATTTGAGTCTGTATGAATTAATAAAAATGTTATTATGAATTCTGATCTTGTAGTGAAGTGAATTGAATTGTTTCACATCACATGTTATGTGTCCTCGTATCCTTACCAACGATACCCTATGGTATGTCTTCGTGAGGTATCGGTTGCATAGATGTGTGTTCATGTTCAGAGCTCACCAATAGAAACACAAGTGTTGTGATCTTCTTTGTTGAGGTATATATATCGGTTTATTCCAGGACAGATCAAAATACGGATATAAACCTGGTATCCCCTGTTACTTCTGTTTGTTATTGAGTATGGAAACATACCTAAGCATTTTATATATATAGATATTGAAGTACCAAGTCAACCTTCTCACCCGATTTGCCGTTCCCTGATCCTTTGTACATAATGTGTACAAATGATATATTCAACAGAGAGAGAGAGAAAGAGAGAAATAGGGGAGAGAATACCTACTCTATGCCCTACTAACTTTTTCATCCTCCATCCATAAATTAACTGCACCTCACCAAAGTCACTCTACGCCAATCACAATGACTAGAACCACCAATAAGCACAGAGCAGGTATACCATAAACGGAATCAGGCTACTACACACACACAACACTCAACTCCAAACCAAACGTTAGACCATTGACCATCTCTCACAATCATAATGTGCAAATCTACCATAACAGATATCGACCATACAGTCAAATGGGGTGTCCACCTCAGGGCACACCCTGGGGATGACCAAAATGACTACACTCCAAAGACATAAACTATTTGCTGAAGAACTGCATTCATCAACACAACAGCATGCATTCCTGAACTGCTCCTACAACCCAAACCCAATCTATTCTCTTGATGTTCCCAAGTGCCATGTCACCACGAAAAACGTCAGCAGTTGTGCTATTTGAAACCCGAGAGCATAACAAGCTATACAAAAGCTATACAATTTACAATTGGTTCTGTTGGGGGAACACATTGACAACTCCAACTGATCTGAAAAAAATATGAGGAATGTTACAACAAGATATGCCAGCTTTGTCCTCTAAAATACATTTTCATGCTGCCAATTGCCAAAATATAAACCTGCATTTCTCTTTTAAATACATTTTCATGCCATTGCTGCCAAAATTATGTCAGTATACCACTGTAAAAACACATGTTTGTGGTGCCTGTCCCCAATGTATGCCAGCATGTCACTGTAAAACACATATTCATGCTGGCTGTAAACTTCATCTGCTAATCTTTTTATGTTTGAAGCATTTTGATGCTGTCTGTGCCCAATACATGCAAGCATGCTACTGTAAAACACATGTTCATGCTGACTGTACCCTGTATATACCAGTATTGTCACAGTGGAAACACTTCCAGACTGCCCAGGCCACATATATCTAAGCACACCAATGTGAAAACACATTTTCAGGCTAACTTTTCCCAACATATAAACGTATAGTGGCACTCAGAATTCTACCAAAATTCAATCCTATAAAGATAAATACATAATATTTCAAAAACGAATTCTTGGCGCTGGTAGGCCAATAGTTTTTTCCGGTAATAAACATATATCAAAATTAATGACAAAATCACAACAAAACATTTTTCGTAAGCAGACTGCACTCTTATTGAGTAAGAATACGCTTCCTTTGTAAGTACATAGCTATAAATAGACACTCTTCCTTTAGATTAGCAAAATTTCATAGATACAATTCTTTCAAAAATCTTATTTAATATTTGATTTCCTCATCATATTTAAAGCAATTATAAAAAAAGTTTTTAAAAAATAATTTATATGCAAATAGACATATTCCATATAGTTAGTTGTATTTACAAAACGTATCCCAACAGTACAATCATGATTTTAGCGATTTCTTTTTCAGACAGTCTTTCTCTCATAATGTAACATGATGGTGTAAGTCGCCCAAAGTGTTTTGAATATTTGTGATGTTCATCAGAGGCCCAATCCAATTTATTATTCTTAATTCCTACAATTCAATACACATATTGTTTACTTTATTATTACACTGGGCCTCATTATAAGTTTGCCGGTCCGGTAACAATGGTGCCGGTAAGCTATCGGCTCCATTGTTACCGGACGGCAAACTACGAGTGCTGCTAGTGGGTGCCTTCCTACCCGCCAGGTCTGATCTGGCGGGCATACTGGCACCTGCGAGCAGACCATGTTTGATGCACCGGCACCATTCTTAAATGGTGCCGGTGCATTCGGCCTCCCCATTCCCATTGAGCTCAATAGGGAATGGGGATTAATTATTACCGGCACCCGACAATGGGCAATTACCGGGTCCGGCGGGGCCGGAATGCCCCCCATTAATTGCCCATTGTCGGATGTCGGTTATTTCATGACTCTGACGGCAGCCATGCCGGTATTTACCAGCACGGCTACTGCCATTGTCATAATGAGACCCACTGCATTTAGTTTCAAAGATACTTTTACAACGAACACTTAAATAAACAACATTTCATTAACATATCAAATCACGTATCACATTTATACTTCATTATGTCAAACTTTTCTAAAACCTTTCTTAAAACAGCAATACAAATTATTTTGGATGTTTATCCGCTAAAATATAATCAAATCTATTCTGTCCTAAAAGAAATACAATGCCAAAATGTTGTTAACAATTGTTCTACAAATATTTCAGTATGTTCAGCCACACTCTATAAAGTGCTATGTGCATTGCATTAGAATCCGTATTAATACAAAAGGGGAAGATTTCTGACAATTTCATTGACTCATAGTTGTACATCATTTTACGTAAGATAGTCATGTATATGGGGCCTAGCCACAGGCATCCTGTAAGGAGGTGCTTTATAGTTTTGTTACAAGACCGTACCTGACAAATTCTACAGAAACGTTCTTCTGGGGGTAACTTCCATTTTGTCCTACAGGTTGCCCGTACCGGGAGTTGGTTGGTGCGTAATTGCGATCGAAATTTACGCACCCTTGGATCTGGGCATTTCAAGAGTTATAATTGAGGTTTCATACACCTATGCACCACCTGTGCAACCTGTGGGTAATTATGTACCTTTATCAGATGTTCGTAATTCTCCCCCCAGTCTCGTCTTATGATCCTTCTCCTAAATGTGCCTCTTAATGTGGGATAGTGATTGTATCGTTCAAAATCAGGGAACCAATTTAACGCATCACACAATTCTCATCAACATGGTAAATGGATTGCCAGCTTTGCCTGTAACTCATAGATTGAGACTAACTCCTACGATCCCTAGGGGGCGCAGTGGTGATGCTTCAGCAAGCACTCACCTCTATGTTTCAGTAACAGGCCTTCCAGGAAACAGGTGTAACTCAAGACGGATGTCCTCAATAGGGTTCGAACGAGGTAAACCCAAAATAGTGCACCAAAAATATACCTTCGATAGTGTTTAACCATTTCACATCCTTTAGGCCGAGTGCCTCCAAGCCATACAATACTGATGGGCAGAACCACTGCCGGTAGAGAACATGTATACCCCCAAGTGAAAAGCCAGCATATTGGTTTGCAAATCATCGTACTAGTAATGGTATCTGTTTGGCCCTCCTTGTTTTATCAATTATTGTGTTCTTATATCCCAAACCGTTGGACA
The DNA here is from genome assembly GCF_040938575.1 of Ambystoma mexicanum. Classification (NCBI taxonomy): domain Eukaryota; kingdom Metazoa; phylum Chordata; class Amphibia; order Caudata; family Ambystomatidae; genus Ambystoma; species Ambystoma mexicanum. The sequence goes on from NC_090934.1 coordinate 901,392,185, forward strand.
TCGAAAGCCCCAGATGCCTGTATCTTGCACAGTACCTTGACTGAAGTGCAGGGCCCTTATGCATCTTTGTGCCCTAACCTTCCACTTCTTATCATCTCAGCTGCTGTCCATCCCCTGCACTTGCGTCGGCAAACCCTCCCATTGGAGGTTGCACTTACCTTCCTTAATGGCACTTCACCTGCTGCTCAGCAAGAGCACCACAACACCTATCCCATACCCCTCTCCCCTCTGCACTTGCACGTTCTGAACACTCACAAGGCATAGTAGGTTTGTCTTCCCCTCCCCACTTATCTTCTCTAGTTTATTTAATTAACTTAATTATTTATTATTTTTGTAATTGCATTCTCTATCATCCCCTGTCCCCTCCCTGTTGCTCTGTGGGCACTTTGAAACAGTATTTGATTCCTGTATAAGTGCCTAACAAGTGAACAATAAATAAATAAATATCAGTTCATATATTCAATTGTCCCCCAGGTTGAATTTAACACAGGTCTATTTATCTTTTTTGGGGATACCAGCATAGTTTTAGTTTTTGTTAGGTTTACTGTTAATCCGTTTTCCTCTGCATATTGTCCCAATTACTCTAACATTGTTTTAATTCCTGTATATAGCTGATCGAAAACAATCTAAGTCATCAGCATAAAGCATTGATGACACTGGGGTAGATGTGATCTTTGGGGGACATTTTGCCTTTAAGGCCAGACAAGCAGATAGATCCACAAAATATAGGTTAAAAAGCAATGGTGAATGCATGCTCCCTTGCTTTACACCTCTATTTATTCTTATTGGATTAGAAAGCAGCCGCTCGTCATTTTGATGGATCTGTGCAGTTGTGTTAGTATACATAGCTATAAATATCTGCAAAAGCCATATGTGGGCAACCCATCTCCCTTAGTTTAGTCCATAAAACAATGCAGTCTACCTGGTCGAATGCCTCCCTAAAGTCGACAAACACAATGTGAAATGATGAACCCTGACTGGACTTTGCACGAGATATAAAAGTGTCCAACAGTCGAATGTTATGAGTGGTGCTAAAACCTGGACAAAACCCAGTTTGGAATGGGTGAAGAATGTTATTTTGAGTAGCCTATGTTTGGAGATGTCTAGAACACAAGAAGCAAATACCTTACCGGTAATATCTAGGATAGACAACAGTTGATAATTCTCGGGGAGTAAACTAAACTGGATATTCCCAGCCCCTTTGATGAGCAGCAATTACCTTTGAGATGGATGGGGATGCAGATCTTGCTCATACACCAAATAATAGAGCCGACTCAGGAAGGTGACAAAAGAAAGACTGTTTTAATATCAATTATCTAAAACAGGGAGCATAACGAACATTAACGCAAATGCTCAATCTTCAAACTCAAAGCATTTAAGATATAATCAAAATGTGTCATCACTTACGTCTAACCTACGTGTTACCGACTTCATCCTACGTGGAAAAAAACAAAAACCTAACGGGGGAGTGATTGGCTCTTAGTGAATATCTAATTATATGATCCGTACTAGTCTAAAAAGTGTAACTATGTGGTTGGTTCCTTAACATCAGGTGGGCAACTAAGCCCTCCTCTAAAAATGGCCACTATGAACGTCACTAAATACACGACGTCCCATTGGTTCACACACTATAGGACCCTTGAATACGCAGGTCCTCTACAATTGGTTGGCACTCTGTCCATCTTCAGTACTTTTCCACCTATGTTAGCAGCCTGCAGGCTGGCCGTTCAGATGCTGGTAAGGTCGCCTTAACTTTAGCTTCCCACCAATTAGCATATCAATCCATCATCACCGCAGTGGTCTCCTGTCAATTAGGCCTTTGAACTTTGTCCTTGAGAGTGTTCTTAGCTCTGAGAAAATTAGGGAGTGAGAATCACAGCCTGCCTCATGCGTAGGTGTGATCATCTTGTTCATCCAACTTCATGCTTCCATGTGCTTAGAGACCATAAAATCAAGCCTTTTCGTGTATTTAACATTTTATTGCAATAGACCTCTGACATCTTCCTTGTTATGTTCTCTCCTTTGGACAGGAGGTTTGTTCTTTCACATGGGTTTGTATCGAAAGTCAGTCTACTCCAGTTTGATAAGACCTTGGCTTCTTGGGGGGGTCATTCAACCTCGCGTTTCTGCGCTCTGCTTCTGTAATTCAATGTCTGCTTTTTCAACTGCGACACACTGATCTGAGGCCTTTTTACTAATGTTCCAACCTGCTTTAATATGTTTAGTGGAAACATCCATAATTCTCTCATTCCTATGTATGTATACGTTGGCGCTTGCCGCAATCTATTTTACTATAAGCTTAGAGCTACGTTCACAATTACTTTGCTGCTTGCATTTCTCCTGCATCTGTACACGTGTAAAATTATTTAATATCTTCATCTGTTTCTGTGGCAAATCTTGAGCCCATTATGTCACTTATCCTTATTGCTTTCTTGATGCCTTATAGAATATCTGCATTCTCTAGCCACTGCATCTCTTTTATGTACTTCATCTTCAACTCCATGAAACATACTTGGATGTGGCTAGTAAAAGTAACATTCATCCTTTCCGTTTCTTGATTCTGCTTCTTCAGGAATCTCATTCAGATGGCCATCATATTTCTTTGTATGCAGATATGGTTTTCTCAATGGGTACCTTGGCTCCAAGATTCTCTTATGTACTGGCCCTTTCACTGGTACTGGACTGAGTCCACACTCTGATCTCTGTCAATTCAGCTGTTCTGTATATGTTGCATACCCTGGTTTCCAGCATATGGGAAAAAGGGGTGGGTCGATTGAGGTGGGAGTACTTGGCTCCTTGTGTGCACTCCCCCCTCTGGGAGATTCATCAACCACTCCTACATCATCCTTCACACCCAGGCAACTTGGCCTGAAGAACAACTTCTTTGGTACCCATATCTTTATGACTCCCTTCAGGCATCCTGCTGTCTTCAAATGCTCATCTTGTTCCATGTCAGAAGCTGGCACTGTCTACTTGGACTGCAGTAGATCCATCTTCCCATATATTTCTTATGATTCTTTGGATACAGGAACTTTGTCCCCTCGGGTGCATGGATACTGTCTTTCACAAAGTCTCTGATCTCTTCATCTGTCAGATCTTTGGGCTTCCATCCTGATTCAACAACAATAATGATCTTCATTCCTATGACTTTCTTTGCTGTTTTCTTGCATTGTGAGATTATTATCTTGATCATACACATTCCTAGCAATAGCATCACCATCAGAGCTCCAAGGAGCTTGAAAATGTCTGCCATCCATTGTGGGACCCAAGAGAACAGTGATCCAAACCAGCTGTCATCGGCAATGTCTTCTACTTCCTCTCTCATCTGGCCATGGAGCTTTGTCAGCATGTCGATGGCCTCTGTCAATGTTCCATTCTCGTCATCATGAGAATGTATAAATGTGCAACATGATTCTCCGATTCTTGCACAAACACCTCCATCCATCACTGTGATCATGTCCAAGACATATCTGTTCATCAATCGTATGGCTCTCATTTCTTCTCTGATTGCATTCAATCCTTTTAGTGTAGTGTTAATTGTCTGAAGCAATTCCCACCTGGTGATTTGTAGCCACTTGGTGTTTGCTCCAACCTGAGCAGCCAGCATAAAGATGAACGTGAACACAGGTGAGTTCTGGCTAAACAGTTTGTGCTCAGATGGTATGGCATCAAAGGCTTCTATTGACTTGGCTGAGAAATAGTTTTCTCTCTCTTCATCCGCTTCATCAGCTCCACGGATCCCTTCTTCAGATCTCTTCTTCCTCAGGTGAGCATCTGCCTTTGGGAAACTGTCAATGTGTAATTCACTATTTGGAGTCACCAAATCTGGAACATGGACTTTCACTGGCGTGCATATTCCTCCCAAATCTGCAGGCAATCTGATATCTGATATTGGCTCTGGCTGCACAAGCCCAATAATGATCCATGATTACTGCTGTACCGTGTACCATTCCTGGAACATCTAAGATTCGACCACAATTCTTATTTTTTTGTACCATTATTTCTGAAGCACTACTTTGAACTTTCCAAGGGTACAATCTGCAGAGGTCCTCCTCCTCTGTCTTCAACCCAAGTCAGTAATTTTAACAAGTCTTGGCCATAATGGCTTGCAGCCATTCTGCACAATGTCGATGACTGGTTTATAGCATCCAATGATCACCCAGGCTCTGCAGATGGCTACTCCTTCTTCCCATCCAGCGGGTGATAACACAGATCTCCAGATCTGCATTTGACCTCTATTCTTCCATCTTCGAGTGTCTTCTGCAGATTATCCTGCAACCTCCAATTTCTTATTCACTTCCCATATGATTCCAGCTCCTTTTACTCCAGGCTTCTCATATCTGATCACATGATTCTTAGTATGGGCTCTGTTTCTTGTCTTAGTATCCTGCACATAATCGTCTTCATCTGGATCTGTCCATTCAGTTGCCCATTTGAGGTAGGCATCTCGACCCATGAACTGGCCTCTGATTTTGTAAAGTGCTATGTGCGAAAGACAATGAGCTTCCTGGACATTTATTTCGATAGCTATGAAGATTTTAGACTTTCCCATACCGTATGGCATGAGTGCACACACAAAGCACTCCTCATTCGTGGGACTTCTTCCTACGTCTTTCATATGCTGGTACCAAATGTTATTTCCTAAATGGGTTGTACTGTCCAAATAATCATTTAGCTCGAAATCATCTTCTTGAGTGTTTCATTTAGTTCTCATTCTTTTCATATGAGCTTCCAGAATCATGTCATGAAGTGTAAAAGCATAAATCCTTCTTTCTGTATAGATCATAGGCACATCTGTCAGTGGATGAGGTACACCTATTAATGTTCCCCTGGTAGGAGAAAGTTCAGAGATACTCCTTTGCTGAGCTGCCCATTGAGGCATAAAAATGTCTTGCATGAACTCCATATATGTCTGTCTTGTAGGAGTTACCTTTGGGTTCTTCATTACAGGAGCAGGTGTATTTGCATGCATTACTTGTATAGGCACATTGTCTGACAACCTCTTATCTTGCCCATTTTTCCAGACCTGATTCTTGTGTCCAACCAAAGTTTCTATAACCTTCCTTGCATGTGAATGATTGCTAATGGTGCTTATCGCAGACTCAGGTAATTGGTGATCTTTCTTTGGAACAGGAATAACTACATAGGGCCTTGGGTGTCTCGTAGTTGCCACAATTGCTACTTCTCTTTGCTCAGGAAGATTCACTGGAGTCTTAGCCCCATGAATATCAAGGTAGTAGGATGTGCGGACTGTGAGTGAGAGCAATATGATTATAAACACAATGCATCCATGAATAAGAAAAAGGTATGCTGATGTACAACACCTATTCCATGAACAATGTGAATGTCTTTCTACGTCCGGGATCACAAAGTTGCTACTAGTACTACCCATTGTTTAATGCCTAAGGAAGGAAAAAGTAATGTTTTAATACATTAGCATTACACACTCCTGCTGGAAGTTGCTGTCCTGCCTTGGCACCTTCGTTCTTGATCCATTGGTCTGCTTGCTGAATAACAGGAATGAATTCTCAATCGTTATCCTACTGGAATTAGTCCTTAACCATGTGAAATATAAATATCTCCAGCAAGAAGAAAGCTGCTCTGAATATGTCTTTATCAATTACACGATATATACCAGCTCCCGGTCCACTCCTCGAATTTGCCTTAAGCCAGACGACATGGTGAAACTCTTTCAGCCTAGAACCAAATGTCTGTCTTTGCCAGCAACCTTCTCGATCTGTCCCTCGAAAGAAAGTTTCACACCACCGTCCTGTGGGTTCTCTCAGAATATAAGTTCACTTGGATGATTATTCTCTCCAAGATCTCACTCAGATTTCAGTGTTACTGGGATCCCTTAGAAATGTGAGCACATCCTTGTGTCTACAAACAAGATGTGGGTATTCTTCAATCAGACGAAAGAAAACCCTTCCAACAAGTCTTTGTGCAGCCTCAGGTGACAGGGGCATTTTTGCTATCCCCACTATACTCCGATAACTGCAACACTTGCTCGATAATTGCTGAACTCAGTATGGAACAAATCATGATACTGCACTCTCTTCCAGTTATCCAGTTATCCAAGCCACAATCAGAGTTTGGCACCTCCCTTCTTATCAAGGCTTTATCATGCCTCTGTCCAAAGTCAATAAGCTACTGTGGCTTTAAGAATATAGATCTTCCCTTAACCCTGCAACAGATTTGCACAGAGTGTTCGAATTTGCTTCCCGTAACCTTTCAAAGCCAGTAAAAAGAGTGTCCCGAATCAGTCCAACAAAGTCCTATTTTCCAGCTTCTGCGTCCTTCTTCCTCGTCATAGAACTCATCTGCACGTTTTGTGGTTCTTCCCCGATGCTTGTACTTGCTTCTCGGTGGGGTACGGAGGGCAGAGATGTTGTTCCAGAAAAGATCTTTATGTCACCAAGAAAAATCCAAGCACACCTGCCCTGCACTTTGACAGCAGACGGCGTGACGTCCTCAACCAAAAATGGTCCATTGAAACGAGGTTCGTCCCACCTTTTTTTCATGTGGTTCCAAATTAGGACCTCATCTCCGGCGAATAGTTGAGGAAGATGTAATTCCTGAGGTTTGTTGATGCATCTACTTCTGTGTTCTATACAGCCCTGCATCCCTGCATCCTTGTCACTGCAGCTGTCCTGAAATGACAGAAATACTGGAAGTCATACAGTTCAAATAATCATGCATTTCTTTTCCAAACAAATCTGCAGTTGACTGAGCATCACTTCTAACTCGGGATGGAGGCATTAGGGGTGTTCTCATCTGCCTTCCAGACACAATTTCATGAGGCGTGAGATGGTGGTCAGAACTTGGTTGGTTCCTCAAAGCATATAATGCCAGTGGTAAGCAATGCAACCACCCTTTCTTCAGAGTAAGCTTCAACTTGTCTATCCTTTCCTTAAGCAAGCAGTTGGGCCTCTCACAGATCCCATTTCCTTGCGGATAATAAGCTGAGGAAAACGTGTGCTTTATACCAAGCAACAAGCTGATCTGTTCAAAAATGTGGTTCACAAAATGCGACCATTGTCTGACCTTATCACCTTGCATACTCCCCATCTAGGAAATACTTCCCGCAATAAAAATGTAGTTGCACAGGTGGAGTCTGGATGCGTACAGGGACCTGCCTCAAACCACCTTGAGAAGTGACAGACCACAACGATCATGTATCTGTACCCATTAAATACTTGAATATTGGAAGGGACCAATGGGTCTTGGAATAACCCCCCTAACTGTGCACAGTGTATGCCCAGACGTGATTTTTTGACAAATTATACAGTTTGTCATAAAGAAGCCAACGTGCTGTAACAGATTTGGTACAAACCAATCTTCAGCAATCATTGCAGTCAGGTTCCCCCTAGTTGTGTGCGGACGGTAGTGTAGCTGTTCCAGCGCCGCCCTCAGTAAGGCCACAGGCATCACCGGTTTACCAGTGCTTTCCTGTTGCTGCAATGCCTCAGAGGGGTTTAAAGAACACCCTCTTCGTGTCCACAAATCCTTTTCATCTTGAGGTGCTTCCCCCTGAACCTCCATAAACTGAGTTTTTGACAAATCACTACATTTTTCAACCACATTCATTAAAACAATAATTTTTTACTTTACATCAAGTGTTTCAAAAGACAATATATTCTCTGAACATGCAGCCTTTTTTACTTCATCGCCTGCTGCTTGGTTTCCGAGTGAAATAAAGTCTTGTCTTTTTAGTGTGAGCTGCACATTTAACGGCTGCGATGGCCACTGGGAGTTGCAGTGCTTTAATAAGCCTGTCCAATAAGGCGGCGTGCTGCACTGGTGTGCCATCCGTTCAGATGCAGCCTCTCCTTTTCCAACGTGCTAACCCTGCTTGCACTGTTGACATCACATAGACAGAGTCGCTGTACACTATTACTTCCTGGTCTGCATGATTCTCGATCGTGACAATCAGCACCACTAACTCTGCAGCCTGTGGTGAATAGTGAGACGTAGTCATGCACTTACCAACAGGGTCGGACTGGGACAAGAAATAGGCCCGGTCACCCAAAAAAAAGTGTCCCACCCCTCGCCTCAAAAAAGTGGCCCACCCCTCGCTTTACGACCCTTGACCTCTGATGACATCACCGGAAGTAACATCCCAGGAAGCGATGAAACACAACCTTTCACCCCTTGACAAAACAGGAAGTGGCATCAAATAGTATTGTTCGTAAGTACACTAAATTACTGTGAATCCAAGCAGACGTCCAAGGCCAAATGATAATATGTTATTGTATAGCACTTACGCTTAAGCTCTTTTTTATAGAACAAATATGCATACAATATCACCCTACCTGTGTTGGTACTCATTATCGACCTAAGAAGGATGAAAGGCTTTTTGGAAAAAGAAAAAAAACTTGAAAAAAAAGACTCGAAAAAGAAAATGGCCCCCGCTCCCCAGGGACGATTTCGCTGAGGGGCCATTCCGACCTTGCTTACCAATATCTGAAACTTCCCACTGGCTGTGTATTTTACCACCGAAGCACCTGTATATCTCTGCCCATCATTTTGATCGATTCTCAAAGAACTGTCAATGAAAACAATTTCCCCACCTGGAAAGGCATTTTCTTTTACTCTTGGAATTTCATCATGAAACTCTTCATAGTTCGAACAGTCGTGCGCATGCTCATCCTCTGCCAGTGGTTCGCCTACAAACATGGCAGGATTCACTACTCTGCATCAAACTATTTTGATCTCTGGATTTGATATAACTACCTCATAGACAGAAGCCCTTTGAGAAGTCAATGTGCCCTTGGGTTTTTCTAGAATAGCAAATAGTGCATGCTCTACATATAGTGTTATGGAACAACCCATTACTATGCTTTGCTTGCAGCCTTCTCTATGGCGGCAGCCAAAGACTGTTCGCTCAGGAAGTGACCTCTCATTAGTGGATCTAAAATACCACTGTAATATGCAAGGGGCTTGTACCCCAACATGGTTCTCTGCTTGAGGACTGCTGTCATAACAGTGCCATCTGTGTGCAAGAACAAAAATAATTCCTCAGCATAATTAGGAATCCCTAAAACTGGAGCTGTAAAAATTGCTTTTTTCAGCTCTTCAAATGCTTCTTCCATTTTCTCAGTCCACATGATTTTTTCCTGTGCTGCCTGTGCCTTCTTTGAAACCTGCAATAAAGGCCTTATGTATGAACTGTAATCAAAGATCCATGTTCTGACGTAATTGCATAATCCCAAAAACCTCTGCATGTGTTTTATCGTATGTGGTTTTGTGGTTTTCAATATAGCCTCACCCTCTCAGGAGTAACTGGGCCTCATTAGGACCCAGGCGGTAAGGGGTTTATGGCGGCGTAAACAGCGCCGACCCTTACCGCCTGATTCCGAGGTCCCTTAGCGCCATGGAGGTGTTAACACCTGCTTTTAGCAGGTGTTAAAATCCATGGCGCTAAGGGACCTTGTTGTTAATTACGCCACCGTAATTTACGGTGGCGTAATTAACGCCTTCCCCACTCCCATTATGCCCTATGGGGCAAAAATGGGAATGGGGAAGGGTTAATGGGTTAATGGGGACTTACCGCCCCACTCACCTCGGAATGGGGCGGTAAGTCCGCCAACCACCATGGCGTAAACATAGTTTACGCCATGGTGGTAAAGGTACGACCCAGGCGGTAACTTACCGCCTGGGTCGTAGTGAGGCCCCCTGTCTTTCCCTCATGCGAAATCAATTGGCCAATGTACAACACTTCTTGTTGACAATATTGTAACTTTTCTTTGTCAACCTTATAACCTTTGTCAGCAAGTATTATCATCAGCTGGACAGAATCATGTCTGCACTCTTACTCTCTGTAGTGCTGCAAACTAATATATCATCTTCGTATTGCAGAACAGCACTTTCCAAATCAATATTATCCATCCGTGGGACTCTATTGAAAATTGATGGAGACTCACAGTACCTCTGGGGAGCTGAGTGCTTTTCGATCTCGTGTAGATGGGTTCGGGACTAGAGGAAATTCGACTTCTACAATCTGATTTATTGGTCTCAAATCTTGTATAAGTCTCCAAGACCCTCCCTTAGATTTCTTGAAAGGGTACACCGCAGTATTACAGAGTGATTCTGATGTCACTAAGATGCCCTGTTCCATTATGGCGGAAATTGTTTTGAAAATACCTTCATCTGCCTCTCGAGACATGGGATACTGTCGTGCTCGAGGTAAAATTACTCCTGGTTTCAATTTAATCTTCACTAATCCAACCCCCTTCAATAGGCCTATGTCATAGGGGCCTGTAGTCCATAATGAAGCTGCCACTTTTGCCATATCTCATTCAAAATACTCCGGACGTTGCTGTACCAAGATAATTTTCTGATCGTTTGATTGCTTTAACCCAATAAGTAACACTCATCTCAAATACTACTTCATCATCAGATAAGTGATCACTAAATATGTCCTCATCGGTGACGTCAGTTAATCTGTAACCTTCTCCAATGGCAATCACTGTACACCATTGTTTGCCTTTGTCATCGTTACCATCAAGCTAAGCCATTTCACCTTGCAGTATGGCTGCTTGTAATTCCAAGCGAAATACTTGCCCTTCTTCTTCGCGCATAAGTATCTTTGGTCTAAACAGAAATTCATCAGATATTCTCATTGCCTTGCCTGCTATGCCTAGCAAATATGTCAATAGAACACGCACTCCAAAATGGAAAACTTCTGGCTCTAAAGGTTTTGCTCTCATGGCTACTAGTCCTGCAAATGCTCTAATAATTTCACACACGTTTAAATAATGCATCCCTGGAGTTGAGCACCATATCCCTTCATCGGTAAATGAAATTGTCATATTGAGCTTTGTCATCAAATCTCGGCCCAATATATTGATAGGTGTCTGCCTAGAGTATAGCAGTGGCACCTTCATGTCGCATTCTCCTATAGAAACTGGTAACTCTTCAGTGAAATGAACTCGACTTGTAGCTCCTGAAAAGCCTTGAGTATTCATGGCAGTGCCAGACATTAAAAACTTTCCCTCAAGTATACATGAGCGCATTGCACCTGTGTCTACTATAAATGAAAAAATGTTGCCCCCTATAGTATTGTCTACCATTGGTTCCTCATGAGGATTCAGCATCACAGATAGGACTGAACACATCAATTCCCCCAGTGAGCTGTCATATTGCGGGTACAGACTCATTACGTTACCGGAAAATGGATTCCCTCCACTCACTGTGACACTCCCTATCCTAGGTGTCACTAACTGCCCTGTACTTGTACTCTGTTGTATCTGCATGGGCGCATGCTGCGACTGCCCTTGTGGGGGAGCCAATGCAACCTGCTGTGTCTGCAAGCCTTGCTGCACTCTTGGCACTTGCTGCTGTTGCATCGTTTGATTCTGAGCAAACCCATCATTATACTGCTGCGAATATGCAGGCGGGTTTAAAATCGCCCCTCTTGAAAATTGGGTCGTTTGCACGAACCCTTGACTTCTACACATGCGAGCAAAATGCCCTATCATCCCGCATGTCCAGCATAGGGGTGGCCTTCTAACCTGCCCATCCTGTATATTTTGGCCATCATTCTGCATTACAGTTGACCCTTACAAGATCAACTTGGGCCTTTCTTCCCTAGCGGGTTGTATTCTCTCTGGTGTGAGCATTTAGGGGTTTGCCTTCACCAGCCCATTTGGCCCAGGCGCCCTTGAATTTTTCAACTTCATAATGAGCTGCCTCACACTTTCAGTACTAAATTGTAAAGACCAGGCTTGTGCTCTTTCAATTTTTGTCAGGTCCTCCTTCCACGGACCGAACATTCTTGACTCAATGTACAGCACCCAAGTCTGATCAGCAATTGGGAGTAATACCCTGTTTGCTGATTCGCCACAGGCCAACTTTAGCACCCTCCACATTGATCTGAAATTCCCAATGCTCAATACCCCAATAGTATATTGTCATTTTTCATTAAGGCCCATTAAGCGCCTTCTTTTCACCTAGTTTCGATACACATTTGTTATCCTTCTAACCTCAGCCTGTTTTAATAATACAGGATCTTTATTTTTGACAATTTGCCTTAACTCTGTACGCAGGTTCCACTTTGCCTTTCGAATAGCTGGGTCATAGGGATTTGTCTATTCCTCTTTCTCTGGAGCGCGATGATGTGTGCTTTCTCGCTGGTAACCTGATTGCACGCCTGGAGGTCATGCGCGGCTGCCACACCACTCCTGCACAAAGACAGAAGGATGCCTGGAACTGACGAAGCGTCACAACATCTTCCCTGAATTTTGAAAAAGAAAAAAAGAAAATGTATTTTTAAGTTGATTCACAATCTTTAAAATACTGTGGGCCTCATCACGACTTTGGCGGTAACGCTTAAATCCAGCGGTAGCCCTATTACTGCCGGATTTAAGGTTCCGCCTAATCAGGACTTCGTCAGATTTCGCCCCAGCTCCTAGCTCGGGGGAAATCCGCCGAAGATTCGCGCTCATATCGCCGGCGGGAAATCCAACGGCGGTATTAGCGTGAAATTTCCCCATTGAGCCCAATGGGGAATGGGGCATTCCCGAATGGGCTCATTGGGGAATGGGGAATTACATTACCACCGAACTCATGATCCAGCGATATTAGCGCCGGGGGTTCGGCGGTAGGGCAGATAGCACCGGCGTTACCGCCCAAGTCGTGATGAGGCCATGAGTGTTAATCGCTGCGCTGCCCTGCATCTTTTTTCTGGTGCCCCACAACTCTTTATGCAGGAAGTGCTGGAAATGCACAACTGGTGTGCCTTTCCGTGCCGTCCATGAGGTAATTCCAATATGGCCACTGCATTTTTCAGGCTGAGGCAGTCGGAGTGCCTCCCAATCTGCCTCCCTCATTGGGCAGCATATACTAACCTATTGGGGACTGACAGGCTTCAGCTGGCCCCCTCACCAAAGGCCAACTTCCTAAGGCCCTGTCAGTTCCCCTTTCCGTTGCCTGGCCGGGTCTGCGGGCCAACCCTCCCCCCCTCACATGTCCACATGGAGGCAGAGGAATGCCTGTTCATTTCTGGGGGCAATACAAACAGAGCATTTGTCATCTCGCTGAAGGTTAGTTCCCTCCTGAAAAATCATCGATCCTCTACCTCCACACCTTCAATGCCTCTCCCCCAACTCCACCTCATCTGGACTCCCACCTCACATACTCTTTTGGAAAAAAGAAAATAATCGGCCTCACTGTGTTATCAACTGTCGTGCCTTGTGGCCTCATTGTGTTTCCTACTGTACCGCAAAAATCGCATTTTGCTGTGCCTAGTGGCCTCATTGTGTTAACTACTGTCCTGCAAAAATCACATTTTGCCGTGCCTAGTGGCCTCATTGTGTTACCTACTGTCCTGCAAAAATCGCATTTTGCCGTGCCTAGTGGCCTCATTGTGTTTCCCACTGTCTTGCAAAAATTCTTTCAGGCTACCCTCAGCTGCCTCCTCCTCCTTGCTCATGTCTGTCCACTATTCAGTCATGGTGTGCTGCAAATAACCTCTGCCTCAATGCCACTAAGGCTGAGATCGTTCGCATTGGGACCCCTGCTCCCACTTTCCCACTTTCACTCTGGCCGGCCTCCCTTGGCACTTTGCCTGCACCCACCTGCGAGGCAAAAAACTTCAGGGCCATCTTCGACTCCACTCTCTCCTTCTCCTCTCACATCTCTTACATCTCTAAATGAAAACTATCAGCTGGACTTCCTCAGAGGTACTGTACCTTTTCTCAGTTTCCCCCAGTGGCTCACTGTCTTCAGAGCCTTGGTTCTCTCTAGGCTGGACTACTGCTACAACCTCTTCCTCAGCCTCCGTTCCTCGTCCGTGCGCCCTTTGCAGTGGAAACCAAAAGTCTGGTCTTAACTGATGAAAGTCTGTATGCAATTTGGGCTAACCAGGAATCAAGTTCATCAGCTGTTAGAATGCAAGTGACACCTATAACATCAGCCACCTTACAACGCAGTTCCCTACAGACCTTGCGTATATTAACAGCCGACCACCAAAGGCAACCCCTCTCCCCACCTTTGCTCTGGTTTATGGTCAGCGTCCTAGGGCCCTTTCCACAAGATGTCAACATGGGGAATAGTAATTGTAATTTTATCAGTGAATGATCACTGGAGGAGGTAACGCACACATGTACATCCTTTACCACCTCCATTAAGGCGGAATTACAGCACAAGTAGTCTAAAGTGGCCTGCTTAATTCCTGATTTCCAGGTAGATTTCCCAGGGGTATCACTAAATGTCCTCACGTTTATAGTTGAAAGTTCCCATTCCTCTAGGAACCTCATCCACTGGTTTCCCCTAGTGTTCACATTGTTTATTTCAAATGTGCCTTCAGAGGCAATATGTTTGTAATTTCCCTTGTAGGTGGATTCGCCATACCGGACATTCAAATCGCCTCCCAACAATATTACAATATCATGTCATTTTCACTGTCACTACCACAAGTTGTTACAGTGGTGTCCACATAGGTAAAAATATCAACAGTCCAGTGCCCATCTGGGGGATTGTATAACTTAATTAACTAGTGTGGTCTGGCATGGGGAATGCAGTGCTGGATGAAACCCTATGATGATAGTGTATTCATTGTTTTTTAAAACTCTTTATTTTGCTTTATTCAATAAACATTACAATAAGATATAAACTGAGCTAAAATAAATGAGAAATAACAATTAATTCCTTTTATCATACATATTATAAGAATTTATATAGAGCAAGTCCATTTGTAAATTCCTCATAAAGCCCAACAATTACAACACACACAGGACTAAAAAAAAACACAGGACATAACACAAACCACATTGTACCCCCCAACCTTAATAACTAATATCAAGTGATAACTGCAATTCCAATACCCTATCCTAAAATAACCCATATAAATTATTAAAAATCCCCCATTGTTCCAGATACTCACCCTCCCAACTTTTTCTTACCGATTGCGTTTTTTCAAAGCCTGAAAGTGTTTGCATATTCACTAATCAAATCTCTATCTGAGGCTTTTTCCTAGTCTTCCACACTTTCATTATTTGTGTTGTTGCATTAATAAAGCTTTATCAGTCCAACTAGATGAATCACATACCTTCTCACATCTACCCTCCACTGAAAAAAGGATGGCCGCCATAAAGGTTTGCAGGAAGGAAATGTTCTCAGCTGCATCAATTCTATCTAATACCTCTTTCCAAAAATCTGTCACTCTCCTACATTTCTAAAGCATGTGCCATAATGTTCCACTCATCTGCTGACAGCCCCAACATCGGTCATTATCCAACAAACCCATCAAACTCATCCTTTCTGGGGTCCAATATAAACGTCCCAAAACCCGTTGATGAACATACTGCAGCTTTAAATCCATCCATCGATCATGTAAACTGGTCATTTTTTAATTACATTCTGATTAAAACGGGGTTTGGGCCTCAATTTTGGAATGCGGTTGGAGCTCTAAAATATGAAATCTTTGCCAAAATATGGGTTAATGAGGAGCTTTCTTCAGTGTTTCCTTTATTCAGAGCAACTAGACAAGGTTGCCCACTTTTACCCTTTCTTTTTAATCTTGCCCTGGAACCATTATTAGCATGTATAAAGAAAGAACAGGGCCTTAGGGGTTGGTGTGTGGGAGACAGAGAAGTAAAGGTTTTAGCATATGCGGACGACATGACTGTTGTATTGGAAGGAGGAGGTACTCTCTTGAGGCATATGATAGAAGAGGTGGGATCTTTGTCTGGACATAAAATCATTTGGGGGGAAACTGTAGTCTTTCCACTTGTAGAAAATCCCTCTAATCGGGCCTTGATTGGAATTGTCAGTACGCCAGTTCAAGTGTTAAATACTTAGGGATTCACCTTTTAAGAGATGTGAAGAAAATGATGTACTTTAATATTAATAAATTGAGACAATGAAAAATGATATTCGTAAATGGGATCGATTGATTTAGAATATTTGGGCTAAAGTGAATGCTATCAAAATGATGCTTCTGCCCAAAGTTTTATATTGCATACAATTGCTTCTGTTAATATTTAATAAAAAAGTGTTTAAGCGCATCAATAGAGTTTTTATGGATTTTTTATGGGGGATGGGGAAAAGGCCAATAATTCCTCGTTTTATTATGACCCACCAAGTTAAACATGGAGGAATTAGGTATCCAAATTTGGAAAATTACCATAGAGGATTTCTGCTTAAGAAAGCTTCTTGTTATTTTGGGAAGAGGAAGGATTCAGAACCATTCTGGATATCTATAGAAAAAGATAAACTAAAATCTTACTCTTTAAATAATCTATATTCCTTTAGAAATTACCAAAAAATAAAAACTGGGGTAAAACTTGAGTCTATAATCGTTACTAAAACTGCTTTGGCAGAATGCATTTTGGGGTATGGACAGGATTTATTCATGTATGGGGAAGCATTTTTTTGGCTTAATTCAGGGTTACAACTAGATAACAAAATGCTAAACTAGAGAAGCTGGGCCAATAAGGGTATTCTTTTTTTTTTTAACTTTCTTTATTGGTTTTCAAATACAAAATAATAATACATTACAAGACCGTGCACCGGTCAGTGTGAACCTTGGCCCCCCCTTCTTACCCCTGGTCTGACCCTCCACTCGATGTTCAGCAATGTTGCTTGATAGTTTGGCTGCAATTATTGTGTGGCATTCGTGGCTGTTGTTGTGGTTTCCAGCAGTTCATTTCGGTTTTACATTGGTGATGGAGTCTGTGAGCTCATGTCATCATCTGCTGCTAACAGGTAAGCTATGTACAGGCCCCAGATGTCCGGGGGAGGTGCGTGAAGGGGTAATGTCCTTATATAGTTCGTCTCGACATCTTGGCAATATGTGACGTCTTGTAACCACTGCTTCAGATTTGGTGGTAGTCTTCTACCCCAGTTACATGCTATTCGTCTGCGTGCCAGGACTAGGAGTAGATTTGCAAGTCTCCTGGTCTAGTCTGGTAATTGGTTGGTTAGGCTCAACATGGTCAGTGTTGGGTCGGGAGCTAGTTGTACCCCGATTATCGCTGATATTTTTTCTAAAACTGCTTTCCAGAACACTCCTATTTCAGGGCAGGACCATGCTAGGTGGACGAAGTCGGCTTCTGAGTGGCCGCAGCGGGAGCAGGGGGCAGATATTGTCGGTCTTTGAGCGTGAAGTTTCACTGGAGTGTGATAGATCTGATGGACAAAATTGAAGTGGATTTGTTTGTATCTCGTGTTTAATGCCACTTTCTTGGTGAGTCTCACTATATATGACCAGTCTTCTTCAGATATTTTGATATTTAAGGCTCTTTCCCACCTTGTCTGAGTTCTCGAGCAGCGCATGGATTTTTCGATTAGTAGGGTTTTATAGATAGTCGACACCAGTCGGCCTTCGCCTTGGGCTTCTATAACTCCATGGAATAGTGGCCATGTCGGGGGTTGGAGTGGAAATGTGGAGATGCTGGTTTGCATGGTGTGTCGAGTTCGGTAGTACATAAAAACGTCCAGGGCGTTGTTGCCTCCTTTGTCGCGAGCTTGTATTATGGACATGAATGTGCCGTTTGGGAACAAGTCACCTAGTGAGTGAATTTGCAGTTTCTTGGTCCATAGTTGGAATATTTTTTCTGATGTGATTGTTATCCCTGGGATGCTTCTTACTGGCAGGAGGCGGAAGTATCTGATTTGGATTCCATTTCTTTTGGCAATTTCTTTCCATATCGTGTGGGTCGTGACCATCATGTTCATTGGTGTTGAGGGTGCAGGTTGTTGGTTGAATATAACTGCACGAAGCAAATAAGGTGTTGCTAGGGCTCTCTCAATTTGCACATGTGGCCGGATGGAGTGTATTGCATATCAGTGGCTCAGGTATTGTGCCTGTGCTGCCCAGTAGTAGCCCTCTATGTCGGGTAAAGCCAACCCTCCTTGTGTTATGGCAGGATCATGATGTTGTGGGCTGCTTGGGAAATTTTGCCTGCCCAGACCAGGTCCAGGAGAATGGAGTTGATTCGTTGTAGGAATCTTTGGGAAAGTAGTAGAGGAATACATCTTCAGAGTATACGAGAGTTCCTGATAAATCTAGCACTGCTTCGACTGTCGTGGGTTTATGTTCTGCGGTAATCAGTCTTGCGAGTAGTGTGCCAGGTCGTTGACTTTGCCATACTGTCGGATCTTGTGGTGGCTTGCTAGTAATTTGATTTCTCTTTCCGCTAGTGTTCTGAAGGTTTCTAGTTCCGTCTTGAGTGCTGCTAGAGTGCTTGGGGTATTTGTGGCTGTTACTGCTTGTTCAAGGGTTTTGAGACAGTCTTCGCTTGTATTTAATTCTCTTTTCAACATTTTTATGATTCCATTTTCTTTTGCTAGGCATATCCCTCTGGTGAAGCATTTTAGTGTTTCCCAGAGTGTTCCTGGCAACGACACTGTGCCTTGGTTTGTATCGAGAAAGGTGATCAGTTCAGCTCGCATTTCGTCGGCAAAGATTTGATCTTGACGGGCCCTGTGTTTAAATCTCCATTGGGGTCTGGTGGTGTCACTTCAGGATGTTGTGCACACTAGGGTGACCACTGAGTGGTCTGAGATGGGACTGGGTGGAATTTGACATTCACCCTATTGGAGGCGACTATGAGCTGACATGAGGATATAATCCAGTCCCGAGCTGGACTTGTGTACCCAGGAGTAAAAGGTGAATTCTTGAGAGTCACGATGTTTGCTTCTCCATATATCGATGAGGTTGTGGGCTTTACATATTTCAATTATTTGTAGGCTTGCCTTGGAGCATGGGGCTGATGTCCTGTGTGTCTTGTCCATGTTTGCGTCGAGTGGGGTATTGAAGTCGCCACCCCATATTACCATGGCTTCTCTGTTTGATTCAATATGCGTCTGGACCCAATCAAAATGATTGGAGCTGTCTATGTTGGGGCCGTAGGAGTTGATCATGATTATGATTATTTCTTTCCCGTCTATGGTTCCGTGGACAAGCAGTGTTCTTCCTTCAGAGTCGTTCTGGGTCCGGATTAATTTAAAGTTTGTTGTTTTATTAATCAGGGTGGCGACTCCTCTCGCATATGAGGAGAAGGAGGCGAAGTATCTGTGGCATCCCCATGCTTTCGCCCAGTGGTTTTCTGAGTTAGGTCGTAGGTGTGTCTCCTGAATAAGAGCCACATCGATGTTGTGTCGACGCAGGTATTGTATCAACCTTCTCGTTTTGGACAGCTGGTTGCCCCCTTTAATGTTCCATGTAACTAATTTGAATTTGTTTGGAGTTTCTCCGTTGTTTCTGCAGCGTGGTTTCTCTTTGGTGTGTCTGAGTATTTGAAGCAACTTTTCTTGAGAGCATGTCTTTTAGGGATGGATGTTCGTGTAGTCGCTGTGGAGTTCTAGTACTCGGTTGGGATCGAGTGGGGCCGGCCCTAGCCTTGACCGGTGCACGTTTCGAACTGCTAACTTGTTTCTTCTGGGTACTCTTTCCCCAACTTGAGTCCCTTCTCCCCCCTTCCCCTCCCTGTCGGGCAACCCCCAACCCACCCGAAGTTGACCCCTCCCCTAATAACTTAGTGAACAGTGCTGTGCTCGGGGCGCTAGTGCCCTCCAAAGGTCACCGATCCCGAGGTATATATTACGGACTTATGCTCATGTATCAAACTCCCATGTCGAGTGGGATATGGAGTTTATCAGGGTGGGTCTCTCCCATTTCTTTCTTTCCTTTGTGGTCTGGGCATTTCACGCGGAGGACGGCATCCGATGTTGTCTAAGAAGGTGTTGGCATCTTCCGGTGACGTAAAGAATTGTGTCTTTTCGGCATGGAGAATACGTAATTTGGCTGGAAAGAGCACTGTGTATTGGATTTGTTCCTCTCGTAGGCAGCGCTTTACTCCTCCGAAGGCTCTGCGAGAAGCTTGCACCGCTGGTGAGAAGTCAGGAAAGATTTGGACTTTATCACCATCATATTGAATGTCGCCTTTGTCTCTGGCCAGTCTGAGTATTAGGTCACGATCTCTGAAATTCAACAGTTTGGCGATGATGGGGCGAGGTGCTGTTCCTGGGATTGGGCGGTTGGTTGGAATCCTGTGTGCCCTTTCCACTACGAATAGTGGGGATAAGGTGGTTGCTCCAAAGATTTCTTTGCATAATTGTTCCACAAAGTCTTCCATCTTCACCGGAGTTTGTTGTTCCCTTATCCCTACCAGCCTAATGTTGTTGCGGCGGCTGCGCCCTTCTAAATCTTTATTTTTAGCTACGATTTCTTTTACTTGCCGCTCTAGTGATGTCACTTTAGAGGACAGGCATGTGGAGTTATCTTCGAGATTGGAAACCCTCTGTTCTACGGTGTCCAGCCTTTCGCCATGCTTGTCTAGTCGATGTTGTATTTGATTTACTTTGGATGAGAGGGTGTCGATTTTGGCGTCGAGATTGCCTATGCCTGCTTTGAGTTCGAGCAGTGTTTTGCGTATGTCGAGAGATTGGGGGGGGGGGGCGCTGATTCATTTTCTTGTTCCATGTCTGGTGTTAGAGCGGGTTCGCGATTCGACTGCTTGGGAGTCTTGGCTATGGCCCCGGTTTCAAACATTAGCTTTCGTTGCAATTTGTCTGTTGCCCATGCTGGGGGAGTTTCTTTTACGTTGCGGGGCCAAGGCAGCCAGGAGGGGTGAAGCACCCACAGCTCGGCAGAACGAATGTTATTTGGAGTTATGGCGTTGGTTGTTGGGGGGTGCTCTTGGCGGGCATCGGAGTGCTTTTGGGCCAATGTGCTGGTGTTCCGGCGGGTGGTTGTGGGCCGGGTGTAGTCCAAAATTTTGCACCTTTCTAGGCTGGTCGCTGTATGTGCTGAGGGTTGGATTGGGATTTTATATCAAGGGTTGGTTGGTATGCCCACTATCGGCCCGTTTAACTGACGTCACAATTCCTGGTGGCTGTAAGGTCGTGGGTTAGCTACGAGAGATTCCTTGTAGCTACTGCAGCCATTGGTGGACCCAGTTATACTTATTCGCTATTCTTTTCTCTCCCTTTATTTAAATCTTTTTGGGTTGGTGTTATAGCTGTTGGAGGGTTTGCCAGGGTTAGCGAGGGTCTTGCAGAGTTTGGTGGTAGCGAGCTGGTTCTCCAATGGGCAGGCAAGTGGGAGTATTTCTTTTGTTGTTGGTGCCCTGCAGACCGATTGTCTCAATGGCTGTGGGAAGGGCGCAGCTGGTAGTGCCTACCGTAGGAGCGGAGCCGGGCTTCAGGGATTCAGTTTGGGGTAAGTTTGGGATACTCCCGGAGAAGGTGGCTTGGAACGGGCGTCCGTTTTTTATGCCAAATTGCCATTTGAGACTGTTTGGACTGGTGTTTGATCTGTAGCTTGGGGGCCTCACGGGGACATGAGGGTAGGGTGGGAGGGCCTGGTCGACGCTTCTCCTACCTGATTCTGGCGCTGCCTCGTGTTGCCAAATGAATCTCGTATGCTAGGATTGCCTGGCTGTGGGCAGCTTTGCATCCGACTCTGCCGCCGCTAGACTAGGAGGGTTCCCAGCCACTCCCGCTATGATCAGGCTCGCGGGTCCTGGTCTGCCATGTGTGCCGCCCTCGGCATGTTTTGTAGCTGGGGCTCGCTCCTCAGTTGTTGCTGGCTGGCTGGGCAGGCTCCCGACTGCCTCTGCCGTGTCAGGGTTCGTAGTTCGCCGCGGGCTCCTCTTCTGGGAGCCGAGGCGCCGACCGCGAGTTGCATCGTCCGCCTACGTCCAGCAGCCTGTTGTTGCGGGCTGGTTGGGCGGGCTCCTGACTGCCTC
The DNA here is from genome assembly GCF_040938575.1 of Ambystoma mexicanum. Lineage (NCBI taxonomy): Eukaryota > Metazoa > Chordata > Amphibia > Caudata > Ambystomatidae > Ambystoma > Ambystoma mexicanum. The sequence goes on from NC_090934.1 coordinate 901,413,880, forward strand.
CGCCGCACTCGGGGGACTTGGTCCGCCATGAGCACCGCCCTCGGCTCGTTCTGTGGCTGGGGCTCCCTCCTTGGTTGTTGCTGGCTGGCCTGCACAGGGGGGTTTGGTACGCAGCTGTGTAGTCTGGGGGGGAGTTTGAGGGTGTATGAAGCTATCTTTGCAGGATATTTCTCGGGGTCGATGTGGCGCTCGCTAGTGAGCTGCCATCTTGGATGGCTCTCTAGCGCCCTCTGCGCCAATAGGGGTATTCTAAAAATTGGAGATGTTTGGAAACATGAGAAAATGATTCCCTTTTCAGGGCTATTGGAGCAATATGGATTAGGTAAGAGAGAACATGGAAGATATAGGTAATTGGAAAATATGATAGTTGAAAGGCAGCGGATGCCAAGTGTGTCAATGATTGCGAAGCCCAAAAGTTATGAAATGTTTGATACTCCACCCTGTATAGTGTTAACTTTTGTTAAGTCAATGCCAATGGAGAAATGCATGAGGGATTCTTGGGAGAAGTTAACACTGACTTGGGCTGCAGAGTTAGGGAGAGATGTTTTGGTGAACTTAAGGGAAAGTGTCTGGAGAGTGACAGTGAAAGCTAGGATGGATTTGAAGCTGTGGTATGTTCATTAACGGGCTTTGGGCCATTTACATTGTTTTTATTTTTAATTAGGCAGGAGAATGGACAAGAAAGTAAAGATTTTAGTATTAAGTGAAGACACATTTTGATCCTTTGCTTTATGTTGTAAATATCTGAAGTATATTTGTGTATTTGTGAAAAGTTCTCAAGAACTAATCATATTAGATTAAACATTGATGTATAATACAGTATCTAATATTCACTGAAAAATGTAATTTACCCCTCACTGTGGTCACTTTTCAATATATAATATTCCTTCAAGTAAGGTCCAGGAATATAAATGTGACTCCCTACAACAAAAACATGGTGTTAAAAAAAAACTTCTTTTAAATGTAAAAATAAATCAACTCGTAATCATCAAACTTTTTTAAAGAAAATGTTAATTACCTTCTCAAATGCTCATGGATCAAAGCTGTCTGAACACTCCACTAGGTTCTACTTTCATTAAGCCGAGCAGCACTCTTTGAAGTATGTATATATCAACTGCCAAAAACGCAGCAAATCTAGCAGTAAACACAGTAAAGGGAGTACTGCGCTGTTCCAATGCTAATCTATGGGGACTTAAGGGTGCCATCATGGAATGGATGGAATATCAAATAAAGAAATCCTGATAGTTTAAATTGTAATCCACAGTAAGGACCAACTACGAAATGAATCAACTCTACTAGATGTTTAAAACCTATGCTGACTATCAATGTTAATCCATTGTTGTACAGTTTTTGTGAGTATCCCTGATATGTAAAATTGATATTATCTATTAGTGTTTACATTGATCTATGCTAACCAATTAAACATTAAATATGTAATTCAATTCTACATCTCATCTTTTATGTTCATTCATTTGTTCATGTATGTAAACAATTTATTATAAACATGTAATTGTATAATATCTCTTATACAGATAAATCATATTAATAATTCATTGATCTACCTATATCACACTCACATTTTTTTTAATTCTGAATACAACTTTTCTTATCAAATGAAGCTAGATTTATCGTATTCTAAATTAATTCCCCTGTGTTTTAGAGAAACGGAATCTAATTTTGTAATCCAGCTACTGAGCCCATATGGGTATAATCTGTATAAACACTAGCCTTTCCAACCCCTTCCCTGAGCTACAGTTGCCTAGTTGGGTTTACAGATAGTATTAGTTGGAAAGAAACCCAGATAGATTTGGGAAAAGTAGCTCAGTGAACTGGACATGCTTCTTTTTCTACAGTACTCAACAGACCTCAAGCCAAAATTCCTAGGACTGTCTTCTGGCACACAATGGAGAGAATGGGATTGAAGCACAGATGAATTTGCTCAGGAAACAGACCCTGAGGCATTGCAAATGGTCATCTGGGGAGTTTATGCTGCTTATTCTCAATATATGCCAGTATTGCTATTGATATAAAATATATGCATGCATGCTATATTTTCATGAAGCCTGTGCCCAATATTAAGCAGCATGCCACTGTAAAACACATTTTCAGGTTGGCTGTGCCAAACTTATTCTAGTAAAGCCACTTTTAAAATGTTTTCATGCTGCATGCATCCAATATATGCCAGCAAGTTACTGGTAAACACACTTGCTGGCTGTGCCCCACATATTCCTGCACACCACTATCGAAACACATTTTGTTGCTGGCTTTGACCAAAATATACCAGTATTGAAACTGTGGAAACATGGTCTTGCTCACTGTGCCCACTATTGAACACATTGCACTGTAAAAGCATGCTCAAAAGATAATGGAGGAACCCGGGATGCACTCCTCAAGCAAATAACCGAGTGCTGTCTCTATTTCCGGATAGGTTTAGCTGCTTTAAATAGAGAGATAGAGACTAATCTGACAGGTCAGGTAAGTACTTTTAAAATAATGTAATCATTAACACAACATGCTATAAGAAAATCAATACATAACATCTTAAAAACATAAGGCACTTGTAAGTAGTCCTTTCATTTACAATTCCAGCGATGATGGAGTGGGTAACAATGTATACATGAATGCACATCAGATTTTAAACATGGTTGTCTTCTAGTTCACTAAACCTGAGAACAGGAAGTGGTGAAAAGCTCATAGCTCTTTTTGGTCTAGTGTCGCTGTGTAATGTTTCACAGGTTGTAGTCTGAACATGTTTCAGTTCATAGGCACATTAATGTTGAACATTCGTCATGCGTTTCATCACCCAAAGATTTACAAAAATTGTTTCGCTGTGGAGTTTGGGGGTAGATCACAAGCTGTGATTTTCGTGAATAATCTTGGCCTGTCAGATCAAAATAAACATGAATAGGGTGAGCTATGAATGCTATAGATCTATTCTATCAGGTAACTGGCAGTAACTGATTGCAGTATTGAATGCCCCCACGGACCCATTGCAGGTAAACTACTGCCTACAGAGGTCTCATGCTCACATTATGAGCTAGAATAGATCTGAAGCATTCATAGCTCCCCCTATTAATGTTTGTTTTCATTATATTTAGCAAGCCCTACCAAAGTTATGGCAGGTTTAAAAAGGCTAGAAAAGAAATCTTCCACCTGAAATATGAAAGAAGAATAAGGGCATGATAACGACTTTGGCGGTAACCCTTAAATCCGGCGGTAGCGCTATTACCGCCGGATTTAAGGGTCCGCCAAATCAGGACCATTAGGGAAATCCGCTGGCGGTAAGAGTGCGAAAATTCCCCATTGAGCCCAATGGGGAATGGGGTATTATCGAATGGGCTCAATGGGGAATGGGGATTAACATTACCGCCGAACTCGTGATCCGGCGCTATTAGCGCTGGGGAGTTTGGCAGTAGGGCTAATACCGCCAAAGTCGTGATCAGGCCCAAAGTCATTTGAGCAAAGTCACACACCTCACAGCGCCACCCAGTAGCCATCACTGGAAGTTCACCTCCAGTTCAGGGCCAAATGAGCACAGCACTGTGGGCTTTACTCACACCAGTGCCAGGGTTTGGTATCAAAAGCTAAGGTACTTGGGTACTCACACCATTTGCCAAATGTCAACAGATTTCATGTTGACAGTTATTGTGAGGAAATGCCTAGATACTCACAATACTGCTCAGTCAAACTAGCTTACATTGATGTTACACAATCAGTCAAACACACAAACACCTATATTCACCTACATATTCTGCCACTGATATTACTTGCAAGCTGTTGCCATTTACAGTTATGTTTTAAACAAAGAAGCAAACTATGCCACACAGAGTAATTCAAATACAACAAAGTTTTTAAATAGACAAAACCAAAACAACACGTTTACTGAGCAGCGCCATATTATACATGACTACAAATAGGAAGGACATACTTTAAGAAAGTATTGATAGCAGGTAAGTGGCGGCACTGTTTGGGACTGGGCATTGGCAAATGTATTTGGCCATAATCTGAAATTAAAGGTTTTCTAAACAGTCTCAATGGTTCAGTCAAAATGTTCTAAGTGGTGGGCTCAAACGATATAACTACAGCATGGTGGTTCAATTTTGGGACCAGTCTTGTAGGCAGTGGCAGTTAGTTGTTAAGCCCTTGATGCAAAAGGATTTAACTGAGGGAGATGCAGAAAAAAAATAGGATTGAGGTGAGTGATAGGTAGAACATTCAACAAGGCTTTAGGTGAGAGAAACCCAAAATGGTATGTAGACACCATATTATTGTGACTGCTGCTACTACATCGCATTGACTTCGCACGATAACATAAACTCATGTGACAATGTTTCATCGTCGTTAGGAGAAGTGCATCTCAGAATCGTTCAGAGGTTGGAAGGCGATTGCATTTAACATCTGTACTTAAGTGTTCCATCTTTATGTGGGAACAAAATAAATAACTTTTGCTTGCATGAAACATGTTTTGAATTAATTGGCAATGGGAGATTGCACTCAGCAGCTGTAACTGAGTTTTTGTGAGGGGAGAACAAATACTTGCTGCTTGTATACTAAACGATTTAGAATTCTTTGAAAACAGTAGAGTACATTCAGTGGCTATAACTGTATGCACTGTCTTTCTACAGAGACCAATTACCAGTTACAGAAAAAACATCTTATCATTATTTGGAGGTGGGCGGAGATCATATGTAGTTGCTGTAACATACTGTTCCATCACTTTGTGGCCAGACAAGATACTCCAGGCCATCAAAGTTGCAAATAAAAAATCTTTAAATTCTTTTTAAGCAATAGAGTGCATCCAGTGTCTGTAACTTGGTGTTCTGTCTTTTTGTGGTGACACAGAATATGTATTGCTTTCATAACAAGATTCTTAAAATTAATTTAATGGATGAAAACTGATCTAAGACATTTTTGTGTTGAGACAGAATATTTGTTGCTTCCCTAAAACTTTTCATATAATTCTTTGCAGGTAGTAAAAGTTTTCCTTCAGTGCAGGTAAATCAATATACCATAATTTTGTGAGGAGCTGAAAAATGTGTTACTTGTAAATAAAATGCTCATACTTATCTGTTGCCAAATTGAGATTATATCCAGTGGTTGTAAACCAGTATGCAACACATATCCGATCATCTGTTGGCTACTAGTACCATTTGGCGGTGAGATCCCACACAGGTGCCCAGGCACCCCCACCTCTCCTGCAATTATTGACCCATGTTATTTCTTGCTCCCACATGCTCACCCCAATGCATGGAAATCCCCACCCTAATGCCTGCAATTATTTACTATTGCTAGCCATTACCAATTGCCTTCCCCCCTTGATTGTTTCTTCCATGTTTCCCTCCCCTCCCTTCTGTCTCCACAGGAGACAACAGCAACTCTCATCTTGTCCAGCAATTTTCTGATCCTCGGCAACCCAGCTTGCATTCCAAATCATGGTCCTGATGAAGATGGCCCGAATTCTCCTACGCCATTGAAACCGGTCGACCCCTTTCGGTCATGAGGGCTCTCATGACCCACTTTTGATCTCTCCTATACCAACAAAGAGACTTTATTTCCTGAAAATCATCCGCTGTAGCACACTCTTTACTACCAAGTGAGCTAAATATTTTTATAAGAGCCAAATTTTAGCCCTCCAGCCCTGTGGCTGGGATTTTTACTGCTTCACCCACCAGTGGTTTCTCCAGCAGTACTGTTTCGCACCCCAACCACGGTGACCTACGGGCACTATTAAAGTTGTACACCTTGGATGGATTATAAACAGTTGACCTGATACGCAGGTTGTACCCATGTTCAAGATCTAGCAGCCACAAGATCTAATCTAGACTTTGTTGAACACTGCTACACCTAATGGAGAAAAACCCTTTCTAGATTTTTTTCTCCTTTGGACAACCGTGTCTGCCTACAGGCACTGCCACTAGTATAGAAGGTTGAGGGATAGTACTCTCCTCTATATCTGTTAGATAAGACGATACACCACGCGCTACCCAGGGACAGGCACCCCCGCCAGGGATAGGGTGTTCTTTCTTAGGGCAAGGTACGCCGAGCCAGGTGGCCCCTTTTTCCTTTTTTGTGTTTGAGTGTGAGCACTCAAGTTGATCCAATTGTTCGCATACTTTAGATGCACCCCGAATACCTGCCTTCCTAAAAAAACGTTGTTGTTGTGCTACCGGCTACTAGTACCAGTCACAAGAGAACCAGGTTATCCCAGAGGATCCCGAACTAGGGTCTATAATTAAAAACGTCAAGATCAAGGGACCTCCTCAAGGGCTCTGGCTATGGTGGGTGACCCTAAGCCTTCCACAAACAATCTTGTGGTCGAACCGATCCTGCTGAGAGGGCAAAGAAGGAGGGCAAAGGCCCTAAGTCTTCAAGTACCGGCCCTGCCAAGGTTCCCTCACCAAGAGCTAATTCTTCTGCAGAATCCAAAGGTGGTCAAAAGTGCTCTAAATCTACTAGTACCGGCTCTGTCGACGTTCACTGTAACAGGGCTAAAATGGATAAAAAAAGCCCCTGAAACCCCTGTGGTGACAATGGCCTCACTGACACCTGTGACACAGATCATCTCAGGCAGTGACAAAATTGCTGTTCAACCCACGTGGTCTGAGGTGGCCATTTTGACGAGCTCTTTCACACTAACGTCCTCAACAGCTGGTGCAGAGGGGCCTATGTTTGGGGCCGAGCAGCATTTTCCATGGTATGTGGACAATAGCAATCCTTTCCACCCTCCGACGGATTGGGATGCTCGGTTTCCGCTGCCACACAGTCTTGCTCCCTCCTGCGTCCACTCCCCTAGTTTATGTGGATCCAGTTGGTGGAGGGCCATCCTGGCAACCAGACCCATTACAATCCTGGGGTATGGCCCTCCAGAGCGGCTTCTACCCACTCCTGTGCCTAGACCTTCCTCTGAGGATGTGTTATTTGGCAAATTGCAGGCCCTTATGCACTCTGCCCGATGAAGGCATTATTTAAGGATCTGTTCAAAGAAAAATGTATCCTACACCCCTGGGCTGCAGCCTGCTCCTACAACCCCTCAGCAGGTTGCGGTAATGCCACACCCTCCTCTTCCGGTGGGGCCCTCTCCTCCACTGCCACAACTGCCTCCACTTTCACCAGTGCTTTATACGTCCGTTGTACAGCCAAGTATGCCCACGGTGTCTGAGGTACCACTTATTGCAGATCGGTTTTCTGCTCCCGCCACATCTAACGAAGACCAAGCAGACCAGGATTGCGAGGACCCGCTCCACTCTGTCAGAGACTTTCGTGACCGGGTCGTGGATATGATGGCGCTGCTGGATATTCCGATACCCGAGGCTCCGGCTCCACAAGAAGTTGTACTTTCAGGAGTCTTAACTCTTACAACACAGGAGCGCACTGGCCTTTTCCTTCAAAGCATGTGCTAGCTGCAGCTTGCAAGGTCTGGGAAAAACCTAATTCCGGGCAGCACGTAAATAGGAAAATTGACGCTCGCTACAAACTGCACTCGTCAGAAGACATACCCTTGACTGCATGTCCATTCCTCTCATCAACGGTGGTGGCAGCAGCTATGCTCCAGTCTAAACCATCCACAAACATCCTCTACGACTGCCTCTCAGGTCCTGTTCAAAGAGGACAAACTTCTTGACGCCATTGGGAGAAAACAGTATTTTCCAATTCTGCTCTTCATCTGCGCCAGGCGAACACCAAAGTCATCCTGGCAGCGGCAAATCTCAATCTGTGGAAGGAGCTTTGTGAATTTCAATACAATGTATATGTCAAAAACTATATGTGGGAAGCACCACAAGACCACTGAAACAGCGTATCCAAGAGCACCTGCGCAATATAAAACAGGAAGATATCAAATTCCCACTAGGATTCCATGCACAACAGAACCATCAAGGACAATCTAAAGAAGCCATCAGATTCTATGGAATAGAAAAAGTCTTACCACCACCACCACGTGGAGGAAATATAGAAAAAATTCTCAGATCTAAGGAGGCAAAATGGATTTGCCTTCTGGACTGCTGCTACACTGGCCTGAATGTAGACACAGAACTGTCAAACACTCTATAGCCATTAAACATGCAAGGGCTCATTGAAGATTTTGAAATCTACTCTATCTTCCACAAAATTACCACAAGACAATGGGGGGTCATTACGAGTACGGCGGTAGGGGGTTAACGGCACCGGTAAGGATGCCGGTGCCGTTAACACCCTACCGCCGCATTCCGAGGTCCCTCAGCAGGTCCTACTAAGGCCGGCTGGTAAAACCAACCGTCCTTAGCAGGAGCTGCTAAGGGACCAGGGAGCCAATAACGGGCCCGTATTAGCTCCTTACCCATTCCCATTGAGCCCTATGGGGGCTTGAATGGGAATGGGGAATGGTTTTCAGAATGGGGACTTACCGGGTCCTCCAAGGTTGGAATGACCCAGTAAGTCCCCATTCTGAGAACCCGGACACGAGTTTGGAGGCAGCCATGGCGCTAATAGCACCATGGCTGCCTCCAAACTCGTAATGACCCCCAATGTAAGCCTTTCACCACCATCTCATTGGCCCGACATTTGAACAAATCTAGCATAAACCGAAGATCCCTCCTCCCTTTCTTGGAATAATTTGCATCATATAAGCAAACATCTTCTGTACTCATAGAGAAAATTTGGAATTTATTCATTCGGTTTCTTCATTTATTTTCTCTTTTTTTTCCTTATTTTTATTAAAGGAAACTTGAAAAGCAAGATGAACAATATTTCGCTTAACTAGCGATTTTTCATGCATAGAAAACGCAACAAAAAAAGTCTTGTAACTTTGCCAGCCCAAACTAGCAGTAATTGCCCAATCCAAGATGGCCACCATGTGATGACATCATCGCAACGAATGATGCGATGACATCATCACGTTACTATAAACAAGGCGACCATCTTAATCCAACTCACTTCCTGGTTATCATGTCTACTCTACTTCAATGCGGATCAACGGATAGACAGCAAATTAAAAAAACATTTGGTAAGTAAATCCTTTATAGATGCTTCTATAATAATAATAATAAATCTTAATAAACCACAAAATAGTCTAGATTTAAAACCCTCTTTTTTTTGCTTTCTAAAATGAATAGGTAACCAATGCCAATTTACCATTAATGTTTAGGATGTACAACCCGAAAAAATCAGGACCAGCTTCAATGCAATTGGGGCTATTTTCCTTTCAACACACATAAGGAACAGCATTAACTTTTAGTGAATATCTGTTTCAAGTAAGTAGACCACACTTAATTTCTCTATGAGACTCCAATGTAAATGCTTTAAACAAATTATGTTTAGGACTACAAATGCTAGTCAGACCTTTCTTTTGTTTATCAGATCTAGAGAGCTCAGGGATTTAAATCTATCACCCTCTTGAAGAACCGCTGGAATCCTCAGCGGGAAAACACGTGTCGAGGACTTTCTGAGGACTCTGTAAATCAAAAAGAGGACTTTTGTGAGGACTCTGTAAATCAAAAAGGGCACAGCATTGCCAAACTACAGAGGATTCTGTGAGGACTTTTTGAACTTAAAAGATAGCACAACAGTGCAATGAGGACTCTGTGAGGTCTCTGGAAACTTAAAAGGGCATAATATTGCCAAACTACTGAGGACACTGTGAGGACTTTAGTGAACGGGAACTTAAAAGATAGCACAAAAGTGCAACAAAAAAAACTAAGCAATTCCATGAAACATTTCCTCTATGCAACCTAATAGAGGGAATCAAAAGGAACTCTATTTTAACGGTCACCATAAATAAGCGGACCCGGAAGTAGCGTCATCGCAGAGGAACGGGAAAGAGCACGGCGGCCATCTTTGAAAACACAATCCATTGCTATCCTCAGCAGCCAGGACCTGTAGTATACTGCTGTGTGACAAATTCAATCCACAACAAAAATACAATGACCGAGGCTGTGAAAAAGGGCGCCTCCCGCGCAAGGATCGCTTTAATGAAGATGAGCTAACCATGCTTGCGGAGACCCTGGCAGAGAATGCCGATGTCATGTTTGCCCAGAGCCTCAGGAGGGAGGCTGTCATCAGAAAGAAGGAGGTCTGGGCACTAGTGCAGAAAAAGTCAGCGCAGTTGGCAACTCCACACGCACAACTAAGGACTGCAGGAAGAGGTGGGATGACTTGCGCCTGTGAGTCCGCAACATCCTCTCGACAAACAGGAGCCAGACCATGGCAACTGGTGGAGGAGCAAGCTCTCAGATAAAGTTGTCATGGTGGGAGGAGATATGTGCAAGCCTGATCGGCATGGAGGCCATTGAAGGCGTAGGTGATATGGAGTGTGGAGCAACATCATCGGCCGAAGGAGGTGAGTGTCCTAAGAAAACACTGTGATGCATAGTCTGATGATAGTCCACCAATGTGTCTGTCTGAAGAGGCAAGCCATGCCCTAATACACACACATTCCAAGCCTACTGTCCGCAGCACAGACACATGCAGATGCCTGCAGCAAGGCAATGCCATACATTACACAAACCTCACTAAGTTGTTAATGGCATAAATCACACTGCATGCATGCCACAACAAATATGCATGTCACATAGCATACGTCTGCCCCAACATGAGTGACCCCGACGGATGCCTGAATTACCCACCCATATAGCAAGCAACGTGATCATCCAAACTCCACTGCCTATTACCCTCTATTGTGTAGATGAGCAATTATAGAAATGTATGCATGATGCTGCTCAAACCAGCACTCATGCCGTCCCTCTCTTCAACCCACAGAGGCTCAGATCATGACAGCGAGGCCCTGGACTCACCCCCACAGCTGACCATACCCCAGAAGAGGGCCCGGGATGAGGGCAACAGGCCTTCCACCTCAAAAGCCCAACACAAGCCTCGGCATGCACTGCAGAGGAAACCACCTCCGGATGCCACGGCACTGGTGCAGCCAAGGGCCATCGACACTGAATCCACAACTTCAGTCAAACTGGCACAGGACACTGTTGAAGCTGCACTCTCAGCAGTGAACAGTTCTGTCAGGGAGGCAGCAGCTACAGCACCCCTGGCTGGGGACGAGGCGCAGGAACCGGTGTGGGTGCCCGTGGAGGACGACTCTTCCGACCTGCCTGGCACACCAAGTCCGGCACCATCCCCCCAGCTCACATTCGTAGACTCCGACCACGCCACCACCCCAGAGCAGTCTGGGGGAGTACAACCAAGGGGCCATGAGTCCCATAGTGGACCCAATAGAAATTGTGCATGATCCACAAGCACCCTCCACCTCCCCAGGTGTACCGACGGGGGTGCAGCAGGCAGGGCACGTTTCGAAGCGGCAGGATTTGCTGACTGCCCTGGTGCGACAATTTGTAACTGACAATGCCCAAGCAAGGCAGGAGTGGCGCGAAAACACCACCTCTCTGGGCAAGATCATTGCCGATAGCACAAGTAGACTGTGCGAGGAGGTATCAGCCCTGCGGCAAGTCCTCAGCCGCATTTCTAATGCAATGGAGACAGAGTGCCTGGCCCCCCAAATGGAGCAGTCGGCCACCCCATCATCCTCGAGCTCCACACGGACTAGCCCACCATGCAGGTCGGCGCGCACCCTGCGCCGCCCGGACATGCCGCCACCAGGTGCAGGGAGTAGCAGGAAGTAGACTGGCCAGCCTGATGAAGGCAATAGACACTTGTTTGAACATGTGTGGGGGAGTTGTGGGAAGAGGCGGAGGGGGGTGTGGGTGTGTGGGGGAGTTGTGGGGGAAGGGGAGGGGTGAGGGTGTGTGGGGGAGTTGTGGGGTGAGGGGGGTGAGGGTGTGTGGGGGAGTTGTGGGGGGAGGGGGGAGAGGGTGTTTGGGGGAGTTATGGGGGAGAGGTAGGGAGGTGAGGGTGGTGTAGGGTTAGTGCACTTTCATCTTCATTGTACATTTCAATACACCCGTTGTGTCAAAAAAATATCTTGTGTGGACATTCATCATTGCGCATGTGTCATTTATTCATATACAGTGCATAGTGTACATGTACTCCCACACCCAGTGCCCTCTGTCCAACTATCATGTCACCCTCTGCAGCCATGTGTGTCAGAAATATTGTGCAATCACTGACTGATGCACAGCACGTCCCTCCTGTGCATCGGCACCGTGATGATGTGCAGCCACATCTTCTTCATCCCCTTCATCATCACCAGGTGGTAGCAGTTCAATGTCAGGGGGCAGGGGCACGTTCCGTCGGATCCACATGTTGTGCAGTATGACACATGCCATGATGATCTTGGCCAGCTTCTCATGCCTGTAGAGGAGTGCCCCATTCGACCGGCTAAGGCAGTGAAACCGTGCCTTCAACAGGCCAAAGGTCTGCTCAATGACCACACGGGTACGGGTGTGGGAACGATTGTAGTCCTCCTCGTGCCTGTTCTGTGGGTTACGGACAGGGGTGAGGAGCCTCGGCTTCAAGGGATAGCCACTGTCACTTGCATGGGAGGCAAAAAAAGGTATATGTCAGTCGATTCATGATGGACAGTGTGGGATGTTTTGACCCACTAGGCTCTGCTCTGAGGCATCCCTGTGTGCTGGTGGCACCAGAATCAGCAAAATGGCTGCGAAAATCCCATGCGCACCAAAACCTAAGGAAATTGCGCTCCACTAAGCACAAAAAGATGGCTGCCAAATCTGCCATGCATGTTGTCAGTGGTGGAATGGAGACCGCACTCTGAAACATGTCATTGGGCTGTCCAACATATAAAAATGGAGCACAGATGAAAAGCAGTGCTTGCTGAAAGAAATCTGAAATCTGCTTTTAAATCTTTTCTTGATTGCTCAAAAATACAGAATGCTGGTCCCAAACACCCGCAAACATCCAATCTTCTTGTTGGGTGTCCCATGCTATGGAATACAAGGAATTATCGTGCATTTGCAATAGCCAGGAAAGTTGAATTGGTCACAAAAACATCCACAGCCAGTTTGCCTGCCTGGGAAAGCTGTCAAAATCTGGGGGCAGTACCAGCGGCCGCCTGTGACTGTTTCAAAAGCCTGTTTTAAAACTGTAAAAGTTGTACTATTAAGATCTAATGTCTCAAATCTAAGTGACTTTTTATCAAGAGCAAACTAGGTTGTCACTATTTAAACTCTATGATTTAGAGCCTAGAATCAGTGTTCTAGATGTTGTTTTAAAATTGTAAGTTTATTTTCAACAAAGACAATTGTAACAAATTTACTTTTAAAGTAAGCCTGATTCAGCCAAAACTACAAAGAAGCTTCCCCCACTGGGAAAGACACCTCCCTTCTGCTTCCCACCAAAAGGCCAGGAAATCACATTCAGGTGTTGATGAGGAGGGGAGGAGATTTGGGCTGCTGCTGTCATGATGCCTACCCCCGGAGCAACAGGCCAGGCCCAGCACGCCCGGAAGCAGGCATCATGCCCTCGGGTAAAAGCCCAGCGGCCCCTTATAGGGGCTCTTTGGACTCAGTCCTGGCGCCTTTGGCGCCAGGCTCATGTCGGACATCAGTCCTGGCGCCATAGGCGCCAGGCTCATAAAGGGAGGTGTTTTGTGCACTTACCTGATGCAGACCATGCTCCACGCTTCAGGCCTCCCTGAGACCTGAAAGGGACTATTTTTTCATAGGGACTATTTTTTCACTCGGGCGTGGCCAGGGAAGGATACATACCTAGTTGGGGAAGGATACATACCTGGGACTTCTTTGGAGGCTATTTAAGCCACGCCCAGACAGCAGCTCATGCTTCGCGTTGTTCTGCTTCCTGCAGCTTAACGCTCACCGTGTCTGCTCCTGCTCCTGGACTCCAGCCACGCCCGCCTCGAACCTGGAAGACCTGCAAGGAAGGAAGAGAAGAGATGTCATCACCACAGTAGATGGAATCGAAATTGCCTCTGGACCGGTAACACATTCCACAGCTGAGGTGACACTTGTAGGTCCGGATGGCCATCGGGAGGCAGTTATGTTTGATGTAATCAAGGCTCCACAGTTTCAGCTTATTCTCGGAATCCCTTGGTTAGAGACACATAATCCTCGAATTGATTGGCGAGCGAAGAGAATAACCTTCCCGGATTGTGCACAAACCTGCTACCCAGAAAATCCAAAGATTAATCTAGCATCAGTAACCTCTGTCCCCGTGCAACTACCTCCAGAGTACCAAGACTTTCAGGACGTCTTCCAAAAGGAACAGGCCAACACGTTACCTCCCCACAGATCGTACGATTGCCAAATCGATCTGGTGCCCGGTGCACAACCCCCTTGTAGCAGGATTTACGCCCTTACTGAACCAGAGAATCTGCATTTGAGACAATATTTAGATCAATACCTCGCCAATGGTTTCATTCGCCCGTCAAAGTCCCCGGCATCCTCAGCTTTGTTCTTCGTGCCTAAAAAAGAAGGCGACCTTAGAACTTGTATCGATTACCGCGCATTGAACCAGATAACTGTTAAAAATCATTACTCTCTGCCTCTGATCCCTGAACTCCTTGACCAGGTGAAGGACGCTTGCGTATACACCAAGTTAGATCTCCGGGGGGCTTATCATCTGGTACGAGTAAAAGAAGGCGACGAATGGAAAACGGCCTTCCGTACAAAATATGGACTATTCGAATACCAGGTGATGCCTTTCGGGTTGTGCAACGCGCCTGCAGCCTTCCAATTCTTCATGAACGATGTCCTTCGGGAACTCATCGATGTCTGTGTTGTCGTGTATATCGATGACATTCTTGTGTACTCCTCTTTGGAATCTGATCACAGAAAGCATGTCAGGGCCGTCCTAGAGAAACTGCGCCAGCACAAACTGTTTGCCAAGCTGGAAAAATGTGTTTTCCATACCACCGAGGTTGAGTTTCTCGGATTCATCCTGACACCTAAAGGGGTCCGAATGGATTCACGGAAAGTGGATGCCATCCTCAAATGGCCATCACCTAGTTCGGTGAAAGGTGTCCAAAGCATGCTTGGTTTTGCCACCTTTTATCGCAGGTTTATCCCGGAGTTTTCACGTGTGGTGCAACCCATCACTGCACTCTTGCGAAAAAATAAACGTTTTGAATGGACCGAGGAAGCCCAACAGGCCTTTCAGGAGTTGAAAGCTAAGTTCACGTCCGCACCTATTTTGAAGCACCCGCGTCCCGATCTCCCATATATAGTCGAAACCGACGCGTCCAGTTTAGCCATGGGAGCTGTCCTGTCTCAGAGAGACCCTGGCCCTCATTAGGACCCTGGCGGTAAGGGGTTTACGCTAGCGTTAGCTGCGCCGACCCCTTACCGCCAATTCCGAGTTCCCAGAGCGCCATGGTCATTTTTCCGCCCGCTTTTTGCGGGCGTAAAAATCCATGGCGCTATGGGACCTTGGTGTTAATTACGCCACCGTAATTTACGGTGGCGTAATTAACTCCTTCCCCACTCCCATTATACCCTATGGGGCCGAAATGGGAATGGGGAAGGGTAAATGGGTCAATGGGGACTTACCGCCCCGCCGACCTCGGAATGGGGCGGTAAGTCCACCATCCGCCATGGCGTAAACGGACTTTACGCCATGGCGGAAAAGTCCGTCGATGGCGGAAAAAATCCGCCAGGGTCCTAATGAGGGCCCCTGAAACCAACCAACTGCACCCCGTAGCATTTTGGTCCAGAAAGTTCTCGCTGCCGGGGATAAATTATGCGATCACCGATAAGGAACTATTAGCCATTAAGTCCGCCTTTAAGGCTTGGCGGCATTATCTCCTCGGCGCCCGGCATACCATCACCGTGATCACTGATCACCGAAATTTACAATATTTAAAAACTGCCAAGGCTCAATCGTCTCGACAGCTCCGATGGGCTTTGTTCTTTGCTGGGTTTGATTTTGTAATCACCTACCGCCCCGGCTATAAGAATGGTAAGGCGGACGCTCTATCCCGAATTGGAATGGAAGAAATAGACACAAACTCAGAACCTGTGCCGATAATTCCCGAACAAAGAATTTTGGGGATAACCACTTTACAAACCCTTGAAGACATTCAAGCACGAGTGAAACAATTCCTGGACTCTTCAGCCTTGCAGGATTGGATCAAAAGGGGGTCTAACTTTTCAGTCAAGGATGGCTTACCTTACTTCCAAGGACGCTTATTTTTTCCAGAAAAGGAATTGCAAGAACTGGTTATGTCCCGTCATCATGATACCCTGATGGAAGGACATTCTGGCATTGCCAAAACAGAGGAAAAGGTTAAACGACAATTCTGGTGGCCTTCCTGGCGAAAGGATATTAAATCTTTCGTGATGTCCTGTGGAGTTTGTGCCCAAAACAAAGGTCAAAAGACAAGACCCGCCGGTCTTCTTCAGCCCTTAGACATTCCACCAGCACCTTGGCACACCCTGTCACTAGATTTTATCATGGACCTGCCCTCTTGTAATGGTTACAATACTATTCTGGTCATGGTGGATTTATTTTCCAAAATGGCCCACTTTATTCCGTTGAAAGGATTACCTTCAGCCTTTGTTCCTGCCAAGGAATTCCTCGAAAATATCATCCGTTTGCATGGATCCCGTCCATACTAGTCTCCGATCGGGGAAGCCAGTTTATTTCTCATTTTTGGAAAAAGTGTTGTCAACTGGCACAAATCGACGTAAGACTCTCGACCAGCCACCACCCACAGACCGATGGTCAGACGGAGAGAACGAACCAGACCCTTGAACAATATCTACGATGTATGTTGCACCAATCGGAGGGTAATTGGAAGGACATTTTATGGGTGGCTGAATATGCATACAATAACTCGATACACTCTGGAACTGGTCAGAGCCCCTTTTATACCCTATATGGACATTACCCTCGTACTTCAGACTTGGACTCACCTCTGAGCCTTGAAATGCCCGCAGTGGACCATTTGCATTCTATGATTACTCAAGCCTTCAAGGATGCAACTGCACATTTGGAACATGCGAAAGGGAAATACAAAATGAATGCGGATCTGCATCGAAGAGAGGCGCCTCCATACCAAATAGGGGATCAAGTATGGTTGGCTACCAAACACCTATCACTCAAGGGGCCTCAAACTTTTAATCCAAGGTATTTAGGCCCTTACTCGATCAAAGCTATAATCAACCCAGTGGCAGTCAAGCTCGATCTACCAGCTAACATGCGGATTCACCCCGTTTTTCATGTGTCACTTTTGAAACCAGTGCACCCAGGAACCAGATTAACAAAGCCACCAGAACCGATTCAGATAGATGGGGAGCCTGAATTCGAGGTGAAGAACATTTTGGATTCTAAGATCTCAAAATCAAAACTTTTCTATCTAATTGATTGGAAAGGGTACGGGCCTCAGGAAAGGTCTTGGGAACCCAGTGATCACGTACATGCACCTCGGCTGGTAAAAAGGTTCCATTGGAATTTCCCAAACAAACCGAAACCTCCAGAAGGAACGACCTTGGGAGGGGCCTTGGGGGGGGAGTGCTGTCATGATGCCTACCCCCGGAGCACCAGGCCAGGCCCAGCACCCCCAGAAGCAGGCATCATGCCCTCGGGTAAAAGCCCAGCGGCCCCTTATAGGGGCTCTTTGGACTCAGTCCTGGCGCCTTTGGCGCCAGGCTCATAAAGGGAGGTGTTTTGTGCACTTACCTGATGCAGACCATGCTGCACGCTTCAGGCCTCCCTGAGACCTGAAAGGGACTATTTTTTCATAGGGACTATTTTTTCACTCGGGCGTGGCCTGGGAAGGATACATACCTAGTTGGGGAAGGATACATATCTGGGACTTCTTTGGAGGCTATTTAAGCCACGCCCAGACAGCAGCTCATGCTTCGCGTTGTTCTGCTTCCTGCAGCTTAACGCTCACCGTGTCTGCTCCTGCTCCTAGACTCCAGCCACGCCCGCCTCGAACCTGGAAGACCTGCAAGGAAGGAAGAGAAGAGAAAGGTGAAAACCAAGGACTATTTCAAACTTCTTACCTGCATCCAGAATCTTCTCGCCAGCATCCCTGAAGAAAGACTTCCATTTAAAAGCATTGCGTTGCTCGCTGCAGCGCCACGCTTCACTCACCTGTCCTCGAGACATCTCCCGGCTCCATCGCGGCTGTCAGCATTCGACGCCACATCTCTGCACCTAGGGGAGAGAGGAAGAAACAAAAGGTGAGCAGAAGGAACACAGAAGGAAAGCCTGATTAACAGCCATAATACTTACCGGCTTTTCTTCCACATTTCGGGTCGGCGCCGCCCCGTTGGCAGGTACCGTACCCCGGCCCCTATGGGGAAAGGACAAGAGACATTTCTGGGGAATGATAAGGACATTTAGAGGGATCGCCCTCATCACTACTCACCTCGGCAGTTTAACCCCTCGACGCATCGCCTTCATTCTGCACCTGAAATAAAGGACAGATCACAGGTTAGAAAGACAACATAAAGGGGGCCTCACTTGAACTTTGAACTTTCATACTTACGGCGCATCTCTCAGGAAAGTCAAGTGGATTTTGCCAGCGCCATTCTGAAAAACAGTGAAGTAACTGGACGAACGCGCGCCCCTGCACCAGAAGCAGGATGGAGAGTTCATCCTTCCAAACCATAAGGTGAGCTTAAACCGGGGTTTGGAGGAAGTTAGAGAGGAACGAAGGGGGAAATGGGGGAGCTAGCACACTATTCTGCAGACTGTTAATCCCCTTTCTCATCTGCAGAAGGATATTCCTACGGGCCAGGCAAGCACGATTTGGAGGTCCTGTCCAATCGGTGTCCTGGGTCCTGCGCATCACGCTAGAAGAGGCCACAGCAATCCAGACTAGACCAGCGCCCCTGTGGGAACCAGGTGAGCGTTACAGCTGCTCCTGGGAGAGACAAAGGACCTTCCTGGGCTGAAAGGATATGCAGATTAAAGTGTCAACAGTGCTCCCTGCCAGAGGAAAAAGGCAGGGATTGCCCGTGAGCTACAAGAAACCTTTGGAGGCAGAGATAGACAGTTTTATTGATTCAAAAATGGACACAAATCAGATTTCTAATCAGACTGATCATTTATTGTGGACAATTGTTGAAAATATAGAAACCCCGGACTTCTGAATCTAAATTTTGGGTGTACATTTCAAGAGGTGCCAGAACTCTGTGCTACGTTCTGGGACATAACTGTAGAAATTGTGGTTTTATAGCAAATGCATTGATGTCAGAATATGAAACTTCACACACTTATGCCCCTATGTAATGCGCACATGTGTACCAAGTTTGGACAAAATAGATATTGTATCCCGGACAAAAAGTGTGAAAATTTGTCAAATCCAGACCCAAGATCCTACAGAGATGGGGCTTGGATGAATACTTGCCCCACAAAATATGTGATCTACATATGCTGTTGCTATCAAGTTTATAAAATTGTAAATATGTATTATATGAAAAGTAGATTTTATGTGCAAAAACAAAGGGGAGGTTTTTCCTGCATCATAAACCACATCGTCATGATGACACTCTGTTTTCTTCTCCAATCAAGGGAGAGGAAAGACCCTAGCCAATAGAATACCTAGTGGGTGCGCTTAGGATAATTCACCATACCCGCCCCTTTAGTAAATACATAGAGACAGCTGAGGGCTCACACAACACACACATTCACCTACCAACCGATTGCTGGCAGAGCACTTTGCAAGAGAAATCCATATTCCAGACTCCAGAATCCAGAAACTTTGAAAGCAGAAAGGCCCATTTCCAAAGCTGAACTATTCTCAGTTTGGCCTTTCAAAAACCCACAAACCAGAATTTACCCCAGACCTCTAAGGGAACCAAAGAACAACCTGGCTGTGCTGTAGCTGCTTTCCTGCTAAGAATTATTGCCAGAATCCAAAGATCCAACCCAGTAGAGCTGTGCTGTGACCAGATAGCTGTGAACCAGAACCAGAGCAGATCCAGTCCAATCCCACCACGCGGTGTCCAGAGCGCCTTGCTGTTTGCAGACCAGAGCGCCTTGCTGTCCAGTCCGGTGAGCCCAGCAGAATTCCTGTCCAGAAATCTTGACTAACCTGAATCCCTGACGGTTCTGTCCAAAAATATATAGTGAGTATCCTTAGTATAGGACTGTCACTAGAATATGTACTGTCCATAGGTCATCCCTATCCAAATCCATCCTATATTATATCCAGAACTGTATTGTTAGAAATCATTTTTGTCTTGCCTGAACTCTCCATCTCATTCCCTATTATCTTCTGTAGTAGTAGTGGTAAAATCATCTTTGCGCTGATATATTTTCTGAAGAAAGCGAGAGTCTCGGCAGGCAAAAACCATCCGGTGATGTCTTGGCATGGTGGCTGTGCTGTCGTGTAGTTTGCATCTTCATAGTCTACCCCTAGCGTAAAGAAACCTTGTTTGTAATTTTGAAAGCGCATTCTTGTTTTGCAATTTTGCCTCTTTCTGAAAAAAACGACCTCCACAAAAACCTCCATAACTTCTTCACCGTTTAGGCTAGAAACGAAATTTAAGTGTCTACTTGAAGCTAACATCTAAGCTTTCACTCCTTATAGATGTTCCGCAATCGCGCGCGGAAAGGTTTGCTGGGAATTTTTCGTTTGGCCCAAATCTATAACGTGTGAAATAGCTTTTCATTGCACCCAACCTCAAAGTTAAGTTTTCAATTTGCTTCCTACCCTCATATCATTGCTAGTGTTTGTCTGAACCCATACAAAGTGGCTCCCATTAGAATTCTAACCATTTCAGTGAATTAAATCAATTTTCAGGGCCTCATTAGGACTTTGGAGGTAGCAATGGTGCTATTAGCACCTTGGCTACCTCCAAAATTGTGTCCGGGTCTGGGTTCCCTGAATGGGGAATTACTGGGCCATTCCGAGTTCGGAGGGCCCGGTAATTCCTCCTTCAGGGAACCCGGACCCGGTCCTTCCCCATTCCCATTTGAGGCCCCATAGGGCTCAAATGGGAATGGGGAGGGAGCTAACAACGGGCCCACTCATAATGGGCCCGTTGTTAGCTCCCTGGTTCCCTCGATGAAACCGCTATGGACGTCTGGATGAACCAGAAGTACACAGCGGGTTCTGCGAGGGAACCTCGTAATAGTGCGGAGTAGGTTTAACGGCGCCGTCACCATTACCAACGCCGTTAAACCCATTCCGCACATCTCATAATGAGGCCCTCAGTGTTTCATCCATTTGTTCAAGCCAACTTTAAAAGCATTTTTGACAAGTTTGCCAATCTATTCTGTTTTTCTCTGGTGTTTGCTGGGGGGAAACAAACCTGTTCTCTCTCTTTCTATCTGTTTTTATTGCATATTGGGGTGATTGAGGGGTGTGCAGGGGGGAATAGTAATCACATTGCCATTTGATTGAAAACACACAAAAGTATTATTTCTGTGTTGCATTATTTTTTCCCATCATTACTCCTTGTCATTAAAGAAAGTTTAGTGTAACATCACCCCATTGGTGATCATTGTATACCCATTAAAATAGTGATATATATATATATATATATTGTGAAATGCATAAATAAATATGTTACCTTTGCAAACCAGCCTGCTTCCTGGTTCAGTGTGACCAGGGGGGGATTCAAAGAGAGGGGCATGATATAAGTGGTGCATCGTTCAGAAATAGAAGAACTTATAGACACAAATAATTAATTAAGGGTTTCAGCTGTGCATCACACGCTAGGCATTGACTTAGGTGAAGTGCCGGGTTGAAATCACTTACAACAGCTGTACTAGTCACACATGCCTGCAGTTTATTGTTGGTCACATGCAAATGTCCCTGGTTGTATGCATGCCATTTTCAGGCCCTCAATGTGTACTGTGCCATGGACTAATGGTGTGGGTTGTATCTTCAAGATAATACACAGTGTGCACTGCCGTCCTGTTGCTCATGCATTGTGTACGTATACAGCTGTGTTCGTGTCTAATTTGTGATGTGTTGTGTCCTGTAGGATTTTCTGACTGGGAATGTTGGCAGTAGGCTCTGCAATGTTAGGCATTCAGCGCTGATTTTTCCCATGGTGACATGCTGCATTCCTGTGGTTGTGGCAGCCCTGCGATAGACAGTGGATTCCCTTGGTGGTTTTGTTCAATGCACTCCCATGGATGCTTGTCCTGTTTGGTGATTTGCTGGAGACAGCAAAATAGTGCATATTCACTGCATGTTGCTGGATGGTGTTACGGAAGGTGAGGTCCGCTGATGAGTGGTGCACGTGTTGTGGGATGTGGGGTGGCTTACTGTTTGTCATGTTGTGATAGGTGTCGACTTTATTTCATTCCTATGGGATTTGGGTGTCATGTTCTGTTTGGGATGGTTTGGGGCACAGTGTTTAGTGATGTGCACATCGTGCTATCACATCAACATTGACACCATGGCGTTGTGTGCATCTCTCCCCCAATTTCAGTGCCATGTGCCTGTCATGCAACTTACCAAGCAGCCAGGCACGTCGTCCAGCATGTCGCTCCATGTAGCGTGGTAGCGTGGAGTTCCGCAGGACCATAGAGTCATGAGTTGATCCGGGATATCGGGCACAACAATGTATGATGATCTTGCTGGCGTCACATACAAGTCTGCACGACTTTGGAGGCAGCCATGGTGCTAATAGCACCTGGGCCTCATTACGAGTTTGTAGGTAGCCATGTTGCTAATAGCACCATGGCTGCCTCCAAAATCGTGTCCGGGTCCGGGTTCTGTGAATGAGGAATTACCGGGTCATTCCAACCTTGGAGGACCCAGTAATTCCTCATTCAAAAAACCCTTCCCCATTCCCATTTGAGCAGCAACATTGTCATCAGGACGCACAAACGAATGTCCACAGAAACAGCTGGTGTGCAACGCCAGGATTGAAGAGCTCCAACAGTGCAGGAGGCTCACGCCCAGTTGGAAGAGCGGGCTATCCAAGTTTCATAACACAGTTTAGGCACAGATATAGTGGTCCCTCCACCAGCAACACCACACAGGAGGCAGTGTATGCACAAGCTGGCTCTTCAAAGCACGAGGGACTCTCGGAAGGGGATCCTCAGACTTACAGCAGGGATAACGATTAAAGCAGATAGAAAGGATGCCAGCCTACAGAACGGCCAGCAGCAAGTAAGTCAACACAGAGGGGTTCATTACGACCTGGGCGGAAAGGGATACCTGGCACCGGTAATGACACCGGTGCCGGTAATCCCTTTGCGCCCTATTCTGAGGTCCCTTTGCGGGTCCTCCCTTAACGCCTGGTTTCATCAGGCATTATGGACGGGACCCACAAAGTGATACCGGGGTCAATAACGGTACCGCAATTTGCGGTACCGTTATTGCCGCCTTCCCCCTTCCCATTGAGCCCTATGGGGGCTCAATTGGAATGGGGAATGGCATTTCAAATGGAGATTTACCGGTCCCGCAAAGGGCGGAATGGACCGGTAAGTCCCCATACCACCATGTCAGTGGCGGTACGGGTATTGGTGCTAGTCATGTATAATAGCGCCATGACTAGCACCAACCTCGGGATGAGGGCCAGGGGGTGTAAAACCAGGGGGAGATACAAAGGTCAAGCGAGTCCAGCAAAGGGGTGATCCAAAAAATCAGAGGGCAAGACCGCAGCGAAGCAACCGCATGTGACACACCTCTCCCCCTATTCCGCCTGGCCAAGGAATATCATTCCTTATCCCAAAAGTGGACTGGGAGAGGTACCGCAGCAGGAGCTCCTACCCGGATATCAAAACGCAAGCAGGGGGGCGAGCTCACAGGACATTGTGGACTAAGGATACAAAAACACAGGAGAGAAAAAGCCAGCCTCAGCACCACAAGCAACAAGGAAGACCCAGTTAACATACAGAAGTGAAAAACAAACCCTGCATCTGCACAACCCCAGCGCTCACAAATCCAAACAAACTAAAGGAATACTGAGTGAAGCCCTGCAGCGCAGTTGACACCCCACGACCCAGTGCATAAGAGGGATAAAAGGAGCAATAAGAGGCTACAACAGTAGCATTGATGTAAAAATCTAGACAAAAAGCCGGAACCGCAGCCCAATCCCCTCCCCAAGGGAAACAGACCAAAAGCCTGAAACAGCTTTGTAGTTTAGATGACACGTCGATGGCCCAAAGGGGGAAAGCCACACGAGAAACTCTCTCTCAAGACCGGCAAAACATGGGCGATGCAACCATGACAAAAATGGACATGCTAAACTGCTTCATAGATTTCCAGAATCAATTCTTATTCTCCGTCCATTACCAAATTCAAACATTAAAAGACGATATGAAGCAATTCCTGCACGAAGTCAAGATAGACATTGCGAAATTGGAAGGCAGAAAGGACACATTAGAAAAAACAGTATAGAAAATAAAAGACGACATTCAGAAATTAGATGAAGTTCTGGAAAAACTTGCACGCATCTCCAACAATCTGGAATTCCATTGCAAGGACTTAGAAAACAGACTGAGAAGATCAAATATCAGGATAAAAAATTTACCAGAAACAGTCTAGGATAAAGACCTGTCAGAAATGATCCTTCAACTCTTTGTGGAAATTCGAGCAGAAGAAACGGAAACTCGGGTCCAGCTCGATAGAATCCATCGAGTGGGACCAAGAAGATTGCCTGAACCAAGAGATGTGGTGACGGCAATATCGTCCTACCCCCAAAAGGAAAACATTCTACAAAAAGCAAGAAAGGCAGGCCCGCTGCGAATTAATGGTCAGGAAGTACAATTATACCAAGACCTCGCCCAATCCACGCTCCTGAAGAGAAGGAAAATGGGCCCAGTAGTGCAACACCTGCAGGACAACAAAGTACACTACAAATGGGCTTTTCCGTTCGGACTCCTATTCACATAGGAGGGGAGACATCACAGGATCACCTCGTATGAGGAAGGGGAACAAATCTTAGGCCTGCAACAGAATGACAGAGATGAGCAAGATCATACCCAAGGAAGAGCTAAAACTCTCAATAGATTGGAAGGCTGGAAAACGGTTGTGAGAAAGACCAGAGGAGGAAGCAGGAAGCAGGACGACAATGCTCCCCCGGAAAGTCACACGACAGAGTAGAAGGCATGGAACGCATTAATCTATGGAAAGGGGGTAGGGATCCACCCTGTATCATTCAACTCAAGGCCCAGGGGAGTAGGAGGAAGGGCGTTATTGGAATCCTTAGTGGGGTTTAGGACACCCCACAAACTGAACCTACGGCTGACAAGGGGCCAAGTGCGAGGGCCACCACATCCAAGCACTCCTAGGAACCTAGCCCCTCCTCAGGGGAATGGGCAAGTTGGGGCAGGGAGGGAGAGGGGGAAAAGGGGAAAGGGAAGAAGGGAAGGGTGGTGGGATCGGACCAGTACAAGAAAATAAGCTAGACGGGGAGGACACCAGGACAGCGCACAAATCCACATAGCGGAACATGGATAGCAGGAGCCCAAAACCGATAAATGTCCTGTCATACAATGTTAGGGGAATGAACACCCCAATTAACAGGAAGAAACTTGAGCATCAGGCTTAGAGCATGCATGCAGAAATACTATTGTACCAGGAAACCCATATAAAGAAGAAAGATAATGCACAGGTCAAAATCAGGGGGCTTCCCAATTATACCAGGAAAACACAGGGGAGAAAAGAGAAGGGGTCCTTATAGCTATGCAAGACAGACTCAATGCTCAAGTGCAGAATTCCCTGGCAGATGGGGAGGGGCGCTACCTCTTCCATAATGTAAACATAGGCGCAAGCAACTTGCCCTAGCCTCAATTTATGTGCCCAATATGGGACAAGATGGCTTCTTGAGAAGGACCTTCAGGGCACTAGAGGGATTTCTTACAGGGGAAATAATACTTGGGGTGGTGTCAACTTAGCATGGGACCCCCAGTGGGACAGAAGTTCTAAAACACGAACAGGGGTGGCAGCCCCCTCAGGGGCCCTGAAGAAAGCATTCGAAAACTCTAGCGCTCCTGGATGTTTGGCGCGCTAAGAAGGTGGAAACGCAGGGATTCACCCACTTCTCAGATCTAGACAACTCCGAATCCAGAATCGATTACGTGTGGGCATCTACGGGCCTAGATGGGGAGGTGGTAGATATAGAAATAGGTCCAATATCCCTCTCAGACCATGCCCCAATAACGGCATTGTTTAACATTAACAGGCCAGGGCGAAGGGTCTGGTCATGGAGATTCCCAGTAGAGATCCTTCGCAACAATATTCTAGCAGAAACAATTAAGGGGAAAATAGAGCGATACTTCACTGAAAATGATACAGGGGCAACCCCAGTGTGGTATGATTTGATATGATAGTTTATTTATATAGCGCCTATACACAATGGGGGTCATTCTGAGTTGGGCAGTAAGGGATACCGGGCACCGGTAAGGAGACCGGTTTCGGTAATCCCTTACTGCCCAATTCGGAGGTCCCTTAGCGGGAACCGTAAAGGACGTGTGGTCTGACCACACGTCCTTTACGGGTCCTGCTAAGGGACCAGGGCGCTAATAACAGGCCTGCTATTCGCGGGCCCGTTATTAGCACCTTCCCCATTCCCATTGAGCCCTATGGGGGTTCAAATGGGAATGGGGAATGGTTGGTTGAATGGGGACTTAACGGGTCCTCCAGGGTAGGAATGACCCGGTAAATCCTCATTCAACCAGACCGTACCTGGACCCGGTATGGGAGGCAGCCATGGTGATAATAGTACCATGGCTACCGCCCAACTCGGAATGACCCCCATAGGGCCTCCTTACGACTTTGGGGGTAGCCTCCAAAATCGTGTCCAGGTCCGGGTTCCCTGAATGGGGAAATACCGGGCCATTCCAACATCGGGACCGGTATTTCCTTCTTCAGGGAACCCGGGCCCGGTCCTTCCCCATTCCCATTCGAGCCCACATAGAGCTCAATGGGAATCAATGGGAATGGGGAGGGAGCTAACAACGGGCCTGTTCATTACGGGCCCGTTGTTAGCTCCCTGGTCCCCTCGCGGGATCTGCTATGGACGTCTGGAAAAACCAGACGTTCAGAGCGGGTCCCGCGAGGGAACCTCGTAATGGTGCGTAGTGGGTTTAACGGCGCCGGCACCATTACCGGCGCCATTAAACCCATTCTGCACTAGTCGTACTGAGGCCCATAATGTTGCAAGCCTGGATACAAGATGAAGATGGGAACAGCATGATTCAGGGCCACCATGAGAAAGGGTGATGCACTGTGAATCAATGAAGTCCACAGAAGTCAAATCCAGCACTGGCCACAAGATGGTGATGGTGAAACCAGAATGCATCAGGACAGACTCCTGCAGAAGTAGGCTGGATGGGGGTGGGGGGTAGGGTAGAAGAATCAAGCAAAACAGGCAACACCTGTGTGTGAGAAGGGGGGGCACAAGGGAACATCACAGGGGGACCAGAGGGATGGGGAGGTCTTTGGGGACAGAGGGAGTAAACACATGTTGGGGCATGCTTACCTGCTGTCTGAGCAGGGGTTCAGGCCCTGGATCCTCCTGGTCCCTCCTGGTCCAAACAGAAATTGCCCTTTTCTTCGACTGCCCTTCGCTTCGGAAGCCCGGGTGTGAGACGCCCTTGATCTAAGAGTTAAGAGCAGGGAGGAAGAGGTAGGGCTAAGAAGGTGGGCGGGGCTTAGGCCAGGTGACCTAGATCCACTTGCACCTGATCCCCATCTGCAAAGGAAAAGAGGCTGGAGGGCTCCTTAAGTAGTGAAAAAGTGCGGCAACCAGGAATGCACCAGGTGGGCAAGGCTTAGGCCAGGTGACCTAGATCCACTTGCACCTGCTCCCCATCTGAAAAGGAAAAGAGGCTGGAGGGCTCCTTAAGTGGGAAAAAAGAGCAGCAAGCAGGAAGGCACAAGGTGGGCGGGGCTTTCTAAGTGGGGAAAAAGAGTATGGGATGCGTTTAAGGCAGTGCTGCATGGAGACCCGACAGCAATGAAAGCACAAAGGGAAAAGCAAAGAAGAAAGTGGGAGGAGGACTTGGAAGGGATCTGAAAGAAGCACAGTATGAACTGGCAAGAAAACCCTGTAAAAACACAAAACTAGCCCTGAGGCATATACAAGGACAGCTGGGCCTGATACAAACCAAGAGTGCAGAATTAGCCCTATTAAGTCTAAAACACAAGTATTACATCAGCACCAACAAAGTGGACAGGCTACTGGCGAGACAACTCAGCGATAAGGGGCGCAAGACTATCATGGGACATCAATGAACAGATGAAAACAACTAACAAGAACTTGGGAGAAATAATGAGAGCATATTATCAATCAATATACCAGTCAGAAGCACCTACAGAGGATAAACAGAGGGCGTACTTGGGCAACCTGTCTCTCCCCCAGATCTCAGAGGCAGACAAAAGGGCGTTGGAGAGGGATATACAAGAAGTACTACTTCAGCAAATCAAAAATCTCCCGAGAAACAAAGCACCGGGCCGAGACGGATACCCAGACGCCTTCTACAAAAGTACAGGGAAGTGCTCACCCTGAAACTGACAAAGCTATACAACAATTTTAGGACACAAGGGAACATCACAGACTCCATGAATGAAGCAAAACTGATAATCTCCCTCAAACCTGGAAAAGACCCAACATTGTCGGGCTCATATCACCTGATAGCCCTAGTCAAACTGGACGCTAAGCTCTATATGAATATTTTGGCGGAGAGACTTACCCGACTAGTCCCAACTCTCATTGGACCAGATCAATCAGGATTGATCCTCACGAGGCAGACCGCAGGTAACACTCGGAGGGTAAGCCACCTCATAGAGAAAGTAGAAAACACCGGCACCCCCGCCATTTTAGTGTCCCTGGATGCAGAGAAAGCATTCGACAAAATAGAGTGGACCCAACTATTCCACACTTTGGAGGGAATGGGATTTGGCCCACACTTTATGCAAATGATCAAAGCAAACTACGAAACCTCCTCTCTGCGAGTCTCCACCAACAACACTCTATCAAGGAAGGTACCCCTTACCAGAGGTACGAAACAGGGTTGACCTCTATCGGCCCTGCTGTACGCATTATTTATGGAACCTTTTCTGATCCGGATCCGAGAGGCACACCAAGTGAAGGGTATCATGATGGGAGGGGAGGAACATAAAACCATGGCCTTTGCCGATGACATGCTGATCGCACTAACATCCCCAGAACTCTTCCTTCCAGCACTCCTACGAGAACTAGACATATTTGGACCCATCCCCCGCCTCATGATAAACAACCAATAATCAGAAATTCTGAACTTGACCGCAGATCCACCAATAATTGACAAACTGGCCTGGGCTACTCAACTGAATAAATCTTAAGAAGGTATCCAGTATTTAGGAATTAAATTAACACCTTCGATTGGACAGATATACAGTGCATATTTTCCAAGCCTACTAGCGAACCCAGAGAAATGGAACCCTCTTAACATCTCTTGGTGGGGAAGGATGACAGCCATAAAAATATCAGTCTTGCCTAAGCTTCTGTGCTACTTCCAAACGCTCCCAGTAAAAGTACCACAATAGTTTTTCAGGGCCCTCAACAAGCTGGTAACAGCCTTAATCTGGCAACGCAAAACACCCAGGTTGGCAATGTCTACCTTAACAGCACAAAAAGACCAAGGGGGTCTAGCGCTACCGCATTTTTGAAAGTACTATGAAGCTGCGCAACTGAGAGTCATCAAGGAATGGGTGGCTCAGTCCCACCGTCACGTAAGGGCAAAGCGGGTTCAGACAGTAGCAGGATTGCCCCTCTCCAACCTGCTATGGTTGCCAAAGCACCACAGACATGCAAACATTAAAATAAGTGAGGTAATGGGGGCGGGGACAGAGGCCTGGGATGAGGCGACCAAAAGGGGTACCCTAACGGCGTTCCCATCTCCGTTCACTCCGCTGTTCGGAACCCCAAATTTCAACCCGGACAGGACCAGAGTTCATTTCAGAGCTGGACACAGGCGGGCTTCCCAAAACTAAGAGACATGTACAAGGGCCAAGAGGTTATGACACATCAGGAATGCAGACAAGACGTGGGGATAAAGGCCACAGAGGAATTTAAATATACCCATCTGAAACATTGGATCGCCCCCCCCAACCTCCCACAACAAGGAAGCGGCCACCAGGCAACTAACCCCATTTGAATGCTATATGACGACAGACCCCGGCTCCAGAAGAATAGTCTCTAATCTTTACAAATTCTTGAATGACCAAGGGGAAGACATTCAATGGGACTACATGAAGAGTTGGGAGAAGTCATTGGGAACGACCATAACAAGACAGCAATGGGTCAACGTGTGGAACAAAATCCCAAAACTAACCCGCTCCATCGAAATGAGAGAGATGTGGCAGAAAGTGTTGGTGCAATGGCAGTACACTACAGAAAGACTCCATACAACGTAACCAACCTCAAGTGACAGTTGCTGGAGAGGATGCCCTGTAAAAAGAGATTGGAAACACATCTGGTGGGACAGCCCAACCCTGCAACAGTTCTGGGGAGAAATTAAAACCCAAGTAGGTAAAATGCTGCTGAGGCCAGAGGATATACAGGAGAAGGTATGGATGGTGGGACTATGGGCCCCGAACCAAAGGGACCACTCAAACGCACAACAGAGGGGGTGTTGACATTGGTCATAGCAGCATGGCTGAGGATAGCCCAACAATGGAAACAGAAGCACCCACCCTCGATAGTCGACTGGCTTCAAAAGGTATGGAGATTTGTATCATTTCAATGGATGACCTACAAACTGCAAGGAACGCTGGAGGGTTTCCAGATGGACTGGGGCAGCATCCTCATATACCTAGAAACCAATTACTTGCTCCAATGGTTCCCACACAACATAAGAATCCTGGACACTCTATAAAGACTAACGTGTCCCGAAACAGAAAGACCCGAAGACACCTCCCGAGGGGGGGGAGGGAAGAGGGCGTTGGGGAAAGGGAATGGTGATAATGTTTACACTTCTGTATAAAATACCAATAAAATTCACGTAAAAAAAAAAACTGGGCGATATCCTAGCCCTCCTCCTACTGCTTGACCTTTCAGCCCCATTTGACCTGGTCAACCACCAAACTCTGTGCCACAACCTGACCACAGCTGCCAACTCCTCCCATCCAGCCATCAAATGGATTACCTCTTTGCTGGCAGACAGAACAGGCCATGTCTAAGTTCCCAACTCAAGTTCCCGGCAGAGTTACACTAGAGTCCTGTGTCTCTCGAACATTATACAATATCTACAGAAAACCTCTTTTTGACCACCTCGACTCTTTGGGTATATGATTTACTAACTACACTGATGATACCCAAATCCTCATCCCACTCTCAGGCAACTAAGACCATTATTCCAGCAATATTAACAAAATCTATGACATTATTCAAGCCTGGATGGCAACTCACCAACTTTGTCTTAATGATGACAAAACAGAAATCGTTATATCGCCCCCCTGCCCTGTCCTGCCTAGCCAAACTTTCCATTCCTTCACCATTGTTGCTTGCACCATCCCCCTCTCCTCTACCATCAAAAAGCTTGTCATCCACCTGGACTCTAGCCTCTGCATGACCCGTATTTTCAGCAGCCCACACCACCAAACTCCTGAATGCGACCAAACACCTACCATCCAAAAGCAAACAAAGGTGCTAAAACAAGTAAAATCACCTTAACACTTTTCTTATCTACTACGTTTAAAGAAAAGTGTAAATGCCTCACGTTACTAACAATTGCAGGATACAGTTACAATGGGCCTAATTACGAGGTTGGAGGTAAGGGGTTACCAGCACCGGTAAGGGTGCCTGTGCCGGTAACCCCTTACCTCCATATTCCGAGGTCCCTTAGCGTCTCCCGCTAAGGGTGCCTGGGTTTCAGGCGCCCTTAGCGCGAGCCGCTAAGGGACCAGGGAGCTAATAAGGGGCCCGCTAATAACGGGCCCGCTACTAGCGGGCCCGTTATTAGCTCCATCACCATTCCCATTGAGCCCTAAGGGGGCTCGAATGGGAATGGGGAATGGTTCTCAGAATGTGGACTTACCGGGTCCTCCAAGGTTGGAATTAACCGGAAAGTCCCTATTCCAAGAACCCGGACCCGGAATGCGGTAAGGGGGTAGCCATGGCGCTAATAGCACCATGGCTACCTCCTGCCTCGTAATGAGGCCCAATGTATTCCTATGAAATCCCCTTGCTTTTAGCAGGTGGTTAAAAAGGGGCTATTATAGGATGTCATTCGTTTTCAGCCAGCATGAAAATGCAATGCTCACAAGTTTGGCATGTGGATTGGAGCATCTGCCAAGCATTTAAAGTTCATTCTGCTCTCCAACTCTGACTGCTTAATATTTGAAAGTCTAGCTGAGAGGAAAAAGTGAAAGCAAAACAGACTTAACACATTGTCGCCACTTTTACCACCAATATTTCTGTTGTGCTGGACTTTGCAAATGGCACACATCTCTCCTGCCCCCTTTGTCTCAATGCCAGAATCCTTTACTTTGTCCTTACTCAGCCACTGCTCCCCTATTTAGGGCAAGGAAGGTATTCCCCGCTCTGTGGGACACTCTGAATAATCCTCTTTCTGCAGTTTATCTTTCCTGATCCTAATCTCATCTTATCAAACTCCCAGAGAACAAACCTGTTCACGGTTTTACAAACATTCTGAAATGAAGGTTATGGAAGTGCCTAAACACCAGCTGAATGGGGGGCCTTTCTGTTCTGTGGGTGTGAGGATACCATATCAGAGTTGTCTTGGGCCTGTGGGAGACACTTTGGTAGATCTCTGAAAGATATTACCAGGCACTCTGGCTCCTTTACCGATCACCTGATGAATGCCTGACAAATGCATTTTTTGGCCGATTGTGTTGCCCAATAAACAAAGGCTTCAAAGGGCCCAATGCGGCACAGCACCTGAGAAAGTTACAGTAACGTTTTCCATGGCTCACAACCTGCTAACTAACTTTCTAAGAACAATTTAATGAGAGCCTGTAATTTTCATAACCTGGCAAGCTCTTTCTCTGTGCCAAGATGGTCATGCATCACAGAGCCCTTGGCACTGTACTTAGAACTAGCCGTTCCCGGCATAACATACGTCATTCTAGCATATCTTAAAGGTAAATAGCAATCTGTAATTCATAGGTTCACTTCTGTTCCCCTTCTTAAATATCAGAATTACCACTGATCGCTCCCAGGAAGAGGGCGTAGGTCCCTGTGACTTATCAATGGTCATTGAAAAGGCTAAACGTATAGGTAACTGTCTTCTTTTGAATTTGAAAGGCATATTTGTATCAGATTGAATGAGAGGAATGCGCAGTATAAGAACTGTATCTAACTTCCATTGATTACACAGGCCTCTATGATGTGTCTTTGTAGGCACGTAATTGTCAACCTTGTTCCATTGCAGAGTCCCTGTGATGGCATAAGATTGCGTAGAAGCATAATTACATACAGCACCTACTTTCAGTTTTAGCTTGTGAGGAGGCATTCATCCCACAGCGTTTTCCTCTTTAGAGACTGAAACATTGAGCCGGTAATGTACTGTTCATTGGCACTGGAACCGCCATGCCCTGTGTGAAGAGAAGTGGGGGTGGAAAGAAGTAACTTGAAATTATTCCAAATGTGTGTGATAGTGAAAGGTGAAGGTGACCAGGTAGAACCGTGCTCATTCTGTTTGTTAAAAGTGATAGTTGTTGTTGAATTGGAAGGGCACACAGAGGTGCATTTTGCCATTTGGACAGCAGAGGGCAACCAAACACTGAGAAATTGCATCAGCAGAGTATGGAAACATATCTAAGTGTTTTATATATATATATATATATATATATATATATATATATATATACATATATATATATTCAGTAAAAAATGTTGTTAAAGGGACGTTATGGTTAAATTGCGCTACCAAAAACCTATGAAATTCAGAAAAAAAATGTTGTTAAAGGGATGTTATGGTTCCAAGTAAAACCGAAAAACCAATGAAATTCGCCAGTTATGGTCAGCTAAGCAACCATAACTCGTGCCACCACTGTGCACTGCTAAGACTAACACCCAGGACATCACCCAGGACATCAAAGATGACATCACAAATGTCATTGATGAAAAGTGTGTATCAGGGATTGTTATTATAATGTTGACAAAAAAGTGTCAAGGGTCATTGGAATAAATATCATGAGCTATTTAGTGCATTAAGCAATGCATTGATATAAATAGCATTCTATTATGAAGTTCTATCCGTTATACTAAGCTACTCATGTAGAAACATAGGCATTGGGCCTCATTACGAGGTGGGCTGTAAGGGATTTGGTGCCGGTAATCCCTTATCACCCTATTCCGAGGTCCCTTAGCAGGTCCCTTCCTCAACGCCTGGTTTTACCAGGTGTTAAGGACGGGACCCGTTAAGGGACTTTAGAGCTAATAACGGTACCGTAAATTGCGGTACCGTTATTAGCTCCATCCCCATTCCCATTGAGCCCTATGGGGGCTCGAATGGGAATGAGGAATGGTTCCCGGAATGGGGGCTTACCGGGTCCTCCAAGGTCGGAATGACCCGGTAAGTCCCTATTCCGGGAACATGGACCCGGAATGCGGTAAGGGGTTAGCCATGGCACTAATAGCGCCATAGCTACCTTCTACCTCGTAATGAGGCCCATTGTGTGCAGAATACATGATTGAGGTGCAATATTCATAATCTTGCCATGTTGAACAGTGAAATGATAACTGCTTTCTTATTAGAGTTTTGCATACTGTGAAACATCTAATAAGTAGCTAATGAAACCCACTTACTACATAATTGCATTATTACAGACAAAACACAAAGAGACAACAACACATACAAATATAAGTATATACAGGAAAAGTGAAGTAAGCAAAAAAGCAGCAGTAGTAGCAGAATGTGTTCATAATCTAACTGATTATCTTAATGCAGAGAAATTATTGCTCTGTTTCAAAGCTGCTACTTCCCCTATGTATATGTATTATATGATGTGATACGACCCTAAGGAAAGCAGTGTGAGTACAATGTATACAAATATGAGCATATACAGGGAAAGTACAGTAATACAAAAACAACAGAACTATCACAAAGTGCTGATAACGCTACTGATTATCTTCATGCACGGAAAGCATTGCTGTCTTTCAATCTTTTGTCTTCCCCTATGTATATGTTTCATATGATGTGCTTGGACCCTAAGGGAATTACTGTAAGAACATATTTGAAGAATAGGTCTACAAATATAGTACCTTTTAAATTTTTAGTTCCTGACGGTTACTGAAGAAAACCATGTGGCCTAGATATGTCAGTAAAGGAAAAAAGGGGGAGCTAGACATATGATGTCATCAGTGATGTTATCAATGACATTTGTGATGTCATCTTTGATGTCCTGGGCGTTAGTCCTAGCAGTGCACGGTGGTGGTGCGAGTTATGGTTGCTTAGCTTACCATAACTGGCGAATTTCAGGGGTTTTTCAGTTTTACTTGGAACCATAACATCCCTTTAACACATTTCTTTTTCTGAATTTCATGTTTTTGGTAGCGCAACTTAACCATAACGTCCCATTAAGAAAGTTATTTTACTGAATTTCATAGGTTTTTAGTAGCACAACTTAACCATAATATTCCTGACTTTATATACATGTAACATAGAACATACTGAATCCCCAGCTAGTGATTTTGATATCCGCGGACTGTGCGTATGTCCGCGGAGGGACGCGGACAACATCAAAACTACCCAAAAACTCAGGGGGTATCTTAAATTGTTATATCATGGCATATGAACACTGCACAAGTTCAAAAACCAGCACACAAACAGATTATATATAGTAATAAATAAGAAGTGGAACTTATGTATCTAAAATATCAACCCTCCATTTAAATACCATATGTACTAAAATGGAATATACCAAAAGAAGAAAGATAGGCTTCCAACATAATTACCTCACAGAAACTGCGCAACTAGGAGCAACAACAGATGTACAGACTAGTAAGAACACAACTTACCAGAAGCAAGTAAGTATACTTCATTTTTCTTATAAATTTCAAAAATGTCTGTATTAGATACAATAAAAGTAATATTTTTATTTTTTTCAAAACAATGTCGAGTACTTTAGAATGGCTTGAGTAGAATTTCCCACGTGAGGAAATATCTGAAGATAGTGATACTAATGGTAGACACTTCTCTATATAACCAAATAAATAAGCATTACTTTATGTACACTCAATATATATATATATATATATATATATATATATATATATATATTTAACAGACCATAAAAACATTGAAAATAGTACACCAAAAGATACATTGGAAAAGACTCTCCAGCGCATGGAAGAAAAAATGGACATGCTCATGGCAAATTTCAACCATTTGAAAAATTTTGTGGAGGACCACATAAAAGAAAAAAACAAATACCATTGTCCCACATGAACCTGTCCCCCCTCACCATATCCCAGTCAATTATCCCCAAAACCTCTCCACGAAGAGAAACGTTTTGATGAGACTTCCATCCCTTCATCTCCTCCTATCCATCCTCTTGAAACCCCCAATTCCCCTGTGTTTGTGTCAGTTTCTGCTCCCCCTTCTCTTTCATAAATTGTACATCTATATATAATAAAATGAAAATATTGTATGTGTTTTAATTCAGTTCTTTTTGTGTTTTTTTTTTATAAAAGGCGGTTGGGGTGTTCGCGGACAGCGCGGGTGTCCGGGATGTCCGCAATTAAACAAAATGTGGGTGTCCTAAGGCCACTATACCTGTCGGTAATATCCGCAGTCAGGTTGAAACTGTTCTAAGAACACACTCGGTGTCCGGGATGTTCGCAATTAACCAAAATGGGGGTGTCCTAAGGACACTATACCTGTCCGTAATGTCCGCAGTCAGGTTGAAACTGTTCTAAGAACACACTTGGTGTCCGGGATGTTCGCAATTAACCAAAATGGAGGTGTCCTAAGGACACTATACCTGTCCGTACTGTTCGCAGGCAAGTTGAAACTGTTCTAAGAACACACACGGTGTCCGGGATGTCCGTAATTAAACGAAAATGGAGGTGTCCTAAGGGCACTGTACCTGTCCGTAATGTTTTCTGGAAAGTTGAGACTGTTTTACGAACACACGCAGTGTCCGTAACTGTTCGCTTCACTTGTGTCACACTTCTAATTAATTTCAGGACCCGAACACTGTCTGTAGAATATCTACGCACATGCGCACCACACCCATAAGTCCTACGAACATTGCGCCTGTCTGTAACTGCCCGTCTCAATTGTGTCACACTTTTAATTAGTTTCAGACCTGAACACTGTCTGTAGAACACCCGCACACATGCGCACGACCGTTCCCGTGCATTTGGTGTCCTGCAGACACCCATTCCCTTCGCGGACATGTTCATGATGGCATCATGTGACCGCACCCACACTGAGCGTGTGTCCTGAATTGTGGACACTGTCCGGGTGCCTAAACATTTTAAAAGTACCTTTTCAGGCAATCCACAGTATTTGATAGTATTTTATAGTATTTTTATAGTATTTAAGGCACACGCACCCCTATAAAAGGCCCCACCCCACACCTCATCCTCATTATGCTTTTGGCTATCTGACAAAGCATTGTCTACTTTGGCTGGTATTTTGCTGCTCTTGCTGCTGCTTTCCATCAGACCTGATGGCATCAATGCTTGCTACTCCAGCTGGTGCTACATCTGTCTCAGCACCACCCCACCTCCTCCACCACCACCACCTCCACAAGGGCCTAAAGAGGGGAACAGGCGTGAGGATGTAGAGGAGGATGAAGAGGATGAGGTAGTGGAAGTCCCTACTACCACCACTCGCCGTGAGTCTTGGGGGTGTGGCGGTTATTTACCATTCATGGTGACGTACCCAAGGTGCATGCGAACAAGGTCACCTGCAACCAGTACAAAATGGTGCTGAGTCGCGGGAGGCCTGGTTCCTAAAGCTTTGGTACGACATCTGTGAAGCAACACCTAAGGTCATTCTACGGTGGGGCCATTCGCAAGGTTGTACCTTGTGATCAACGTAGTAGGTTGAGTTCCTCTACTACATCCTCTGTTTCTGCTCCTCTCACCACAAGAGACACTCCTGTGGGAGAGCGCATCCCTTCAGCTGCCTCACAGGCCATTCACGATGCTGATGACCCTTACCTTTCGAGGGTCACAGATTTGTATATGTACTGCGACGCAGTACTCTGCAGGGGGGAGAGACTTCGAAGTGCTTTCGAGACTGCGGTCAAGGAGCACGAGAAGACCTGCTACCTACCTAAGTAAGGCCCACCCTACATCTTCCTCTCTCCACCTGCCCTTTCTTATCCCCGTGGTTGGTGTCCCCTTTACCCTCATTTCCCCTCCTCTCCTAGTGTGTCGTGTGTAAAGAAAAACCAAACATATAAAACAACAAAAATAAAAAAAGGCTCTTTTCAGAGCCACCTTTCACAGTCTAAAAATAGAAGTGACAAATAAATGGAGCAGGGCCCTGTGCATTTTTTAGAAGTCTGCGGATAGTTCACGGACATCTTAAATTTTGGGGTGCTGCGCTATCAAAACCATTTCACCTTTCTCTGTGAGGAAGTGGTGGCTCTGAAAAGAGCCTTTTGGTGGTGTTTTTTTGTGTTTCAAAAACTTGAAATAGTCAACACCTACTGCAAAATGGATGGCTGTAATTCCACAAAAGGTCGCAATGCATTTTGTACATTTCTCAGAAAAATCTCATTACCAGCATAAGTAAGATGAACTCCATCTCTGCGAAAAATGTATGTGCTACGAAACATAATCTTTTCATTGTGGAAAGAGGACATGCCAACATCTCTTAGAAAGGCACAAGCAGCCTTATTATCATTCCGCCTTGCTTTCTCAATTTGTGGACCAAATGAAGAAGAACGCAGCCACATTTGTCTCTGCGCAATATGAGAAAATATTACTTGGGAATCTGGAAACATATCCATGACCTTCCCAAGTCCTTCTTTCATCGCAAATTGCGAAGAAATTCCTGACACATGTCCTAAACTGTTTCCTCCACAGTGAATTATAATTATGTCTGGATGAAGCTCTGTCTCCAAACTAGCACAAAGAGGTACCAAGTCCAGCCACTTCATTCCACACACTCCATGGCAGTGCACTTCCGCATGAGGGAATCCAAGATCTGCAGTTACTCCACAGCGTTCTGCATGCAGCTCCAACCAATGTATCCATGAGTCTCCCAAAATCCAGACAATGGGCCTCATTACGACCCTGGCGGAGTGGGTTTACGCCAGCGTTATTCGCGGCGGACCCGTCCGCCCTACTACGAGTTTCCGTAGCGCCATGGAGCGTTTTCCGCCTGGTTTTTCCGGGCGGAGAAATCCATGGCGCTACGGGACCTTGTTGTTAATTACGCCACCGTATTTTACGGTGGCGTAATTAACTCCTTCCCCACTCCCATTATACCCTATGGGGCAAAAATGGGAATGGGGAAGGGTAAAATGGGGAATGGGGATTTACCGCCCCGCCAAGGTCGGAATGGGGCGGTAAATCCGCCAACCCCCATGGCGCTATCGGCAGCTTTCCGCCGTGCTCCATGGTGCATTTTGCACCGCGATTTCCACCAGGGTCGTAATGAGGCCCAATCTGTTTTCTGAAACACACAGCCATAGCTAACTGTTCTTCTCTCAGGAAAAAGACTTTCTGACAAACTCTCTTCTTACACAACACACCCACTAAACATTACTGACCAATCAGTTGCTCTGCTCATTCTCATTTGCATGCCTCTCCACCCCAAAATCCCCATATGTAATACGTGATGTCCACGGACTACCGCCATGTCCGCGGACATATCGAAAATCTGAGCATGCTGAATGTAAATGTAAATAGTGTGCCCTATTTCTCCTTTGAGGTTGGCTCTGAAAAGAGATGTTTTTTGGGGGGGGGGGGTTGCAGATGCTTGACAAACACCTGTTATTTTGTAATTTTTTGGGTTTTTTCGCATAACCTTCTCCAAGCAACCCATTCAAAAACAGAATTGCATTTCCCAAAAAAGATAAGGAAATCCCATCTTCTTCAAAATTAACAGCATTACTGGAATCAATGTTTTCATTATTACAGAAGAATATACCAGCTCTAAGCATGAAAGCACACATGCCTTGGTTGATTGCACACCTAGCAATGTTTTGCTGAGGAAAAGAAACAGAAATATTGTCCCATATTGCCCTAGGTACTAATCCAGAAAAAATGACTTTGCAATTCGGAAGGATGTTCATTACTGCTTGAACCAAGTGTTCCAAATCTTCCAACAAAGTAGGGGCACTGACTTAGCCCAAATGGAAAACTTCATAATGCAAAACTACCAAATGGGGACTGTTCATCCTGCTCATATCTTTACAAACTTGTACAACTCCCTGTACATTGCAGTCAGACACAGTGCTCCGTACCACCTCCACTCCTTTAACATCAAAATGATTTGCCACATGCCTGCATTGAGCATACTACTGTAAACCATGCACAAACATATCTCCAAGCACCAACACCCTGACTTTCTCCACCTCTGCCATCTTCACTACACTCAGTCTCTTTCAACACAAATCCACAACCTCAACATCTGATTGGCTGATCCCTACAGTCCCCTTTCCATGCTGCATTTGCTGGAAAACCCCAGATGTGGCACGCCCTGTCGACGGACAGCCGCGGTGTCTGCGGAATGCGTAACTCTTAGGCAGCCCTTCTACCCTTTCCACATCACTTTCTGTGCCATTCCCTCATTGGATACAGCAAAGCAGTCATACAACCATCCACCAATCACATCCAAGACCTCTACATCTAACTCCATCATCGGAGTTCAGCACTTCAAATGCACTGTTGATCACTCTGAGTCTCATATTATTGGAAAGCACCCATTACAAAAACTACTCTACAAGTATCCAATATTTCTACTTGCAGCTGTATGCATATCCACATGCATGAATACAAACTACACGTATGCATATTATCTGCACAGTATATGTACAACTCTTAAAAAATGCATATAAACAGAGTAACTGCCACTCAACCTGTATAACCTATCAAATAAACGTATTGTCATTTTTTCCATCTGCTATAATCAACTGTCACTTCCAAACCTGTCTGCTATCTAATTTATTTTTTTACACACACACCTATCTAAAAAATTATCATTTTAGAAGATGGAGAAAATAACAATATAATTGTGGAAAAACACTTAGTGTTGTATCATAAAATTACACACAGCCAGTAAAATGTCATGCTTCTTCATACACTCACACACATAGACACTTTCATTGAAATGCTCCCAGCTGCAATAATACCACTACCTGTAAATCACATCCTTCTACTTTATTACTCACAGCTTCCCAAATACATATATTCCATGGTTTTCTATACAGTTTCTGCCAATTACCTAATAAAAATTGCAAAATAAATATAACCTTATTTCTTCTTTCTCCTAACATGCTATAACACAGCTTTAAAAAACAGGTGAATTTCATACACTTAATATTTTACTCATTTACAAAGCATATTGAACTAACATAATATAAATAAAATATCAAGGCTGCACTTAGTCAAATGAAACTGCATGCATACACTATGTTCAGAAATCAAACAAGAATACTACTACAAAGACATAAAAATGAACCTCTCAATTAACATCACTGCTATAAACACACAAAAATACTAACTTCTTTCTTTTACAATTGCAGTGAAGACCACTCTCCTGGAAAACAGCAACATCTGAACTACAAACACCAACTACAAAGAAACCTGCTCATTCCACAAAAAAAGAGTAAGGGCCTCATTACGAGTTGTGCGCAAAGGGATTACCTGCACCGGTAAGGACACTGGTGCCGGTAATCCCTTTGCGCCCTATTCGAGTTCCCTTAGCGGTTCCCTTCATTAACGCCTGGCCTGACCAGGTGTTAAGGATGTGACCTGTTAAGGGACTTTAGAGTTAATAACGGTACCGCAAATTGCGGTAACGTTATTAGCTACTTCCCCATTCCCATTGAGACCTATGGGGGCTGAAATGGGAATGGGGAGTGGTTTTTTCAATGGGGACTTACCGCTCCCTCCAAGGTCGGAATGGACCTGTAAGTCCCTATTGAACCAGGTCGGACTCGGTATCGGTATGGGAGGTAGTCATGGCGCAAATAGCGCCATGATTACCTCAATACTTGGAATGAGGCACTAAGTACAATACTACCTTAGTTTCTCTGCCTAGTCTTTAAATCTCTCCACAATCTTGCTCCCCCTTATCTCTCCTCTCTCCTCTCTTTCTACACTCCCTTCACTCTGCTGACCACTTTCTTCTCACTGTTCCTCCTTCCCCTTGTGCCACATCCTGTTTCCGCTCCTTCCATCACCTAGCCCCCCTGCACTGGAACTCCTTACCTCTCTCACTCCGCTCTATTTCTACCTTTTCCTCATTCTGCACTTTCCTCAAATCTCTCCTTCTCCATTCCCCACCATGAAACCCCTCCCACCTTCTTGCCCCCTCCCCCTTGCCTTATCTCCTTAATCATCTCCCTCCCCTGCCCCCTTCCCCATTCTCACCCTTAACCCCATCCGTTTCCCTCCTCCTACTCTTCCCCACCCCTCCCTCTCTCTCACTTCTACTACACTACTCTCCTTCTCCCCTTCAGTTTAATTGCTCTACTTACTGTTTTCTTGGTCTGATTCTCAATTTTAAATTGCTTCCACTGTTACTGTTATGTTAATTGTTATATGTATCCTCTTGTTGTTACTCAAACACACTGTGTGGGTAATTCATGTAATTTGTGCAACAACAAAAAATGA
Source organism: Ambystoma mexicanum (assembly GCF_040938575.1). Classification (NCBI taxonomy): domain Eukaryota; kingdom Metazoa; phylum Chordata; class Amphibia; order Caudata; family Ambystomatidae; genus Ambystoma; species Ambystoma mexicanum. The sequence goes on from NC_090934.1 coordinate 901,456,413, forward strand.
AGATTTGTGCTCCATTCTGCCCACAAATCACCATTTATTAAACAGGGATTAGCACGCAGAATTGCACACAAATCCCCGTTTTTCTGAGCACAAATAACATAACTCATCCCCTAGAATATTAGTATTACAAAATAACTAATTGTTTAAATTTTATACTATCTGATTTACTATTAGTGCTTATTCTCACCACTAGCTCACTTTCTACTGTCATCTGAACCGCAGTATAGTAACACACAAATAGAAGAATAGCCTTCCCAACTAATTGTAGCTGCCCAATGCACAATCACACACCACCAGATACATCTTTACCATCATACTCAGACACTCATGCATTCAGCACACATACACTGCACAACAGCCCAACCCATACCTTCTATTTTTTTGTTTCAACCGACCCCACAGAATGCCTACCAGAAAGCAAGTCCGTAGAAAGCAACACAGAAATAGAGCAAATGAAAATAGAAATGTCCAAAATAAGCATCCATCTCTAGCAGAGGTTGTACAAAAAGCTCAAACAAAACAGCTAATACAGTCATTTAGCAAAACAAAACAATCTTCCAGTACAGAAACTTTGCCTCCTCTATCAAAATGTAAAAGAAAACAGAAAATGATTAACAGAAATGCAGCTACCACTACTGCTAAAAGTGCTCCTATAAATCTTGATATGGTAGGAAGTAACCATACAAAAAAAAGTATATTAGCAAAAATGTTCCGCCACAGAGTCCTTCAGAATCTTATAAAAACAGGAGACAAATCAGGCACAACTCTTAAATACTACCGTAGAAAATTCATCTTGGAAGCTTGGATAGACAGTGCAATACTTCTCAAAAGAGAGTTATGTATTTTAGTGTTAAACAGAATGAAACCACTAACAACACTAAGTACTAAATCACAAAAAAGGCTTCTCAATAAACGGAATGTCAACAAAAATAACTTCTTAAATATCTGTGGAGATGAATGGAGTCACACCACAAGAACAGAACCATATTTCAATGAAGAAGCATACAAACAAAATCAAACAAACACAATTGCCATCCATAGCAGTGGACAAGGTTATGAAAAACTTAATAATACCATAATGGAACAAGAAATACTGCTTACAAAAATATCTCTAGAAAACTCAAAATCATTTCTCCATTTGACTGAACCAGAACGTCCAGTATACAAATGGCCATGCACGTCAATGTGTAACATTGGCAAAACATCTTTCAAATCTTTATGCCAGTTCCTCAATCAATATGTGAAAGGCAAAGACAAAATCAAAATAAAACTGCTGCAAAATATGGATACCTGTCCAATGTGCAAATACACAGGACTGCAAGGACATTCATTGGTCTGCATTTCTGGACCTGTTTGCAAAAGCAGCTTACATCATATCGAAATGATATCAACACATCATTCAACTATGAGAAATCTAGTCTATTAACTGTACTATGCTAAAAGTCCTGCTTTAGCACTAGCCAATTTAAATAACAATCTTCTACATGGTACAGCCAAAGACCTACTCGAAGAAATCAACTATATCCAGAGGAAATATTTTGGAAGTGAAAACCACTTACAAAATGCAATAGCTTTACAACAGACTAGCAACAATTCTGCACATGGCAACCTTCTACTACACACATACAAAAAAAAATACTAAAATTCAAAAGTACATCCACTGAAGTACCAAACCATGTGTGTGTGTGTTGCCGCAGAACTTTTTATAAAAGTAATACAAAAACTATAGGCATAACATACAAAAAAGAAGACAATGAAGATTCCAAATGGTTTGAATTAGCTCTCTACATTATAGCAGAAAACAAATACGAAATAACGGACTCCTTAACACTTTGCAGTTACTGCACTAGAAAACTTGACAACAATCAAACTCCTTCACGTGCTATCACAAATAATTTGGAATTATTCCCTCTACCAAAACCCCTGCAACAACTCAATTTATATGAGAGCATCATAATTCAAACAGTGCACCCATTTCAAGCAATAATACGCCTTCAATCAAAAACAGCGAAATGACCTCCCCTGAATTGGTGAAAGGCATTCGCAGCAAAGTAGTATATTTACCATTAGATCTAAAAGAAAATGTGCACACTCTGGGAGTGCAATTTAAATGGTCTACCTACAAAAGACAAAAAAATTTGGCAACAACTGGTAGACTTACATAAAGTTAGACAAGCCTTGCAATATCTAAAAGACAATAATGAATACTACAAAGAAATAAATATTGAAGAAAATTTAAGGGAAACAACTGAAATAATTCAGAGTCACCAGAAACTGGTCAATTTGAACTTCTAGATCCTGCTACAGTATCCAATATTTTAGACCATTATGCAATTCATCCATTACACTCTAATGACACCATAGAAGATGCACTAGAAACATACCAAATGCGACAAACAAAACGATCACCAATCAGCATATGGGAAAAAAGTATAGAAGCACATGCTTTTTCTCTACTCTTTCCCACTGGCAAAGGAGGATGGTACGATAATAGACCTATTCAAATAACAGCATCAGAATACCGCTCGTTACGGATGTATTCTGAAGACCCCAGATTTAGACAAAATGTGGAATACATATTCCACCTACTCTTTGAAAGTGAACTAGCAACTCTATGTTACGGAGTTGCACACACATTAAAATCAGGATCCCACTTTCAAAATATGTCAGCTATGCAATTACTACAAAAAGTGCAAGAAAAAGATGAGGTTTTACAATCAAGCATTACAAATCTGTTAGCAAACATGCGTGGTACGAAAGAGTACTGGTTCCGACGTCACGGAGATGTACATTCTATGATAAGAAACCTTGGCCCACCCACTTGGTTTGTTACATTAAGTTGTGCAGAATATGCATGGGAAGATCTACATGATTTCCTACGCATATCAAACAAAAACAAAACAAACATGGATATACTAACACCTGGAGAACTTTTCTCTCTAGATCCTGTTAATGTTTCAAGATATTTCCATCATCGCTTCATTGCTATGCTACACTTTATTTGTAATAAAACTGTTCCTCCCCTCAGAGAAGTGCAACACTTCTTTTGGAGACAAGAATACCAAGCCAGAGGAGCACCACATATCCACATGCTTTTATGGATTAAAGATGCTCCTAAATTTGGTAAAGGCATTGATGCCACTGTGTTACAGTTTATCGAAAAATATGTCACTTGTAATATTCCATGAGAAGCAACAAATAGTGATCTTCATGCACAAATTGTACAATTTCAAAGACACAAATGTGGCAAATATTGTCATCGCAAATACAAAACAAAGGGAAATACTACACCAAATGCCGCTTTGGTTTCCCTAGACCGGTTACAGAAACAGGTTAAGTGAACAACTTCATGTCTTCAGTTAGACATAGTGTTAAAGGTAAATCACCTAAAAATACATATTACATAAAAAGAACAGAAGATGCAAAATATATCAATGATTACAATGCAATCATTGCCCTATTGTGGAATGCATACATAGATATGCAGTACATTGCAGACAATTCCACTGCAGTTGCACGATATGTTACAGCCTACTTAATCAAAGCATAAAAAACAGAGCTTCAAGACCTCTGGTATGACCTGTCTTCAGACAAAACACTGGGCCTCAGTACACGGTAGGCGGTAGGAATTTAACGTTACCGGTAATGGAATACCAGTAACATTAAATCCCCATGCGAATTACGACCCGGCTCACTGCTATTAGCGGCACCGCTAAGTACGGTGCCACTAATAGCGGGCAGTCCGCGTGCGCGCAACCCTCCATCCTGTATATAACGCCATGCCTCTAATAGCACACCATCACAAGCCGAGCGGACATGCCAATAGCGGCATGGTAAAGCCCCCCTAATCCCTTACCGACATTGCGCTAATACCGCAATTGCGCACCACCCGTTAAGAGAACGGAGCAGTGTTCCCACCTGCCACAGGTGGACACAATCAGCACAGGTGGAGGCAATGGAGACTCTGGCAGCACAAAAGGAGCACACCACACCCCTTCCCACACCCCTTCCCACACCAAGATGGTCCCAATACTAGTAGCATTACATGGGCTGGAGGGCATGATTGCAGTGCAGTAGCAACAACAACAGGCAGCACAGAGGAGACGCAGGAGGAGGAGGAGTAGGAGGGCAAGACAGGCACAGCAAGCACCACCACGGCACCTAGTCATACCACAGAGGCAGCCACCAATCCCCAGGATCAGAGCCAGTCCATTTAACCTGACCCCTGAGCAGATACACACCCTGTACCGTCTGGACCGGGATACCATCACCAGCATCGTGGACATGATACATGATGACATTGTGAGCCTCATAGACATCAGAACTGCCATCCCCCCTCTACTAAAGGTGGTGACCGTGCTCCACTTCCTGGCCACATGCACCTACCAGCATACAGTGGGGCACATGCATGGCATCTCACAACCAGTATTCTCACGCACGCTGAATCAGGTACTCAATGCCCTCCTGAGGCATGCACCTGAACACATATTCATGCCACGGACTGGCCAGGAGATTGCAAACACCAAAGTTGGCTTCTATGCACTGGCAGGCATCCCAAGTTGCATTGGGGCCATCGACTGTACCCATGTGGAATTGGTGGTCCCACATCACAATGAAGTTGTCTACCGAAACAGGAAGCAATTCCACTCCATCAATGTCCAAATGGTATGTGACGCCAACAAGATAATCACACATTGTTGTGCCCGTTTTCCCGGATCAACCTATGATTCCATGGTCCTGCGGAACTCAACCATCCCTCGCTACATGGAGCGACAAGATGGACAACGTTCGTGGCTACTCGGTGAGTAGCAGGGCAAGCACATGGCAGTGCGAATGCGGGGGGATATACATACTCCAACTGGGTGTGATTGGGGGGGAGAGATACATACTCCAACTGGGTGTGATGGGGGGGAGAGATACATACTCCAACTGGGTGTTATTGGGGTGGGGGAGATACATACTCCAACTGGGTGTGATTGGGGGGGGAGAGATACATACTCCAACTGGGTGTGATTGGGGGGGAGAGATACATACTCCAACTGGGTGTGATTGGGGGGGGAGATACATAGTCCAACTGGGTGTGATTGGGGGGGGAGAGATACATACTCCAACTGGGTGTGATTGGGGGGGGGGATACAATCTCCAATTGGGTGTAGCTTGTCGTCCGTAGGACAAATGCATGTACAGATGGACGCCAATGTCCATCTGGGAAGGCCGCAATCTACCTGAGATGAACCTACATGCAAGTATAAGCTACCCAACATAGAGAACAATCTAGGTCTAGAAACATTAAACATCCATCCACATCCACATTACACAACATTCAACACCACAAGATACACAAATTTCCTACATGCCGTCAAGATAGTCATACAGATTCAGCGCTGCACAACCACAATAATGCAATGTGCCCTTGAATGCATGCAAAGGGATCACCCCTACCCATAGCATTGTACCACGCACCTATAGCACCACTGAAGTGATACCCCTCAGCATGGCAACATAAATGTTTGAATGGCAGTACACTAGCAGTCTGGTACCAATTCTGCCTGGGCCCAGGGACACGTAAGACCTGGCCTCACCCAGGACATGTCAATTACTTTTGGAGGCATTAATGGGGCATGGTCACTTGCAGGGTCGAACTCAACTTTGCACATTGCAGTCACACAGATCGTCTGCATGCATGCTGTTAATTTTGGACTTCAATCTCAATGCAAAGTCAATTTGTGTGATATGAACAGGCCGCTCTTGAGGTGAACAGTAACCAGACCCCATTTGTCCCCCATACAGGTGATGCCGGCTATCCCCTGAAGAGGTGGCTGCTTACCCCTGTACGGAACCCACAGAACAGGCACGAAGAGGACTACAATTGTGCACATGCCCGTACCCGCGTCGTGATCGAGCAGACTTTTGTCCATTTGAAGACACAGTTTAGGTGCATTAGCAGGTCTGGTGGCGCTCTCCAGTATGGCCATGAGAAGGTGGCCAAGATCACCATGGCATGTGTCATGTTGCACAATATGTGTATCAGACGGAATGTGCCACTGCCCCCAGATGTAGAAATAGAAGCACCTGATGAGGATGATGATGGTGATGAGGACGGAGTTGACAGGGATGCAGGTCATGCAAGATGGGATGGCCAGGAGGGACGTGCTGTGAGACAGCATCTGATCAACCAAACATTCTGAGTTACATTTTTTCTTTGTGTGGGAATGGATATGGGCAGTTATGCACTGGTGTCTGTTTGGAAGCGCACAATGGACCCTGTCGCCAATATAATACACATACACAATGAAGAAGACCAAGCCTGTGTATGGATCAAACACCAGTGTATTGAGAAATGTAAAGTTGTAAAAGTGCATGTCCCCAAACATCCCATCATCCTTCCCCCCACCCCTCCACAACAGTCCAAAAACACCCTTCCCCCCACCCTCCACAACAGTCCAAAAACACCCTTCCCCCCACCCCCACAACAGTCCAAAAACACCCTTCTCCCCACCCCCCACAACAGTCCAAAAACACCCTTCCCCCCACCCCCCACAACAGTCCAAAAACACCCTTGCCCCCACCCCCCACAACAGTCCAAAAACACCCTTCCCCCCACCCCCCACAACAGTTCCTCATGTGTCTGCCACAATATTTTCATCCAGCCATACACGCGGAAGCCTGACCATGTACTCCCTATTCGCCATTGCCACCACCAGCATTGTGAGGCTGCCTAGACGTGCGCCTGGTGGTGCGTGAGGAGCGGCGGAGGGGGCTTGTCTGCCTCGAACTGGCGGATGAGGAAGTGGCTGACTGTCCAGGTGGTGGTGGTGGTGGGAACTGGCAGTCCATTGCGTCCGCTATCCGTGTGAGGACCTCCCTAAATCGGACAATCTCCCCACACAGCCTGTCTGTACAGGCCTCCATCCCCTCCCTGGAGTGCCTTGCTGTCTCTGCAATCTCAGCCCTGAGACGGGCAGCCTCCTCCACATGCTGCCCAACCAGCACAGTTATTTCCTGTTGCCGCTGGCTGATGCTGGCCAGGTCGAGGGCAGTGTTGCGTTCTGGTGGTGTGGCTGCTGTGCCCTCTGATGCAACCAGGTCAACAGGTGAAGCCACCGGAGGGCTACTAAAACCTCCCACGTTGTCCTCGCCAGTGGCACTAGACCCAGGTGTCTGCTGTGGTGATGCCTCAGGGGTTCCAGGGGGGGTTGGGGTGTGCATCTCCATGTGGAAATAGGTCGTATCTTCCACATCAGAGAGTGGTGCAGAGGCTGCCGCCTCTCCTGCGGAACTAGTTGCAGCTGAGGGTGGGCCCTCCGTGGCTGGGATTGGTGGTGGTGGGTTCACCTCCAGAGGTGGGGCAGTTGTTGGTGGTGTGGACACTTGCGTCTTGGCAGTGGCGCTCCACCGATGTTTGCCACTCTGCATGTGGATCCTTCTACCTTTGCCCCTTGATGTTGTGGGGGTGTCCTTTGTGTCCTGTGCCCTTGATTTTTTACTCACAGGGGGTGCCTGAGATGCAGTGCCAGCATCCTCACTGTCTGTATGTGAGCCTGTCAGGGACCAAGAGGGGTATGGCATTGGTTACGGTTATATGTACCTAATGCAGTAGACATCAATAATGCAGTTGTGGGCATTTTGACTTCATTGTTATGGATGCAGGTGATGTGTCAGTTCAGTGGCTCATCCATGCATGGTTGTGTGTTGCACTGACTTTCAAGGCAACATCAGCCCAGATTGCCTTCTTTCTGATTAGTGTCTCCCGACGCATGTCGCTTGCAAACACCACGGCGGCATTGGTAGCAAGGGTCTGGGTTAGCATCATTAGCTCCTCCGTGGTGAATTTTTCCTTCCTCTGCTGGTCGGTAGTTTTTTTTATAGCCTTAGGCATGTCGAGGGTGTCCCTGTGGATTTCCTATTGCACACTACTCAGAACAGGTCCAGAGGATGGCAATGGATTGTGTTTTTAAAGATGGCCGCCGTGCTCTTTCCTGTTCCTGTGCGATGACGCTATTTCCGGTTCCGCTATTTAACGGTCACTGCTAATGGCGGTGACCGCTGTTTGCATGTAGCGTGAGGGCAGAGGTGCTATCTGCACTTTCGTGGAAGCCGGTAAGGGACTTTTTGGGGACTTTAGCGGCATGGCGGTGGGGTCATTACCAGCATGACGCTATGCTCGTGTCCGCGTACTCGTAATGGTACGCTATTGGCGCCCTCTTGCGAGGGCGGACACGTTAATAGCGCCATGCAGGTAATTTGTGATTTTTACCGCACAACGTGTAATGAGGCCCACTGTCTCAGAAATTGTATAGCTTGGGCATAACAATGCTCTCCCATAGAGAATGTGGCTGCTATGAAGCTGCAGATCGTTTAACCGGTACTGCTTTGTATGGAAAATCTGAAAATATAGTATGGCTAAGTGTTGGTCCTGCTAAATCTAGAAAAAGAGTTCTCAAATCATACGACGACATAGAAACAATAGCCAAAAATGATCCCAACAGCCAAGACATTTTGAAAAACAATTTACTAGACACATACTACCCAAACAGAAGTAACACTTTGGAAACCATGGGCCTCATTACGAGGTAGGAGGTAGCCATGGTGCTATTAGCACCATGGCTAGCCCCTTACCGCATTCTGGGTCCGGGTTCCCGAAATAGGGATTTACCGGGTCATTCCAACCTTGGAAGACCCGGTAAGTCCCCTTTCCGGGAACCATTCCCCATTCCCATTCGAGCCCCCATAGGGCTCAATGGGAATGGGGATGGAGCTAATAACGGTACTGCAATTTGCGGTACCGTTATTAGCTCTGAAGTCCCTTAACCGGTCCCATCCATAAGACCTGGTAAAACCAGGTGTTAAGGAAGGGACCCGCTAAGGGACCTCGGAATAGGGAGGTAAGGGATTACCGGCATCAGTGTCCTTACCGGTACCGGTAATCCCTTACCACCACCTCGTAATGAGGCCCCATGTGTCTATATCACATAGCCCAAAACTCCACATACAAAAATAATATAAAACCTGATGGAAAAAAAGGTAGATACAGAGTGACAAATTGTGAAGGCAGCTTAGTAAAACGTACCAAACCAAGTTTAATTAATCATATCAAATTGTCATTAAAAACTCCTCAACATAAAGAACTATATTACATGTCCCTGCTACAACTCTTCAAACCATGGAGAAAAGAAGAAGAAATACTAGATAACTATGACTCCTATGAAGACGCTTTCAAAGCAAATGAAAGCACTATCACCGATGTAAACTTTACACACTACAAAACAATGTTGTACAATGAACAACAACATGAAGAAGAACTCCAGGCCCAACTACATAAGGACACTCCTGGCAGTAGTCAACCTTCTGTAACAGGAAGCCAAGAACCACTAGGACAGCCACTAATAGAAAATGAGGCAGAATTAGCTATGACAGAAGTAGAAAACACCATGTGTCAGTATGAAGATACAGAAGACTTAAGTATACTGCAATCAAAACTAAACAATGAGCAGTGTACCATTTTTCAAGAAGTAACAAAAGAAATTGCACATGGTGTACAACATGAAAATAAAGAATGGCTGCCTCCAAAACCCTACCGACTCCGCCCTGGTGAATGGAGCTATTACCGGTCCATTCCAAGGAATGGGGAATTCCCCATTCACCAGGGCACTTCCCCATTCCCATTTGAGCCCCCATAGTGCTCAATGGGAATGGGGAAGGCGCTAATAATGGTACCGCAAATTGCGGTACTGTTATATATGTGGGTTGTCAGAATTATGGGAATGTGAAGTGGGTCTCAATCATCCGTCTGACTTATGCACAAATACATCTCCATATAATCTTACCTGGTGTGTCTTGCCTCACTACATTGGCAACGAGGATGGGATGGAAGAAGTGAGGAGCACTCAGGAGCGGTGAGGAGTGCCCACGCTGGCCTTGAAGGTGACGGAGTGCTTTGTCCTGAGACCCCCAACCCGGTGAAACGTGGGGGACCAACCTTGGTCCTGGCAGTCCACTCAACGGTCACAAATCCGCCGCCGTTGCAGCTGAGGGAAGGCTCTCCCCCCGGATCGGAGCGGTCCCGGCGGAAAAGTGGTGACTGCTGTCTGCTCAGTGGTCCCGGCGGAAGAGTGGTGACTGCTGTCTGCTCTTTGTATGCTGCCGCAAGCTCTGTGTGGCGTTGCCCTGTGCCTGTGGGGGCGAAGGTCTGTGGGTGCCGAGTCCAGAAGCAGTCGGGTTGCGACGCGACTGCCGGTACCTCGCATTGCATGCTGCTGAGAATAGCAGCTGCGTTGCTACTAAACTGTCAGCCCAAACGACGCAGCCTGTGCAGACCGGAGCGGGGAGTGGGCATCTGCTTTCAGCATTAGGCCACTGTTTTCCCCGAGTAGGAGCTGGTTGTCTCGGTGCGCTGTTTTCCTCGAATAGGAGCTGGTTGTCTTGGCACGCTGTAAGGCGTGAGTGATTTCGACTTCCTGCTCCTGGAGTCGCAACGCCCAATCACGTGACGCACCTTTGGAGCACAGCATTGACGGAGTGTGTGGGCCTGATCACGTGACGACACTCGTTTTTTTTTGTTTGAATGCTCGTCTTCCCCAGAGTGTTGAAACTACGCTCTGACCTCCGGGAAGCATCGAGGATACACACTACCCGCCCAGGGCCCGTTTGGCAAGGCAGCAACGTAATATGCGACCGGAGTGAAGGGTGTGACTTACTTCTGGTGTTGGTCCAGGTGAGGAGGAACGGGACACCATTACAAAGGAGCATTATTCGTTGACAATATTTGCATATCGTATCTGGGTACATATGGAAGTATTGTTGAGTCATTGGGCCTCATTACACGGAAGGCGGTAATCCAGGGTGCTATTAGCACCCTGGACCATGCCGGTAAATTACCGGCACCGCCTTGGCGGAAAGGGGATTTACCGCCCCATTCCAAGGTTGGAGGGGCGGTAAATCCCCTTTCCGCCATTGCCCTTCCCCATTCCCATTTCAGCCCCATAGGGCTCTATGGGAATGGGGAAGGCGCTAATTACGGCACCGCAATTTTGCGGTGCCGTAATTAGCTCCGAGGTCCCTTAGCGGGTTGGTACTTAACGCCTGCAAGAAGCAGGCGTTAGTTCCTCCAACCCGCAAAGGGACCTCGTAGTACGGCGGTAAGGGTTAACGGTCACCGTTGCCATTAACGGTGACCGTTAACCCTTACCGCCGTCCGTGTAATGAGGCCCATTATCTTCTATTAATTTGGTGGGCAATTGAATACGATTTTGGGTGGCACGGGTAAAGAAGAGTACAGCAGGTTATAAAGACTGGGTGATCTTATTTGTTTGCAGTATTGTTCAGCAGCATCAATAAGATACTTGTGCCGATACTTACATATTACTGCCCTAGGAAACTGTCAACGCACTAATTAGCATGGCTATGTCTGGTGTCCCTGGGCCTCAGATGTTCGTGCCTACCCCAGACCCACCTAGAATCAAGTGGGGCCCATGGAAAAGGGAATTTTTACATTATGTTAAGGCGACTTGTGGCAATGGGATGTCTACAGAGAGGAAGGTGTCCATGTTAATGCACTTTCTGGGCTATGAAGGGCAAAGAATTTATAAAACACTGCCTGATATTGCAGAATTGGACATGGAAGGGGGTGGAAATGACTTTAACTATGCTTTGCTTAAATTGGATAAACACTTTGAGTCAAAGATCAGCACTGTGTTGGAGCGATACCATTTTGGAATGAGGTTCCAACATGATGGCGAGACAGTACAAGAATACATTACAGCTTTGAGACACTTGTCATTGAATTGCAAATTTGGTGGGTCGTTGGATGTACATATAAGGGATCCCTTCATGTTACATTGTTCAAATGATAAAATCCGGGAGGAAGTGTGGTTGAAAGATGATCCTAATTTAGATGAAGTTATAAGTATTGCTAAGAGGATAGAACACACTTTGCAGTGTGTGGCGAAATTGAGTACCAGAGAGGCAAAGTCTTTGCAACCCTAAGGAAAAAAGAAAGTCGAAAAACAAGCATGTAAGAGGGAATGATATTGCTCAGAGCAAGGGTGGGGCAAGTCAAGGTCAGCTGAGCAATAAAAACACTCAGAAGGATGTTGCTCATAAAGGTCCGAGGAGAGATGAGCGCTTGTGTTTTAGGTGTGGAAGTGCACGCCATTTATCAACTTCACCAATATGCCCTGGCAGGCGAGCAAATTGCAATTTATGTAAGAAGTGGCGGCATTTTGAAAACTGCTGTAATAACTATCGTATTGGTGGGGGAAAGGGGACCATGTTTGTTGAGGATTGTGATGTCGGGTCGTCAGGAGAAGGTGAAGAGTCTGAGAGTGAGGTGGTCACTGTTAATATGGTAAAATGTTCGGAGAGTGATGAGTGCGAGCATCCTGCTGCGTGGGTCAAGGTGAATGGACAAGAAGTAAAAATGTTAGCGGACTCGTGCTCAAAGATTACATTGATGTCGAGAGCTACGTATGAAGACATAATACATGGTCGAATGGAAGATTTAATTCCATCTGATAAGAATCCTGGAGATTATAATGGTGGGAATGGAGTTGCTGGGATGTTGCATGGCTCATTTTAGTTTTAAAGGGAGAACGACATATGGCAAAATATATGTCGCAAGGAGGGGAGAAACCTTGCTTGGGTGGAGAGAACAAAGAGGATTGGGCATCAAACTGGATCCCAATAGCGAAGAACAAGTTCTGAATATTGGTAATGCGATGGGAGCTGGCAAAGTGGGTGAAGATGTAAATGACTTGATAGTGAAATACCCTAAAGTCTTTAATAACGGGGTAGGGTGTCTCAGGGGTATGGTTCACAAAATTACGTTGAGAGATGGGAGTAAGCCTGTGTGTGCAAAGCTCAGACTGTTGCCTATGACTATGCGCGATGCTGTGAAGGAGGAGCTGAAGAAATTGGAAAAGGCGGGTATTATTGAACCAGCTAAGGCTGTAGAGTGGATTTCCCCTGTTGTGGTACTAAGAAAACCCAGTGGAGAATTGAGGGTTTGTATAGATTTGAGGGAATTAAATAAGTGTGTTATAGCTGACCGACACCCACTTCCCAATATGGGTGAATTACTGAGTCGAATTGGTAATGCTAAGTTCTTCGCGAAACTAGATATGGCAAGTGCATATCATCAAATCAATTTAGATGTTGAATCGCGGAAACTCACGGCATTCATTACATATGAGGGAATATATCAATTCCGACGCATGCCTTTTGGGCTAATATCTGCTTCATCAGTGTTTCAAAAAGTGATGGACAAGTTACTAAAAGGAGTGAGTGACGTATGGTGCTTCCAAGATGATGTGTTAGTGTGTGGAAAAACTGAAGAGGCATTGAGGGAAAAAGTGGAAGTGGTTCTAAAGATATTCAAAGATCGTGGAATTACATTACGAGGACAGAAATGTGTTTTTTTGTACCCGTACGGTGGAGTATTTGGGGGATGAAATATCGGAGGAAGGCCTTAAACCAAGGAAAGATTTGGTTGATGGAATAAGAAGAATGCAAGTTCCGAAAAACAAGGCAGAATTAAGATCATTTTAAGGTACCATAGAATTCTATCATCGTTTTGTAGAAAACTATGCAGATAAAGTGACAAATTTGAGAGCTTTGTTAAAAAAAAGGTGTTGAGTTTGACTGGGATAGGAGCTGCCAAAAGGAATTTGAAGAAATAAAATTGAGAATCGATATGGCGAAACCATTGGCTATGTACGACACCAAGAAGAGGACTATTCTATCTGTAGATGCTAGCGAAATGGGCATAGGTGTTGTGATGTCCCAAGTGGGTGCGGATGGTACTGAAGTTGTGGTGTTACATGCCTACCGGATGTTGAAAGGAGCTGAGTTGAACTACTCACTTCTAGAAAAGGAAACCTTGTTTGTGTGCCGCCTATTTATGCCCTTGGAATTTCGGAATGACTCCTTCTAGACCTGCCTTGAGGTAGGAAAACCGGGCTCTACAGAATGCTTCCTCGTTCACACACTTCTCATCATATACTAAACAAACCCGCGTTACTTCACAATCCCATCTCCTTTATTTTGCCAGTCCCCTCAATCTACTCACCATTCGCTTTTCAGCTCAAGGCCCTCTGTATTGACCCCTCCTCCAATCGGCCACCGTTGCCTTCAGTCCGCTCAGTACCTGTGGAAACCAGGAGGGATTTCGTGAAATAGGGACCCGTCCCACCAGTATTGATTTTCTTGCAAGAGTTCTAGATCGGCCGCTCTCCACAGGAAACCTCGCGATCCTCTGGCTAAATGGCAGAGGGTGTCCAACTGTCCAAAAATGCTAGAGTCCTACTGATCAATGGGCTAAGAATCATTCTCCTTCTGATACATTCCTTTTTTTGTCATCACATTTTCTAGCCTTAGATCACCATGGCTGCTGCCACCTGCCACTGGTGTGACCTCAACGGTTGAAGCTCTGATTCTTGAACAATGCCCAGCACCGAGCAATGCCCTAAAGCAGCGGTATTCAAACTGTGGGGCGCGACCCCCTAGGGGTCCGCGGGTGCATCCCTCGGGGGCCCTGAGAGCTCAGCATGAAATATTTAAAAAACATTTTTTAAAAGTTTATTTATTTATTTTTTAGATTGGAAGAAATGGGCAGGGGAGGCTCACATGGTCGGGCTGAAGCATGAAACTGTTTTAGGCAACAATGAAAAAGTGGCCCACAGTTGTAAATGGATATTCATTCCTTTAGTCACGGACTGGGCCTCATTACAACTATGGCGGTATGGTAACAACGGTGCCGGTAAGCTACCGGCACCGTTGCTACCGTTCCGCCATAGTAAGAGTTGTGCTCACGGGTGCCTGACAGCCCGCCAGGTCTGACCTGGCAGGCTGCGTGGCACCCGCGAGCACAGTTCATCGGATGCACCGGCATCGTTATTAACGGTGCCGGTGCATCCGAGCTCCCCATTCCCATTGAGCCCTATGGGGCTCAAATGGGAATGGGGATCTAGCGGTACCGGCACGCATGAAAGGGCAATTATCAGGTCTGCCTAACTCGTCATGACCTGGTAACTGTCCATTCCTGGGTGCCGGACCCGGATACAACTCCGACGGCAGCCGTGCCGGTTTTACTGGCACAGCCACTGCCAGAGTTGTAATGAAGCCCACTGTTTCAAGGGGGTGCTTTGTGTTAAATGTAAGTAAATTGTGATATATTATGCAACAATGGTCAAAATTACTAACTGCATAGTTAAGTAACTCATCAAACTGGTCCACATTGGCCAAAATGGTGGCCCATTTTGACTGGCCCACACCAGCATTTTACATTTTTGGTACAGGCATTGCCCTATAGGCCTGTCCGAGCCTGGCGGCTCATCCATAATGACAAGGGGGCGGCCACCCAGTGGCCCCTCACCCATTATGGAGGTCTAAGGAGCCAGCACAGTGAAACAGTAAGCACTACGTGAACTGCTTTTTCCAGCAAATGGAGTGCTCCTGGGCTGCTGAACTGTCAAAGGGAAACATTGTTTCCCTTTGACAGTTCAGTTTAGTTCCCCAGCTGCACATGCTCACTGAGCCATGCAAGTGCTGGGGCATTTTGCTTCGCCAGCATTGCATAGCTCATTGGAAATGCTGGCTGGGGCGCTGCATGTCTGCATGTCCGAGGGGGAGCTCCTGCGCCTCGCACATATGGACAGAGCAGCCTGGAGCAGGCCGTTTCAGCACCCACATGCAGGCCAATGCAGAAGGTACGTTTAGGTTCATTGTTTTTATTTAAACATGTGTATGGATGCGTGTATGCTTATGTTATGAGTGAGTGTATGGTGATGGATGCTCATGTGAATGATAGAGTGATTGCTGAATGAATGTGCAGCGCCTTGCATACACATATAATCATGTTGATTGTGTTAGGACCAGTGGGGCCCAGGGGACAGGGATGGGATCTTTTTACTGGACATCTATCATTCAAAACCCTCTGCATTGTCCACAAGGCTTTCTGGGGCCTGGGTCCATAATACCTTCAGCTATCCTCCGCAAATACCTCCCCTCTCGTTCTCTTCGCTCCTCTACCTCCAACTCCCTCAGGGTCAGTCGTTTTTCAAAGAAACAAGCTGGGGGTAGATCTGTCTTCGGCTGGGGCCTCCTTCTGGAACAGCCGTCCTGCCACTCTAAAACTTGAGGGGAACCATCTCCGGTTCCGGAAGCACCTCAAGACCTTCCTCTTTTCTTCTGCCTTCGCTCCCCCTCTCCCCTGCTGATCTGTTCTCTCTTGGCACCGTGCACCTGGCCACACTCTGGGCCCAGGTACCTGCTCACCCTGCCACCCTCCCGCACTGCCTCCGGGCCACCCCTTACACTGGGGTCTGTATCTGTACAGCCCCGCCTTTTTCTTCCTGCACTTATCAGACCTACCCTGTCTGCTGCCTTAAACCTAGCACTTGCAAATTGCCGGCTGCACTACCACTGTTTGTTGGCTTTATTATTTATTGTTATTTATCTATTTCTCATCTGCGTCCCACTTTCCACTTCTCCCCCCTTCCATGCACTTTTCCCCTCCCCCTCTCCCTTGCCTTGTCACGCTCTGAAATACTTGTGTACGAGCGCAATAGAAATAAAATATCAATATCCCCCCAGCACCAATTGCAAACTGTTTGGCTATTTACCCATTTTTTTGTTAAAAGTATGCTCTACAATGCAACTTTTTAACCCATTATTTTAAAAAAATTCACAGGGGAAAACCCCCATGAACACCCCTTCATTGGTTCGGGCTCCCTCACTATGCTCGGTCGCTATGGCATTTTTTGGGGGAAATAGTTATGCCCCTCCACTTAAAAAAAATCACCAGCCGCCACTGGCCCTCAGACTGTGTTGGGAATGGGATGGGGGAACCCAGGGACTATGGTGGGAGCACAATGGGCGGGAACCATGGGATACTGGTGGGAGCAGGGTGGGGAGAGCCCAGGGTGTGTGATGGGGTGGGGAGAGACCAGCGACTGGGTAGGAGTGGGATGAGGGAGCCCAGCGACTGTGATGGGAGCAGGTGATGGCATGCAATATATACTGTCCATTTGGCATTTTTGGGGGGTCCCGACCTGCCCAAATTTTGCTCAGGGGGTCCCGGCCAAAAAAGTTTGAAGACCACTGCCCTAAAGCCTTCCAAACCTCCAATCTTTTCCTCACCAGATATTGCCTCAGGCCCATTTCTCACCCTTTAGATCCCTGTCCATGCAATAAAACCCTCTTCACTTCCTTGGTGAAGCACACGCCAACACTACAATCAGCACCCCTGCAGAAGCTATCTCTTCATTGACCACCTACACAATAACATTTGCTTAGGTGTGTCCACGTTAACTTCCATATCTTTGTCCCTACAAAAGGAGTCCCACCAGCGCTAATAAGCAGCTCTTTAGCTGCATTTATTTCCATCTATGACAGGGCAGATAATGTCTTATGGATTAGATCATGGTACAACTATTGGTCATTCAATAATAAGTGAATGCATTATTTAAAACTGAGCATTTTTACAATTTCACTGAGATGAGTGAGAGGAGGTGGGCAGCATTCTAAGGCCCGTCACAACAGTTGTTTGGTGTTGTGCACTACGCCCGGTAGGGAAGCAGGACTACATGGGGTTGCAGTTGAAGGATTGCAGACAGGGGATCCAAGATGGCGCCCCGTCGCACAGAGCGTAAGATGACTGTTGGAGACGTTTTGCTGTATGGGCAAACATAGGAATAGGACTTTGAAGTCAAAAAGCAAGACACACAGAGTGTAGAGGAAAGCCATGATGGTGTGAAAGTATACCAGCCGTAAATTCAGATTTTCCACACATTCGTTACAGAAAGTCATAATTCTATTAAAGACACGGAGGAGAAGGATTATGCTTATCTCTTCATCTTTACTGTCAGCAGCAAAGAAAACAACCTGAACAATAGCATACAAAAACCAAGAAAAAACTACAATAACCATGAGGTTTTTCGGATTTTGTAGTCCATCCCTATAGGTCCTTAAACTGACCACGTGTTCCCAACAACCAATAAACAAATAACAGTCCTCTCAAAACCCTTGTCCTTCCTTTATTCTCCCTCTTTCTTTGATCCTGCGAGGGTGTGTTCAGTACATCTTCAACTTTATCCATGTCTTGCATCAAACTCCGGTTTGTTTGTTATCCGTCGCTCCTCCTACAAAATAAATCAGGTAACAGGTGACTATAGACCAAAATTAAGGGTGGGCAATCGTATGCATCAGAACATTACTACTGTCTCATCAAGCAATATTATCAATCATGAAATATTTTATCATAAACAGTACATATGTAAACACAACATGATGCATATCAATTACATCTCATACGATTGGTAGGGTGGGATAATCCTTCACCTCCATGTCTTTAATAGAATTATGACTTTCTGTAACGAATGTGTGGAAAATCTGAATTCTATGTCAAGACCGGAGGCTCGGATTATGCTTGTTCAAAGCTTACTTACCACCAACGATGATGCACTTTCCATGTGTTTAAAATAGAAAGTTTTAAATGTCGACTCATTCGACCAATCTGCAGCTCTCATAATATCTTCTATCCTAGCTCCTATGTTATAAGCTTTAGTCGCCATCGCTCCTCTAGCTGAATGGGCGCCATATCTCTCAACATCTATGCCCGCTTGAACCATCACCCATCTAAGCCATCTAGCGATAGTGGCCGGTACCACTGCTTTATAGGGTTTGCAAATCGCTATCAACAATTGCGACACACCTGGAGGTCTAACATCCCTCGTCATATCCTCGTAAACTTCTATACACCTGACTGGACACAATTTTGGTTGATCCGGAAAAGATTCATAGGAAATAGATCTCAAACCTGTTTTGGTCCTTTTCGTTATAAGAAAAGTCACTCCATTCGGAGATATGCTCTTCCTGTCAATCTCCAACACTCTCACATCAGAAGATCTCTTAAATGCCAACAGACATAAAAGCATAGATAATTTGCCAGAAATCGCTTTCCGGGATAAGTCTTGATTATCTGGCCAAGATAAAAACAGTTTCAACACTTTATCTACATCCCACAACTGGTTATATTTAACACTAGGTGGTCTCAACATCTTTATTCCCCTTAACAATCTACAAATCAACGGGTGTTCTCCAATCGCTCTACCCTCTACTCTAGGGTGTCCCGCAGATATCGCTGACCTGGCTGTATTGATCGTTCTGTAAGCCTTGCCCTGCGCAGCCATCTGAGCTAAAAAATTGGTTACATGTACCACATCTGCTCTATCGGGATGAATATCCCTTTCCATACACCAGCTATACCATTTATCCCATGCTGATCTATAAGCTTTGTGAGTCCCTGGGGCCCATGATTCATTAATGATGTTTTCAGCTTCATGCGATAAACCTGGCCTAGCCCAAGATCTCCTGAAATCGCCCAAGCCACTAACTTGAGTCCTCCTGACCTCACCAGTGGATGACTGCCCCCTCTGGGATCTCGAATGATAAATTCTGTGTCTGGTAGAAGTACTGGGTTGTGGTATGTCAGTTCTAACAAACTGGGAAACCACGCCTGTCCCTTCCAGTCTGGCGTGATTAGAATTATGGATGCTTTTTGACGTCTCACCTGTGCTAGCGTCCTCGCTATCATTGAAAAGGGAGGGAACGCATAATTTCTCTGATGTTCCCAGGGTTGTAGGAAGGCGTCTGTCGCTTCCGCTTCCGGATCCGGCCTCCAGCTGAAGAACCGAGGAAGCTGTCTGTTCAACCTCGAAGCAAACAGATCGATCTGACAAGGACCCCACCGTGTCATAATTTCTTGGAACACTACCTCGTCCAGCTTCCAATCGCTGGCGTCTCTGAGGTATCTCGAGTTTCAATCGGCCACCTCGTTCATCTGTCCCGGCAGATACTCCGCCGTCACCGAAACTCTCCTCTCTAGACAGAGTTCCCAAAATTCTTTTGCCAATTCCGCCAATAACTTGGACCTCGTCCCCCCCAGTCTGTTGATGTACCTGACTGCGGAGACATTGTCCATCTTCAGTAGGACGCAACAATGTGCTTTCTCCTGAGTCCAGCATCTCACAACAAAGGACCCTGCCAACAACTCCAGGCAGTTTATGTGGAGTCTCGTCTCCTGGTCCAACCACCTGCCCCCTGTGGACACGTTCCCACATCTGGCTCCCCAGCCCCATCTGCTGGCGTCGGACTCGATAATGAGGTCCGGGGATGAACCAAATATGGCTCTCCCGTTCCATGCATCCATTTGAAGGAGCCACCATTCTAGCTCCTCTCTCACATCCTGTGAAATATTCACTCTTGATTCGTAAGAAACGCCCCTCCTGAGGTGAGATATCTTCAACCTCTGGAGTGCCCTGTAATGCAGAGGCCCTGGGAAAATCGCTTAAATTGATGCCGCTAGTCGGCCCACCAATCTCGCTATGTCCCTCAATGACATCTCGCCTCTCGCTAGACTATGTCTCAGTTGTTTCTTGATGTCGTTCACCTTGACAATAGGTAAACTGAGAGTTCCCTGTAACGAGTCCACCATGAAACCCAGAAATTCTATTGACTGTACAGGGATTATATTGGACTTTTCCCAATTTATTAGGAAACCCAGATTCTCTAACACATCTATAGTTATCTGAATCTGTTCTATCAACAATCCCTTCTCTTGACACATCAGGCAAATGTCGTCTAGATAGATTATCAGTCTTATCCCCTGAGCTCTGAGATGAGACACCACGGGTTTCAGCATCTTTGTGAAACACCACGGTGCTGATGCCAGGCCGAAGGGTAGACATCAAAATTCCCAAATCGTTCCTTCCCAGAAGAACCTTAGAAATTTGCAGTGTTCTTCTGCGATGGGAATGGTCAGGTAAGCATCTTTCAAATCTATTCTGGCCAACCAATCTCCCTGAATAAGAGTATCTCTCAACAGATGTATCCCTTCCATCTTGAAATGTCTGTATACCACATAACCGTTTAGGCCTCTCAGATTTATGATTGGTCTTGTCTTGTGTCTTCCTTTTACTATGAACATATTGCTTATGTAACCTCCTACCTGAACCGTCGCGGGTCGAATAGCCCGTTTGATTTGTAAAGCCTGTAACTCTTTTTCCAGTAAGGCCTTGTCTTCGCTGTTCATTTCTAAACTTCTTGGCGGTTCCCTCTGATAAGGAGTTTCTATAAAATCTATATAAAAACCTTGAACAGTCTGAATCACCCAGGGATCCCCTGAAATGTCTAACCAATTTTTCAAAAATTGAGCGGTCCTCCCCCCTACCTCTGGGGTCACCGTACTTGTACAAGGCAATCTCACCTGTGTTATTTTGCTGACGCTCCCCTAGCCAGATTCTGCCTCTTCCTCTACTCCTCGATGGGAAAAAAGGCGTTTGTCTGCGCTCTTCCTGATCGCGCCAATTTGTTCTATCTTGAAAGGATCGGTTGAAATGGTACCGGCCAGCCGAGCGACCCCTACCTCTGCTGGCCCGTCCAAAAACCTGTCTCACAAAAACTCTCTTCAATGATGCTTGCGCCTTATCCAAGGCTGCATAGGAGTTCACAAATCTGGTGAGCTCCTTGATGAAGGAGTCTCCAAATAGCTTTCCTTTAGCTGACGAAGCTGAGTCAGAAGATGCTAACTCACTCAATTTTGGGTCGATCTTGACCAACAAAGATCTCCTCCTTTCGGTGGTTATGGCATGATTAGCATTACCCAACATGCATATCGCTCTTTGGGCCCAACCTATGAGGATTGTCGGGTCTATCGGTTCCCCTTTTATTTTCGCGTCCTCACCCATCTGGAGGATCTTAGTGAGGGGTCCCGTCACATCAAGCATCTTGTCCTGACAGGATCGCCAGGATCTATCAAGTCCTTTCCTCACATCTTTTGTGAATTTACCCATAAAGGTAATCATTTTTTCGTCAATCACTGGCGTATCAGCTGCCCCTTCAGGGAGGAGTGGTCTTGGGCATTCTGCCCTCATTTTGCTTCTAGCCTCTTTGGCTAGCGGCGCCCTCAGGCGTTTCTTTAAATATGACGCAATTCTTTTGGGGGGTTCCCATTCTGACGATCTGGGATGAATCAGTGCCTCCGGATCGAAATCTTCATCATCCGCACCGTCCCCCTCAGTCTCCTCATTTTTCCTTTTCTTTATCGCCTCATGGCTTTCTTCACCTGAAGAGGATATCGATAGCACTTCCTCCTCTTCAGGGTACTCCTCCTCCCACTCTTTCTCACTCTCATCTGAGGTATGAGATGATTCTCGTCCCCAGCTAGGCACCGCTTTACCTTTTCTTTTCCTCTTTCCACCTTTCTCTGGTGGAGTGCCCGGGGGGGTGTGGGCTTCCTCCGCCCTACGGGCTGCTTTACTGCCCCCTTTGGATTTCATTCAAGCTTTCAAACTCTTGACCTCCTCCCGGCCCTGAGAAAAACGGAGCCAATCCTCCATCAGCGCTCTCTGCTGAGGATCATGTCCCAATGAAGCCCCCAGGGCTTTGTGTAGGACGTCTGTCATGGCCATGTGGCTCCTCTTTTGGCTAACACTAGCCTTCCCCTCATCACTGGAGGAACTCATTAGTCTCAGGCCCCAGGGAAAGCAAATAGTAATCACTCTCTCAGTACAGAGAGTAAAAATATGTCCAAAAGAAAATATAAATTTAATTCCCTGGTTCTGAGTATATAATATATATACAGGTATGTTATATCAATAACAGGTTTTACCTGGGACTGTGCCCATATGACTGCGGTATCACCGATTGCCTGCAGGGGCGCTGTAGTGTTCCTGACACACAGGCCGCTACGCTACGTTCTCATGAACGGTGCGTAATGATATTGAATCCAATTGTGATTCGAAAATAATTGAATGAGCGATCACCGACACTAACTCCTCTCAATATAACTCGGCACGGAAGAAGTGAGCGCCGGAACTACGCGGTCCCGTCGCGCTCCTTCTTCCGTACCGCAGTGCCCTCTCTGACGGGTTTGCGAAGTAGCGGTCGCCGGTGCCCCAGCCCCGTCGCGCCCGCAACTTCAGTAAACCGTGAATGTAGCGGATATGCTCCGCCCGCAGGCACGATAATTACCAACGTATTGTTTAAACACACTCTCAGTACACACACACGTTTTCATATGTAATAAGAAAAAAGGGTACTTAACTCGCTGCCGAGCAGCAAAGAAAGAGGGAGAATAAAGGAAGGACAAGGGTTTTGAGAGGACTGTTATTCGTTTATTGGTTGTTGGGAACACGTGGTCAGTTTAAGGACCTATAGGGATGGACTACAAAATCCGAAAAACCTCATGGTTATTGTAGTTTTTTCTTGGTTTTTGTATGCTATTGTTCAGGTTGTTTTCTTTGCTGCTGACAGTAAAGATGAAGAGATAAGCATAATCCGAGCCTCCGGTCTTGACAAAGAATTCACGTATTCAAAAGCGCGGCTGAGGTGAATGCAAGACTGTGAGACAGGTACTATAATCGTTTTTAACGAACACAGGTTAAGAGAGAGTACCTTTGTTGTCTTGTTGTCCACAGAATAGATATTGAGAGTCCAGCATAATACAGCTGAAGGAAGCCACAGGGCACTGCCAGCCTTCAGTAGCCGACTAGTGAGATGCGAGTACGCATTCAAGAGACTACACGAGGTAAATTGATGTAGTGCAGTGAAACTGGATATGAGAATCAAAGCGTGTGCTGACACCGCTTTGTATAGATTGAGTAATAAGGGCCAATTATTTTGTAGATCGCTGGCGTGTTAGGCTTGTGAATTAGCACCAGGGAAAAGAGCCTTGCAAGAAATAATGTGTGAAATTACACATGAGACTTTAGACGTGGAAATTCATTTTGCAACCACTTGAGGTAATTTTTCTGAGTGGGAACGTTAATGAGTGCTCTTAGTCATAAAGTGGAAATGATTGTTTAATTGCAACTATTGAAAGAGGGTCCTGTGTGTTTTATTGTTCACAGATTCGAGTGAGCAGGAATTCGTTGAAGCTAGACTAAAAAGTCAAAAGGTGAACAGCAGGTGATTATTGCATGGTGATGTGAAGGACATCCATACGCTAAAAGACATCAAGGTTGGAGTGTAATACGAATGAGGTAGTGGTACAGGATGTAGGACCACCGTCTAGATGTTAAAGAATTAGTGACCTTTGATGCTAAGTCAGCTTACAAAATAGGGCGACCTGCAGGATCCTAAGAACCAAATACACATAAAGGGAGAGTTGAGATATAGCTTTGAACTGTGTAATACATGCTTTGAGTTAGTAGTTCTTTGATTGTTGAATTATGGCAAACAATAACCTGTTGTGTTTATTGACAAACTGTAATATGGGAATTATTATCCATAAAAATGTTGAATCACCATACCTGCATATAAAGATCATCCAAATTAGAAAAAGTGACTGTAGGAAGCTGTAACAGTGTGCAGCCCCCAGCCGGTGTAAACAGTTCTCTTCAAAGAAAAGCGGGAATCAGTGTACCCCTGAAGACATTCCTATTAATGTTTTTAATGGTGTATAGAGGAGTGAAACATGTAGGGTGAATGTGGTTTGAATGGAAGAATGTGTGTCTGGGAATGAGTAAAATAATTTTAGCTGAAAGATTTGCACTTTATATTGGAAGCACTAGCACTTTAATATAAAACTGATGGTGAAGAGCTGGTGATCGCTTTTGTTAAATATAATTGCAATGTATGTACTTGTGAAATAACATTGTAATGTTTGAAGATCTGTTTGCTGCTAAGTTAGGGAAGAATTGCTGATATTTTTGTCTTGGAATTTTACTAAATGAAATATTGAATTGTGAAATAATGAACTGTTTATTTTTATACTGAAATATGGATCTTGAGTGTGACGCCTTGGCTCTACTGAAATGATTACACTGTAGAGCATTTGTGTATTTGAAAGGAGGGTATCCTATGGAGGGATTGCTATACGAGGTCATTAAATAACCCTCTTGTCTCAAAGTGTTGTGAAGCAGACAATTTCTGTGCCATCTTCGACTGATTCATGGTGGGAAAAGAGGGTGTGGTTCTCTCATTGAGAACCGAGTCATTAGCACCGTGCATGCACACCACCAGCCAATCAGGTGGGATGCTGGCTGCCTCTTGACATCCTCCCTACTCCCTGCCCCAATTTCCCCGTGGTATGGAGGAGGTTTCTCCCCTACTTTGTTGCTCCCTTTGGTGGACTAGTCTGTCAACGTGCTGATCCTTCGCAAACACAGACAGTGGAAGGGTCCTACTTGAAGCTAAGCAGTAGCAGTGACTTCCCAGAAAGTCAAGGAGTAAGATAGTAGGTGGAATTTGGGAACCCCCTATCCAAGGGAAAGACTATCTTTGCTGTTTTGCTGTTTTAAATAAGGGAATCGTCGAATTTGGAGCGTTTGTTAAATCTTAGGCCATTGGAAAAGCAGCATTGGTCCAAAGCAGGAAATGAGTATCATGCAAAGGACTGGCTTAGCATGAATTCCAGATTTCCTGTTATGAGATGAACTTGACTACCGATGATGTCATTGCAGTTGCCTAACATGAGCAAAACATTTGAATTTCTAAGAAAAGATATAACTATGCAAGAACAAGTGTCAGGCCAGACTTACTGGAAGGCACTACATGCAGGAAGTCCTCTACATGTCCGTTTGCGCCAACATCTTGCAACACCGGTGTTGTGTGATTCTGGGAACTCCCAGCTTTGGGCTTCAAGTTTGAGAAACACTTGTATTAGATATTTCAGGTGTCTGGGCACTTTTCTTGCACCCAGCCTGGCACACACTGCGCATCTTATTTCCTCTTTAGCAATTCCAACAGTTCTTTTTGTGTACCCCTTTCTCCTCGTCGGACTGCTTCTTCCATGCCTCTTGCTACTAAACTTTTACTGCTGTCCGTACCCTCTCCTATAAGTCCCTGTCCTTCCACAGACGTTCCTACTCGTCCACCCTTTTCCCGTAATCTGATCACATCCTCTAGAGTTCCTCCTCACCCAAGGTTTAGCTTAATGTCTCCTTAGTGGTTTTTGCGCTATGAGGTGTCATTCTAACACACATTCTAACCAACGCCTCCTAATGGGCACCATAAACTTGCCAGTGTCTCTCGGCCTCAGAATTTACAGGTCTAGTCCTACAGCAAGGCAATGCTGGGGTGAGCCAAAGTGCACCCACATACATCAGTGGTTGCCCCAGTGGCAATACCAGAGGCTGGTTATGGGTTTGGGAGGAACCCCCAGGGAAGCAAAAATCGTTTTGGTCTCTGTGTGTTTATGTATTCTCAATCATCTCTAAATTCTGGCCTTTTGCACTCCCTGATAAATTACCCACCTATTAAAGCAGATTTGAAGACGTGGTGCCTGGTTCTCAAAACTTTAATCGACACAAGAGAAGTGATGTTGATTCTGGGAAAACTGTTATGTTACATATGTTATGTTGCAGCGATTTACACCAATGTGCCACTGCCATTTGCATGGTCTCCAGGCGCTCTGGCGGATCTAAAAGAGAGGGGGTGGGTTAGGTTGGCGGGGAAAGTGGGAAATTCATGATAGATCCGCTGGTGCTTTTTTTGCGTGCCCTGGGGTCTGCATGCAGGTCAGCTTCTAGGTGTTCTAAGATGAGAGCATAGAGGTTTTTGAGTCCAGTCGGCCGGCTCGTGTGCTGCAGTGCTATGTGAATTGTAGGAGGAAAGAAAATGTACTAGAAAATAAAAGTTGTCCAGGAATGACTTGCCTTCTGTGGAAAAGCATTCATTTCCAAAATGAATGCAGCTAATCATATTCGCTTTGACATCCGTGCAGAGCCTGCTGTCGCAGGTTCGCATCCTGACAGGGCCAAACTCAGCCCTTCATCCTTCCGAGGTCGATAAATGACCACCGCACACCGTGGGGAATAATAAGCAGCGCTCAGATAACGAGGGTTCGTAGCGCTATATAAATGCTAAATTATTATTATTATTATTTATTATAAAATCATGGCTAGGCGAAAGAGTGGCATCTCTTCAAACATGAACACCGTGCATTTCAGATGAAAGAGTCGGATCTCTGAACTATGCCCAAACCGAGGGTCCGGCGTCCACTGGGAAACCCTTCCCAGAGGATCATAAAGGTCAAACGCTAGCAGTGCCCGGCAGGAGTGGCAGTGCCAGGGTTAACGCAGCATCCGTTCAAGCACTTTCAACATTCATTGACTCAGTTGAGCTGTTGACAGAACTCGCCTTGCACAACATTTCAACAGGCCTTTAACAAATAGCAGGCTGAGAAATGACACAAGACAAATTTGCGTTGGCAGCCAGGCATGCAGATGTAACCCTGAGAAGTATATTTACATTACGGTGCATTAATGCCCGAAGGAGCAGGAGGAAGTGACCGCGGGATACGCCATGGCCCTAACTATGACACCTGGGGCACAAACAGGGGGTTCATTACTTTTTATGGTACTCTTTTTTTCGGTGCACTTTATCATGGGGGCACAGAGCTCACACGTGTGAGCTAGCACAAACAGGCAGTAAGTGAGAGAGGCAAGCGGGTTTGGAGCCAGGCTTAGCCAGCCTCCGGCATTTGAGGGGTCTGGAGGACAGTTAAAAAGCTGGTCGCGAGTGCGTTATGTGGACCGGTAGGGCAGGAACCCCTCCCGCATGTTGGTTGGACAGACACACAGGAGCCAAGGAGTTCAGTGTGAAGCTGGCGCACAGGAAGCCGTGCGCCCCTTTTATTAACCGCATCACATGGTGTGTGCCACGTGCACTTCACACAGGACGTTGCACGAGCCCCGGAGGGGCCTATGTTACAACACCCCATGCCAAGGGTGTAACTTCAAACAAATTACATGATACAGCAATAACCATAGCTCCAAACACTTACATTACGTTTTGATTCTTTGATCACGTACGTATAACACTTTATTAGTCCAAGAGAGATGGAGTAGCCATGACATGTGCTTTTGCGGGGTCTGTTTAAGCATGTAGCCCATGCGAGACCCCAACATTTACTGTGACCACTTTAATCTACTTGTTACATGTGTGATCACATCTTTCAAACTTTTATCATGGTTCTCTGGAACACGTTAACCAAAAACAAAGAAGTCCACCTAGGTAGCAGGTTTAGTGGTGGGAGTGCAGGCCTTCACTTCATTGGTGTTGGGCTAGGCTGTCGGTGGCAAATGTCCTGGCCGCTCCTCTTGGTGGGAACTGATTTATTTAATAGGGCAGTGGTATTCCATCTGCCTGGCCTCAGGCAGCCTCTGCAACAAAGGACGCGGCCGCAGCCGGGCCGAGGTTTCTGGGCAGCCACGGTCTAAGCTGCTCTTCTGCGGTGACTCCCTTTCCGATGAGGCCGCAGCGAAAGCCGCACCCGCCCTTTCTTCCTTAGGTGGGAGATTGGTGTATGTGTTGCAGAGGCCTGGTGCATTCCTCCCCACAGCCGGTATCTTCATGTCATTCATTGTGGCGACACTCCTCTCTCGTGCACCCCTCGGGTAGGAGGCTACTTCCATGGCGCCCCAATGGTGGCGGATGCTACTGTGCTCCCCCAGGTGGGAGCTGACCACAATTGCTGCGGCGGAGGGCTACGCCACCGCAGTGACGGAAGCTGCTGCTCTCTCTGTGTCAGGTTCAGCACGGGAAGTCTTCCCTGCTGCACCTCCTTTCGCTGCTACACAACACATTTGCGGTCCTCGACGGGAGACCGGCGGTCACCAGAGCTGCTCCTGACAGTTCTGGCTGGTGCACGTTAGCCCACTCCAGCGACTATCAGCATGGCTGACGAGGTCCCAGCCATGCTGATGGTCATTGGACAAGATCCGACATGGGATAAGAGCTTCCATGGCAGGCACTCACTCCAGCATGTTTTGTATTTTTGGAAGGAACTTGGGGTTGGTCCCCCTAAGTTTCCTAGGGTCATCCAGACGTGGACTCCCTGCTCACTGTGCTCAGAGAGGCACAGCTTCACCTCACTGATGAGGCCCAAAAAGGCTGAAACACGTGTATGGGGTTGCTATTGATACTCTTGGTCAGAAGGGAATTGCCATAGCATTTCGGTGCTGGACTGCCCATGTGGGCGGGACAAAGACTGATATGCAAATGGATATTTCCCATCTGTGAAAGGTACAGTGAGCAAAAAGCAGATGGCTGCAAACTCTCAAAGTGGTCAATAACCACTGAACTGGTTTTCATGCGGTGTTCTTTCGAGACAGGGGCGCCTGCTACCTTTTTTTCACTCACTCCAGCATATTCCAGCGTAGCTGGGCTGCACGCAAGCTTCATAGTCCTCGTTGCCAGTTGTTATGGGAGCTGGCAGGGCCAAACCCCCTCCTGCATGTTGGTTGGACAGACACACAGGACCCGGGGAGTACAGTGTGAAACTGGTGCACAGGAAGCCATGCACCTCTTTTATTAACAGCATCATGTGGTGTGTGCCACGTGCGCTTCCCAAGGGACATTGCACGAGCCTAGGAAGGGCCTATGTTAAACTACGACACAAGTGGTCAACCAATACACAATGCCCCTTCAAGTGCCTGCATGCCCACCATCAATCGTGCCTTTTTTGGATTACTTTGACCTTGGTAACAGTTAGCACACATAAGCTGTCTCTTTGTTGCCAACTGACTTGAGAAAAAATGGGGGCAAAATGTGAAGCCTAGAGGTCAGTGTTGATCAATTGCTTGTGCTGGAAATCAAAACAGGACACCTTCTCGAGGTGATGTGCAGCGACTACAGGTCCCAGCATGCCAAGCAGACATGTGTCAGTATCCACCAGGAGCTGGATGTTTGGCCTGGTGGTTACACCAGAATGCTACAGAAGCTGATTTAAAACATGGGGCTTCCTTCATCTACTAAGCCTTCCTTTGGCCCATTACATCCATCTTACCACCATTTTGAGGATATTTAGTTTCACAGAGATGCTAGTCATTGGGACTTGCGAGTCATCTAAAAGCTCAGCAGATCAGTGGAGTCTTCGGCTTCATCATGGGATGATTATTAATATGGGCATGGCAGGCTTGCTTCTTCCTGCTAAGCAAGCGTTATTGCCTGTGCCTGCAGGCAGTATGGTCTCTTATGTACCTGCAACCCCGATATAAAGGCCAGAGCATAGTGAGGGCACATAAGGAGGGCTGATGGTCATATAATAGGCCATATTGTCTGCGAGCATAGCCAATAATGCTTCAAGCACCTGGGACAAGGCAAACGTGGCCCAAATGGTTCTGGCTTCACTCTGACTTGCCTGTGGCTCTGTCGCCAGGACATGAAAATGAAGAATGGACTTCACTTCCTTGACCGCTTCGTGAGAAAGGCGTGCCTGGTGAGCACCGGTGGGGCATTTACCAAAAGGTTACTTTTGGGGCGGGGGATGGGGAGCACAGAGGGCCACGGAGAATGTTGGAATTTTGACAGGTTCAGGGGCTATGGCTACAGTGGCAAATATTGTCCGGAAGCCCTTGATCCTGATTGTCAGGATTCCAACATTCTATTCTGGGTGCCAAGGATTGTTTAAACAGTCAGGATCTTGCTTTAGCGCCACTTTAACATCTGCGCCCCCAGCTGACCGCATTGTAGAGTGCTGCCTTCTGCCTACAACTTCCTCAGTTTCTGCAGGTTTCAGCCCACCCATGCTGGCACTGACACAAAAATCACTTGGAATGGCCAGACTTCATTGCATTCACTTTTTTACTCAATCCATGACCTGAATGAGGACAGCGATGGGCAAAGATCGAGAGTTAACCTGGTTATTTCCTCCAGCAACCTGACAAACTTTCCCCATTTCACACTTAGCTTCATGACACCTAGCCCTCGAACCTTTCAGTGCCTCCCCATTATATTTTCCAGAGCAAGGTAAAGTATAATTTCGGAGCAGATCGGACAATCTGAGTACACCGCTACATCAAAACAAAACTCCAACTGAGACTCAAGGTACGTAGCTACGCACCACTTCGGTGGACACCAGCCACAGGCACGGCTGCCTACCCGCACGCATATGCCAATATAAACCAGACTAAAACACAAAGCACAACATCTCTGCCATCATAATGCATCTACGTCCTACGACAAAAAAATGGGTCTAGCTGTACACATAACGAGTCTCTCACACTTGCGCACTCTCCTGACCACCTCTCACCACTCTTCCACGTGCCTGACCATCATTGGTAGCTTACTGGGGCTCGGCCATCCCATCCAACTACCTATTTTGGCCAAATGCACACACACATTCCAATCTTTTGGACAATTTTCCTATACATTGGACTTCGTTCTCCTGAGGGCGTTCCCCCCAACAAGCGCATTGAGGCTAACACACAACTACACACACATTCACAGACAGATGCATTCACAGAAACACTCATCACGCTATTTTTAGCACACACCTTTTTCTTACTCGTTCACTCTGCTCTAATCTAGATCCTGCACTTGTTCCTCCTCTTTGACCCCTTGCAAGAAAACAAGAGCGCAGGGAGAGGAGCATTTGATAACTTACTTCAGTGAGACCGCCTCCACATCGTAATTGTCAAAGGAACACTTTAACCGAATATCAATGTAGCGAATCTGCTACGCCAATGTTTCAGCCATGGTCCACAGATTTGCCACTATTTGTAAAGCCCCGTACAAAGGCACGTTCCATAAGGTATGCACCCCATGTTTATACTATCTGACAATCTGAACTGCAATCTATAATCTGAATTGAATTTACTCAGCAATGCCCACTCTCACTCATTACTTACCACCTGCACAACACCCACAGAAGGTTGCAAAGTCATCAGAATAGAGGTCCTCATGGCCTCAGAGTAGCTGTGGCTCATTAATACCACCTTCTGCCTGCTGCGACAGTGGTCCTGTAGGCCTCCATGTGGGAAAGTGCCTAGTCTCACATACTGTGGTGGCCTGTGGAACCACTGTCCCTATCAGAAGAAGGTGGAGGTGCCATGCACAGTGCTCCTGGTTTGATTAACTAACTAGAAATTGTCTTCATGTTGGCATCTCCAAAATAGGAGTGAACCATTTGGTTGGTCATTATGCAATTTTCCTGCCTAGAAGCATAATGCCTGAAACCATCTTCTGGCAGGTTAATGTTAGACCCAAGGAAATATTGGCCATCAAGTTCCACCCCAACATCGTTGTCCTACTGCCCTCAGAAATTACCATGCTTTGTGAACATGATTCAACTTAATGGACAGAATTAAACAAAACACACACCCTCATTCTGAACTCTGAGGTCATAGTCAAGAAAATAGCCCAATCCTTTGTCCATCTGCCTGTGTTACTATAACGGGCTCTTGCAGTTTGTTTCAGCTGTCTGCTGTAAATAGAAATATAGCTATTTGGTGTTGCGCATTCATGCAGCCTTTTATTGTCCTAAAGACACAGATTTTCTCTGGGAAAAGATTGCATTCATTAAGACTGCGTTTATCGGTGTAGAAATGCAGTTTCATTTTCAACTTCAATTCAAAATACAACAGCAATGTTGTATTGAAACCATGGGCCCCCATCATTTTCAACTCATGTTTTGAAAAGGATGCAGGGGACTCGTGGGGCAGCTAACGCTTTGAGGGAGATGATGGTGAAGCAGACCCAGGGAGCATGACAGGAGACAGTGATCGGACTGAAGGAGACTGTAGAAGTCAGGAAGGAGTAGGCCACAGCTCTGCGGGTATCAATGAGCAGGCCTTTAAGGATACTGCTACCGGGCAGACAAGGAGATCTCCAGACAGAATGCTGCCTTCGTTTGATGTGTGATGTGACTGTACTGTAATATCCCTCTAGCATTTTATTAACTTTCCCCATAATTGTTCACAACGTCTCCCTGTTGAGCTGTGGCGCCCCAGCATGACAGGGACACAACATCAGATGTGCGATCTTAGGGACAATTGGCACGGCAGGGTAACAGTCACATAATGTAATCTTAGGTTCTGCAATGAGGAGTATTATCTTACTGGGCCTCATTAGGACCCAGGCGGATTTCGCGGTGCTAAATGCACCGCGAAGCATGGCGGAAAGCCGCCGATAGCGCCATGGGGGTTGGCGGATTTACCGCCCCATTCCGACCTCGGCGGAGCGGTAAATCCCCAATCCCCATTCTGCCCTTCCCCATTCCCATTCTTGCCCCATAGGGTATAATGGGAGTGGGGAAGGAGTTAATTACGCCACCGTAAAATACGGTGGCGTAATTAACAACGAGGTCCCGTAGCGCCATGGTTTTCTCCGGCTGGTAAAACCAGGCGGAGAAAACCTCCATGGCGCTACGGGAACTCGTAGTATGGCGGAGAGGTACGCCATGCACTACGCTGGCGTAATACCCTCTCCGCCAGGGTCCTAATGAGGCCCACTGTCTGTAAAGAGCATCCTGGCTGGTGGGAATGAGTGATATATTTCAGGAAGCATTGCCCACATGTACTCTATGTGAGGGCCTACATATACCCTCCATAAAACCCAGGGCATATTCCTGCAGTCTGTACATTGTTCCTATAAGGGTTTTGAATGGGGTACATGTGTGGCTATATATGGTCATGCTACCTGCCTGGTATTTATGTAAGGGACAATGAGCAAAGACAATTTTTGACCAGTGTAAATGAAATGACAAGAGTGAACCCACATTCGGAACATTTACCCAGGAAGATGAATCAGCCAACCACAACTGATTCAGTAGCCAGCAGGTTAGAATGGATGCAGTGAAGTGATCTGGACTAATAAATAACAAATAAATAAATAAAAATAAAACATCAATATCAATAATGCTGAGAACGTTCACCTCAATACTCCATAAATTTGGAAGGCTCACTCCATTGCCTTGACGATGAATGGAAGAAGACGCTTAGGCCTCATATATTCTGGTGGCATAGATCGGCCCGGTACTTTGAAGAATCAAATGTCCTACCTTCTAGGGTGAGACCAGAACCAGTGCTTGTCTCCCTTATCTAGGTGGGACCAACCCGTACAAATCTTGAGTCAATGCCTCCTCTTCTGCTCATCAGCCCTAGTGAAGGAGGTGACTTACAACTGGGAGAGAAGACCTGTGGATACTGAAAAGCGCTGCAGTTACCAGAGGCTGTGACCTGCAGCTGTAAAGCCTACACTTGAATCAAAGTAATACTCTTACCTACACTTAGTTGCTTGGCACAATTTCTCTGTCATCAGAACACTAGCTTTACAGGACTGGATGTTCTGCCGCCTAGTTTAGCCACAGGTACTGCCTTCCATGGCACCTCACCTGCTCCTTCTGCTGCCAGAAACTCTTCATCTTCCCCAAGCCAGGGTAGCCCCAGATTATCCTGCAGCCTCGAGGTCCTACACCCCCGTAGTACTGTCAACCTGTATCTCGCAATCACAGCAATCTCTCTGAGTGTTTGACAGCTCAGGTTCAACGACCTCTTGAATCTCAAGATAGCCTGATACCACTAGGAAGGTTTGTCCGATGGACCCAACGGCAAGTAGGGTTTCCTTGACTCAATCTACCATCCAAGTCGTGTATGCTTTTGGTCTGCACTCTGCTAGTTTTAGTCACTTCTTCCGATTTGGGCATCTGAACATTACCAGGAATAAAGAGGACGTAGGCATCGATAAGGTGTTTTGTAGCTAGGAATACCTGTTATTACTTCACATTCAAAACATGCGAATCATCTGAGCTATTTCCTGCAAAAACCAAAATGGCATAATGGAGCTAACATCATGATTTCTGAGTTAGCCTGGTATCATGACAGTGTTGAGGATCCTACATTGGGCATGTGATACAGTTCTTTGATCACGTATGGACCTAAATTATTTCCAGTGAGGCCTAGAACAGCTGTAAACTTTCGGTTGAGCCTAATAAAAATAACCGTTTTTTCATGATAGGTTGCTTCCATTTCTAAGCACTGTAATAATAGAAGTCATTATTACCCACTTTAATGGTACTCGCTGTATCAATATGAAGGTCTGAATTTGGCCTGCCACGGGAGTCGATTTTAAGAAGTGCATGCTGGCTCCATGAAAGGGCAAGCACTTCTTATTTCACTGAGCTATCGGCCCAAACTACTAATGACTCTGAAATTCTAAGAGACTTGGGTTATTTATCATTGTAATTTACTTCAATGTGAATTCCTATTGTACTTGCACCTGACATAAAAAAAAGTATTCAACATTTGCCACAATTTGTCAAAATCTACCAAATGTGAGAGACCTTCTACCGAGAACGAACAAATTCGGTCTCATTACAACCCTGTCGGTAGCTGTGTCTGCAAAAACGGCACGGCTACCGCCAGAGCTGTTTTTTTCTGGCGCCTAGCAATGGGGAATTTCCGGGGCATTACAGCCCCGGCGATCCCGATAATTCCCCATAGCCAGGCGCCGGAATAAATGACTCCGCATTCCCATTCCAGTCCCGTAGGACTCAATTGGAATGGGGAGGATGGAAGCACCGGCTCCGTTTATAATGGTGCCGGTGCTTCCGTCAAAGTCTACAGGCGGGTGCCGTTCCACCCACCAGGTCAAACCTGGTGGGCGGGAGGGCTCCTGCCCGGAGAGCTCGGAGTGTGCCGGTCCGGTAACAACGGTGGCGGTAGCTTACCGGCACTGTTGTTACCAGACCGGCACACTCACAATGAGTCCCCTTGTCTTTCTATGGGGTCCACTCAGGAGAGTTGCCTATCAGATACAGCTCACTGTACCCCTCCAGGGGAGAAAATATTCATTTGATTCGGCCCTCAAGAAAAGGCCAGCACTGAAATGCTAGGCAAATTCTAGACAGAATTTCCAACCTATACTTTTCTGAATATTCCTTTTATTCACTGCCCTGAGCCACCCCACTCCACTGCTGAAAGCAGATTCCGAATGATTCAGCACTGCTATAAATAATATATCCTGGACAGGTGAAGAACCATTGGGCCTCATTAGAAGTACTGCTTTAGATGGAAAAAGTGGCAGTAACATAATAACAGCCACTTTTAGCACTCTGCCGAATTAAAGGTCAGAGAAAATGGGCTCTAATTCCACCAGAGGAAATAGCTCAGCAGAAATTCCACTGGCAGAATTACTGCTGTAACCAGTGGAAATTTAGCATGCTCTAATTCTCCTAGCGGGATTAGCGCAAGAAATAAAAACATTACAAGTGAAAATATCACTGAAATTACACCAACAATGGGCAGTAATTCCACCCAAAAATTGGCACAGTTACCTCCACCAAATAGGTGGAGGTAAATGCATCCAATTGAGGAAAATGAACCCACAGGTGCACCCAATGGACACAAACAGGCTATGTAAGGGGCACACCTTCCCACACTCACAACCAGCAGTCCCAGATTACCAAATAGGCAAAGTAGGCAGCTGCCTACGGGCCCCACTCCTTTTGGGGGACCTCCAACAACAGATCAAAATAATATTGATTTGATCTTGAAAGAAAATTAAAATCAAGCTTTCTTAAATTGTTTCCAAAACATAAAAAAAATAAATCAACTCAAAGAAACTAAAACTTTACATTAAAGACTCTAAAATGAAAATACTGTATTGATGCAATGTACCCATTAACAACTTAAACTGGAGACTTCAGATTCACATAACAGTTTGGGCCTGAATATAAGGCTGGCGCTCCCGTAATGAAGGGGGCCATTACGGGACCGGTCCCCTTCATTACGGGAGCGCCGATTACGAACTTCCCATTGCGGGACACGTAAAACCAGGCGTACTTTCCGGGTCCCGCGAGGGAAAGAGGGAGGCAATAACGGGCCAGATGTAATCTGCCCGTTATTACCTTCCTCCCCATTCCCATTGAGCCCTATGGGGGCTCAAATGGGAATGGGGATGGGTTCCTGCAAGGAGGAATTACCGGGTCCTCCTATGTCGGAGTAACCCGGTAAGTCCCCATTGCAGGAACCCGGTAATGGAGCCCGGAACGGAGGCAGCCATGGAGCTAATAACTCATTGGCTACCTCCATTCTCGTAATGAGGCCCTTTGTCTCTTAAAAGCTCATCTTCTGGCAGCTGGCAGTTTGTAAAGAAATCTGGTGCAAACTATGTACGTGTAATGTACAGTAGTGATGGTCATCTCAGTCTAGCGGCCAACATTCACACTATTTAGTTCAATGTTATCTCACTAGAGCACAAGCACGAGAAACCTCCATAAACAAAGCTTTCTGTGAGTTAGTGTGTCACAAGTTCCCACTGACTCTAGACCCTAGTAGAATATTTGCGAGTAGAAGCTTTGAGAACACTGACTAGTATATATGCCCGACGTCTGCGTTACTAAGTAAGTTAGCTTTTCTAAGTTATAATGAAGTTTGATTAACTTCACCATGTACCGTAATGGAACAAATCTATCTTGTTCAAGCACTTTTACTCATTTTTGGCCGAAACCTAGGAATTCTTTCATTTTCTTGAACAAAGCATAAATATTGTTTGTCGTTGCTCTTTTGTAGACCTATAATGTCGGTGCCCGAAAAGAAGAGGTACCAGGAGATCATTTGTGAGGAGACCCTGAAGTTTCGACTGCCTCGGGCCTCCACTGGGTTTCATCTGCCACTGACTTCCAGCAACATGCAGCCCATTGCAGTTGCTAACTATCACAACCAGCGACTCTAACTCTACATCGGCCTACAGTGCATAGCACACCAGCAGCAACAAAGGAACCTACAAGGGCCAAAGCGGAGGAGACTTGTGTGAAGGGAGGCGCTTATTCCCAGAGTCAGCCTATCGCCCTGGGCAATGGCAGATGCACAGTTAATAACACTGAATCGTCTTAACCGGCAAACCATAGCAGACCTCCTGACCCTTTTCCAGCCTGACATTGAGAGTGCCATCAATATACAAACAGCCATACCACCGCTACTGAAGCTGGTATCAGTCCTGCACTTTTGTGCCACAGGCACATTGCAGCACACCGTCGGCATGATGCATTGCATGTCGCAACACATATTTT
The DNA here is from genome assembly GCF_040938575.1 of Ambystoma mexicanum. Classification (NCBI taxonomy): domain Eukaryota; kingdom Metazoa; phylum Chordata; class Amphibia; order Caudata; family Ambystomatidae; genus Ambystoma; species Ambystoma mexicanum. The sequence continues at coordinate 901,494,205 of NC_090934.1, forward strand.
CGAAAGTGCAGGAACAAGTGCTGGATGCACTCTGTCCTGCACCCATGCAGACGTGCATGCAATGAATGTTAGATTTTACACCACTGTCCACTTCCCCAATGTAATAGCAGCAGCTCTGGACTGCACATATGTGGCATTAGTGGCACTCCAAGTATCAAAGCATGTGTTTCAAAACAGGAAACAATGTCCCTGAATGTGAAATGTACCTGTGAGGCAGACCTCGCTATGGCCCACTACTGCGCCTATTTTCTTGGGTCAATTCATGATGCCATGGTACTATGGAGCAGCACCCTGCCTGCATACATGGAGACCAACACAGGACAGCAAACATGAATCCTGTGTATCTATCCACAAAGGCAAATGTGGAAGTGTTTTTTAAGTGAGATGCCAAAGATGCATCATGCACATGTAGCAGAATGTTTCCTGGTGTATGATCTGCATGGCCCCGCAACCACCTAATGTCATGTCCTTTCAACACTACAGCAGCTGTGCTGCAGGTATCGAAATTCCCAGAAGGCATAGGACACCAAAACTGAAATTGCATTTCAGTGGTAGAGAGCCTCCTCTGCAACCCCTCAAATTTGATAAAGGGCCCAGCTGGTCACCCCTGGAAGCAGAAAGGAAAGCACCCCACTATTCCCAGTAACACACAACTTTCAGAGACATACAACATGCCAATCAAACACACTGTCATCGACACACATAAAATACTCCATAATGAACAAGAAAAAGGCAGCACAGGCCGCTATATGGCAAGTATGCATTGCGATGTGCAGGGATTATTTGGGAATGCATACTATGGGGATAAATACATATGCTGCAGATCAGGATGTGCACAAGTCATTGGCCATTGTCAAATGCAAGGCACACCCTGATGTCACTAGAGTGTACTCAAATAACTGCATGGAAATGAAAAGCCTTCACTAATTAGTCAGGACGGGGAAGTATGATCATTACCTATGTGCAAGTGGCCCAGTCTCATTCCACTTAAATGTGACACTGGTTACCCACAATTAGCACGGCTTATGACTCCATTAAGGAACCCTAGGTTGCTGCAAGAGATTTCTTACAATGAGGCATACACAAGGACCAGGGTGTGCATAGATCGCACAATTGGACTCCTGAACGGAAGGTTCTGGTGCCTCCACCGGACTGATGGGGCACTTATGTACAGTCTGGAGGAGGTAGGGAAGATAGCCCTTGTGTCTGTGATGCTGCATAATATGTGGATCAGACGGGATGTTCCATTACCTGCCGAGGAGGATGTGGCACTGGCAAACTCAGAGCAGGAGGATGACGAGACATGGACTGGAACACCAGCACAACATGGCCTTGCAAAAGGAAGGGATGGGTGCTTGCGGAGTCAGGAACTGATAGACATTTTTTTCTGATATATAATATGCACACTGCACAATTTGATTTGTTTATTTGTACCGCACTTGAGCTTTAGGAGGAGCATCTGAACAGAGACTGTATCTGTGCACAGATGTTAAATTAAAAGGACACATCATAGAGCAGGTACCACCAAAACATTAAGTGGAAAGGTGGGTTTTAAGTTTCTTTCAGAATGCTTGAAAGGAATCAAGGTTCCTAAGATCAAAAGGGAGGGCATTCCAGGCCAGAGGACCCAGCACAGACAACCATCTATCACCTCTGTGGATAAAGTGAGATGTGGGCACTGGCAATAACATTTGAGCAGAGGAACAATGAGATTGTCCCGTATGATAAGGAGTGATTTTAGAAGCCAAGTACGTAGTGCTCCAATGACTACTGGTCAATCTTTCTCAGAGATAAGCAGAAGGATGGGACGTAAGAGTCTAATTCGTTAGTGGATGGATGTAAGCATCTCATTGATCTGCAAATTATAAGTCAGATTGGATTTTCATGTGCATCCTAGATCTTGTACTTTATGTGAAAAGGCTGAATGCATACCAAAGAGAGCTGGGCCGGGAGGAAGATGCTGTAAATCTTTCAAAATATCCTCAGGTCCCAGCAAGATAACCTCTGACGGATTAAGCTGAATTTTATTAGCCAGCATGCAGCTTTTAATTTCTTGGGCGCAGTCACAAAGCATTTGTTTTGAGTCTGATGTGCTATTAATCCTGACATAGATCTGTATGTCATCTGCATATGAGTGATAACTCGACTCAAACTTGGAGAAGACTCAGCAATGTTCGAGAAATCTACGAAACCAACCAAAAACGGCCAGATCTTAGCTTTTTATGAAAACTCCATTTATAAAGGCTGTGACACCATGTATTTCATCCACCCTTACTCCCCAACACCAATGTTCTCCCTCCTCCCTCTCTCCCCAACACCCATGTTCTCCCTCCACCCCCACACTCCAACACCCATGTCCTTCATCCACCCTCAATCCCCGACACCCATGTCCACCCTCCACCCTCACACAGAACTCAATGTCCACAGGCAGTGCTTTGAGAGTTTGGTGCACGAATGGCTGTGTGTTGAGACCTGCCTCTTGGACTACCGGCAAGGGATTCCTCCGTTGGGGTGGCAGAATTGGAGCTAGCGGAATCAATTCCATGGATGTGCTGCAGTGTCAGCAGCAGAGCACTTTGCATTGATCAATTTCCTGCAGGTATGGTCTCAGTTAGTTCTTGAACTCTCTGGCCAGCCACTGTATTTAAAGTAATGGCTTCTGTGAGATGTCTGCGCTAGCGGCCAAGTTCCCTTATCAACTGGTGAGATTATGTACGGAACGGGTTCGTGGAGCACCTGGTTAATTGGAAAACCAGAGGCATGTTATGTGCTAACAACAAACCCTTGAAACATGGGAAGTTGATCCAAAACATTGATGATCTGGTCACCTCGAATGAGATGACCATCTATTGGGAAAAGATCAAGGGTCATTCCAAAGTAGAGGGACCAGACAAAACTGGAAATGACTTAGCTGATCAGCTGCCAAAACCGGGGCCATCCAAGGGGATCTAATTGAGATTGAGTCCCTGTTGGGGGAGATCCAGGTCACTGCTATCACTAGGTCCCAGACAAATGCTCACAACGACCTTTCAATTGCACAATGGAGTAAGGAGACCCCTGATGCTGATTTGATTACCGCTCAGAAGGGGGATCCAATAATTGGTAAATTTTACCAACACCTTGAGGACCCTGAGAACTTTCCCCTGACGGATACCGATTATATTGGGAAAGAGGACCTAAGAGTGTTGATGAAATGTCCAAAAATGTTCCGGATCCAAGACGGTTTGTTGGTAAGGAAATCCAAAGCTGGCCACGATCAGTGGGTGGTTCCTACCTCATTCCGAAGCCTGATGTTAAGTCACGCCCATGATGCGGCCACCGCCGGTCATAGGGGGTTTCACACAACATTGGAAATCTTAAGAGAGGTTGCATACTGGCCACACATGGGGCAGGACCTCGACCAATACTTGAAGGGGTGTCTTGTGTGTGCACAATTTCAGCCATCATCCCTCACGCACCGTGCGCCTCTCCAAAAGAGGGGGATGACACTGCCATGGTCAGATTTACAAATCGACTTTGTAGGCCCCGTGATTCGCTCCGCGAGGGGGAATAAGTACATGTTGACCGTCACATGCTTGTTCACCAAGTGGGTGGAATGTCTCCCAGCCCCAAATTGCAAGGCAGAAACCGCAGCTGCCCTGATGATTAACCACATCTTTTCCCGTTTTGGTCTACCTCAAAGGATTGAGTCAGACAGGGGTAGCCACTTCACCGCATATTGCTTACAGGCCAGCTTCTTCTGGGGCAGTAGAGAGATATAACCGAACCATTGTGAGCATATTAAAGAAGTTTGTGGCAGATTCTGGGCCAAGTTGGGATATCCGATTACCTCTGGTCCTAATGGCCATCAGATCTACCCCTTCATCTGCAACCAAAATGTCACCATTCGAGTTGATGACTGGACGCAAGATGGTGCTTCCTCAGCATTTGCTCTACAGGACCCAAGAGCAGACACTGATAAATGCCTCCACAACTCATGAGTATGTGGAGAATTTAAGGAAACACCTTCAACATGCTTTTGCTTATGCTCAGCGGAATCTAGAAAGATCAGCTGATAGCATGAAGACCCACTATGACCTGAAGACTTCCAGGAAGGAATATCAGGTGGGGGACCGGGTCTATCTATACAATTTCCAAAGGAACCAGGCCAAACAGCGAAAAATTTTGCCTACATGGAAGGGACCCTTTGAGGGTATAGACAAAATCTCCCCTGTGGCCTACAAAATCCACATCCCCAAAGGTCCTTTGGCAGCGGGGGAAGACAAGTGGGTCCACATAAACCAGTTGAAATGTTGCCATCCCAGGCACACTCTGCAACAACTGGAGGAATCCTCTGGAATCCTAGCGGGTACTGTCTCAGACTAATTCAGTTCCAACCATAAAACATACCACATCTAGTCTCTAAAATATTGTGATTTGCATGAAACTGTCTCTTAGTTATACTGTTTTTTTTTCAAAATAAGAATGTAATGTTTCGTTATGATGAAATGCACATGCTGCCCCACTATCTCAACAGTGGTGGAAAAACGTCTATGAATAGGTATTGCCGCTCTTCCTTTGTCGTCCTAGGAGAAAGAAAACCGGGAGACGGGCCAAGGAGGACGATCCGGAGACCGGGAGCAGAGACGCAACGGGCCCGGGGTACCGCCCAATCTTCCCATCAGGACCGGCGAGGAGAACCGATCGATCCGACCAGATGGAGAAAAAGATGCTGAACTGTGCCATTTATTGGAAGAAGATGAGGAAACATCCCAGGTCTTGCGAGTCCCATTAGTGAAATAGAATGGCCATCGCAAGAGGGGGGCTTGTGGGATGTTTTTATCCACGCATCCAAGCCCTACCTCAAAACTGTGCAGTACTGACATGGAAAACATCATGATGGCCAGAGCTTCCCAGAAAATGCACAGGGAAATGCATGAAGAATAGGCTGCCACTCATTGTTGCCGATGTTATGGGCACAGAAGGACACTGCCTAAAACCACCATTGGACTACCCACACAGTAGTCTGGGATTGAATTATATTATTTTAGGATATAGGATTGTATATATAGGATTATTATAGGATTGACTTATATTATTTTAACTAAGAGATTGGTTCTGCACAGTTCTACTAGGTACTCACACTATATTCTTGAATTAGAATGGGCCTCGCCACAGATCTGGTCAGGTTTTAGACTGGACTCTGGTTCTGCTAACAGTGATCTGGGTCAGCTCTGCTCTCTCTCTGGTTCTGGAAATTTGATAGATTTGAAGTCTCTATGTCTGCTCTCTGAAGGTTGAGGGAGGTAAAGTATGGATTTTCCCGGCAGAGCTTCCAGCTGCAAATGGATTTGAAGGTCCCTATCTGTCCTGTCTGTCTGCTTTTATCTGTTTTTAAAATGGGTGGAGAGGCTAGCTTCCTAGGCCCTACCCCTCTCCCCTTGTCATTGGCCACTTCATCCGCTTTCACTTGATTGGGGGAATGAAATGAAGTGTCATCATGATGAGGTCTGTTTATGATACAGAGAACCCACCCCTGTCAACTTTACACACAATCTATATTTGCTCAAAAAACATATTTGCACAGGTACACATTTGTTTAAAATTACATGCACCCTTCACATATCACAGGAGGTATCCCCTGTTCAAACTCTGCTCTTCCTGGGGTCTTGCATTCAGAAATGGCACATATTTCACTTTTTAACTGATTTTGCAATGTCGGACATTAACCCAAATTTACACACGTGTGCGCAAGGAGTATGGACATTAGTTGATGAAGTGTCAGATTTTTCACATGCATACATTTTGAGTAATATCCTCTTTTCCGCTAAAACCCCCCTGAACATACCACCGGGTCCTAACACGTCTTAAAATGTGGGCAGAAAAATCACAAGAATTATGGTATCATTTAAATAATTTTCACAAGTCCGCTCTATGAATGATCCATCTTTTTAGAGTTATGTTCTGGCCCCAAATGGGGTGTGGTTTCCCCCCAGCACAAGGTTGAATTTCTGGTTTTTCCAGTTCTGCCAAGCCAGCTTGCTCTCACAGACAGTGCTCCTCCCCTGTCCTTCCAGGAGGAAGCTCCATTTACGACTCCCGCCAATAAAACATTTGCCTGAGTCAGGACAGGGCTTTGTTCAGAGCTCCTGTATTCTGTGGGGGCTCCCCTTAATTCAATTATCAGAGAGATGGCATATCCTTAGTGTGGCCAGCAAAAGGCAGATAGGCCTGGGAACACAGCTGTGACTCAAGTTTCATCTCCTGTCGGGGGTAGCTGGTGGGCAGAATTCAGTTCCTTAAGCCAGGTTTCAGATAAAATGTCACTTTTTGTTACCCAGTTTAAGTCAAGACAATGTTTACATATGCAGCTAGAATGCCGATTCTAAGTTTAAAACTATGACATTTAAACAATTGCAACCTATGTGACACTCAAAGTAGGTCACTCATTTCTTTTAAACATTTAGATTTTTAGTGTCTTTCAGTCCAAATTTACTAAGCCAGTCTTGTTATAAACCTTCAAGTCACTTCAGAATATAACTTTACATTGGATCCACCTCTCAGTAAGTCTTTCTTTGGCTTGCCTTGGGTTCATTTATTCAGTTTTACACAAAAAAAGTAAAATCTGGTGTTGTTTTAAAACGCTGGCTTTTTGATAGTGGTGAGGACTGGTACTGCACCCCTTTTTGGGATTTAAGAAAATGAATTCCCAACAGTTATGGGTTTGCTTTTGGCAATCAGCATTGCCATTCCCAAAATGTACTCGCGAATTTACCGCGATTTGCAAATTTCTCAACGTGTGAAAACAGCAGTTTTCTTGCTTTCAGTTGCCAAAAATTCGTTTAACCTGCTAGCTACACCCTAGATCCTTGCTAAAGTGAGCCTGGACTAATATTAACTTGATACCACTCACCCTGAACCTCTAGAGGGAATTAAAAGCCTTTTAGCATATTTTTCACTTCATTGCCAGCACATATAAAAGCATTTTGGGCCTGTGTTTCCAACTTCTGTAGTCTAAGCTTGCTGGGGTGAACTGAATTACAGTTGATTGCATTTCTGAGAACTGTGTGCTTTCCTTCCATTTCCTTGCATTGCATAAAGGGGGAGGGGATTGCCAGAGAAAAGTGATTACATTGTTTTGTTGAAATCATATTGAGTATTTTCTGTATTGCATTTTCATTCAACATTACATCCATCTGAACTTAGATTAAGTATTCTCTACCACCTTATTCTTCTGTTCCTATTCACAAGTGTGCTAGTGCCAGACTATCCATTATTGATTACTGCTCAGATTAAGTGTGATATTCAATTATTAATTTATCATAAAGTGTGATATATATCTCTATTGTTTAAATTATCAAATAAACTTTTTAACTTGCAAAACAGAACTACTTCTTGGCTCAGTGGGGTCAGGAGGATTCCAAGAGAGGGGTGTTATATAGGGGTGGTCATCCCGAACGCATGAACTGGACATAAAGATATATCAATAAGGGTTTTCATTCAGTATTCTAGACTAGGCGTTGACTTGGCTGTAGTGCTGAATTGAATCCTCTTACAACCTTGCACTGCGCCCTGCATTGCTTGGGTATGCTGCAGTTGGGGGTCTGTGAGATTCTCCATTCTTTGCTGCTGCTGTTCCATCTTTGTGAGACTTTTCATGTGGCTGTCAGGGCATTTTGTGGCATCTGATCTGGTGGGTGGACCAGGCTGCGTTCACCTAGGGAGTGCATTCCACTTCCTTCATCCCCATCAACTGCAGACTCTTCATGCTCTTTGCCAATGTCTCTGTCTATATGTGGCTGCCATAGTGGACCCTGAGCAACTGAGGGACGTGGAGCAGCAGATGCAGGGGGTTCTGTGCTGGGAAGTGGGTCAGGTGCAGGCAAGTCGTCCTCCAAGGATGCACCCATCAGTGTGCTCGTATTGACGCTGGTGAGCGGGGCAGGCTCGTGAGCACCTGTGGCCTGACAGACAGTGGCAGCAGTGTGAATATTGGATGCAGCAGTTGGAGTGTTGGAGAGTTGGTACATTTCCTGGAAGTTATTTGGTGAGACTAAGTTGTGGCTTCAGCTTGTGAAGGTCCAGCTGCACTGCTGCTGGCATCATCTTACTGGCTGGTTTATGAGCCCATTGGCCGGAAAAGGAATATTGCCCAGTGAAATACTAGGTAGTTGTTACCATTCATTTCAACCATCCAGTCTAGTGGCTCTTCCACGTGCATCTGTTAAGGGCTGCACATGACACATCTCTGGAACTGAATACACATGTTCCCTACTACAGTCATTAGGCAAGGATGCTGGACAACCCGAGACATCTTTAGAAAAGCTACTTGGTTGCTTAAAGGACACTTTGGTGATGACAATCTCACATACTCAATATAACAGCCTAAAATATAGGGCTATTATTGGGATTGAGAGATGGGGTTAGCGCAACTGACATCATTAAGGTCCTTTAAAAGCATCATATAGGATGTTATGGGTGAACATGCAGTATGTTTTGGTGCTATAGTTCACAGTGCTGGACACTTGTTTTTGTTGGGGTTACAATGTTTTTGCTTAGTAGAGTGTTGACGGGCACATTCATGAATACAGGATGTACTTCAGAGCAAAGGTAACGGGACATTTGAGGTGATTCATGATGGTTGCATTCAGCTGTCAGCCTAGATGTCAACGTGCGACTCCATAGTAGAGTAAATTCTCCTCCTTGAAGGGCGGACTCTGTTTCAGAAATCATTCCCCCCTAAAAGTGGAGACTCTGTATCAGTATAAACTCTGCTTTGAAGGGGTGACTCTGGAGCAGAGTACATTCTCTCACTTGATAGGGAAGGCCCTGTAGCTGAATAAACTCTCCCACTTGATGGGGGAGATTCTGTAGCAGAGTAAACTCTCCCCCTTGGTTGGGGAGGGAGTCTCGACTCTGTATCAGAATAAACTCTCACCGTTGAAGAGTGAGACTCTGTATAAGAATAAACTCTGCCCTTTGAAGGAGATACTTCAAAGCAGAACTCCTTGAAGGGGAGACTCTTTAAGATCAGAATATGCCTGTCTCCCATTGAAGGGGGAGACTTGGTATCAGAATTAACTCTCCTCCTTCATGGGGGAGACTCTGTAGCAGAATTAGCTCTCCCCAATGGAGGGGGAGTCTCCGTATAAGAATAAACTCCCCACTTTGAACTGGAGACTCAAAACCAGAACCCCTTAAAGGGAGACTCTGTATCAGAATCCCCCATTTTTTAGGGAAAGACTCTTTATCAGAATAAACTATCCCCATTGATAGTGAGACTCTGTAGCAGAATATGCTCTCCCATTTGTTGGGGGAGACTCTGGGCCAGAATAAACTCGCCCCTTGAAGGGGAGACTCTGTATCAGAATAAACCCTCTCATTTGAAAGGGAGACTCAGTTGCTGAGTCCCCCAGTTGATAGGGAGACTCCAAAGAAGAAAACAAGCTCCCATTTGATGGGGGGAGTCTCTGTATCAGAATAAACTCGCCCCTTGAAGCGGGAACTCTGTACCAGAATACGCACCCCTCCTTAGTTGGGGAGTCTCTGTATGGGAATAAACTCTTCCGTTTCAAGGGAAGACTCTGTATCAGAATAGACGATTCCCCTTGAAGGGGTGGAATCTGTATCAGAATAAACTCTGCCCCTTGAAGGGGAATCTCTGTATCAGAAAAAACTCTCACCATTGATGGGGGAGACAGTATCAGAATAAAATCTCCCCATGGAAGAGGAAGACTTCCTACCAGTAAAAACTCTCCCTTTTGAATGTGAGACCCCATAGCAGAGTAAACTCTCCTCCTTGAAGTGGGAAACTCTGTTTTAAAACAATTCCCCCCTTGAAGCGGACACTGTATCAGAATAGACTTTCCCCCTTGAAGGGGGAGACTCTTTATCAAAATAAAGTTGCCCCCTTGAAGGGGAGCCTCTGCATCAGAATAAACTCTCCCCCTTAATGGGGGAGACTCTGTAGCTGAATATACCCACCCTATTTTTGAAGGGGGAGACGAATAAAAATAAACTCTCCCCTTGATGGGGAGACTCTGTATCAGAATAAACTCTCCTCCTTGAAGAGGAGACTGTATCAGAATAAAATCTCCTCTTGATGGGGAGACTTTGTATCAGAATAAACACCCCTACTTGAAGGGCAGACTCTGTATCAGAATAAGCTCTCCCTCCTTGATGTGGAGACTTGGTATCAGAATAAATGCTCCCCCTTGCAGAAGGACAGTCTGTATCAGAATAATCTCTCCCCCTTGAAGGGTAGACTCAGTATCAGAATAAACTCTCCCGCTTGAAGGGAAGCCTCCATAGAGGAATAAACTCTCCCCCTTCATGGGGGGGACTCTGTATCAGAGTAACCCCCACCTTTTAAAGGAGAGACTCTGTATCAGAATAAACTCTCCCCTTTGAAGGCATGAATCAGTAGCTCAATCAACCCCTTCACCCAATAATATGGAGACTCTGTAGCGGAATACATTCTCCCATTGAATGTGGGAGACTGTAACAGAATAAACTCCCCCCTCTTTAAGGGGAAACTGTGTATCAGAATAACCTCTCCCCTTTGATGGAGGAATCTCTGTATAAGAATAAACTTTTCCCCTTGAAGGAAGAGAGTCTGCATCAGAATAAGCTGCCCCTTGATAGGGGAGACTCTGTCTCAGAATAAACTTTCCCCCTTGAAGTCAGAGACTCTGTATTAGTATAAGCTCTCTGCCTTGAAGGGGTGACTGTAGAGCAGAATAAACTCTCTTACTTGATGGGGGAAACGCTGTAACAGAATAGGCCCCCCCCCATGAAGAGAATTCTCTGTAGCAGAATAAACTCTCCCCCTTGATGGGGGCGACTCGGCTCTGTATCAGAATAAACGTTCTCCCTTGGTGGGGAGAGTCTGTATCTGAATATACTCTCCCACTTGAAGGGGCAGAGTCTGTATCAGAATACACTTTCCCCCTTGAAGGGGAGACTTTCTAGCAGAATAAACTCCACCCTTTAAAGCCAGAGACTCTGTATAAGAATAAACTCTCTCCTTGGAAGGGGACACTCCATAGCCGAACCCCTTAAAGGGGAAACTCGATCAGATCAGAATAACCTCCCACCCCCTTGAAGGGGGGATTCTCGGTATCAGAATAAATGATCCACCTTCATGGGGGAGGCTCTGTAGCAGAATAGGTTCTCTTCATTGAAGGAGTGACTCTGTATAAGAAAATACATTATCCCTATTGAAGGTTAGACTCCATAGCAGAACCCCATGAAGGGGAGACTCTATCAGATCAGAATAACCCCCACCCCCTTGAAGAGGGAGACTCTGTTTAAGAATAAACTCTCCCTTTTGAAGGGGAGACTCCATAGCAAGCAGAACCCCTTAATGGGCTTACCCTGAGAACCTCCCCACTTTTCCTTTAGGGGGAGAGCCTTTATTAGAATAAATCCTCCCATTTGAAGAGGAGACTCTGTATCAGAATAAACTCCCCTCTCTTGAAGGGGACACTCTGGAGCAGAATAAATCTCACCTTGAAGGGGAAACTCAATATCTCTCCCCTTAATAGGGGAGACTCTGGTTCAGAACACATTCTCCCCTTTGAAAGGGAGACTCTGTAGCAGAATATACTACCCATTTGAAGGGGCAGACTTTGTATCAGAATAAACACTCCCACTTTCAAGGGAGACTTTGTATCAGAATAAACTGTCCCCTTGATCAGGGGAATCTGTATCAAAATAAACTCTCCTCCTTCACGGAGATAATCTGTATCAGGATAAACTCTCCCCTTGATAGGGGAGTCTCTGTATCAGAATACAATCTCCTCTTTGAAGGGGAAGATGCCATATCCCAATAAACTGTCCCCCTTGAAGGGGAGCCTCCATAGCACAATAAACTCTCCCCGTCATGGCCGAGACGCTGTATCAGAATAAAGTTCCCGGCCCCTTAAAGGGGGAGACTCTGTATCAGAATATACTCTACCATTTGAAGGGTAGAATTAGTAGCTGAATCCCTCTCACCCCTTGATAGGGAGACTCTGTGTCAGAATACACTCTCTTATTGGATGTGGGAAACTGTAAAAGAATAAGCTCCCCCCTTGAAGGGTAAACTCTGAATCAGAATAACCTCTCCCCTCTGATGGAGGAGTCTCTGTATGAGAATACACTCTCCCCCTTGAAGCAGAGACTCCTTAGCAGAATAGACTCTCTCACTTGAAGGGGAGACTCTGTTACAGAATAAACTCTTACTTCTTAAAGGGGAGACTCTGTACCAGGATAAACTTCCCTCCTTAAAGTCCAGAGTCTGCATCCAAATAATGTTTCGCCTTGTATGAAAGGATCTCTATCAGAATAAATGATTCCCTTCAAGAGTAGACTTTGATCAGAATAAATTCTCCACTTTGATGGCGAAAACTGTAGAAGAGTAAACCTCCCCTTCATGGAGGAGCATTTGTTTCAGAAATACATCTCTCGGTTGATGGAGGTGATTCCTTAGCAGAATAAACTTTCACCCTTGATGGGGGAGACTCAGTAGTAGAATATCCCACTCCCCTTTAAAGGTGGAGTCTCAGCAGCAGAATACATGATCCCCCTAGCAGAATAAAATATACCCATTGCATGGGGACACTATGTGTAGTATGTAACAGAATATAACCTCCCCATCGTAGGTGGAGACACCGCATACAAATAATCTCTCCCGTTGAAATACAGTATCAGAACAATCAATCCCCATTGAAGAGGGTGAACACTTTATCAGAATAAACTTTCCTCCTTGATGGGGAGAGTCCATAGCAGAACTAGATTCTTCCCTTTGAAGATAGAGACTATGTGCTAGAATAAAACCTCCCACTTGATGCTGAAGACTCAATGTCAGAATAAATCATCGCCTTTTAAAGGGGAGACTCTGTATTAGAAAATAACTCCCTCTTCAAAGGCAATTAGAATAAAATCTCCCCATTGAAGGTAAGTGTGGTCTGGCCATGGACCGGGCCTGAAGAGGACATGCATGCTCGTGTACTGTGCCACTCACAGTATCTGTATAAAATAATGAGGAGAAAAACATATGGTATATTTGTTTGAGCTTCGTACAGCCGAACATTTCGAACAAATATGTCAAATGGTACCATTGTAGCAAACAAGGGGAGTGCAGGTTGCGGGGTTGCCCCCCCCCCCCACACACAATTGTGCGCTACAATGGCATCAGAGTTGTGGGGGTGTCCCCCCGTATCCTGTATAATACCGTTTAAAAAAAAAAAAATAAGAGGACCCTGGCACAACAAGGTATGCCGCCAGCAGGTAATTAGAGGGGCGGGTGGGGGAGTGGGTAACGGGATGCAATGGAAATCATGCATGATTTCACTGCTGCAGGCATTTTTAATTCAGCATTTTCTAATTTGAAATTTCCTGCTGTGGTAAAATCACCTATATCAGTCACTCGCACTGGTCCCGTTCTGGCGGGCCATGCCTTTTTTATTCTTACAGCCGCGTCCTGACGTGACACGTCATGCTGCCTCTCTCCCCTTTACTCTACACCACATCCCTCACCAACTTGGATAATAAAACAAACAGACATTCAGCTCGCAGTTTGCTAATAAATTCCGTGCAGGATGAACCCCCTCAGCTTTGTGGACGGCTGTGGCCTCTCTCTCCGCGAGTACCTATCACAGGGTGTTTCACAGGGATCCTCCTGGACCTCTGCCTGCTTCTGACAGGGGATAGGGGAGGTCTGGACAGGACTGAGGATTGTCCATAGTTTCACAGTGTCCACTGCATGCCCCTCTCATAGAACCTACCACTTGCCTGACTACAACTCCACTTATAACTGCTATTAAGTTGACATGCGCAATGGTATGCAACCTGCACCTTATGCTTTTCGACTGTATGTAACCAGCACCTTGATGCCTATGGGTTTAGTGCGCTTAATAAATGCACAAATGAATAAATTAATAAAGAGTATCTCAGGGGGACTGTCTTGTCCTGGCGCCAGCTCCACTGTTGGTAAAGGAGCTTCCTTCCACATAGTGGACGGCACGATCCGAAAGTGCAATGTGTTTCTCATCACTGTCTCTTGATCTTTCCTCACTGTCATCATACCATGGTCATTGTTCATCATCGTCCAGGGTTGTGGTTCATATGACAGGGACAATTTCTGTGGCAGGGATCTGTTCTTCACTAGCACGTTATCTCCGGGGGTCAGGTTGCTAGTGTGAGCTCTTTGGACCCTGCTTTCCCTCTCATTCCTGGCTTGCCTTTTCTGCTACACTTGCTTGTTGTCTATGTCCGGTGCTATTCAGCTGGGGTGCATGGGAAGCCCCACTTCTATGGGAACCCCAAACATGAGAGCTGCGGTGCAGACTGTATTGCAGAAATGCAATGTCTGGTAGTAGGTCTGGAGCAACCTGTACACCTCAGGTAGCCACAGGACTTGCTGGTCTTTTGTAATCTGTATCACTTTGTTCAACAAGGCCATGAAATGCTCAGTGTCTCAGTTGGCCTGGGGCCAGCATGGGGTGATTCCGTGATGATGTATGTTCAAATTATCCAAGAACGCTGGCAGTTCCCTTCCTTTAAAAGGAGGACCATTGTTGTTCTTGATTTTGTTTGGTAATCCGTGTATGATGAACATCTTTTCAAGCACCATTGTAACCGACGTGGCATCAGTGGACTTCACAGTCTTTACCTCGGGATACCTGCTGAACTCGCCCACTGCCACCAGCAGGTACGCTTCATTGGCCAACAAGCAGAAGTCTATGCTGATCACGTCTCACCTCTGCTGGCTGTGCGGGGGACTCCCAATCGGCTTTGGGGGCCCCTGTTGTGTGGTTGCTTAGCACGCTGGGCAGGATCCTACTAGTGTCACTACTTTATGTTGCATGTTCGGCAGCCACACTCTCGAGTTGAGTAAGGCCTGCATTTTGATGATTCCCTGATGGCCTTCATAGGCTTGCCGCAGCGCTCGTTCTTCTAATGTCATTGGCAAAACGCTGTGTTGACCCTTTAGTATGATTCCATCTGGCGAGGTGGAGAGCTCATGGCGTACTCCAAACAGGTCCTGCAGCAGTTCTTGGGCCCCTGGCAGTGGTGCATTGTGGCTGCCAGAACGTGTCTCCAGTCGCCCGAGAGGATGGATTATTTCACGAGTTGGAGGCACATGTCTCACGCAGTTTCGTTGATGATTTCGTGTAGTTTCATCCGTTTGGGTCCCCATGGCAGATGTGCTTATCAATCTCCTGTGTCGTCTTCCGCTGGTGGTGCTGGCCGTGGGTGTCGAGAGAAATAGTTAGCCAGATTGTCTGCCCTGGATCAGTATATTACCTCAATATCAAACAGCTGTAACTGGAGCATCCAGTATTTCAGCCTGTGTGGCCGACCCCTTGAAGATTGGCATGAGTGGCTTGTGGTCTGTATAGATGGTGGCATGATGCCCCAACAGGTACAATTGAAAATGTCGGTACCCCCACAGGATGGTGAGGGCCTCTCGCTCAATGTGCACATAGTTCTTTTCAGTCTTTGTCAGCACAAAGCTGGCAAAAACGATGGGGTGCGTGACTCCCTCTTGGTCCTTTTAGGTGAATACTGTTCCCAATTCCAATGGACTGGCATCCACCAATAGTTCAATTTTTCCAGGCCCTGTTAAAGAACACCACTACGGTGTTGGTCCTGAGTGAGTCCAGTTTGCTGAAGACAGTGGTTACAGTTGTCAACAATCACTTTATCTATTGTGGAAGTGATGTGCCACTCATGTCCAGTTGTGAGGTTGGGGAGCCTCATGTTGATACATATACATACGGTGTTCTGTTGTTTTGGTTTCTTGGTTACAATCATCGGGGAGACACACGGGGTGGGCCCTGACGTCTTCACAATTATTTTCAAGTCTTCCAACTTCTTTAATTTTGCTTCCACAGCCGTCCGCATATTTAAAGGAACTCTCCGATGTCAAATTGCTTTTGAATCTACCGTGGGGTCTATGTGGAGTGTGATGGATTGGTTTTTCAGACAGCCGATCCCTTTAAACAGTGTTGCATATTTTGCTAACAATCTGACGATGACTGGCTTTTGCGGGTGAAAAACAAAGTGAATGAGCTTCAATTATTATACTGTTCTGCAGTGTAGAAGTGTCTCTATGCCTGTATCAATGACATATATTGTGATGCGGCACACTTCTCTATTGTAGACCAATTCAGCTTTGAAAGACCCCTTTACCGAGAAAGGCTTTTTGCTGCCACATGCATGGAGCCAAAGCATTTTGTGGTGTAGTTGCGGTGTCTGTGGCATTGTCTTGAACTTGTTCAGAGGCATGACGTTCACGGTAACCCCAGCGTCGATGACCATTCTTGTTGGCGTGTTGTTCAAGAGTACTGTGCATGTCGGCAGCGACCTGCGTTTGGTTCTTCTGATGCTCTTGGAAGATTCCAGTGGCAATATGCGGTGCACCCTCTCATTCCGTCTTTTCTGGTGTGTTGTGAGCCACTCTGGAAATGATTCTCTCCGTTAGCAGTCCTGACTGTCGCTGTCACTCAGACTTTGGTCTTGCCCCACTGTTCTTGCTTTTCCTTTCTGACTCTTTTGATAGCATGTTTTTGGTGTCTGTGTATCTCTCGAGAACTTGGAGCCGAGGCAGACACAGACAAAATTATGTATCTTTCCACACTTGCGGTATACCCCCAGCTAGACCCACCAGATCTTTTGCGTCTGAATTTCGGGATGGTGACTAGGTGGGCATGAGAGGATCTGGTAGTTCTGGTTGTTTGAGGTTTGTGGAATTTTTTAGACAAACACCTAGGGGCCGTTTTTGATAGGCATTTATAAGTGATGGCTAGAGATTTGAAGGTAATCCTTTCCCAGATAGGTAGCTAATGCTCGTGATCTCACTTGGTTATGTTGAGGGCAGCTCTAAGCGCATTATTTTGGATAACTTGTAGTTTATTAATGTTTCAACCAGAAGTTCTTACAAATAGGGCATTGAAATAGTCTAATCTTGATCGTATTAGTCCTCTGGCGATGGTAATACAGCTTTCAGGTGAGAGGAAAGGTCTGCAGGTGTCCAGGAGTGGGGAAGTGTGGGCAGCTGATGAGGCAATTGCATTGACCTGCCTTGTGAGCGATAGTGTGGTGTCTAGGTATACCCCCAGAATTTTGACGGTGTTGGATACTTGGATAGTGTTGCCATCATTCATGAAAGATTTGTACTCCGTGTTGAGTTTACTCAGGGAGGAGTGTGAGACAAATTATACAATTTTGTTTTTTTCATCATTGAGGCAAAGGAGGTTGTCGGCCAGCCATACCTGGATTGTGTGGTAGACATAAAATAGATTGGGCAAATCCTGGGCAAAGTTACCAGAAAGGGGTAGAAGGATATGCACATCATCCGCATAGCTGGTGTAGGAGATTCCTTTGTCATCAAGCAGATCGAAGAGGGGCTTCATGAAAATGTTGTAAAGAGTCTGAGGGAGTATGGATTGATGAAATAAACAAGGTAATTGGAAGATCATGGATAGATGTAAAGAGAGGGAATAGATGTTTAACAAGTGAGAACATTTGCATGGAATCCATCAGAAGTGATGTTATAAATTTAAGAGGGATGTAATCTGGGTAGATGAAGTGTATAGCAAATTTGAGAAATGTGTTCAGGGGAGCAAGGAGTTAATGGAAATACCAAGGAATGGGCTAGACCAGTAGCCCAGTTTTCTGAACACCAGTGTAGAGATTCGTTTTTCCGCTGAGTGATGCATGAGGTGTGGGCAAATATGTTGCAATGGTTAAGCCTGAATGTAGTAGCAGTGGCCATGATGAACTAATTGAGTTAAAAGGAAGGATAAGGGGAATGGGAGAGTGGGGATAGCGTGGAGTCTGAGAGGAAAATTACATCAGTCTTGGAATAGTTTAGCATCATGCAGGTGTACAGCCATCCAGTAACGGGTGGTTTTGAAGCAGTTGGCAATACATTCTGAGACAGTGGGGTGATGGAGGGTAAGAAAAAATATTTGAGTATCATCATAACAGAAGTTGTAGTAAAAGCCAAAAGATTATATGACTTTAACCAGGGAGGAAGTGTAAAAGGTGAAAAGAGGTGGCCCAAAGGCTAGTCCTTGAGAGACACACATTGGAAGTAATATGGGGGGAGAAGGTGGTGAGGAGGATGTTAGAGTTTCAAAAGTTAGAAAAGGAGAAGTTGATGGTATATGAGGATGCCCCATCAAGTATGGTGTCTTTAAAACAAAGGGAAGGATGTTTTTGGAGGAGGGAAGGGTGAGTAAGTGTTGAAGGCTATGAAGAGATCAAGTAAAAAAAAGGATACAAAAAAGTGAGAGTGGTAATCAATGGTTAGTAGGTTAGAGTCGTGGGTGACAGCAGTTTAATTGTAGTGTTTTCCTCCTAAATCTAGATTGGAGGGGTTTGGCTAGTGCATGTATTCAAGGTCATTGTTGATCAGCATAACAAGGCAACCCTTCTGAGCAGTTTGGAATGGTGAGGTAGGAAAGAGACATGTCTGGAGAATGATGGATGGTTGTTGAGGTCTGCAGTGTGTTTCTTTAGTATGGTTATCACTATGGCTATACATTAACATGCTCAAAGATATCTGTTGCGAGAAAGAGATTAAAAAAGGAGAGGCAAAAAGAGATTTAAGGTGCAAGCTCTTTGATCGTTTGTGGTGCAAAGGGGTCATCTGTAGATTAGGATTAGTTGGCTGAGCAAAAGATGGGTATGGGTTCAGTGGAGGTGATAGGAAAGAAGTTGAATAGTGAGGAAAGGATGAGAGTGATTGGAAGTGGAGAGAAGGAGGGTGCGGGTGGGAGAGATATAAGGGTACAAACAGCATTGTATATTGTGGAGATTTTGGAGATGCAAGATGCAAAGCAGTCAACGAAGAGAAAACAGGTTGTTTTTCTCTGGTGGGAGAGTGTTTTATCTGGTGGGGGAACATGGCCTGCAAGTTTTTGGATAGTTTGTAAGGGTGCAATTGGAGAGTAGATATCAAATATGTCTAGTAAGAGTACTTTCCAGGGACAAGACTATTTGAAGATATCTTACTGAAGAGAACTGTTGACTGAAAAAGAGACTTTACCATAAAAAAATAGGGGAGATATTCTCGTAGTATAATTTAAGTTAGTTAAAGTAGTGGTGGGGTCAGTTAGAACTAGTTTGGAACTGTGGTCATATTCATTTTGGAAGACTGATGAGCACCTTTAGTTATTGTTATTTATATAGGCAGGGGTAACCCTCTAGCAATAGGGATAGATAGGCATTGGGCCTCATTACATGTCTGCCGGTCCGGGAACAATGGTACAGGTAAGCTTGCCGGTACCGTTGTTTCCGGACCGACAAGCTATGAGTTCTGTGAGCGGGTGCCTTTCAGCCCTGCAGGTCTGACCTGGCGGGTGGAACGGCACCCGCTCGCTGACCTTGACGGATGCATGCACTGGCACCATTCATGAATGGTGCCGGTGTATCCGCCCTCCCCATTCCCATTTAGTCCAATAGGACTCGAATGGGAATGGGGAGTAATATCTCAGGTAAGTTCCCATTGATGGGCACTGGAAATAAAATGACTCCGGAGGCAGCCGTGCCGTTTTTACCAGCACGGCTATCACCGGACTGATAATGAGGCCCATTATCGTCATTATTTTAATAAACATTTTAATAAACACCTGTAAAAATGTCCTTTAAGTGTCTGCCTACTTCTTCTGACCCTCCACAAGAGGTAAGGGAAAGAGTTTGGAGAGAGAAGTGTTTGAAGGAGGATGGAGTAAAGATGGAGGGGGACACAAGGCTAGTGGATTGTCCCTGCTGATCATTAGACCAACACTGCTGTCTTTTTATCTTTTGGCGAGTGGAGTGGGAGATGGCAGTGAAGTCAGTGTGGAGAAGAGCCATAGTGGCAATGTCATAATGGGGGATCAAGGCTTCAGCGACGGTCATAGCAAAGAGTTTAGGTTTATAGTGGTCAAAGTGCTCAGATAGAAATTATGTTTTGCTACAGAGGGATTGGACAATCCAGAGGGCGCAGAGGGTGAAGAAGTAGATGGAGGAGTATCTGAGCGAGGCGGTTAGGGTAGAAATAGTTGAAGTGGAGAACAGGGAGAGGGAGCAAGAGAGAGAGAGAGAGAGAGAGAGAAAGAGAGAGAAAGAGGGAAGAAAGGGAAGAGAGTGAGTGAGTGTGAGAGAGAGAGAGAGAGAGGAGCAACCAAGGTGCCAGTTAGGAAGAGAATGTAGGATAGGGATGGGGAGACAGGGGAACAGATTTAGGACATAGGCAGTAACCCCATGAGAGGAGAGGAAGAGGAGAATAAGGATTAGGAGTAAGTGAGCAGACGGGAGAAAAACTATAGTAATGAGAGGGGAAAGGGTGAGGTCCTGGGTGAGCACAGGGGGGTGATGTTTACTTTGCCAGGTGGTTGAGGAGTACAATGAGAACGGGATTTGACCCTTGGTGATTGAGACCCAAACATGAGTAACCCTTAACCCGATCACTCTTTACCACGTTGGGGCAATCTATGATTATATGAACTGTCAAGATGAACCACCGTAATTAAAACGAGTTATAAAGGAAATCATGAACCACCAATTAATGAGGAACTAGAAAGGAAGCCACGTTTGTGGACACTGGTAAATGTGTATGGGTAAGCCTTGGTGCTCAGAAGCAGTAAAACCCATAAGGCTTCGCATTATAGTTATCAGCAGGACCCATCAGGCACTGTTAAAATGATTTAATCTGTCACATGATAAACAGGAGGGAGACATGGTGAATGCATGACAATAAACGCTCACACCAGAAAAAATACAACCCACCAGGGAAAAAAGGCCAAGAGATTCTTGCAAGAATAACAAGTTTTTAATCACACAAAAAATAGGTAGGCCAGCGAAGAACTCTGCTGCTCGAGAATGTTCTGCTGAAAAATGGTACAAGCAGAAGGTCATAAGGAAACATATCGTCACTAATGCCATCACACATACAATGAAAACCCACGTGGCTGGTTGGTGAGACCCTATACATGGGCGGACTGCTCCATAGGGGATACTAGGCTGCTATTGGTTCCAGCCCCGTCTGTCCGTCTTCATTCACGTGGGGTCAGCTGGGCTCATCTCTCCAGGAAATGAAGCTCACCTTCCTCATTAGTTACTATTGTAAAACAATGCTACTCTATTATCATGGCATGCACCTGGGATGCTCTGGGAGGGGCACACGGGGGGGCTTAAGAGCCTGCTGACCCACACATTCTTCTCTTATTCCATATCACACTTTCCGCACCCAAGATTTCCACCCTCGCTTTGGACTATAATGTATTCCTCCCTGTAACTTGCATTACAAAGTATGTCATTATGAAATAAGGTGGAATAGTCGTATTCTTTTAGATCTTTTAGGACCACTGGGTTTATGATTGGTGGTCTCAGGTCACCTACTATCGCAGAATTCAGGTGTCTTGGACTGGGGCAGTTGTGGGTGTCAAAACTCATGGTGGGCTGGGTGGGAGTTGGAGGTCTGCTTTTGGCCTGTCAGTGATAAACATGCATTTCAAGATGCATGGTACAGTCTTGCGGTCTTGCAGGGTGCATTCCTTCTTGGGATAACATGTATTCTCAACAGTTATGGCACAAAGGAAAGTTTCTATGGGAGCTAGCATTGTGGGTCTCTCTATCCGCAGCTCTTGGGCCTGTTCAGGTTTCTTTGTTGGATCTGTGCTTACCACGCAGCCATGCAGAGCCGAATGTTTCTACCATAACTACAAAAATGGCACCTCCATATATGTGCGCACTAAATCTACGCATTTGTCCGCATCATTGTGTCTGTGCAGGGTTTCTTAGTATGCCCCCCCTCCCGTCTGATGCATCGCAAGTGTGATTAGGGAATTTGCCTTTTTCTAAAGTGCCTGGGGGGTGGGAGAGGTTCATTTCCTTCTCGACAATGGTCTCAGATTCAGAGATGGCCAGGCCAGTGACTCAATATTGTTTAGAAATTGCTAATAATACCAATTCATGATAAACTTTATTTAGTTAACAAGGAGGTAACAAGGAGCTACTTATTTGTTAGTGTAGGAGAAAACCTAATAAAAGGATCTGTTTTGATTATTGGGGAGGGGTAACCCTTTTTAATGGAGATATTCTATAACATGTTGTACCTGCATTGCATTGCAATGATAATACACGGACCCTGTACCTGTTGCAGATAAAAATCGCTGCTTGAATTTTGTTTGGTTTAATTCTGTGGATGCAGTTGCTGGGAGCAGCAAACTGAAAAGAATTATTGCGCAATGACAAGCATGCAGTAATATGTTCCAGTAGTCCTATTTATAGTTCTTTATAGTTTCACAATTGGCAGTCTCACTATCAATCCGCAAATGATGTGGGTATCATTTCACCAGTAAACAGCTGGAAGAGGGTACTCATTAAAGCCTTACATAATTCCAGCCTCAAATGATGAAGTCCCAAATTCCAGAGTTTGAAACTATCCACATATTTGATGTGTCACTGTGATGTTGTCGCTTGTAGCTGGCTGAAATTGTCAGACCTCTGATTCAAAATTGTCTATGGGCCTCATTACGACCCTGGCGGATGGACCATGGTGCTAATAGCACCGTGGTCCATGCCGGTAACTCTCCGACTCCGCCATGGCGTAATGGGGAATCACCACCCCATTCCGAGGTTGACGGAGTGGTAATTCCCCCTTCTGCCACGGCCCTTTCCCATTCCCATTTTTGCCCCAAAGGGCATAATGGGAATGGGGAAGGCGCTAAGTACGGTGCCGCAAATTGCGGCACCGTACTTAGCACCAAGGTCCCTTTGCGGCATGGTTTTTAACGCCTGCAAAAAGCAGGCGTTAAAATCACCATCCCGCAAAGGGACCTTGTAATCAGGCGTTAAGGGTCGGTGCCGTTACGGCGCCGTAAAACCCTTAACGCCTGACTCGTAATGATGTCTTATGTTTCCCGTTGCGTTGTAGTTTTGGGTGATGTACTCTCGGCTCAGTCTACAGTAGGTCCCATGGTTGATGCACAGTATTTTTAATTCTACTTGCTGTTGGACTGGGAGCCAGTAGAGAGATGCCAGTGCTCCAGGGATGTGTTTGATCTCTTATGATTCTCTATTTTGGATCAGTTGAGGTTTATTTGCTTATGTACTGGGTAGCCTGCAATGCATGTAATTACTGTTTAAACTGATCATACACACTGTTGTCAAAATGCAGTAGCTGATGGCTATTTCTCACCAGGCATTAGCACCCTGGTTGGGGGAGCCAGTCAATCAGGTGGCTAGGAACGTGGGTTTGAACTGCTGATGCAAGCCTGCGTTCCATGCCATCTGATGGCCAGCTACCCCAGCCGCCAACTTTGCCCACCCTCTGTTTGCTTTTTTTACCTGTTTGTTGTGGCGGCGCAGGCCTCCACCACAGCTGCTTCCTCGTTTCTCCGGCCTCCATTGAAAGGAAAGAGGACTTCCTTTCCATGGTGGCCATCTTGGAAAGGATTTCATGAAATCCTTTCTTTTTTTTAGCACCCCCTGTTACCACTTTTAGAACCCGGGTGCTTATGGCATTAAGCACCTGTTCCAGGGGCTGGAACGGGTGTTTACGTCACGGGTCCCTCATTAAAAGCCCTCACTTTGCTCTGGCTTTTAACTTGGGTTTCCTGGCCATTAACACCCGTTCCAGCCCCTGGAACGGGTTCTTAACACCACAATGTACTTCTAGTGTTAAGGAAAGAATTTTGTTGTGCTACAGATGAGAAAATGGCATTGTTATTTTAAGATTCCTGCAATCCCTGGAAGTATTTCGATTCCTGGCTTGAAATTGTGGATGTTGTTTGGTTTTTCCGGTATATGAAACATACACAAAGGGCTTAACTGAACCATTGCTCACAGATAAAAAGGACAAAACATAGGCAACCTCCCATGAAGAAGGGCACAAAGATAGGCATCCTTCAAGAAAGGCTTCAGATGGGCTGGCCCTAGCTGGGGCCAAGTGCTGACACGTCCAGAAGCGCCCGTCAACTGGGGCACATACAAGGTGCTATATATGATTTCCCTGAGCTAATAGTCAGTGAAAAGATTTTAAGTGGGAATACTGTTCATACCCCTGAGATAGAACTATAACCAAGGTTTAGAATCATACCATCAGTATCAGCCATTGAATTAGATCGTTTGTTTGACAATATTATAAAGGGAGAATACTGCACAGAGAAAACATTGTTTGATTTTTGGAACATATTAATACTGAAGTCTTGTAATTAGATTAACTAAATACTTAGAAATAAATGAATACTTCGGAATCATGAATTCCCACCAAAGGAACTGAGGGAATGGAGCCTGCATTGGCCTGTTTTAAGTTGAATACATTGTTCATATCATTTTTTAGTCAATTCCATTTTTCGGCAGCTGATTGAATCATATTTCACACACCTTTTAAAATAGATGATGCTCCCTTTCAGGCCCTTTGTGGAAACACAATCCCAACTGTTAGCCCACTCCTTTAGTTAACTATGCCACACATCTTTTAAAGGTTCCTTAGTTACTTAATTACTTGGTTCTTATCCACGCATAACACTGACAGGAAGACTGGTGTCCCATTGTACTTAACCAGTGGTCCCAACTAGGTGGGGGTTGGAGGCTTTCCGCCCCCACTGGAAAAAGCCAGAGGGCATTCAGGGGAGGGTGGCTCAGCCTGGGGCCTCCTTCAAAGACAGCAACCAGGGATAGGGAGGCTCCTGGAATGAAACATTATTAACCCTGTCTTTGTTCATCCTGGGCCATCAGCTGGGAGCAGGCAAAAACAGAGCCATCAACTGTGCAATGGAAGGGTATTTACAAATCAGTGTAACATTACACCTGCTGTCACACAGCATTACTTCAAGCAGAGCAAATTTACATGGTAATCGCTAGAGAACCGCTTTTGGTTCTTGTTTTTCTTAAAACATGGTATTCCACCTTCTTTCGGATAATATCTGTTTCTTTAAGTGACTGTTGCTTGAGTTTGATTTCCTTAAATGGGGTTATCAGCATGCGACTATGGGAAGCCTGTTGATTTAAAGGGTCACACGGCAATAGGCAGGACACATTTGGTGCAACATACAGTATTCAGACCTTCAGGGCCTGACTTACAAAAAACACTTTTGAATGGGAAAACCCCAATGAAAAATGCTCTGTAAATCAGGGCCTCAGCGTATTGCCACTTTTCAAAATATGAAATTAAACCAGTGTTTACAAGTCACAAATATTTGTCAGAGCAAACTATCCGCCCTCCATTGATGTTTTTAGGGATTACAGGAACTTGTTTGGGAAACAGGTTTAGGGTTAAGTTACAACCGGAAC
The DNA here is from genome assembly GCF_040938575.1 of Ambystoma mexicanum. Lineage (NCBI taxonomy): Eukaryota > Metazoa > Chordata > Amphibia > Caudata > Ambystomatidae > Ambystoma > Ambystoma mexicanum. The sequence goes on from NC_090934.1 coordinate 901,519,459, forward strand.
AATTTGTTCAGTGGGTCAGATATGTGCAGAACTCAGATGCATACAATTCCAAGTTCTCTAAAGAAATAGACTAAGTCACGAATTAAAACCCTTTTATAAACCTGAAAACCACCAGTTTAGGTAACTGTGCTTTTTGAACTACTGACCAATAGCAAATGGTGTTGCCACACATGCATGTTAAAGGCATCTCACTTTGGCTCATGTGAGATGCTCTTCGATTCCTGGCTTTCTCGGATCCTACTTAATTGCATGCTGGCACGTGTAGACTGTGTTTTATAGTAGCAAAACACGAATACTGGACTAGAGTAAAGAATAGTGTAAGCTAAAAAGACAGAACTTGCCTAACATTCATGCCGTTCACAGGACAGCAAAAGACACAGCATTAAAACGTGCAGTGTGAAACGCACAATTTTGCAAAATGCAACCGGAAAACCTGTGCTCACAGCTAGGCTTCCCCATTCGACTAGTCTGTGATTCTTGGCAAATGTTCTGTGAAGTGTAAACTACAAAAACTTTCTCACTCATGCATAGTTTTAATAGAGCCTGGTGTTTGCTCTAAGTATGTTGGCTTATGTTAGAAAGCTTTTATACTGTGACAATGACCACCGCAATGTTATAATATTCATCATTTATATAATACACATCACATGCTGCATTGCCCCTTAGCTGGATCATTGCTCATGGGGCCATCACTTGTTAGACATGGTACCCTCTTAACAGAAAAATAAAATGAATTAAGTACTACAATGTTTGGTTGGCAAGGGAGATTTCTTGTCCTTGACAATGAAGGGTGTCTGCCAGCTCGATTTAATCTTAGCACCCACCACCCACCATCAGCTTGGGGGTAATAGCCATGGGGCCTCCATCTGCTACACAATTTGTAAGAGGAGTTGTGGAGAAGAAGAAACTCATTTTAATCATGGGGCTACTTTCCTAATTCTGAGGTTTGCTAACTTCCCGCATTGCATCTTAAAAGCATATGAACATAGTTTAACATAACGCTGTTTAGTCCCTTCTCTCTCTCCCTCTCTCCCACCATCCAGGACATCCTGCTTCTCCCACTTTTCCATGCTTGGGGACTGCAGAAACTTCCATAGAGCCTATGCCCACTAACGACTCTGTTTGCTGCTTTTCTGTACCTTCTTGCATAGGAAGACATAAACCATCTGAATTGTACTCATTGTATTAGTCTGAGAGGGATTCAGTTATTGGCCGGCACATCCAGGATCCAAACCTGTGACCCTCTGTTGCAGACGGATCACTGCAGCATGTATTTCAACCAAATGAGGTATCTTACATATTATATCCAAATTATCAATTCTGTGGATTTAATGTGTTGAGGGTAGATGCAAAATAAAGATTGTTTTAAGAGAAAATTGATTTAGGAGGGTAAAGGGCAGTATTAATGTTATTCAGTGGAATAAAACTTGCTTTGTATAGTTCTTGCTCTTCCATTTGGTCAGCCTTTTTTCACTAAAAAGTGATCGTTGCAAGGCCTTCAATTAATTCTGACCAACATCATTGCTCCGTTGAGTCCTTCTATGCCATACATTTTTCGTCCACTTGTCCCATAATAGAAAGGAACCAGCCATCAAACCTGTCTTGGTCCTGGCACAAATGTGTGGTATGTATGGTTTCTCAGAACAATGCTAGTGGTTATGATTTATTTAAAATCTCCTATCATCACTTTTCAGATTTAGTGGGAAGCAGACTGTTAAGAACAAATAAGGCCTACTAACCAGTTCATCAACCACAGACAAGCACCTGTGATGTCACTTCCTGTGATGTCATATCCCATGGCATCAACTGGGTCGAAGAGTGTGCATGAGGTACATTTAACGGTAAGCACCCATGTCCCCAAGGGGTTGCTCTGAAACTGAACTCTGACAACATGACATGTGGGGAGTATTGGTGTGGACGCAAATGTAAAAGCCACAGACCACCACTTCAAACTCATGCAAGAGGTCTCAATAGGTCATTCAAAAGGGGTGCTGAATAGCAGTCAATAGGCATAAGAGTCTCACAGAGGGGATGTAAGCATGTCATGTTACAAATGCTAAATGTTCCTGCTGGCTGAAGGCGGGAATCTGTAGGTGATCCGGAAGGTGCTCTCAACGTGATCTGTGGTGTACCAGCTACCAGGTTGAACATATCGTTCCATAACGCTGTCCTTAGTGGATTACGGAGCCCAAGCTCAGTAAACAATGGGGCTTTCGGTAAACGGCAGTCTCAATTGAATTTATAATCCCATTAAACATCTCGGCTTTTCTGCAAAGGTTGATTATTAAGCCAGAGCAAATATTGTATAAGAACACAAGGGCTGACCACAGCATGTACAATACCAGAAGCAAAGAAATTGACCAATGGGAAAACAGTCACTTACATTCATCTTATCACCGCTGGTGATCAGCCACTACTGAACTTCATGGCAGCACCGACAAATATAGTCATAGCCAAGAAGTTGTACAGTTTCCGGAATACATACGCCTGCTGCGTTCTCATGAACCCTACACTGCTGTGGAATTCTCATATTTTATGGAAGTTTGGGCATCCATGGGGTCGAGGATAGGGAGATGGTCAAGTCGCCCCACAGAATTAAGGCATGGACCTGGCCAGATTTTGACAAAGCAACAATGGATTGGCTGTTGAGAAGCAGGGGATCAGAGGCACAATCACCAGAGGGGTTGACATAATACCCTCAAATTTACCATACTTGTTTCACTGGTCCATTGTTCCTCCAGTGCTGCTCTCCCAGGCATTTGTATTTTGTACCTGTATTCATTTGAAGAACAGGCATGTCAATTTCGATCAGAAATGACTTAAAAAGACACGTGTTTACAGTTTGTGGTGGCATTCCCTGGACGTGTGCTGAGAAAAAAGTACAAAGATGAGAACAAATGGTGACCCAGTTTATAAGGGTGTTAACCCAGTGGCACATAACAGGCACAGCATATACACAATAAGAAACAGGTGACTTACAAAGGTAACATTAACTTAAGGCGATGCAGTACTTCAAACTAAAGAGGAGTACTGCACAAATGTGCAAAATCATTATTATGCAGAACTTGATGGAGATTTGGGTATGGCGTGGGAAGCCTGGAGAAAGATGATGTCCGCTTTTGAAGAGTTCACCATGAGCCAGCGGAGAGCCCTCCAGTGTAGGATTTTAGTAAGACAGTTGATAACCCATTTCGAGATGACTGGGGAGAAGGAGGAAAAGTAGAAAAAGGTATAAGTGTCCTCCGTAAAGAGGGGATAATGAAAGCCAAAGGATCAGGCAAGTCTTCAGAGGACAAGTATATAGAGAAATAAAAGCACAGGTCCCAGGACTTATTCTCTGGGGCACGTCGACAGGGAGTTGTCAGAGTGCAATCAGAGGTTTGCAAATACCAGTGGATTTTAAAGGAATGCGTCAGGAATTGCCATTTGGCAAGGGTGTAGAAGTCCTGGCTTTTTATTGTTATTAATTAATTAAATAATGCAAGTAATTCCATCTTAGAAAGGGTTAAATGCTAACCCGACCTTCCTTTTATTAAGCAACATGTCAAAAGCATGCGCCCTGCGGCATCAGTATTCTCGTCTAGAGCCTCTGCTCTCCAGCTGCACAGATCAGGTTCAAAGTTCACAGGTGCCCCTTTGACAGCTTCTGTGACAGTAAAGTCATTACAGCACAGAGGTTGCATTTAAATCTCAATCTCTGTTCCAAAACTACATAATTATGATGAACTGTCATCCTGGTGACAGTTTAATCTTTAAACATAAGCCATACCTGCATTTGGGATATGGTGGCTGGTAGGTCACATAATTATTAGAAGCCATATCTGTTTTGCATCATACACTGTGGGCCCAGGTCAGCTGTGAAGGGGTTGTGTGTATTCTAGTCAGTCAGCCTGTCTCTGCTCAGCAATGAAGACAAGAGACTGAAAGACTATGGGCCTCATTACAACTCCAGCGGTAGCCATGCCGGTAAAACCGTCAGGCTGCTGCCAGAGTTGTGATTTCTTCCGGCGCCTGGCTCCATGAAAACACCGGGGGGTTATGACCCCAGTGTTCCTGTCAGGCGCCTGATAAATGTAAATCCCCTAGGACTCAATGAGAATGGGGATGACGGAAGCACCTTCCCGGAAAGTCTGCGGTTGGGACGGCAGCTGCCTGCAGGCTCGGAGTGTGCTGGTTCGGTAACAACGGTGCCGGTAGGCTTACCGGCACCGTTGTTACGGGACAAGGGCCGGCATGCTCGTAATGAGGCCCTATGTCTCTCTTTTGACTTTGTGAGGTTGTGTACATCTCCCTGCAACAGGACAGCCCTCTGCAGGAGTTATTTTGGGAAACACCATAAACAAATGGACTAGCCTCACACAAGGGTGTTGCATACCAAAGGGCATTTGATGCTATCAGTCTGAGAAAGGTATGGGGTTAGTGTAGTTAGCGAGAACCCAGCAAAAATGGTGGAGAATTCCGCTATCTTTCTTTGATATGGACCTCCCCTTCCTTCCTGTCTCCTACACTTACTTTACCAAAATGCACTTTGGGTATGATGCAACCAGGTAAAGACCACTTGTGCTGAGGACAGGGATTGGACCCCTTAAAGCAGACTTGCTTTCCTCCAGTCCTGTGGGTTTCCCATCCCTTGTTTGATTTCCTTTTGGACCATCCCAGACTTAAGGAACAATTTATCTGGTCCCTGTTGAGAGAGCGGTGCTCTCCAAACTCTTCTGCCAGAGGTAAAGACCGGTGTTCCACAGCATAGGAAAGCTCTACTCCCTGCCTAGCCTCAGGGCACGTGAGGGGTGAGCTGCTGCTGGAGCAAGACCTGCCTCCCTGGAGGTTAAAGACGCCTACAAGTGGTTCCTCGAGTTGGGAGAAGGAGAACAAGGACTTATCCTGCCCCTGAGCCTCTGGATGGGTCTCACATTATCCTTCGAGCCAGAACAGCCATGATCCCTGTTTTTTTTGCCATTGCACTGCTTGGAACCATCTTGGAACCACGTTCGACATCCTTCGGATCAACGGGACCCACCTGTTCTGCTTTTGGCACTCACTCAATCTTCAAATCATTGCACCTTCAAACCAGCTCGCCACTACATATTTTCAGGTAGAGCATATCACCTGTTCAACTTGAGTAACCAGCTCTCCGTTGCGGAAGAGTTCTACCTGCCACCACATGTACATCACATCGGACCAACAGTATCACGGTTTCGAACCACAAGACCTCAGCTTTAACAGCTGGAGTATCATGTCACATGCCAAACCGAACCAGAGGTTAGCAAAGTCTCGAACTGACTCAACCTTTGAACTGAGCCTAATGAGATAACAAAACTGAATCACTCAACCGGTGCCTTCCAACTGCATCAGTCGCCTGTTTTGAACCACCTCGATGCCAGCTTGCTACTTGGCCCAATACGACTCGCTGCACTTGAACCTGGTTCGTCCTGCCTCTGCAGTACCTCGAAGCCTGGCTCGTCACTGTCACATTGCCTAAACTTAGAATCAGGTACTTTGAAGTGACCCTGACCCCTGGTCAATGTTTTGGGGCCCTGAAGATTGGTTAAGCTCCCTTTGCACCTTTATTCTACAAGACATTTCAATGTTTAACTCCTTGTAGCTTTTCTTGCCTGTTTTTTCTTCCTTGCTAAGTATTCGGAGTGCTTGCATCACTGCATTCTGCATTTCTTTATGGGGGTATTTTCTTTATGGTGTTTTTGATAGTTAAAATTACAATTGATTTGTGTAATTGAAGTATATATTTGTATAGAACCTTGACTGGACATCCTTTAAAGTTTGGAACTGAACTGTTGTACTAATGCTGCTTGGATTGATAGTGGCTCACAATCACTCTGCTTCTGGGAGTATAGCCTTCCCTCTGCTCATGTTAACCATAAAAGATGCAGGAGATATATCTCTTAGCTGTGCCTGTTTTACCTTTATGATTGGGATCCCTGTTGTTTTATAGAGGTGTGTGGACTGAGTAGGCAGTTTAGCCACTACTCACCTTTGTTATCATTGTGCGGGAGTAAGGGGCCAGTAGGCCCCCCGTCCCTCCTTTCCTTAGTACAAACTTGGACCATGTGCCTCCAATGGTGGGGGGTGCCCCCGTTGCCCATATGCAATACCAGCACTGGTTGGCATTTGCGTAGATGGGACCATCGTGTAGGACACAAGGCATCCATCTTTGTGCCCCCTTGACGCCATCTTGGTAATTAGGCCTCACTGCGATAATGTGAAAAGGCTTCTCTCCCTCTTTCAGCGCTGCGCACACAGCTCACATGGCCCCCACCTTTCCTCTCACTGTGCCTGGAAAACTCTGCGGCCCTATTCTCATGCTGAAGCCGGAGGTAATTGCAACAACGAACAAATGTAACAACCCACTCTTCCTCTGAGATCACTGCCCTGCGTGTGAACCAGCTTAAGCCAAGCATCCATCTCCTAAAATCTGTCCATGCCCCCTCACCCTCGCCCTTGGAAAATTACTGCCAGTGTAACCCTGTGTCCTTGCAAGGTATTCACTTGGTGTACCAAATATGTGACCCCCACCATGATGCCTGCCAAGCAAACCCCCCGACTAACATTAGACCCCTGTCACAATATATCGACTCCTGATACTAACAAATGCCAACGTGCCTTTGAGTCTTTGCGAGTCCAGACCCTAGCTTCAACCAACGCTATCATGATGGTCAAAGCTTTTTAACCTGATGTTCAATATAAACTTCTGTTATTGACGATGTAAATACATATAAGACATTTATAGGATTACAGTGATTTGTACAAACGCATTGCAAAGTAATTATCTAGTGCATACTTCAGAGATGTATTATGTTCGCTTAGTTGAGTGATCACCCCACCTCACAGCAACCTGACCTTCACCACTCCTGGACACTGGCGACGGATCACGTGAAGTCCATCCTCACGGCAAAGGAGCAACCAATACAGATGGAAGCATATCGTCATCGCCATATGTGCCTATACTGACTAACCAATCCTGTACCGCTTCGACACCCTACACTAATTGCGTCATGTATGATGAAATGTACCTTTATAATATGATGTAACTGATATTTGCTAGAGCGCTCTCGGGCAGCAAAGTTCTTTGGATGCCAAATATATAAACTATTTTTGAACTCACGCAACCTGTCCTCTTAGCCTTATTTCCCATCAGGGGAATGTCACATTTATTCCTTTGCACGTTTAAAGATGGGGAGGGCGCCTGCATTTTTGTTGACACCCACAACGTGATTTGGGACAGGTGCCTCGAGGCCCGTGCAGTGCGGCGATACCCCGGGACGCCCCCCCGCAAAACCATCGCCTACGCGGCTGACCAGCCTGTGCGCACAACAAGAAGGGGTCAAGGGTTCCCGGTTAACGAATACCCAACTGTAAAAGCTGCTCGCCGAGGTGGGCCACTGCTTGGTTGGGGTGCGGACCAGATTGTGGATGAACCGTGAACGGTGACTCTCGGACCACCCGACTGAACACGTGAGTACCGGTTGCGAAAGTTCCCAAGTGGTAAGGGAAGGGCCAAGACAAGGGGGAATAGTTAACAATGGACTAAGTAGGAAGTTAGGGTCTGTGTGAATGATACTGAGGCTTTTCTGATCTATCCTTTATATGGCCATTAGGTTTTGTGGAGATAAAGATGTAAGAGAAGACTAAGGAAACCTAGCCTGAACGGGGTAGAAGGCGGCGCCACATATCATTGTCTCGTCCAGTGCAGTTAAATAAGTGAAGATAAAGAGAAAATAGTAGGGGTCTCATATATCTAGTAGACTCAGAGTAGTAATTTAGAGTATTCTTTTTCCGTGTGAGCAGAATTCTTGGTAAGGTAGTAAGAGGGGGTAAGAGGTGGGGAGGGCGTGAGAGAGCTAGAACAGAGGGGTAACAAACTAAATTCAAAATAAAAAAAGAGAAAAGGGGGAGTAAAAGCGCGCAGGTAGTATATGTTACGTGTGATATGTCTTCATGTTGTATGTTTTCACGAGCGTCAAGGTGTTACATGTTGATCTGTCAGTAACTGCTTACTTGCCAATAAGTGAAGAACAAATGAAGGTTGATTAAGAACATTGAAAATGCAATGTATATGAAAATGTTTTGAATAGTAGCAAATGACGGATGTTCATAGTTGAAATAATTTATGGTCTCGGTAAGTGGTGAAAGATGAAAAGTTGTTGAAAAATATTGGTACTAAAGGAAAGGAAAAAGGTTGCATACAACATTGAAGCGAAGAGAGAGTGAATCAAGTGTCTGTGTATTCACAAGCAGGAAACCGTGTTATCATGGGGGGAGTAACACCCTTAGCGCACATTTGTCAACATCTCCCATTGTATAGTGAGAAGATACAGAAGTATCACGACCAGTGGGTGACAGAGATAAAAGGAGATAGCATAACTCTCATATGGCCAGAGGGAGGATCCTTTGATAAGAGGGTATTGGACCCAGTATCGACACATCTGTTGGCCAGATATAAGAGAAAACAGTTGCAGAACAGAAGAGAAGTGTTAGGTTTGTGGCGGATGTTTTAAGAAATAACGCCTGCAGGTGAGGTAGGTACAAACAAAGAAGCCGAGAAGGAGAAAGCATCAGAAGAGATAGGTGGGTCAGCAAGAGGAGAGTGTACAACAACCACAACTGAGAGTGACACCACCAAAATATACCCGTTGTTGACACGGCCCGCGGTAGGATACAGCGAACCTCGATATGTGCCAGCGGGCCCTACCCTGACCAACTCAGTGGAGACAGCAGCTTCCGCACCACCTCCGTATGACAAAGGGGGGCTGTATGGCCCAACTAGTGCCCCACCCGTAAACTTAGCACGGTTAACTGGGGATTTAGCTTGCACACACACAGATGGAAATAACACGATTAAGAGCGTTATGCGATAGGGGCCAGATGTTGCCAGGGGAAGGGGAAGTTCCACCAGTAGCAGCAGCCGATCCAACACCCCCACCGAGCGTCGCAGGAGAATCGACGCCAGCAACGCCAGTACCATCACAATCAGCACCATCACAGTCAGCACCCATACCAAGAGGGCAAGAACAAGAGTGGCAATCGGGAGAGTTCCTGTTCCATCTAAATGGCAAGCCAGTAAGAATAATACGCCCAACAACCCCAGATAGTCAGCGTGGAGAAAGACAAGAAGAAGAGAGGGAGCAAGAAGAAGAAGTAGAAGAGGTATTGAGCGATCTCGATGAATATGAAGAAGGGGTAGCGGCGGTGGGATCCCCACTGCCATTCCATTTCGATGACTTAAATGACGGATAACCGCTGAGATGGGCCGGTTAAGACAACGGGTAGGGAACATGCTGGTGAGCAAGACAAAGAAGCTGACGGTAAGTAAGATAGGAAGAAAGCACAAACTACAAATGCCATTGATACACAAGGGGGGCAGGTAGGCCGCACTACATTCCATGGGCCCAAATGGACAAGAACAACTTGCTGAAGTTTCTCCCCCCACTTTCGGGCGGGGCGGGAAAATGGATACATGCATTCGAAAATAACACAGCAGGAGTCCCTTTAGCAATAGGGTACTTGAAAAGTTTGTTGGTATCCGCTGTTGGAGATCAAGCAGACGCAGTGTGGGTGAAAGTAGGGTTCCCGGGGGTAATGATGAGTTGTGACTGCCATGATGGATCACCATTTAACAACGTTAGAGCACAAGTATGGGATGCATTGCGGCGCACGTTTCCAGACATTCCAGATTTACACTTAGTGATGCAGTGCACGATGGGAGAGGAGGAGGAGCCTACGCAATTCATCCTCCGGGTGCAAGACCTGTGGAGAAGTGAAACGGATACGGCGTGGGATCAATCCACCGCCCTGTTCTATTTCATAATTAAAAAGGGGCTTCCGAAGGAGGTACAGAAGGCCTTGGATAAAACAGCTGGGGTAGAAGCCAATGGCTGGCCTGAGATTCAAAGCATAATTGTACACCACTGCAGGAGGATCAAAGAAAGAGAAAAAGAGATAGCACAGAAAAGATTGGCAGATGAAGCAAAATTTGTAAAGAATAAGCTAGTGAAGGTTGCAACACTGAACGCAACCACCACAACTGATAGGAATAGCGAAAGAGATGACGGAGCAAGAAGTGCACCACTTAGGATGGCCGCAGCATAGGCTACAGGAGAACAAGTACAGTGGGACGGAGAAGAACAGTACGGTGGGCCCCAATGGCAAGGGAGACCAGCGAGGGGGATTTGGAGGAATGGGGAACAGGTTTCGGAGGGCCTGGGATGAGAGGAGGACCACAAGGAACGTGTTGGAATTGTGGTAGATGGGGGCACTATTCAAGATATTGTAGAATGCGACCTATGGGGTATTTCCAAGGGCAGCCCCCAATGGGAAATGAACAGCAATACAGACATCCACATCCAGGCAGCCCTATGGGTTACCTATGGGAGGGGGCGGGCAAGGTGATCAATAATATAGTGAGCCCCAAATGCAGCAAATACAACCCCAGCAACAACAGCCACAGCAGAGAGGAGCACAACAGCCCATTGTTAGGGAGAATTCTCATTCTATGGCTAATTTCCCTTACCTATAGAGTCCCCCAGCAGCTTTGCTGGATTTAAAGGGTTTGTTTCTTTTTCCTGCTAAGAGTGAGGCTCTTTTTCCCACTCTTAGGCGTTTTTGCTATGTGTGTTCTATTTTTGTGTTTAATGTCTATGGGATTTTCTCACCCCCATAGAAACCATCTTTACTCACATTACAAACATAGACTCCATACCCTGGGACCGACTACTGTCTCCCAGGACATGTAAAGTCCCAATTGACAAATTTACAAACCATCTTACTATGGAGGTACTGGAAAGGGTTAATTGTTCCCTTATGTTCATTTTCGAGAGGGTACCGTACAGTCCCTCTCTCAAGTTTCTGGCTGGTGGCAGTGGTTACTACCATAAATATTTGACCGCAAATATTTCCCTATGGGATTTTCTCATTGTTTGAGGCTACCACTTTTTCTGACAGCCTCTAACATACCGCCGGTGTATTTTAATATTAACTTTACTCCAGTAGGTTTTTATTGCCAGAACTTTAATATAACTTCTTTCTCGTGTCTTTCTCTAAACTCCTAACCTAGGTCGGGGATCCTTTGTTCGTCCTTTTGGCGGGCTTCTGCCGAGAAGCCCACCTTTCGGCGCCACTGAGTCTGGGGTGGGTCCATTGTGTGGGAGGGGGAGTAGGACCCCTGGACAGGGTTGCCTCAGCAACCCATGTCGCACTCTATTCTGATAGGCTGGAGGGTCTCCCGCCAAGATGACCACTCCACTGTGTGAGTGACAACTAGGCTGTATGAATGGGGATCTTTTTGCATAAAAGCAGGGTCCTGAGGACTGGAAGAGCAAGACGTCACCACTGGAACTAAGAAGTCAAAGAGGAGAGAAGCCAAAGACATCTGCAACGACTGAACCACCGGTGAAGCCCTGCTACAGCGTCTCACCACTTTTCTCCACACGACAAGAGAAGATCTTCACCTGCAAGAGCCTTCTTCCCTTGAGCTGGTGGGGCCAACCAGTTTGCCAATCGCCTTCTCGGACCTGCCTTGGTCGAATCTCCCGTAACCTGTACTCGGAGGCCGGATAGCCAGGCACCAGTCTACCCAGACCGCGATTTAAAGGAGCGTACCTTTTATTCGTCGGGCAGCACCACGGCTGGTTTCATCCCTGGGTAGTGCAGTAACTCGAACCTTCCTCCACGACGAGAGCCTCTCTTCCTCTGCTGGATCACCCGAACTGCAGGAACTACCAGGAACAACCGCCACCGTAGGAGCCACTTCTTCATTTAAAGGTACATTGTTCCGCCAGGCTGCCCTTTCTTCGCGGTAGCACTAAAGATGTTTTAAATCCTTTACCTACCTGTTGGGTTGGCCGCCCCTCTCTCTTAACATTGTCTTTTCAACTTCTGCATCCACCTTTTCAATATCGTTAACCAAAGACTTGACTGCAGCAACGAGAAAATGTTTTCTCCTGGGCCCTTGCCCTGTACCAACTGACTTTGCCACACGCCTACTGACTCTGGGTACATTTGTTAGACCTGCCTTCTTTAGATTGATTTTCATCTAAAACTGTGTGGTGCACCTAATTCTTACAACTACCCTTTCCTTCCCATTCTTAAACCTTGTGTAATGCCATTTTGCTCAGT